>NC_138369.1:46723370-46810448 GCF_054177405.1 Leptonychotes weddellii | reverse complement strand
TCAAGTCCTACATCGGGCTCCCTGCTCGGTGGGGAGTCTGCTTCTCACTCTGACCCTCCTCGCTCTCATGTTCTCTGTCTCTCATTCCCTCTCTCTCAAAAAAAAAAAAAAGAAATCTTAAAAAAAAAAGATTTTATTTATTTATTTGACAGATAGAGACGCAGCGAGAGAGGGAACACAAGCAGGCGGGGAGGGAGAGGGAGAAGCAGGCTTCCTGCCGAGCAGGGAGCACAATACGGGGCTCGATCCCAGGACCCTGGGATCATGACCTGAGCCGAAGGCAGACACTTAATGACTGAGCCACCCAGGCGCCCCGAGGTTCTGCATTTTAAAAAAATATTTTATTACTTATTGGAGAGGGAGAGGGAGAGTGGGCATGTACACACAAGCAGGGAGAGGGGCAGAGGAAAAGGGAGAGGGAGGGGAAGGAATCTTAAATAGACTCCACGCTGAGTGTGGAGCCCCACACAGGGCTCCATCTCAGGACCCTGAAATCATGACCTGAGCCGAAACTAAGAGTTGGATGCTTAACTGACTGAGCCACTCAGGTGCCCCTGAGGTTCTGCATTTTTAACAAGCTCCCAGGTGATGCTGATGCTACTGGTCCAAGGACCACATTTTGAATAGTAAGAACCTAGATTAAAGACTGAAAAAAGTAATTATTTTCATTCGGTATCATACATTCCAATTTTTAAAATGACACTGAAGTTTCAAATGCAGGATAACAAATTTAAAATTTAGTTTTGGATCATAGATAGCTTGAGGGATTTACAACTGAAATCTTTTTAAAATATTTTTTATGTTGGAGAAATTGAAAGCCATGTCAAGAGGCTCTGCCAACTTATTTTAAAAATCAATAATCTATTTTTTGTAAGCATCCTCATTTAGTTTTTCTTTGAAAAACTTCTTTTTAGGGATGCCTGGTGGCTCAATTGGTTAGGTGTCTGCCTTCAGCTCAGGTCATAATCTCAGAGTCCTGGGATCGAGACCTGTGTTGGGCTCCCTGCTCAGCAGGGAGCCTGCTTCTCCCTCTCCCTCGGCTCCTCCCCCTGCTCATATGCTCTCTCTCTCTCTCAAATAAAATAAATAAAATCTAAAAAAATAAATAAACAAAAGATCTATTTATTTATTATTTTAGAGTGGTGGGAGAGGCAGAGGGAGAGGGAGAGAATCTCAAGCAGACTCCCAGATGAGTGCGGAGCCCTACCCAGGGCTCGATCTCACAACCCTGAGATCATGACCTGACCTGAAATCGAGAGTTGGACATTCAACAGACTGAGACACCCAGTGCCCCTCTTCAAAGAACTTCCTAATCCCTTTGAGTTTTTTGAGAGCCTACGTACATAAAAAAAAAACCAAAAAACCAAAAAAACCTTTTTTTGTACATAGAATTTTCTGTATCATTTCATTTAAGCCATTCATTTTACCTAAAGCATCATACCAAGTCAGTACTAAGCTAATAAATTTAGGCCTGGGTGTGTTTGAAAGTGGAGCTTTGGCTGATATTTTAGAACCTATGTTTTTTTATTAATATCATCATAAAAGAGATCTTTGCACACTGAGTTTTTACTGGCATGATGTATCAACTCAATTTTCCCATTACATATTTAATAGTGGTTTCAAATTTATATTCAGTGTTTTTCAATATACCCAAATGTTTAACTGAAGCTGAAAAGCAGTCATATAGTTCTTGGAAGATATTTTTTTAATTCAGTAATGTTAAAGGAGATTTTGACTGCACTATTCACTATGAAGTTTAAAAAATATATAGAATGGTGTATAATTTTTTCAAAGAACTTTGATTACAATGTTACATTTCCCCCATATACTTTCTTTTTTTTTTAAGATTTTATTTATTTGACAGAGAGAGACACAGCAAGAGAGGGAACACAGCAGGGAGAGTGGGAGAGGGAGAAGCAGGCTTCCCGCTGAGCAGGGATCCTGATGCAGGGCTCAATCCCAGGAGCCTGGGATCATGACCTGAGCCGAAGGCAGACGCTTAACCATCTGAGCCACCCAGGCGCCTTACATTTCCTCCATATACTTGCACCATTGTTATATTACTGGCTTCTCAAATTATTTAAATTAAAAAAAATTTTTTTTTTTAAGATTTTATTTATTTGACACAGAGAGAGAGATAGAGAGCACAAGCAGGGGGAGCGGCAGGCAGAGGGAGAGGGAGAAACAGGCTCTCTGCTGAGCAGGGAGCCCGATGCGGGGCTCGATCCCAGGACTCTGGGATCGTGACCTGAGCTGAAGGCAGCTGCTTAACTGACTGAGCCACCCAGGCGCCCTGTGGCTTCTCAAATTATTTTTGTCAAGTTCTGTATCTGTATTTTATTAAAAATTTTAAATAACTGGGGTGTCTGGCTCACTCCATCAGATGAGGGTCCAACTCTTGGTTTCTTTCTTTCTTTCTTAAGATTTTATTTATTTATTTATTTATTTGAGAGAGAGAAGGAGGGAGAGCACAGAGGGAGAGTGAGAGGGAGAAGCAGACTCCCCACTGAGCAGAGAGCCCAATGTGGGGCTCAATCCCAGGACCCTGAGATCATGACCTGAGCTGAAGGCAGATGTCTGACTGACTGAGCCACCCAGGTGCCCCCAACTTTGGTTTCCACTTGGGTCATGATCTTGGGGTTGTGGGATTAAGCCACGTGTCAGGCTCCATACTCAGTGGGGAGTCTGCTTGAGATTCTCTCTCTCACCCTCTGTTCCTCTCCCACTGGTGCTCTCTCTCTCTCAAACAAACGAATAAATCTCTTTTTTTTAAGATTTTATTTATTTATTTGATGGAGAGAGACACAGCGAGACAGGGAACACAAGCAGGGGGAGTGGGAGAGGGAGAAGCAGGCTTCCCCCAGAGCAGGGAGCCCATTGCGGGGCTCGATCCCAGGACCCTGGGACCACGACCGGAGCCAAAAGCAGACACTTAACGACTGAGTCAACCAGGCGCCCCAATAAATAAATCTTTTCAAAAAGTTTAAATAACTTTCTCTAGTGTGACAAAAATTCCCCCAAATGTTCACATATACAAGTATTTGAGTTTAGGAGCACCTGGGTGGCTCAGTTGGTTGAGCGTCCAACTCTTGATCTCAGCTCAGGTCTTGAGTTCATGCCCCATGTTAGTCTCCATGCTAGGCCTGGAGCCTACTTTAAAAAAAAAGTATTTGAGTTTAGAAATCTACAAACTGAATCATAATTATTATCTGTGCTGCATATGTACATTAGGTATTGAATCTAAAATAATGAGTAACGTCTAGCATGTTAAGGTAAGCTTATTCCAAAATAAATCTTTTTAAAAAAAATTTTTATTTATTTATTTTGGCGGGGAGGAGCAGAGGGAGAGGGGGAGAGAGAATCTCAAGCAGACTCCCACTGAGTACAGAGGCCAATGCGGGGCTCAATCCCATAACCTTGAGATCATGACTTGAGCTGAAACCACGAGTCAGATGCTTAACTGACTGAGCCACCCAGGTGCCCCCCAAAATATGTCTTTCATAATACGTGCTAACATTTTAATAATTGGGTTTTATATTTATCCCCTGAGTAAGGTGTAATAGTTTTTTGGTGTTATTTGATTTTGCATAAATGTTCTTCCACAGTGTTACCAAATGTTGCCTAATGAATAATATTCCAATTTCCACACTCTTAAAAGTAACTGGGTAAGTGTCTGAGTGCTAGATATTACCTCACCAAGAGCAGAATCATTTATATAATGCTTTCAACAGGAGCACACCAATATTTTTTCCCATTTTATACAGTCTCTATCCTGGAACACTACCTTTCACTGTGTCCCATGTATCTCTGATGTTCTTTTCAGTGTTTTCCCTTCTTTTCTCTTTCTGTGCTTTAATCTGGATACTTTCTGTTGTCCGTCTTTCAGTTCACTAATCTTCTGTTCTGCTGTTTCTAATCTGCTATGAATTACATCAAATAAATTCTTTTTTTTTTTAAGATTTTTTGTTTTTTAAGTAATTTCTACATCCAATGTGGGGCTTGAATTTACAACCCTGAGATCAAGAGTTGCATGCTCTAATGACTGAGCCAGCCAGGCACCCCTAAATGAAGTCTTTATTTATTTATTTATTTATTTATTTATTTATTTATTTAAGATACATTTATTTATCAGAGAAAGAGAGAGAGGGAGAGAGTCCTAAGTAGACTCCGTGCTGAGTGCAGAGCTGGATACGGGGCTCTATCTCAGGACCCCGCTAAAACCAAGAGTTGGACACTTACCCGACTGTACCACCTAGGTGCCCCATGAATTCTTCTTAATAACAATTTTATTAAGGCATATTATACATACAATAAACTGTGCCTATTTATAAACTGCACAATTTGATGAACTTTGACATAGGTATATACCCATGAAACCACTGCCATAATCAAGATTCAGATCATTCTCATCACCTCCAAAAGTTTCTTTGTGCTCTTTTACTCCTCATCTCTCTCTCCATATCTGTCCTAGGCAATCATTGATATGTTGTCACTGTAGATTAATTTGTATTTTCTAGAATTTTATATGGAATTATACAATATGTATTCTTTTGTTTTTAGCTCTGTTGCTCAGTATAATGATTTTGAGATTCATCCCCATAGTTGAGTGTATTGGTAGTTCGTTCCTTTTTTTTTTCCAAGATTTTATTAATTTATTTGACAGAGAGAGAGAGCATGAACAGTGGGGAGGAGAAGAGGGGCAGAGGGAGAGTGAGACGCAGCCTCCGCGCTGAGCAGGGAGCCTGATGCAGGACTCAATCCCAGGACCCTGGGAATCGAGACCTGAGCTAAAGGCAGACACTTAACCGACTGAGCCACCCAGGCATCCCTAGTTCATTTCTTTTAACGGCTGAGTAGTATAGATTTACTATAATTTGTTCATCCATTCACCTGTTGATGGGTATTTGAGTTGCTTCCAGTGTTTTGATACGGGGAATAGAGCTGCTACAAGTATTCTCGTACAAGTCTTGGTATGGGTGTATAAAACGTTTTCATTTCTCTTGGGTAAATACTTATATTTTTTGAGGTGTCTTTTTGAGGTGTCCACTCAGCTGTACTATAGTCTCCAGTTATTTTACACAATTTGATAGTAATCTAAGTGTTGCTATGAAGGCATTTTTATATGGTGTTAGTTGCTTTTTTTTTAAGCAATCTAGTAGGTTTTTTCTTAAAAGATTTTTCAGTTTCTTTAGTGTTTACAATTGTGAATTTCTTTCTATCATTCATCATTATTTGTTAGCTGTGTAGTCTTTTTTTTTTTTAAGATTTTATTTATTTATTTGACAGAGAGAGAGACAGCGACAGCAGGAACACAAGTAGGGGGAGTGGGAGAGGGAGAAGCAGGCTTCCCGCTGAGCAGGGAGCCTGATGTGGGGCTCGATCCCAGGACCCTGAGATCATGACCTGAGCCGAAGGCAGACGCTTAATGACTGAGCCACCCAGGCGCCCCTAAATCCCTTATTTCTTATCTTCTACTCATTCTGCTTCTCTGAACCCTGACTGATACAGATTTTGGTCCTGGAGGTGGTTCTAGAGGAACAGAATCTTTTTTTTAAATTTATTTTATTTTATTTATTTATTTATTTTTAAGATTTTATTTATTTATGTGACAGAGAGAGACACAGCGAGAGAGGGAACACAAGCAGGGGGAGTGGGAGAGGGAGAAGCAGGCTTCCCGCTGAGCAGGGAGCCCGATGTGGGGCTCGATCCCAGGACCCTGGGATCATGACCTGAGCCGAAGGCAGACGCTTAACGACTGAGCCACCTAGGCGCCCAAGAGGAACAAAATCTTAAGTTGAGTTTTCTGAATTGGTTCTGTGTTTTCTTGAATTGGTTCTCTAACCTGGTTTAAATCTAAAGGCACTAGTGACTATTTTCAGTGGTAAAGAGGGTACTGGTAGGAGTCCATAGCATGATGAGGTACTGGATACTCCTAATCAAATACCTATAGAAAGGGAGGTCCTGAGTGACCATGTATTTTCTACCTTAGGATATTTTAGTCATATTAAGGAATATAATGGGATTGGCTGGTTGCTCCTAACTGCACTGAAGAAAATGGGGAAAGAAAAGGATGAGCTCAGGCCTTCAGTCCCCAGCCCAACCTATGCATAGATGACTTGAAAGCTTCTATATCTGCCTTGAAATAAACCCTTAGAGCCAAGAGTTCTGAAAACCAAACTCAGAGCCTCATTCTGCAAGTGGCTAATAGAGATGCTGCTTAGAGTCTGTGGCAGACCCCCTGAATCACAGTGCAGAACCTTAGGATTTTGGAGCAAAGCCCTGCCATCATCTACAGATAACTGCCCGCCTTTTGAGAAACAGCTTTTGGCTTGCTACCGCGCCCTAGTAGAGACTGAATGCTTGACCATGGGCCATCAAGTTTCCATGTGACCTGACCTGCCTATCATGAACTAGGTGTTATCTGACCGACTAGGCTATAAAGTTGTGCATAAATGGCAACACTCCATTATCAGTGAAGTGGTATATATGAGAGTGGGCTTGAATGGGCACTGAAGTGTATAAGCAAGTTGTATAAGGAAGTGGCCCAAATGTCCATGGCCCCTACTCTTAACCTGGGGAAGAGAAAACTTATTCTTGGTTTATAGCCTTGTGTACAAAGGTTCTGCACAATATGCAAGCACTGGGTGAAAATGGACTGCTGTAGTACTACAGTTCCTTTCTGGGAGAGTCTTGAAGAATAATAGCCTAGGAAAAGCCTCCCGGTTGTCAGAACTTCAAGCGCTGCACCTGGTTGCTCATCTTGTCTGAAGAAATGGCCAGAAGCTCTGCTGGTCTGAAGGTCTTGGTTCCAAAGGGAAGAATGCTTCCACCAGAAGACATAACAATGATTTTCTTGAATTGGAAACTGAGACTGTCATCTGGGCACTTTGGGTATCTCAAGCCTCTGAATCAACAGGCAAAGAATGGAGTTCCTTATTATGCTAAGTGAAATAAGTCAGACAGAGAAAGACAAATATATGATTTCACTTGCATGTGGCATCTAAAAAAAAATAAAAATGAATGAACAAACAAACAAAAGCGGGAACAGACCTATAAATTGGGTTCCCTTAGGGAAGGGTGGTGGGGGGATGGGCAAAATGAGTGAAGGGGAGTGGGAGATACAGGCTTCCAGTTATGAAATGAGTAAATCACAGAGATGAAAGGTACAGAATAGGGAATATAGTCAATGGAGTTGAAATGGTGTTGTATGGTGACAGATGGTAGCTACACTTGTGGTGAGCATAGCATAGTATACAGACTTGTCGAATCACTATGTTTTACACCTGAAACTAATGTAAGAAGGGAGTTCCTGTATTGGCTGGGGTGACTGATCCTGATTACCAAGGGAGTACAAGTTACAGGATGTCAGAAGCAGAAAGGAAACATCACCTAACGACTTTGCATCCTCTTTTGGGGAAAGTTATGTGTTTTCGGTTGTATGCAGGTTAGTTGTATCTTATTAGGGGGAAGTATGACTTTGTTATTGTCTTTATCTGGAACTTAAGTATATTTAAGGAGATGTGTAGGAGTGGGATTGCTGGGTCATCAGACTTTTTAATTCTAGCTATTCTAATGAGAGTGTAGTGGTATATCATGGTAGTTTTATTTAGCAAATCCCTGGATTTGCTAAAGATGTTGAGCATCTTTTTATTGTTTACTGGCCATTTTTATCTTCTTTGGTGAAGTGTTTACTAAAACCTGTGCTCATTGTTTTATTGGATTGTCTTTTTTTTTAAGATTTTATTTATTTGACAGAGAGAGATACAGCGAGAGGAGGAACACAAGCAGGGGGAGCGGGAGAGGGAGAGCAGGCTTCCCGCAGAGCAAGGAGCCCGATGCGGGGCTCGATGCGGGGCTCGATGCGGGGCTCGATCCCAGGACCCTGGGACCATGGCCTGAGCCGAAGGCAGACGCTTAACGACTGAGCCACCCAGGCGCCCCTATTGGTTTGTCTTTTTATTACTCAGTTATAAGAGTTCTTCATATATTCTGGATAGAAGTCTTTTGTCAGATATATTGTATTGCAAATTCTCCCTCCCATCTGTGGCTTGCCTTTTCATTTTCTTAATGGTGTCTTTTTAAATTTAAAATATTTTTAAATTTCGATGTTCAACTTACGAACCATTTCTTTTTGTGCCCTAAGAAATCTTTGCCTATTTCAAGATCACTAAAGATTTTTTCCATGTTTTCTTCTAGAAATTAACTTTAGTTAGTTAATTAATTAATTAATTTTAAGTAGACTCCACGCCCAGTGTGGAGTCCAACACCGGGCTTCAACCCACGACCCTGGGATCAAGACTTGAGCTGAAATCAAGAGTCAGATGCTCAGCTGACTGAGCCACCCAGGCGCCCCCAAATTTATAGTTTCAGCTTTCATGTTTAGAATCCATTTTTAGTTTCCTCAGGAGACTCCTCCAGTGCTCCTGAGGTCCATTAATGCATCCCATCAGCCTTAAATCTAAAAGTCAACCTTGCCACCTCCCTAGCCTTCACTCTTCATCCAGTCTATCAAAACCTGTTCCTAAGAAGTGCTCTTCTCTACCACCACCAGTTTACCTTGCCTTGACCATAACAGCAGCCTCCTAACTGGCCCCTCTGTACCAACTGTGAGCCCCCTCCAGATCACTCTTCCTACTGCTATCCAAATGATGGTTTAAAAATACAAGTAATGAAAAATCCTCACTGGCTTCCCAGATTCTCAAATTATAGTCTCAAATCCTTACCTCAATTATTGCCTACCTTTTCCCACACTCAACCCCACATTCAGTGGTCTTTCAGCGCGCCATTCTGGCCATGCCAAGCTCTCACCTGTTGGACCTTGTTAACTCTTTTCAAGTTGTCCTTTGGATTCCAGCCTGCATATCCTTGACTAAGCACCTCCACCCAACCCTCCCAGGTTCTCTTAGCACCATGTACCCCCCCAGAAGAGATCTTACTAATAACAAGTTTTAATGTTGTGTGTTTCTCCCTTTAACGTTGTCCTCCACCAGATTTAACTTCACAAGGCTAGGGACGCCTTTATTTCCATAACGTTCTCCGAGCAAGTGAACAGGGCCTACTACACGGAAGAAGCCTCAATACATGTGAGAAACGAATAACTGAATTAGAAAAATGGGATAATAAAGAGATAGGCCGATGGCTGCTTGTGGTCCCTTCAGTGGTAATGCTGGACGATAAATAGTAACAGTCTCGGTCCTTTTTGCAGCAGCGAACGAAAACCTGTTAGATGGGAGAAAGAAGGCAGGTCTTTAGATCAAGGTAGGGAGAACAGGTGTGTGATCCCGTACAACGGCCAGAAGTGCGCTCAAGCCTGCGTCGCGCTCAAGCCTCGTTCCCCAGGAAAAGGGGCCAGATTGGAGGCTTTGGTCTCAAACGCTAACGCCAGGAGGAGCCCACCCGGAGCAGCATAGCATCACCTGCACCGCTTCGTCTCAAAAGCTCAGCCACCGAGTGGGTGGGCGGAGCCACGCCTTCCGGGGGCCGTCCCCGCCCCCTGAAGCGTGCGCGCGCCCGCCGCCGCCTCACGCGTGCGCGGCTGGCTGGGGGCGGCGGTTGTGGGCGGTGGCGGCGGGCGCGCGCGCTCTCGCTCCCTCGCGCCGGTTCGCGCTCCCGCGCCGGGGTTGAAGCGGCAGTGGCGGCGGCTGCGGCGGTTGCGGCGGCTGAGGCGGCGCGGGGGGAGGGCCGGGAGGGGGGTGGTTGGGGGGGGATGGACCCGGCGCGGCGGCCGCAGCGGCAGGAGCCGGCGCTTGAGCTCGAGCCACGGCGCTGGCGGAGGCGCCGGCTGCTCCTCCCCTCCCCGCCGGTGAGTGAGTGCCCCCGCCCCGGATGCTGGCGGCGGCCGCGGCCCCTCAGCCCCTCCGCCTCGGGTGGGGAGAGTCGTGAGGTGAGCGTGGCCAGGCGGCGCCGCCGACGCTGGCCCGGCTTCCCGCTCGCGGCCTGGCGCCGTTCGGACCCTTGGTCGCCCCCGTTCGGGGCTGGAGCTCCGGGCCTAGGACTCGTCCTCCGGCATCCCGCCGGGCCTTTTTCTTTCCCAGCTCGTTCCGCTGTCATTTCGACCCTGGGGCTTCTCTCCCCACCCCCACTCTTCGCCCCCTTTTCAGCGCGCCCCTCCTCCAGGGCCGAGGGGAGGGAGGGGCGTGTGAGGAGTTGGGCCGGGGCCTGAGGGACTGTTTGGGAGTAGACTCTGGTGGAGGTCTGGGGTCCTACGAGCCCTCGCTCGTCCTGGTGTCCCCAGAAGTTGGCCACTGGGGCTCAGCCATTGCCACCTGAAACCAGTTTTGCACCTTTTGTTTTGATTTTGAACTTGTCGTTTGATGGGAGGAAGGAGCCCGCTGTACTGGGAACGGGGGAAAATAGGTGCTGTATGGTGGGTTGTGAGTCTAGGCTGGCAGGGCTTGGTCTAAGAGTACCTTTTATTAATCCTTTTAGGAAGGGAAAAGGGGGCTCAGTGAGTTGCCCCTTCCCTAAAGGGCCAGAGATCCGTTTATAGCTTGCAAACCCCTGCTTTTTTTCATTCTAAGCAGAGGTGTGTGTAATGTTGGTCCAGTTGTTGGTTTGGCTCATCCCTTAACAACATTGATGGTGAGGTGAATCTGCAGCGGAGTTTCTTGAAGCAGCCCACTTGAGCTGTTGGCTAATTTTCCCCCTTTTCTTTGGTGACACCATACATATGAGTGTTGGTAGATTCTAGTCAAAGCTTTTGCGGGCTGCCTTTTCATCCTGACTTGTCACAGAGGAAGGGAAGATGAAAACACACACTCTAATCCAAAATGGTTGCTGTAAGTCTTACATACTCATAAGCATCTCCAGGAAAGGTCTCTGCATTCCTAAATTAGCTAATTCTTTAAAAAAAAAAAAAATTTAGGGCTTAAAAAGCAGGTAGCTGCTTTAGAATGAAACTTTGATATGTTTATATCTTCTGACCAGTATGTTACATTTTGGGAGTGATTGGTTAAACCAAATCCTTGTCTTTGAAGTACCTGTGTATAGAAATTGTTGCAAAGGGGCGCCTGGGTGGCTCAGTTGGTTAAGTCTGCCTTCGGCTCACGTCATGATCCCAGAGTGCTGGGATCGAGCCCTGCATCGGGCTCCCTGCTCCGCGGGGAGCCTGCTTCTCCCTCTGCCTGCCGCTCCCCCTGCTTGTGTTCCTTCTCTCACTGTGTCTGTCAAATAAATAAAATCTTAAAAAAAAAAAAGAAATTGTTGCCTGGAGGAAAGAACCTTATGAAAATGTTAATGACAAGATTCCTCCAGGGGCTAGATAACGTTTTTTTCTCCATTTGTAGATTAGAACAGTGAGACTGGAATTGTGAGTAGGTGGTAGTTTTACTAGTGTCCTGTAACACACCATGCTTATAGGTGGGATTTTAACTATATCTCGTCCTCTACCAACAGAGTTGGCTTGTATTTTTTTTGAAATCACACACCCACTCTCTGGCTAGTATAGAAGGATTAAAAAGCTGCTTCTGGTCTGTGGGCGGTAACCTTTTAATTTCTAAAGAGTTTTCAGTTGCTTACAAAATAGATTGCTGATCAGCATAGGAAAAATTTAGATATTAAAATTTCATTAGCATGTGATCAAGATCTGTTATAATTATGAGCATTAAGATTTGGCATGGTGTGGGTGCCGTGTACTATGTATAGGAAATTAGATTTCTCAGAGTATTTGCATCTTAAGATAAATAGAAGCGCAGTCAGCTGACAGAATGTTGTTACACCTTCCAGTGGTTGAGAGAATCTTTTATGAGCACAAAAAAACCTGTACAGTTTGATGAAGAAACCCAGTGACCTGGACTAGTTGGTGACCACCATTTCTTTAAGCTGTTTGCTCCTTCTCTGTACTAGAATATTTCCCCTTTTCTGCAGGAGTTTTTATGCCTGTCATATATGTACAAAACATAAAATGTCTGAGGGCTTAAGTTTAAATTCCTCAGAATGACATGGATCACTCGTATATTTATTCATAAAATATTTATTGAGTCCTTATTTTGTTCCAGGAGTTTTTCTAAGTACTGGGCTATGGTGGGGAACAAAATAGACGAGGTCCTTGTTACTGAGCTTTTTTCTGTGTGTATGAGAATGAGAATAGCAAGCAAACATGATAATTCCAGGTAATGCTATAAATCAGCAATTAGCAAACTTTTTCTGTAAAAGACCAGAAAGTAAATATTTTAGGCCTTATGGGCCATACAGTTTCTGTTGCAGCTACTCTGTTGTTTAGTGTAAAGTAGCCACAGGCAGTACATAAACAAGTGTTTTTATGTTCTAATTAAATTTTGGAATTTCATATCATTTTCCCATGTCACAAAATATTATTATTCGTGATTTTTTTTCCCCCCTTTGGCCATACTATAACATGGGACAAGCTGGATTTGGCCTGTAGGCTGTAATCTGGCCCTTTATAGAAAAAGTTTGCTGATTCCTGATAACAGCTATGAGGAAAATAAGATAAGATGATGTGACCAGTGAGTGACTGGTGGGGGTCGTGGAGAGGCCTCACTAAGGAGAAGATACCTGAGTTGTGGTCTAAAAGATGGAAGAACTTTGCTGGCAAATGAAACAGCAGGTACAAAGATCTGTAGGTGGAAATGAGCTGCTCCTGTGTTTCCCAGCATTGAACTTTTTACATACCATGTCATTCTTGGCTTTGTCTTTCTTTCATTTTGTTCTTAACTAGGTTGCCCTCTTCCTGTCAGGTTTTAAAAGTCTACCCATAATAGAATCTAAGACTTGGAAGGAATCTTAACTTTCTACCCAATTGCTTTCTTCTAAAATGTGCTCAGTGATTTTTCAGCTTCTGTTTGAAACCTCTGATGACAGTAAATTCATTGCTTTGAGGTAGCCTATGAGAATTTTAGATAGCTCTAATTGTTAGAATGTTCTTCATGTTGTAATAGGATTCACCCTTTCTACGTTTTTTCCCTGATGCTGCCTTTCGGTGACCATGGAGGAAGCTTGCAGTGGAGTTGTACCGCGTTCCCAGGATTCAGTTCTAACTGAAGTCAGCACTTGAAACAAAAATCGTATAAAATGAAAACTATACTTGAAAATCCTTTAAATTGTGGGGCAATTAGGTGGCTTGGTTGGTTAAGCGTCTGACTCTTGAATTCAGCTCAGGTTGTGAGTTTAAGCCTGATTGGTGTTGGGCTCCACGCTGGTTGTGGAGCCTACTTTAAAAAAAAAAAAAAAATCCCTTAAAATGCTTAAAAAGTACTGTGTGCATGTTTTTGTATATATAATGATATATAATTCTTATGCACTTTGCAGACTGAGAGCCACAGAGCATTACTGAAGGAAGGAGCAGGAGGAAATAAATTATTACATAGATATGTAGACCTTAAACAATTTTGCTTTTTAAAACAGCTGTCAAATCCCTATCAGAGAGTGGTGGATGGTGGAGAATTTTATGTGTTCCTGCTTCCTTGCAGGGCTAATTTTATTGTATTTTTACTTTAAGCTTTTATTACATTGATAAACGTTCAGAAATGTGTTGTGATATTAAATGAGATAATATGTATGGAAGCACATGGTAAGTGGTCAATAAATGTTTGCAAGATTTAGATTTAAATTTTTGCTTTAGTGGGCTCATATGCACACTGTCCTTTGAAAAGTTGCAGAGAAGAACTTGGCCACCTGCTTCCTGTCTTTCCAAATTGGCATTTCCTCTTGTGGCTTTACCAAACAGCTGTCACTCTCTATGTCCTTGAGCGTTGGTCACATTTTACCAGAGGTCAGCTAGTAAGTTAAATGACAGTATGATGTAACTCTATTCTGCCACATGATTCTTAAAGTATTTGAACACTGCTGTTGTCTCCCATTTAAATCTTCACTTTTCAGGGCTAAATTTCATTTCTTTCATTTCTTTTAGTCTTGTTTCTTCACCCTCTGGTTGTTCTTATGAGTGTACCAATTTATTCTTTTTTACTTTGGTACCCTGAAGTACATTTTAAGGTACAGACTCAACTTTTATCTCCTTCATGAAGTCTACTCTCATCATTCTAGACCTTCTCTATATTCCTAATATACTTTTATCTACACTTCTCAGTTTAATATTTTCTTATATTTGTTTCATGAGCATTTTTCTTACCTCACAGTGAGACAGTAAGCTTCTTAAGGGCCAAAACCATGTTTCAGGTATCTTTTGTGCCCATGCACTGAGTAAAATTTCAGGCATGCAGTAGTTTACAGTTAAAAAAAAAAAACTTTTAAAATAAACTTTTTCTTTTTTTAGAACAGTGTTATATTCACTGCATTATTGTGAAGATAGTGCAGAGTTCCTTTCTATCCCACACCCAATTTCCCTTATTATTAACATCTTCTATTAGTGTGGTAAATTTGTCACAAGTAATGAACCAATACTGATACAGTATTACTAAGTCTATACTCAGAGTTCCACAGTTTTCCCTTAATGTCAAGGGGAGGTGGGGGGGGAGAGGGAGAGAGAGAATCCTAAGCAGGCTCTGAGCTCAGTGCAGAGCCCAGTGTGGAGCTTGATCTCACAACCCTAAGATCATGACCTGAGCTGAAATCAAGAGTCGGATGCTTAACTGACTGTCACATTAAGGTGCCTCCCCTTAATGTCCCTTTTTGTGTTCCAGGATCCCATTCAGGATGCCACATTATATTTCATAGTTATGTCTTCTCAGCCCCTCTTGGTTCTGACAATTTCTCAGACTTTCCTTGTTTTTAATGGCCTTGGCAGTTTCAGAGATAATTGATTAGGTATTTTGGTAGAATGTCCTTCAATTGGTACTTGTCTGATGCTTTTCTGATGGTTAGACTGATGTAATGTGATTTTGGAAAGACCACAGAGGTAAATTGTCATTCTCATCACAAATCAAGAGTACATACTAGTGATATCACTTGCCAATGTTGATGTTAACCTTGATCACCCAGTTTGTGGTAGTGTTTGTTTTCTCAACTGTTAAGTTACCCTTTTGTTCCTCCCTCTCTGTGCCATGCTCTGGAAAAAAGTTACTGTGTGACGCCTTAATGAGTGATGAGTTATGCTTAATGAGTGATGAGTTAATGAGTGATGAGTTATGCTCCACCTCAAGGGTAGAGTATCTACATAAATTTTGTTGCTCAAGTTGTTTGAGGTTTGGCTGTTGGGAACTCTTTCACTTGGCTTCTGTATCCCTTCCCTTTGACATACTCCCACAGTTATGTGTGAATGAGCACTTTCTTTCTGGAAACATACAATGCTCCAGGCTCATCTTTTATATATCATGTTCCAGTCCAATAGTCAGCCATTTTTCTAAGGAGCCCTAGTTCCTTTTTTTTGGGAAATGGTATTAGAAACTAAGATTTTGGGTGCTAGATGTGCTAGTTGCTACTTGAGTATTGTTACTTCTAGGCCATCTGAGTGACAGAACAAAGAGATAAATGTGTATAAATTAAGCTGTGTATATACACATCTGTAAATCTTTCTGTATGTAACCATTTGTCTATATTAAACTAAACATGAATTCATACTGATGTTTCCAACTCTAATTCCTTATCACTTGGATCATTCTAACCACCTCCACTTCAGTCAGAAACCTGGCTCCCATGCTCTGCTATCCATTTATATAATTCTCCAATTCCAGTATACATTTGAAGTGGTTTCAGAATTGTTAATCTGTGTACCTGTGGGAAACAACTTTATCGACTAGAACACAGTGCTTATTGATAGTTCCTTTTGCCTTTAGTCTTACAGACTCTTCTTATTTCTAGCATTACTTGGTCAGCATTTTATCTGCTTTGTGAGGTTGTTTCATATTTGTAATAGATTTAGATTGTTTTGTCACATTCTGCATTCTATGCTGAGATCCCTTTACATCTTAAAGGATTATTTAAAAATTTGCATACATTGGGGCACGTGGGTGGCTCAGTCATTAGGTGTCTGCCTTTGGCTCAGGTCATGATCCCGGGGTCCTGGGATTGGCCCCAAGTCGGGCTCCCTGCTCCGCGGGAAGCCTGCTTCTCCCTCTCCCCCTCCTTGTGTTCCCTTTCGCTGTGTCTCTGTCAAATAAATAAATAAAATCTTTTTAAAAAATGTGCATACATTAAGGCTTATTCTCTGTGCTTTAAAACAGAACGGGTTTTGACAACTTTTAATATCTTATATTCACCATTATGGTGTCCTGTAGTTTCATTGCTCTAAAAAATTTGTCGCTCACCTATTTAACTCTCCTGATACCAGCCCCTGGCAACTGTTGATCTGTTTACTGTCCCTGTAGTTTTGCCTTTGCCAGAATGTCACTATTTCAAATTTTAAAAAGTATTTTGAATGATTTTTTTATGAACACAGCATTTTGTTAAGTAGTGGGAGATACAAGTACTAGACAACCAACACCTTGGAAACATTTTTTTCTATTGAGATAAAATTTGTTTAACACAATTCATCATTTTAACCATTTAAAATGTACAGTTTGGAGGCTTTTAGGTACATTCACAATGTTGTGCAACCACCACTACTAACTCCAGAACAGTTTCATCAACCCAAAAAGAAACTTTGTATTAATTAAGCAGTTCTTCTTCCCATCCTCTGGCAATCACTAGACTGATTTTTGTCCCTGTGGGTTTGCTGATTTTGTACATTTCATTTAAGTGGAATTATATAACATATGGTCTTTTATTTCTGGCTTTTGTTTAACAATGTTTTTAAGATTCATCCACGTTGTAGCATATTTCAGAACATAATTCCTTTTTGTGGATGAATAATAATCCATTGTATGGACATACCACATTTTGTTCATTTATCAGTTGATGGACATTTGAGTTGTTTTCACTTTTTGGGTATTATGAATAATGCTGCTGTGAACATCCATGGAAAGGTTTTTGTTTGAACATGGTTTAGGTTCTTTTGATAATTTTTATTTTCATATTGGAAAGGAAGTTACATTACCCAGTGGCTTATTTGGTGTAAAGTGCTGAAAGAATGCTCCTTTCTCTTAGCATGGTATTTATCAGTGAATAGTGAAATCACATAATTTTCCTATTGTCTTTGTAAAGAATTTTGGTCCAGATGGGGCAACAGTAGGTAGCCTTCCCTAGAATTCTGTTAGAGGAACATCCTGAATTATGTTGTATACCATTTAGTTATCTTTCCTAGTAGCAAGTAGTCTCTCATTGTGAAGTTGGATCAGAAGATCTGCTTGTGGTCTAAAGGAATCTCTCAGTGTATGAATTATTATTATTATTATTTTTTAAATTTATTTATTTGAGAGAGAGAATGAGACAGAGCATGAGAGGGGGGAGGGTCAGAGGGAGAAGCAGACTCCCTGCTGAGCAGGGAGCCCGATGTGGGACTCGATCCCAGGACTCCAGGATCATGACCTGAGCCGAAGGCAGTCGCTTAACCAACTGAGCCACCCAGGCGCCCTGTATGAATTATTTTTAACATTATGTATTCAGAGGGATAGTAGGCAGGATTCCCATTCTGTAATCTATTTGACATTAGTGATATTATAGAGGTTTTATTCTTATTAACCACATTCCCTCTGAGGTTTGGACTATAGTAAAGTGGCGTTAAATATTAGTGTTTTCTTTTTCCTGTTTTAGCACCCAACCCTGAAGCTTTGTGTTTTTTTTTTTTTAAGATTTTAATGGAAGAATTTTTTTTTTTTTTAAGATTTTATTTATTTATTTGACAGAGAGAGACACAGCGAGAGAGGGAACACAAACGGGGAGTGGGAGAGGGAGAAGCAGGCTTCCCGCAGAGCAGGGAGCCCGATGTGGGGCTGGATCCCAGGACCCTGGGATCATGACCTGAGCCGAAGGCAGACGCTTAACGACTGAGCCACCCAGGAGCCCCCAACCCTGCCTTTGTTTTGCAGTTATTGCTTCAACACCTTTGCTTTGATAAATTCAATTTTCTCAGCAAGACTTGGCAAAAGTGTTCTTCTTTTGCCAGTTTGGGGTAGCTTGACCAATTCATTGAAATCTCATGCTGTTTTTCATACTTCTTGAAAGCAAGGAACATTCTTTGCTAGCTTTACTTTTAAGTGACTTTGAGGTTCCCTGGAGACAAGAGAATATAGATAAATTATATATTAACCACCAACATACTTTATCCCAAGAATATCTCTGTAGGCAAGCCCCCCCCCTTTTTTTTTTTAAAGATTTATTTATTTGACAGAGAGAGACAGCGAGAGAGGGAACACAAGCAGGGGAAGTGGGAGAGGGAGAAGCAGGCTTCCTGCGGAGCAGGGAGCCCGATGTGGGGCTGAATCCCAGGACCCTGGGATCATGACCTGAGCCAAAGGCAGACGCCTAACGACTGAGCCACCCAGGCGCCCCAGTAGGCAAGCCCTTTAAAAGTGTTTGTGTAATACAACACTGGGCTGGAACCAAGAATATTTTAATTTTACTTGTCTAAAAACTCATTATTACTGGACCAATAACTTATACCTTGGGACAGTTTTTTTGTAGAAAAGATAATATTGACTCTCTCTACAGGGATGTTGTGATAGGAAATGAGTTCTATTAATCAGGGTACTTTGTTTTTTGAAGATAAGCATTTTGGAAGATAGATGTATTGTGAAAATTTTTGTTAGTGCTTTTTCCCCTATATTTTAACAATGTAGATGAATCTGTTATCTCATTATAATAAAAGCCTTTGTCAAATATTGTATCTATGTTCTGTTTACTACTTCCAGTGCTCTTCATTTTCCTGTGTAGTTCCAGATTTCTACTGGTACTTTTCCTTCTGAATGAAGGACTTCTTTAACATTTCTTGTAGTGCAGCTTTGCTGGTGATGAAGTTTTTCAGCTTTTGTATGTCTAAGGAAGTCTTTAATTTGCCTTGATTTATAGAAGCTATTTTCACTAGATATAGAATTCTAGGTTGACAATATTTTTCTTTAAGTATTTTAAAGATGTTACCTCATTGTCTTCTGGTCCACATTGTTTCCTGTGAGAAGTCAGCTATCATTCTTTATGCCTCTGTATATAATATGTGGTGGTTTTCTTTTGGCTGCCTTCTATTTTTCCTTCAGTTTTTAAAAGTTCTGGTATAGTACATGTAACATAAAATTTACCATCTTAACCATTTTAATTGTACTGTTCAGTGGTATTTAGTACATTCCTATCATTGTGCAACTATCACAACCATCTTTTTCCAAAACTCTTCATCTTGCAGAAGTGAAATGGTACGTATTAAAAAAGCAACTCCCCATTCCCCAAGCCTCTGGTAACCACCATTTTACTTTCTGTTTGTGATTTTGACTACTTTAGGTAATTCATGTAAGTGGAATCATAACAGTATTTGTCTTTTTGTGACTGGGTTACTTCACTTAGCATAATGTCATAAAGGTTCATCCATGTTGTAATATGTGTCAGAATTCCTTTCCTTTTTGAAGCCAAATAATATTCCATTGTATGTATAGACCACATTTTGCTATCCGTTTCTCTGTCATTGGACGTTTGTGTTGTTTCTATGTTTTAGCTATTATGAATAGAGCTGTGAACATGAGTGTACAAATACCTCTTTGAGGTCCTGCTTTTAGTTCTTTTGGGTATGTACCTAGAAGTGGAATTGCTGGATCATATGATAATTATGTTTAAATTTTGAGGAATTGCCATGCTGTTTTTCACAGTGGCTCTGTTGTTTTCTCCACATTCTTGCCAACATTGTTATTTTCTGTGTGTGTGTGTTTTTTAATAGTAGCCATCCTAATGAGTATGAGACGGTATTTCATTGTGGTTTTGATTTGCATTTTCTTTTTTTTTTTTAAGATATTATTTATTTGAGAGAGAGTGCACGCAAGTGCGAGCATGAGTAGCGGGGAGGGGACAGAGGGAGAAGCAGAAACAGAAGAGAAGCAGACTCCCTGCTGAGTAGGGAGCTGGGTGCAGGGCTTGATCCCAGGATCCTGAGACCGTGACCTGAGCCGAAGGTAGATGCTTAACTGACTGAGCCACCCAGGAACCCCTGATTTGCATTTTCTTTTTTTTTTTAAAGATTTTATTTATTTATTTGAGAGAGAGAATGAGATAGAGCATGAGAGGGGGGAGGGTCAGAGGGAGAAGCAGATTCTCCGCTGAGCAGGGAGCCCGATGCGGGACTCGATCTTGGGACTCCAGGATCACAACCTGAGCCGAAGGCAGTCGCTTAACCAACTGAGCCACCCAGGAGCCCCTGATTTGTATTTTCTTAATAATTAGTTATGTTGAGCATCTTCATGTACTAATTGCCATTCATATATCTTCTTTGGATGAATGTCTATTCAGGTTCTTTGTCCGTTTTTCTATTGGGTTCATTTTTTGTGGTTTGTTGAGTTGTAGGCATTCTTTCTATATTCTGGATGTTAATTACTTATGAAATATATAATTTGCAAATACTTTCCTCCATTCTGTATTCCTCTGGCTGCCTTCTTTTTTTTTTTTTTTTAAGATTTATTTATTAATTTTAGAGAGAGGGCAAGCACATGTGTATGCAAGCAGGGGGAGGGGCAGAGAAAGAGGGAGGAGGAGAATCCTTTTTTTAAAAAAATGTTTATTTTTATTTATTTATTGGAGAGAGAGAGCACGTGTGCACTAGCAGGGGGGAGGGACAGAGGGAGAAGCAGATTCCTTGACGAGCAGGGAGCCCGATGCGGAGGACTTGATCCCAGGACCCTGGGATCATGACCTGAGCCGAAGGCAGATGCTCAACGACTGAGCCACCCAGGTGCCCCATCTTTCTTCTTTTTAATCAAAGACTCAGTTTTTATTTCTGCAGACTTTTTGGTGGTACGGCCCTGTTATGAATCAGATTTTTACATTTCCATACTTAATCATGGATGAACAGTAGTGCTTATAGTGCCAAATTACATGGTAGGTGCTCAGTATATTTTAGAAAGTGGATTTGTTGAATGTGATGCTAAGAAAACATCAGTTTGTATGGTAAGGAACCATTTTACAAAATCTATTGGATAGTGTTTTGAAGAGAAATATCATTTGTTTATTTTATGCATTTAAAAATATTTAATGAGGGCTAACTAGGTTCTGAGCACTGGGGAAGAAAACAGATTTCTGCTTTCATAGAAGTTAATTTATGTTTTATGTGGGGAGATAGAATAAACAAGATAAAAAAATAAAAATCATTATTTTATAATAAGTTCTAATGAGAAAAGTAAAAGCAGGAAAGAAGAATAGGGCATATTGAGGGGGGAGGGATTGAGTGGACATAGATGTCTCACAGAGAAGGTGACATTTGAGTGAAAGCTTGAAAAGTGTGAGAGAGTAAGCCATGCAGATAAATGAGTGATGACAAGTGCAAAGGTCCTGAGACAGAAACTTGCCTGGGAAATGGCAAGAAGTGGAGGGGGGGAGGGGTAGGTGCTTATCTTGTGGTGCCTCAGGGAAGTAATTTCCAAACTTTAATGTGCATATGGTTTAAGTAGGTGGTGGTTGTTAAACTCAGATTCTAATTTTGTAGGTTTGAGGTAGGGTTCATTTCTAGCATGCTCCCAGTTGCTGCTGGTGCTGTTGGTCCTTTGTAGGGCTGTAGCTTTTAGGCTAAGTGAAATGGGAAATCTTCAGAGGGTTTTGGGTAGTGGTATGACATGATCTGATTTCCATTTTGACATCATGCCTCTGGCTGCTGTGCTGGTAATAGGCTCGTGGTGGATTTGGCAAGAGGTAAGGCAAGAACACCAGTTAGGAGGCTATTGCTGTAATCCAAGTGAAAGAAGACGACAGTTTGCACTGTGGGGTGGCAGTGAATGTGGTGACACATGGTCTGGTTCTGGATATATTTTTCAAGTAGAATCAGCTGGTTATGCTGATAGATTGGATGTGTGCTCTGAAAGGAAGGAAGGAGTTAAGGACAATTCGAAGGTTTTTGCTCTAAGTTCCTGCAAGGACACCATTTATTCATATGGGAAAGACTGAAAGAGTAACAAGTTTGGAAGGGAAGAACGGGAGCTCAGTTTTGGACATATATTATAGATGCCTACTAGACTTAGTAGAGATGTTGAGGAGGTAGCTGGTTTATGAATCTGGAATTTAGCTACTGTAGGTGTACTGCCGGGTGTTACTGACAAAAACATTATATTTAAGTCAGGAGGCAGGGTGAGGTCACCAAGGGAATGAAGAGAGATAAAGAAGTTGAAAAACTTAATTAACTCTGGAGTGGACCAGAGGTTAGAGGTCTTTAGAAGTGAGGAAGATGAGGAGGAACAGTCAAAGGAGACAGCATCAGCCAGGGAAGTAGGAAGAAAGACAGGTGAGAGGGTATCCTGAAGCCAAATGAGGAAAGTATTGTTATCAACTGTGTTAAATACTAAACAGTTATGAGGAGGGCTGAGAAATAACCATTTCATTTAGCAGTGTGGAAATTGTTGGTAATCTTGGTAAGAATAGTTTCAGTGAGGCAATGGGAGTAAAAATCTGATTGGAGATGTTGCCTTTCCAATAGTAAAACAGTCCTAAACCCTGATGAGGTTGTATTTAGGTAAAAATCTGCAACTCCTGATAAATGTCTAGGATAGGAGAAGATTAAGATGTTTAAGTACTGTTACTAGTAACTGGTTTGATTAATTGCTCATTTAAATTGCAAAATGTGCTTTGAAATCTTTAGGGTATCCTAAACCACTGCTTCTTAGTTCTTATTTATTTTTATTTATTTATTTGACAGAGAGACACAACGAGAGAGGGAACACAAGCAGGGGGAGTGGGAGAGGGAGAAGCAGGCTTCCCGCCAAGCAGGGAGCCTGATGTGGGCCTCGATCCCAGGACCCCACCATGACCTGAGCGGAAGGCAGACAGACGCTTAATGACTGAGCCATCCCGGCATCCCTGATTCTTAGTTGTTGAATTTTTATTTCATGCCTTCAGGGTTTTCAAATCATCCTTAGCAGTTATAAAAAAAGAAGAAATGTGAGGATTTGTTAGGAACCAACTGGCTCTCGGCTACTCTTTCCTAGGTTACATGGCTGAAAGACACTTTAAAAGACTAATTGGGGGCGCCTGGGTGGCTCAGTTGGTTAAGCGACTGCCTTCGGCTCGGGTCGTGATCCTGGAGTCCCAGGATCGAGTCCCACATCGGGCTCCCTGCTCGGCAGGGAGTCTGCTTCTCCCTCTGACCCTTCTCCCTCTCATGCTCTCTGTCTCTCATTCTCTCTCTCTCTCAAATAAATAAAATCTTAAAAAAAAAAAAAGATTTAAAAAAAAAAAAATAAAAGACTAATTGGGTTGTCAAAGGGGACTGTGAGAACCTCCTTACAGTTATATCTTCCTTAGTGGAAGTGTTAATCTTTGTAGCATTTTCAACCTGATAATCTTGTGCAGACAACCAATATAGACAAGTTATGCTTAGATATAACTTACTCAGTCTTTATGGAAGACCTCTTTTTCATTTGTTTATTTAAAAAATATTTATCAAATACTTGCATGCATGTTTGGTTCTGTTGTAGCTGCTGGAGATGCAATGCATTAAAGTTTTTGCCTGACTGGAGTTTATGTTCTAGTTGGAATGAAGTAACAGATTGGGACCAAAACTTGGTGGTGGTCTCAGACTAGTACTGGTTGTCTTAAAGCTGTGTGGGCATATGGGAATCACAGAGAAATAAAATTATAGTGAATATATAACATAGAACACTATGCCACTGTTAAAAAATGACACAAATTACTTTATTTCCACTAGAATTTACTAGAATTTAAGCTCCATTAGTTTCCATGGGTAGATACAAAGTTCATAACTTAAGATAGTATTAAAGAGGGCACGTATTGAATGGAGCACTGGGTGTTATATGCAAACAGTGAATCATGGAACACTACATCAAAAACTAATGATGTAATGTGTGGTGATTAACATAATAAAATAAAATTTAAAAAAAAAGATACAGTCAACTGTAAATAACAGTAGCAATATCTAACAGCTGCCTAAACAGTAAAGACTCTAAATTGTCTCATGTAAATAGAAACAAGGAAATAGGTGGTTCAAGGCTAGTTTGGTAGCTTGGTAATATTTATTAGACCCAGGTTTTCCCCTCCTTAACTCTATTATCCTCAGTACATTGTGTTTTTTTTTTTTTTTTCCAGTTTCTCTGTGTAGCCTCATGGTTGTAGGATGGCTGCCTTAATTCTAAGCAGCACGACTAACTGCATTCAAAAACAGGAAATGGAGGGCAAAATATTTTTCTAATGGGAAGACTTGGTCATTTTAAATGGGGAGAAAATAATTCCCAGAAGTCTTCTAAACAGTGCTTCATGAACTTCAGGAGTGTATGTAAGACTGACCTAGGAAAATATAAAGTCCACAAGTAGAGATTCTGAAATCTGTAGGTTTTTAGTGGGGTCTGGGAATTTGTATCACTAATGCACTCCCGTGTGATGCTGTGAATTTGAGTAACACTGCCATATGCGTTGTCTCCTTACATTTCAGAGAGGGTCATATTGCTTTCTGCCCCTGACCCCAGGCATGTCTGGGAAAGTGATTACCTGGCAAAGAGAATATGATAGCCATAGTTGGCTTCAGCTGATCATGAGTCATCTCTTGGGGTTGGGCACATTACCACTCTGAACAAATGTGAATTCTGATTAATGAGGAAGAAGGGAGAAATGGCTGTGGGGTTGACAACTAAGCATCTAGCACTTTTGCTATTATAAAAGTTGCAGTGAATATCCATGCTCCAAAGAAAAGGTAGGTGTAGTTAAAATTTTTATAGATATTTCCAAATTGTGCTCTAAAGAATTGGAATCAGTTTACATTCCCATCAGCAGTCTGTGCGTTTACTTCTTTCTACTGCTAACAAATTAGATATGTTATCTACTTTGATCTTTGCTACTCTGATAGGTAAAAAAATGTTATCACATTATAGATTTGTTTGTTATTTTTTGAAGTAGGCTCCATGCCCAGCATGGAGCCCAATGTGGGGCTTGAACTCATGACCCTGAGATCAAGACCTGAACTGATATCAAGAGTCAGATACTTAGCGTACTGAGCTACCCAGGCGTTTTAATTTACTTTGCTTTTCATCTCACACCTGTCAGAATGGTTAAAATAAAAAACATAAACAACAGGTGTTGGCAAGGATGTGGAGAAAAAGGAACTCTAATGCACTGTCATTGGGAATGCAAACTGGGGTAGCCACTGTGGAAAACAATATGGAGGTTCCTCAAAAAATTAAAAATAGAGGGGCACCTGGCTGGCTTAGTCGGTAGAGCATGGGCTCTTGATCTCTGGGTTGTGAGTTTGAGGCCCACGTTGGCTGTAGAGATTATTTAAAAAAGAAAGAAGTTAAACATATATGATCCAATAATCTTGCTACTAGGTATTTACCCCCAAAATACAAAAACACTTATTCAGAGGTATACACACATCCCTGTGTTTATAGCAGCATTATTTACAATAGTTAAATTATGGAGGCAGCCCAAGTGTCCATCAATAAATGAGTGGGTAAAGAAGATGTGATTATATAGTATATATATGCACATATACATACAATGGAATATTACTCAGCCATAAAAAAGAACGAAATCTTGCCATTTGCAACAGCATGATGGATCTGCAGGGTATAATGCTAAGTGAAATAAGTCAGAGAAAGACAAATACTATATGATCTCATTCATGTGAAATTTAATAAAGTGAGCAAAGGAAAAAAAGACAAGCCAACAAACAGACTCTTAACCAATGAGAACAAACTAATGGTTACCAGAGGGCAGGTGGGGGGGATGGGTGAAATAGATGATGGGGATTAAGGAGGGCACTTGTGATGAGCAGTGGGTGATGAATGGAATTGTTGACTCACTGTATTGTACACCTGAAACTAATATAACACTGTATGTTAACTATACTAGAATTAAAATGAAATTAAGATGAAAAACTTTAATCACATAAAAAACTTACATTGCTCTTTTGAATGAGGTTGAAGATCTTTTTATCTGTGTAAAAACCATTTATCTTTGCTTTTCTGTGAACTGGTCGCTCATGTTAGACTTTGGTTCTTTTTTCATTGATTAATTGCTTTTTTCACTTAGGAATTTGTAGGAGCCATTTATATAATGAAATCAGTGTATGTGTTGTAAATATCTTTTCCCAGTTTGTTGGTCTTTTAAACCTGGTTTGCTTATTTGTTTTGTTATAAAGCACAGTGTGATTATATAGGCTTGTAAGTTCTCTTTTTGCCAAGCTTTATGGATCTGGATCTTTAATAATGGTATAATATACATGCTTACTAAGAATTTTGTAAATGATACTGAAACTGGGAGTGTTATCTAATAGGTTGCATCAGAGAAAATTGAGGCAATCTGAGCAGGATGAGGTATGAAAGTGACAAGATAGGTGTGATAGAAATGTAAAGTCTTAACTCTTTAACAGAAATGATCTGGCCCAAAATAATTTTTTTCGTTTGAGAGCCACCATAGTCTAAGGTAGTTAATTGTACGAGTTGGCTGTGAAAAGAGGCTAACATTGATGCATTGATTATAGATGTACAGTGCCAAATTAAGATGTGTAGTGCTAAATTAAGAGAAGTAATAATCCCTTTGTTCTTCTTGTACTGTCAGGTTATATCTGGAGTATTGTGTCCACTAATGGATTTTACACTTCAGTGGGACAATGATAATCTAAATTGTCCAGATGAATGTGACTAGAATATTGAGAGCTTTAGGCACCATATCTAATGAAAAACAATTGAAGAATCAGGAGCTATTTTGCTACAGAAGATAATACTTGGAAACAACTATCTAAATTATTTGAAGAATTGTGTTAAGCAAGAGGGAGCAGACTCATCATCTGTATTGGTCCAGAGGACAGACAGTGGATTGAAGCTATGTTGGAGATGAATTTCATCCCACTGTTGAGACTTTTTGCACAGTAAGACATGTTCCACAGTGGGATAGACAAAATTATGAGGTCTCTGTCATTAGAGATATTCAAGTATAGGCTGGGTGATTGTCTTCTGGAGATAAAGGTGTTTCTGCAGTTTGGACTACATGATCTTGTCCCTCCCAGCTCTTAATATTTTCTAATCTCAAGTAGACTCTCTCCTTTGTGCTAATATTGGTAACAATGAAAAGGTAATGAAAACTCTTGTTGACTTTAGTTCCTTGATAACTAAAGAAAAGACATAAAATGTTTTCCAACCAGCAAGAGAATACAATGCCCAAAAGGCAGTTTTAAAAAAGTGTATAAAGCAGAAAACTAGAATACTAGATCTGTATATGGACTATTTTTATGTTTTTGACAGCATTTCTTTTTAATTTATTTTTATTTTTTAAGATATTATTTACTCATTTGAGAGAGAGGGAGGGAGGGAGAGAGCACAAGCAGGGGGGAGAGGGAGAAGCAGGCTCCCTGCTGAGAAGAGGACATGGGGCTCCATCCCAGATCCTGGGACCCTGAGATCATGACCTGAGCTGAAGGCAGATGCACACCAGCTGAGCCACCCAAGTGCCCCTTGACAGCATTTCTTTTTCTTTTTCTTTTTAAAGATTATTTATTTGACAGAGAGACACACAGCGAGAGAGGGAACACAAGCAGGGGGAGTGGGAGAGGGAGAAGCGGGCTTCCTGCTTGATGCGGGGCTCCATCCCAGGACCCTGGGATCAGGACCTGAGCCAAGGCAGACCTGAGCCGAAGGCAGACGCTTAATGACTGAGCCACCCAGGCGCCCCCTTGACAGCATTTCTTTTTTTTTTTTTTTTTTAAGATTTTATTTATTTATTTGACAGAGACACAGCGAGAGAGGGAACATAAGCAGGGGGAGTGGGAGAGGGAGAAGCAGGCTTCCCGCAGAGCAGGGAGCCCGATGCGGGGCTGGATCCCAGGACCCTGGGATCATGACCTGAGCCGACGGCAGACGCTTAATGACTGAGCCACCCAGGCGCCCCCTTGACAGCATTTCTTAAGGCCAGTCTGTCTGTTTCCCTCCCTCCCTCCCCCTCCCCCCACCTTTCCTTTCCTTTTCCTTTCCTTTTTTTCTTGTTCCACAGTTCATTTGCTGAATTGGGGTAGATGATTTAACAATAGATTGTGAGATAAGGCTGGGAGAGGAATTCTTTGCTTTCTCTCCCAGGAGCCACAGTTGTGTTATGGATGCTTATAAACTTTCCTGAATAGCTTTCTGTTGGGCAGGCTGTGGTAACTACTTGTGTGTGGGTCTGAAACTGGAGATTGGCATACATACATTCTAGGAGTCCTGGGAGTTTCTTGGACTTGTGGTCAGCTCCTGAGGGCTGCTTTCTTGTCCAGATGTTCAGGAAAGTGGCTGGTGGGAACTTGCTTGAAGACTGATAAAGCTGGGGGAAGGTTTGGCTCCACAAAGAGGCACAGCATTACTTTCCTCTGGCTTTTCTGTTAGTAGGTTGACTGGGGGCTGCACTGTTAGTCAAAAACCTCAAACCTGGCACCCCCCCCCCTTAAGACTAGTCTTTCAAGAGTATAATTTGAGACATGTTCTTAATTAACGATTGTTAGAGAGTTTATAATTTTATACTATATAATAAAAAGGAAAGGTTGCCATAGTGTAGAAGAATGCAGGGATTTGTGTTTTAAAACTAGATTTAGTTCTCTGCTACTTGCTGTGTGCAATGGGAAATTTAATGATGAGATTTAATTTTCTCATCTGCTCTTGGGGGCAGTATCTGTCTTTCAGAGTTGCATATACTGGAAAAAATTTACCCTAAGGTTAATGCCTGGCATAAAAATGGCATGAAATTATTATTTTTTAAAGATTTTATTTATTTATTTTTAAAGATTTTATTTATTTATTTGACAGAGAGAGACAGTGAGAGAGGGAACACAAGCAGGGGGAGTGGGAGAGGGAGAAGCAGGCTCCCCGCCAAGCAGGGAGCCCGATGCGGGCCTCGTTCCCAGGACCCTGGGATCATGACCTGAGCTGAAGGCAGATGCTTAACGATTGAGCCACCTAGGCGCCCCAAAGATTTTATTTTTTAAAGTAATCTCTACACCCAACGTGGGGCTCAAACTCAGAACCCTGAGATCAGGAGTCACATGCTCCACTGATTGAGCCAGCCAGGCGCCTCAGATGACATAATTTCTTTTGTTTTAAGTAGAGGTTTTCTCTTTTATTTCATTTATTTTTTATTATTTATTAGAGGGAGCACAGAAGGAGAGTGAGAGGGAGAAGACGCAGGGCCTGATCCCAGGACCCTGAGATTATGACCTGAGCCGAAGGCAGATGATTGACCAACTGAGCCACCCTGATGCCCCATGACATAAAAGTATTACTAATTATTATTAGTAGCAGCTATTCTGACAGCATTACTTAATTTTTTGAGTCTTCTATTTATACATGTCCAGCAAGGTAAACTGGGAGATGGTATCAACAAATCCATTTGTATCTTTAAGTTTTATAAATATACACTGGAGGTGTCTGCCTTCAGCTCGGGTCATGATCCCAGAGTCCTGGGATCGAGTCCTGCATCGGGCTCCTTGCTCAGCGGAGAGCCTGCTTCTCCCTCTGCCTGCCTCTCTGCTTGCGCTCGCTCTCTCTGACAAATAAATAAATAAAATCTTTAAAAAAAAAAAAATATGCACTGGAATTAATAACTACTTGTGTGTGGGTTTTTCCACACCACAACCAGTTCTCCAATTCTCACACCAGTCCAACATTTGAATTCAGTTCTGACACTGTGTACCTGGAGTTAAAAGTGTCAGGTCCTACAAGTTAAAGGGCTCAGTTCCACAAGACTGCCCCCATTGTAGACACCAGTTGCAAGTCCTGGGCCACCTGTACTTCTTTCTAACTTTGCAAAAAATTCTGGGGTTTCCATGATCCCTCCTTAGATTAAGTAATTTGCTGGGATGACTCACAGAACTTGGAAAAAGCACTTTACCTATGTTTAAAGGCTTAAAAAGAATGCAGCTCAGAAACAGCCAAGTGGAGAGGATGCATAGGGTAAGTATGGGGAGTTTCCCTGCCTTCTCTGTACCTCAGTGTGTTCACTCACTCAGAAGCTGTCTGAACCCTGTTGTTGAGGGGTTTTTGAGAAGGTTCTGTTACCTAGGAATGATTGGTTAAATCATTGGCATTGGTAATTAACTTATTCACCAGCTTCTCCCTTTCCCCATATTGAGGGATGGGGCCTGAAAGTTTCAACCCTCAAATCATGTGGTTGGTCCCTCTGACAACCAGTTCCCATCTTGAGCTATGAAGGGGTCCACCAAGAGTCACCTCGTTAGCATAAACTGCTGTGTGGTTGAAAGAGACTTGTTATGAATAACAAAAGACACTCCTATCATGAAATTCCAAGGGTTTTAGGAATTCTTTGCCTGGAATGAGGGACAAAATCCAGATACAGTTGACCCTCAGACAACATGGGTATAAACTTAATGCAGGTCCGCTTACACATGGGATTTTTTTTTTTTTTTGATAAAAACATAGTACTATAAATGTACTTTTTCTTATGATTTTCTTAATATTTCCTTTTCTCTAGCTTACTTTATCTTAAGAATACAGTATATAATGCATATAATGTACACAATATGTGTTAATCACAGTTTATGTTGTTGGTAAGGCTTCCAGTCAATAGTAGGCTATTAGTAGTTAAGTTCTTAGGGAGTTAAAAGTTATATGCAGATGTTTGACTCCACAGGATGTTGGCGCCCCTAACCCCCTCGTGTTCAAGGGTCAACAGTAACTAGATACTGTTTTTTAGAACAGAGGGCTAAGTTTTAGAACATTAGTGTTGAATTCCTTCTGGGTCATTGATATGTTTCTTTATTGGGCCATCGTGCCACCATTTTGATTCTTGGTAATGTAAATAGTTGTTTTGAAATCTTTAGATGAAAGGTGGCATTGAAACAGCTAAATGCTAAATGAGCTAAACTTTGAAACAGCAAAATGAGCCTGGGTGGCTCAGTCATTAAGCGTCTGCCTTCGGCTCAGGCCATGATCCCAGGATGCTGGGATCGAGCCCCGCATTGGGCTCCCCGCTCCGTGGGAAGCCTGCTTCTCCCTCTCCCTCTCCCCCTGCTTGTGTTCCCTCTCTCATTGTGTCTCTTTCTGTCAAATAAATAAATAAATAAATAAATAAATAAATAAAATCTTAAAAAAAAAAAAGAGCCAAATGCCATATTCTTGAGGGGTCTTTATCAAATTCCAGTATTGTTTCTTTTTTCTGCCTGTCCTCAGATGGCTGTACTCTAATCCTGTGACAAAACTAATTCTTCGGGGCGCCTGGGTGGCTCAGTCATTAAGCGTCTGCCTTCGGCTCGGGTCATGATCTCCAGGTCCTGGGATCGAGCCCTGCATCAGGCTCCCTGCTCAGCGGGGAGTCTGCTTCTCCCTCTCCCTCTGCCTCTCCCCACTGCTCCTACTCTCTCTCTCTCTCTCTCTCTGTATCTCTCTGTCTCAAATAAATAAATTAAAAAAAAATTCTATAAAAAAAAAACTAATTCTTCAGTGTGATGTGACAAAAACATCATTTTTCCAACAGGAATAAGGCTCATTTTTCTTAAACTATTGGGTCATGAAATTTGGGTAGAGGTGTTTTTGATGGTCTTATTCTTTTTTTTTAATAGGAAACTACTTTCCCTTTTTTTTTTTTAAATGAAGATTTTTATTTATTTATTTGACAGAGAGAGTACAAGTAGGCAGAGAGGCAGGCAGAGGGAGAGGGAGAAGCAGGCTCCCTACTGAGCAGGGAGCCTGATGTGGGACTCGATCCCAGAACCCTGGGATGATGACCTGAGCCGAAGGCAGCCGCTTAACCGACTGAGCCACCCAGGCGCCCTGGTCTTACTCTTTTTAATGGTAAACAGTCAGGACAGGAAAGGTAATTTGTGTGAAATTTTAAATTCTTTCCTACTTTAAAGTTTTTTTTTTTTTCCCCTCCTTTGCCTGCTTATTTTAACTTAAAATGCTTTTTAGAGATGTGGACACCGTCTTGTCCTAATACAGAAATTTCCTTAGAATGTAAGCCTTAATTAATGTTTTATTAAGACTACTTTTTTTAATTTTTAAATTTTATTTATTTTTTTAAATATTTTCTTTTTTTTTTTTTTGAAGATTTTATTTATTTGACAGAGAGACACAGCGAGAGAGGGAACACAAGCAGGGGGAGTGGGAGAGGGAGAAGCAGGCTTCCCGCTGAGCAGGGAGCCAGATGTGGGGCTCCATCCCAGGACCCTGGGATCATGACCTGAGCCAAAGGCAGACGCTTAACGACTGAGCCACCCAGGTACCCTTAAGTATTCCATATTTTTAGAGACTCAGGGCTCAGCTCAGCCCCCTGTCTATCCTCCCCACCTTCTTGAATAAAATAATTTAAAAAGAAAAAAAAATACTTGTTTATGTCATATTTTGACAAAGAATGTAAATAATACTGAAGAAGTGTACAGTATTATGATTGTCAAATTTCTAAAATGATTTTAGAGTTTAATTTCTTTTACTTTGCAAAAATGGTTTCTTTTACAGTGTTTTAATAGTTAAGCTTTTTTTTTTTTTTTAAGATTTTATTTATTTATTTGTGTGAGAGAGAGCGAGCACAAGCACTGGCAGTGGCAGGCAGAGGGAGAGGCAGGCTCCCCACTGATCAGGGAGCCTGACTCAATCCCAGGACCCTGGGATCATGACCTGAGCCAAAGGCAGCCGCTTCACTGACTGAGCCACCCAGGCGTCCCTAAGCTTTTCTTTCTTGTGGTTCTAAAATAAGATGACAGATTTGGCTGTTTAAAGATTTTTGTTGATGTATTTGAGAGAAAGAGAGAGAGAGCACACAAGATGGGGGAGGGTCAGAGGGAGAAGCAGACTCCCTGCTGAGCAGGGAGCCCGATTCGGGACTCTATCCCGGGACTCCAGGATCATAACCTGAGCCAAAGGCAGTCGCTTAACCAACTGAGCCACCCAGGCGCCCCAGATTTGGCTGTTTAAAAAGTAAAATAAATTTAGCGTTAAGATAGTCTAATATCTGTTAGTAAAATGAAAACCAAAACAGTGTATTTTATTTCTGGTATATGGCAATGTGGAAGCAAAGGAAGGTTAGGAAGCCTTAAGATGCAGATTCAGGGCCACCATTGAGTTAGTAAGTATGCATTGAATGCCAACTGTGTACTCAGTATTGATATGACATATCTCTTCAAGAAGCTTACTTTTTCCAGGTAGAGAGAGGAAAACATAGCTAACTTTTCCCCCCCAAAGATTTTATTTATTTGACAGAGGCAGAGGGAGAGGGAGAAGCAGGCTCCCCTCTGAGCAGGGAGCCGGATGTGGGGCTTGATTCCAGGACCCTGGGATCATTACCTGACCTGAAGGCAGTTGCTTAACCCAGAGAGCCACCCAGGCGCCCCCATAGCTAACTTTTGAAGGCCACTAATTTGTATTATGGGGATTCAAAGAAGGTAGAGAATAGGTGAGTGCTGAAGTGGTTAGGAGGATATGATCTGCGGCTTTTATTTGGATAAATGTTGGAAAAAAGGGATAAGACTGTAGGTACGAAAAATAACATGAATAAAAGCATGGAGACAAATTAGTCTTATATTTTGTGTCTCTGCATTTAAGAGACTAGCCTAACCCATTTGTTGACCTTTTGAAATTAGTTTTTAGATAAAGGCAGTTTGAGATAGGAAGGATGGATTTCTAGAGGTAGAGCTAAAACAAAGGAAATGCGGAGACCCCATCTCGTAGGTAGAATGAACTAGAGGGGGAAGAAACTTGCATAGTTGAGGACAGTTGGAAGTATCATGTTGTAATCCTGGAAGAGGATGAAAAAAGTATTCAAAAATAACTTTTCCTGTCCTATTGTGAGAATAAACATCTGTAAAAACATTGTCTATTGATAAAGAGTACTCTCCCAAACATTAATTTTTTCAAAAGTTTCAAACCAAAACTTTAAAAAGTCAGTGACAAACCATTACTGTATATTAGTTTGGCAGTGGTTAATATTAAATAAACCAGTATATGAATTTTGTATTTTTATAGTAAATAATGCCAAGTGTATTGAAATTCTGATCTGGCCTGGATTTGTGAGTCCAGAATTTGTTTGTAGCAAATAGTAAAAATGTAACTGAGCCTTTGTATGCTATTAGGAAGCAAATGAGAGTTGAAGACTCTGAAGCCTAAGGTGTTTTTATTTCATAATCTAAGTTTAAAAATCAGTGGGGCAAAAATCAGGTATCGGGGCGCCTGGGTGGCTCAGTAAGTTAGGCATCTGCCTTTGGCTTCGGTCATGATCCCAGGGTCCTGGGATCCAGCCCCACGTCAGGCTCCCTGCTCAGCAGGGAGTCTGTTTCTCGTCTCCCTCTGCCTCTCTCCTTGCTCATGCTCTTTCTCTCAAATAAATAAATAAAATCTTTAAAAAAAAATCAGGGTATCAGGGCCACCAGAAGAGTGGATGTATTTTATTTTGATTTGCCTGTCCTGTTCTGCTCTTAAGAGTGTGAGAGTCAATAACAGGTTTTTGGACATTTTGCCACGATCTCTTTGCATTCCTGTATACCTATACCTCCTCTAGTTTTACTTATCTTGATTAATGGTTCATAGTTCACTTAGCCAAATAGTCTGTAAAACTTGGGGTTATCTTTAATTTCTTCCTATTCCTGGCCTTTATGTTGACCAACAGATGTGTATTTTACTTCTGAAACGTTTCTTCTTTATTGAGTCTTTAGGATGTACATTTGTTCACTCATTCATTCTTTCATTTATTCTGGCACATTTATTGAGCACCTGTTATGTACTAGGCACTGTACAAGGTATTAGAGATATAGTGGTAAATAAGATAGATCAGTTTCTTGCCCTTATAGAGCTTATAATCCAAGCTTTCATCATTTCCCCTGCATCTCTTTTGAGTTATTGTGAAAGTCATTCTTATTTTTTCTGGTTATAAATATAATACATACTTATTTTAAGAAGTGCAAGGATTATAGAAATGTATAACGCTGAAAGTAGGAGACTGCCTCTATTCTCATCCACCAGAGATAGTGCTGAATAGAAATTTGCATTTCTCTAGGTTTTTTTAAAACGTAGAGCCACAGCTTTTTTTTTTTTTTTTAAAGGTTTTATTTATTTATTTGACAGAGAGAGAGAGACAGAGAGAGAGGGAAGCAGGGGGAGTGGAAGAGGGAGAAGCAGGCTTCCTGCTGAGCAGGGAGCCCGATGCGGGGCCCGATGCATGGCTCATTGCGGGGCTCAGTGCGGGGCTGGCTGGGATCATGACCTGAGCCGAAGGCAGACGCTTAACGACTGAGCCATCCAGGCGCCCCTAGTCACAGCTTTTCAACACATCTCTTTGTCTTTATGTCATTTCCTGTTCATGCATTTTAGCTGCTACCAGATACCTTGTTAAAAAGTGGAGTTGATTGTTAGTTTTTAGGTCAAAAACCCATCTTTTTCTGTCACCCACAGAATGAAGTCTAAACATCTTAGCATTGCGATTATAGCCGTTTATTTTTGGTCCCCATCAATCTTTCTTGTGTCTCCAGAAACTTCCCCAGAAGTGGCCCTTCTTACAAGTGTAAATAAAAGGTACCAAGTATGCTGCATTAGTGTCCCCCATGTGACAAATAATAATAAGGGAGACAGGTTGATATAAGTACAGTGATAGTTTATTCAACTCTGGTCTGTGTGCTTGCCCTGTTCTCACCTTGGTTACAGTAGAATAAAAAACTACAGCAGTATTCTTTTTTTAAATCTAAGTAATCTCTCCATCCATCTTGGGGCTTGAACTCTTGACTTTGAGATCAAGAGTCGCATGCTCCACTGACTGAGCCAGCCAGGCATCCCTGCTGGGTAGGGTAGAGTAAAGAAGTTGAAGCAATTTGAAATTCCATCCCACAGGAATGATTACCATTAAAGTTTTTGTAAATATCCTTCCATAAATGTCTCTTTGAAAATGTATCCACATACAGGTATATGAATATAACATAATTTTACATAAATAGGATAATATTGTAATGTTGTTTTTCTTTTGTCTCAGACATAGGTTTTGGAGACTTTGTCAATAAGAGACCAGTGTTTATTTAATTTAATTTAATTAATTTATTTATTTAAAGATTTTATTTATTTGACAGAGACAGCGAGAGCAGGAACACAAGCAGGGGGAGTGGGAGAGGGAGAAGCAGGCCTCCCGGCGAGCAGGGAACCCAATGTGGGGCTCGATCCCAGGACCCTGGGATCATGACCTGAGCTGAAGGCAGACGCTTAACGACTGAGCCACCCAGGCGCCCTGAGACCAGTGTTTAAAGTAGTGTATTTCAAGAATGAGAAACTTGAGCTTCTAGAGCAAATATTATTGCTTGGGAGAGTAAGAAGCTGGTGTGACTTCACTGACCCTCCAGATTACAGTAGATGTTGCTCCTCTGGGCTTCAGTGGCACCTTGGCTGTCCCATCATAACCCTTACCACAATCTGTTGTTTGTTTGCCTACGTAAACCAAAGTCCCTTGTATCTATATCTTTGTTTTCCTTAGGTCTAATACAGAGTCTGACATGTAGTAGGCAGTTCAGTGTTTGCTGATCAGATAAATGGCTGTATGAATGTCTTTGGTGAAGTAAGATTGGTATGCCATGAAGAACTTGCTGCATATATTCTTTAAAACCATTCTTCTCAGTTTGCCTTGATTATTTATGTACCAGATAACCTTTTGGTACTAATTCAGTTTACCAAGGGGATTTTACAGCTGAGAAAAGAATGTACTGACTGTAACTTGGTTGATAGTTATAATTCTGATTATAAATAAATTAAAATATTAGTGCCGTGAGACAAATGGGTATGAGAATTTGGATAATAAGAACTATTCCCCCCACCCCCCGAGTGTAATTATCACTTTAGGTAAGATAGTATGCCACTTCTAACTGGGCAAAGGTATAGGTGTGGTAATGGCGAATGGAAGGCCAGATTCAACTTTGACTCTGCCATTTGTTAGCTGTGAAGGCTTAGGTAAGTCCCTTAGCTATTTTAGGATTTAGTTCATTTAGTAAATGAATAATTGGCTGCTCAGATCTAGACCAACGCCGAAATTTTATAACTGAAATAAAAGCCATACTTCATCTCAGTCCATTGAGGCCTAACCTGCATACTCTTTGCTTTCTCACTCTAGACATGTAAATAAATGGCCAAAACTTAAGGCAAGAGAGTATGGTGCCTTAGGAACTCCCTTGGGAAAAACTACAGAATGAAGCACAAGGTAGCTTCATGACAGTTTTTAGAGGGAGTGTGAACCTGAGAACTTCTTTTGCATTCTTTGTATTATTTCATAACTAGTTCTAGATAAAAATAATTTTCTCTTGGGGTGCCTGGCTAGTGCAGTTGGTAGAATATGTGACTCTTCATCTCAGGGTCTTGAGTTCGAGCTCCACATTGGGCATAGAATTTACTTAAATAATTTTCTCTTTGGAGAATAAGGATATGGCATTTGAGGATGGTGAGTATGTTGATTAAACTAGGATTGGTTCTGCCCTCTTGTCTTTTCTCACTCTCAGAAGAATCTCAAGATTCAGTCTCATTGTCTTTGAGGCACAAAGGTTAGATTGGGATAGAACAGAGTTGGGAGACCTGTTTTTCTTCTTGATTTTGAGATACCAAAGAAGATTGCTTTACTTCTCTGTGCTTGATTCTTTTTACTAAAAGAAGATGAAAATCTGACTCTTACTACATCATATGCTTTGGGATAATGAGATAATTCTGTGGAATACTATTTTTTTAAATTCCATTTTTAAAACTGTAAATTTCCAGTAAATGCACACATTTAAGGTATACATAGCTCAGTGAATTTTTGCTTATGCATATAGCTGTATATATACAATTATAAACACCAATCTGATTAAGATGTAGAATATTTTCCTTCCCTCAGAAAGTTTCTTTATGCCCCTTTCCAGTCAAAATCCTTTTTTGAACACTTTGAGTGCTTTATTATTCATTTTAAGAAGCCGATAACAACAAATCTTGACATCCTTTATGTTTCATCAGTAATTTGAGTCTTGAACCCTATACTAAGGTCTGATATGTAGAGAGTAAGGTCTTTAATCTTTAGAAATAGATAAGGCATAATTGTGTTAAAATGTCTTTCTAATAAAATCTTAATCCAAGGTGAAGAGGGAGTAGGTTGATTATTCCAGGGGCGCCTGGGTGGCTCAGTCAGTTAGGCGTCTGCCTTTGGCTCAGGTCATGTTGTTGTGGAGGTGGTGGTTAGCCAAATGAGTGATGAGTTTGTTCCGGGTCTGTGGGTTCTGTTGTTCCTGTAGCTGTGCTGTTGTGTAACCCTGTGAACAAGGCCTAACCTCATTTTTTTTTTTTTTAAAGATTTTATTTATTTATTTGAGAGAGAGAGAGAGAATGAGAGACAGAGAGCATGAGAGGGAGGAGGGTCAGAGGGAGAAGCAGACCCCCTGCTGAGCAAGGAGCCCGGAGTCCCGGGACTCCAGGATCATGACCTGAGCCGAAGGCAGTCGCTTAACCGACTGGGCCACCCAGGCGCCCCGAGCTAACCTCATTTTTTACATCTAATATTTATTCACCTTTTTGTCCGAGACACTGAATCTTTCTAAAGTTTTGCGGTGCTACTTTAGTCTATACCTCAGACTTGAGCTATTTATTATGTAATCTTGTTTAGTAATTTATGTATCTAAATCTTTTAGGAGTTTTAGATTTATGGAAAAGTTAAGCAAAGATAATACAGAGTTTCTGTATGCCACATACCCATTTTCCCTTTCCTAACATCTTGTTTTATTAGCTTTGTTGAGGTATTTTTCACATACCTTAGAATTTACCCATTTAAAGTGTACACATCAGTGGTTTTTATAATATTCGGAGTTGTACAACCATTTCCAGAGTATTTGCATCACCCCAAAAAGAGCTTCTGTACACATTTAGCAGTCTTTTCCCATTTTCACCCTCTGTCCTAGCCCTAGGTAACCATTTTCTGTCCCATGCCTATTCTGGATATTTCATATAAATGAACTTAAACAAAATGTGGTCTTTTCTGACTGGCTTCTTTCACTTAGCATGTTTTCATAGTTTAGCCATTCTGTAGTATATGTCAGTTCTTTTTTATTGCCAAATAATAGTCCACTTTATGGATATACCATATTTATTAATGAATTGACATTTTGATTCCCTTTTTTACTGTTATGAACAATGCTGCTATGAACATTTGTATACAAGTTTTTATGTGGACTATCAGAAAAAAAATCTTAAATTTGAAGTGTGCCTATCAATCAGAGTCTTTTTGTCCCCTCAACAAGTATGTTGGAAATGAAGAGGTAATCAGGCAAAACAGAGGGTAACTTGGGGTTTGTATGTTTTAATTCTTTTATTCTTTTCCTCAGATCTTTGATCTCCACAAATGCTTGTAGGTGTTGAAACATGAGAACATTAAACAAAAATTTTTTTTGATCTTGAGTACTAAAAACATTTTCTTTTTATAAGAGCATATGTAAAATGAGAGATTACATTAAAATGATCCTTAAAGTCCTGTGATTCTGGGATTTAGTCTAAATTTTCATTATGCCTTGAGGCTGTTAATGATTTGCTGAAATATCATGGAGGATGCTGGTCAAAAACTAATATCAGCATTGTAAAACTTACCCCATTTAGAGAGGCAGCTGTGGTAGAGTAGTTGAGTTTAAATTCCAGCTCTTCTACTTGCTGGTTGTGTGACCTTCAACATACCACTTAAGCCTCATTTTCCTTATCTGTAAAATGTGAAGTAACAGCAAGGATCTTACAGGATTGTTGTGAGGATCAATGAGATAATGTGTTAAGAAGGAATTTGAAACTACAATGTGATACACAAATACGAGGTGATGCTATAAAAAGCAGTCTCTAAATCTAGAAACAACAGTAGTTTCATATGATTGTCTTTTGTCTTCAACTTACTGATTCTTCCAACTTCCTGTAAATTTATGATTAGGCTTGATTGGTGATTTCCTTTTCTTACCAGATTGAGAAAAAAAAAACAAAACCCAGTGGCAAGAACTCCCACAAAGAAGTTAAGGTTGTTGTGCCCACGGTAATGAGAAACACCTGCTGTAGCATTCCTAGCAGGAGCCAAGATGCTGCTGCCACTGCCTATGTAGGTGCCTGGCATTTCCTCAAATAATTATTTTTATTTTTATTTTTTAAAAGATTTTATTTATTAGAGAGCAAAGCGAGAAAGAATGAGCAGGGGTTGGGGGAGAGGGAGAGGGAGAGGGAGAAGCAGGCTCTCCGCAAGGAGCCGGAGGTGGGGCTCTATCACACGACCCTGGGAACGTGACCTGAGCCAAAGGCAGACGCCTAACTGACTGAGCCACCCAGGCGCCCCTGGAATAATTTTTATTAAAGATTTATTTATTTGAGAGAGAGAGAGAGAGCGCACGTGTGAGTAAGCGAGCACGCGGAGGGGTAGAGTGAGAGGCAGAGAAAAACTTTAGCGGACTTCTTGCTGAGCTTGGAGCCCCACACAGGCCGATCTCAAAAACCTGAGATCATGACCCCAGATGGATGCTCAACTGACTGCACTACCCAGGGGCCCCAATTTTTTTTTTTTTTTAAAGATTTTATTTATCTGACAGAGACACACAGAGAGAGGGAACACAAGCAGGGGGAATGAGAGAGGGAGAAGCAGGCTTCCCGCGGAGCAGGGAGTCCAATTCGAGGCTTGATCCCAGAACCCTGGGATCATGACCTGAGCCGAAGGGAGACACTTAATGACTGAGCCACCCAGGAGTCCCAATTTTTTTTTAAGTTAACACTTAGTTGTGCTTATTCTGCATGTTAACCTTAAGAAAACTCAGTGGCTAAAGTAGTAATGGACTTGCATAGTACCTCTCTTCCTGTTGGGTCTGCAATTATCAGTGGTAGGGCATAAGAGGCCCGCCCCTCCCACTGGCCTCCTGACTCCATTTTAGTGAGGTTTCCCTTTATTAATTTTCATGCATACCAGACCCTGTTCCAAGTGTTTTACCTTTAATCTTCACAATGATTCTGTGGGGGTAGGTACTGTGGTAACCCATGAGGATATTGAAGGTTAGCAAATTAGTTAATGATGGTTGGTGCTGCAGTACTTTGAAACTTTTCCTTTTGGGTAGAGCTCAGGCTTACATTCTTACCACATCTTTGCACTATTAGCTTTCAGTGATAGGTTATTGTAAATATTATCTCTAATTGCCTCTAGAAACACCTGATAGATTTTGGGGTAAGTAAAGGTCCCGGAGTTCTGTTTTTGTCCAACTCTGAGTTAGAAAAATTAGGAATAAATGAAAGGTGTTGGTTAGGTACATTGGTGGTATTTCTTAAATCCCCTGCTTTGTCAGTATTTAAAAAAAAAAGTTGGCAAGAGAGCACACCCATGAGTGGGGGGAGGGGCAGAGGGAGAGAAAGAGGGAGAAGCAGACTCCCTGTTGGGAGTCTAAAGCGAGGCTTTGTCCCAGGACCCTGAGATCATGACCGGAGCCGAAGTTAGATGCTTAACCAACTGAGCCACCCCAGGCTCCCCCTCCACCCCCAGCTTTGTCAATTTTAAAAGGAATACTTTTTTACATTTTAATTTTTTTGGAATTGTGTGCATTTAATATGGTAATAGTTCTCCTTGAAAAACTGTTAACTCAAGTAAGGTGTGCCTTTTAATCAGTTAACAAGGTCTGGGATCAAAATGCAGTAATGTTATGTCCATTTGACTTTTTTTTTTAGTAAACACTATCAGTGTGCCATTCGTCGCCTCTATACATAGCCTTTCCATGTTCGGTGCCAACAGCCAGATGTTCTGTTAACCAGCTAAGATTGGATTTTGAGACTTAACTTTGCACCTCACTGTCCTTAAACTTCCTGTAAGAATATCTTAATGACTCAGAGACAGAAGTACCTCATTGCCATGTTTTGCCTTACTAGCTGCTGCTAATTTAGTGAATCAGCTAGGTGAAGGGGAAAGTTAGCAAATAATTTCACTGGAGACAGGGCCACAGTTAAAACTTGAAAGTCCAAGGGCAGTTAATGTTTATTGCATAAATTCAAAACATTGTTTTATTTTGGGAAACTACCTCCATCCGGTCCTTGTCCCTGTCCCCTGACAACTAGTAATCAGTTCTCCATCTTTGTAGTTTTATCATTTTGAGGATGCTGTATAAACGGGAGTCATATAACCTTTTGAGATTGGCTTTTTTTATTTGCTAAGCATGATGCACTTGAGATCTATCCAGTTGCTCCTCCCTTTTAATTACTGAGTAGTATTCCATGGTATGGATGTACCAGAGTTTGTTTAAGCATTGATCTACTCAGGGACATTCATGTTTCCAGTTTAGGGTATTACCAATAATACTGCTATGAACATTCATGTACAAGTTTTTACATGAACATATGTTTTCATTTCTCTGGGATAAATGCCAAGGAGTGAGATTGCTGGGAGGTATGATAACTGCATGTCTAATTTTATAAGAAACTGCCAAACTTTTCCATAACGGCTACACCATTTTACATTCCTACCAGCAATGTAATGAGACCACTAATATTTTTTTATTGCTTATTCGTTCTTTTTCTATCAAAAAGTGGTCGTAGATGCCCAAAATTTAAGAAAAATTTATGTGAGAAAAATCATAAAAGTGAAAGGTCTGTGCATTGATAGAGTTGTTTTTAGCAGAATGTACAGTTTCTCTCAGAATAAAATCATAGTTCTAGATTGTTTGCTTTGGCAGTCTTTTGTTGACCTTGTTTGAAGAGATTAATAATTTTGATGAGGAAGGTTTGTTAACTAAATTTTCATGCAAGTCATTTGGCCATTTTGGAATCTTAATAACCAGTGTTTCTTTAGCTCTCATAATTTCTCAATAGATGTTCATCTTCTCCTAAGTTGTTAATAATTTCTGTTGCTGTAGACTCTGCTTGTAACAGGATATCTTACTTTATTTGCTTTTTTTGTTTTGTCATGAATTATAATACCCACTGTTTTTATGACTTAGAATTGTTGAAACACCATAGGGAATTGTTTGCTTACCATGAAAATAGGCAAGTCCCCTAAGTAACCATATCCATACCCAGGCTTTACTCAGTCACTGTGAAATAGCGTGGGTTTTTTTTTAGGCCAAGGAAGCTATCCAAGAATTTTGTGAATAAGGGTGGGTATTGACCTTGCCAGAATTCATGGGGAAGATGTCTGTCTGCTTGTTTTGTATGGTGGAAAAGGGTTTTTCATCCAAACATTGCCCTGCTTTCTTCTGCTTTTCTCACTGAACATTTTTTTAAGTGTCTAGAGATTTTAACTTCTTTAAGTGTTAATTTTTAGTAGATTTTTATTTTCAGTAATTTATCTTGAGATAAGTTGAGTAAGAGGCTCAGACTTCAAGATAAACCAGAGATTTGTCTTTGCTTTGGGACAGTATCAGTGATTTTGTTATGAAAACTAATCAAACCATTTAGGTTGCTGTATTTTAGAGTATCAATGGAGTTTGACTTTTCGATGGTTTTTTTCCTTTATTTTTAAAAGATTTTACTTATTTGACAGACACAGCGAGAGAGGGAACACAAGCAGGGGGAGTGGGAGAGGGAGAAGCAGTCTTCTGCTGAGCAGGGAGCCTGATGTGGGGCTCAATTCCAGGACCCTGGATCATGACCTGAACCAAAGGCAGGCGCTTAACGACTGAGCCACCCAGACGCCCCTGGTTTTTCCTTTAAATAGGAAGCCACTGGAAGAAGGCCTATGCTAAATAAACTTTATTATTCCTGCTAAAGGGACCTTGCTAAAGAAAATTAAATATAGTAAGGATTATGATGGTGGGAACATGACCTGTATTGAATGTTTTGTGATTGTTGGCAACTGAACTTTGACTTAATTAGTCTAGGCCATGTTCAGTGGTTCTTGAACGTGGTTCATGTTTTTGTTCATTCATGCAGTATGTTTCTATTGAACTACCCAGCCCCTGGGGATATAATGTGTAACACAACCTAATGTGATACCATCCCCTATGGAACCAGTAGTGGAGGGGGTATTAATATTAAATTAAAAACTAAATTAAAACTGTGACAGTGGGATAAGTGATATTAATGAAATTTGACTAGATTAGAAAATGCATCCTCAAGAAATATTTGTGTTATGATTTAAAGGACGAATAGATGTTAACTTGGCAAAGAGAGGAGGGATGGTTGTCCAGACAAAAATAAGAGTAGGTGCAAAGGCCCTGTGGCAGAAGGGAAAATGGTGAAATGAGGAGACTTAATTAAGGCTACCGTGGCCTGCGAACTGAGAGCTAGAGGGAAACGGAACATAGTTTGAGGTGGAGAGATAAGCCTGCCCATGCAGGTTTTTATAGGTAATGTTGAGAAGTTTTTGCCTTTATTCTAAGAAGAATGAGGAACCATTAAAGGGTTTTAAACAATAAAGGACAAGGTCATATATGTTGTTTTTTTTTTAAAGATTTTATTTATTTATTTGACAGAGAGAGACACAGCGAGAGAGGGAACACAAGCAGGGGGAGGGAGAGGGAGAAGCAGACTTCCCGCTAAGCGGGGAGCCCGATGCGGGGCTCGATCCCAGGACCCTGGGATCATGACCTGAGCCGAAGGCAGACGCTTAACGACTGAGCCACCCAGGCGCCCCTCTTTTGATCTTTAAAAAGATTAAATATATTGGGGGCTTCTGGATGGCTCAGTTGTTTAAGCATCCAACTCCTTCAGCGTCATGAGATCCGGGCTCGGCACTCAGCCGGAGGCCACTTGAGATTCTCTTTCTCCCCCTCTCTCCCTCTTCCTCTGCTAGCGCACTCTCGTGCATGTTCTCTCTTTCTCTAAATGAATAAATAAATCTTAAAAAGATTAAAAAAAAGATTATAAGTATACTGAATTTGTTGTGTTGTCTTTTATAGCTGAGTTGCCTTGATTTCAATTGAGCAGATGTTTGACAGAATTTATAGGACAGTCTTTTTCTACTCACCCTGCTGGATGTTTGATCCACTCAACTGACAGTTTTATTTCTTTTTCCTCAAAAGCCAGAACTAGACCTACAGGAAGGAAAGGAACATATGCTGGAGCCAAAGGCTGGTGCTACCTAGGTCTGTGGGGGTGCATATTCAGAATCTTTGCAATTGGTTGGCCTGGATCTGTCAAAATAGGTTTGGTTGACTCTGGCTGTGCAGTAGTTTATTTATATGCTTCTGAGTGGTGACCTGGGAATGAATGCATTGTGAGTATAGTTTGGAAAATTGTTGTTTAGGTTGCTCTGGGAGGGGGAAAAAACTCAACCCCAAGAAACCCCACTGTTGAACAGGTCTTAGGTTCACTGGTTTAATTTTCTGTGAATGCTGTCCAGTGATTAAACCTTTGCTTCATCTCAGCAGCAAATGCCAGTATTTTGGACGCAAGTTATTTCATGAATGGGCTTTGTGTTATAGGAAGACAAAATGGGAAATTAAATATCTGTATTTTAGCTCTGGCCTAAGTAGATATTGTTAACATCAGTGTGTTGGATATAAAGTAGGCTTTCTTTTAGTTTTAGGGACTAAGATATTACAAGGTCTTACGTTTTTAAGGCACTCAAACATTTGTAACTTTAGTTGCATTGTGAGAAAGGATATACAAAAGAATAAGACATTACATATTTGAACAGTGTAGGTAAAAGAACATGAATTGATGAGATAGTAGTATCCTTTTACATTTTTCTCTTTCAGGGTTTAGACTTTATTACAGATTTTGCATCTATCTTTAATAAAAAAAAATATAGGCCTTTCAGTAAATACCAACAGTTTTGAAATGTTACCTAATCTGAGTGTTAATTAGAATAGAATTTACAATTTTGCAATAAATGTAATCCTTTCTAATATTCTTGTGTGTATATATACATTTTCATATATGTGTATGTATGTGTATATGTATGTATTAAATATAATCCTTCCTAAATCTTACTCTGCTAAATTTAATTTATGGTCATGATGTGGTGTATCCTCAACAGTAGTTAAAAAAAAAAAAAAAGCTAACACTGAGTGTTCGCTTACTTTGTGCCAGGCAGTCTTTTATTCTTTACAATAACCCTATGGAATGAGAAATATTTTAATCCACACCTTAGAGATAAATTAAGTGATTTGCTCAAGGACCCATAATTAATAGGTGAGTGAGCCATAATAGCAGAATGTACTGCATGTTTAAAATTCTACTTCATTTGGGGCGTGTGGGTAGTTCACTCGGTGAAGTGTTTGGTTTCACCTCAGGTCATGATGTCAGGGTCCTGGGATTGAGCCCTGCTCAACAGGGAGTCTGCTTGTCTCTCTCCCTCTGCCCCCTCTCCCTGCTTGTGCTCTCTCTCTTTCAAATAAAATAAAAATCTTAAAAAAATTCTATTTCATTTAAGACATACTGAAAATTTTTGTATGAATGTATACTTTCAGTATACCATTTTGTTCCAGCTTCGAAAGAATTTATATCTTTAGGATTGTTGAAGATCATGCAAAGTAAATTCTTTTTTTTTTTTTTTAAAGATTTTATTTATTTATTTGACAGAGAGAGACACAGCAAGAGAGGGAACACAGGGGGAGTGGGAGAGGGAGAAGCAGGCTTCCCACAGAGCACGGAGCCCGATGTGGGGCTCGATCCCAGGACCCTGGGATCATGACCTGAGCCGAAGGCAGACGCTTAACAACTGAGCCACCCAGGTGCCCTGCAAAGTAAATTATTCTAAGCTACAGAAAATCTATTTTGTTTTATATGGTAGTGTTTCATTTGATCAATATTGAGGGGGATTACAGGGTTATAAGTGTTTCCAGATTAGTAAAGTTTACCTCTTGAGGAAGTATAATTTTGAAAGAAATTAGCTGTTTTAGAACAGTAATTTTTCTGAAATGTGTGTTCCTTTTCAGTTTTGTAAGAAAATTTTTTTCACCATTTATTTATTTATTTAAAGATTTTATTTATTTATTTGACAGAGGGAGACATAGCGAGAGAGGGAACACAAGCAGTGGGGGTGGGAGAGGGAGAAGCAGGCTTCCAGTGGAGCAGGGAGCCCGATGCGGGGCTCGATCCCAGGACCCTGGTATCATGACCTGAGCCGAAGGCAGATGCTTAACAACTGAGCCACCCAGGTGCCCCCTTTTTTCACCCTTTTAAAGATAGTATTCTATGTATAATGGAATCTGTTCTTGATAACTCAGGGCTTTCATTAGGACCATTAATTAATTTATAATGCAGTACTTTTTTCCTTCTCCTTTGCTCCAAGGTCTCTTATTATTTGTATGCACTACTTCTTATAATCCTTCCTTTATTTAAATAATTAAACTTGTCAGAATTGTATATAAATCAAGAGTTAAATAGGCCTTGGGGCGCCCTCCCCAATAGTTTCCTCATGTCCCTTGTAACTCTTATAATCTATTCTTCCCTTCAATTCCATCCACAGGCAACCACTATAGATTAGTTATATATATATACATACATATATATGTATATTATATAAATGGAATAATAAACTTTGTATTCTTTTTTGCTTGGCATATTTCAGTCTAATGTTTTTGAAATTCATCGATACTAGTGCATGTATTGATAGGTTTTTTCTTTCTGTTGTTGAGCAGTATACCACTATCTGGATTTGTTTATCCATTTCCCTATTAATGGACAGTGGGATATTTCTAGTTTGGGGCTATTACAGATAAAGCGGCTATAAATGTCTACGTACAGGTCTTTGTGTGTTCGTATGTTTTCTTTTTCATGGGTAAAACCTAGGAGTGGAGTAGATGGGTCATGTGGTAGGTATTTGTTGAATTTTGTAAGAAATTGCTGTATTAGTTTCCTATTGCTGTAACAAATGACCACAAACTTAGTGGCTTAAAACAACATATTTATTAACTTCTGGGGGGTCAGAAGTCTGAAATGGGTCACACTAGGTTAAAAATAGAGATGTTGGTAAGGCTGTGCTCCTCTGGAGACTTGAGCAGGGAGAATCCCTTTCCATTCCTCTTCAAGCTTCTAGAGGCTGCCCGTACCTCTTGGTGCCTGATCTCCCTTTTTTTTTTTTTTTTTTTAAAGATTTCATTTATTTATTTATTAGAGAGCGAGCGAGCGAGAAACAGCATGAGAGGGGGGAAGGTCAGAGGGAGAAACAGGCTCCCCGCCGAGCCGGGAACCCGATGTGGGGCTCGATCCCAGGACTCCGGGATCATGACCTGAGCCGAAGGCAGTCGCTCAACCGACTGAGCCACCCAGGCGCCCCTCCCTTTTTTTTTTTTAATGATTTTATTTATTCACTTGACAAAGCATAAGCAGGGGGAGTGGCAGGGAGAGGGAGAAGCAGGCTCCCCGCTGAGCAGGGAGCCCGATGTGGGGCTCGATCCCAGTACCTTGGGATCATGACTTGAGCCGAAGGCAGATGCTCAACTGAGCCACCCAGCTGCCCCAAAGTAGTTCTATTTTAACTTTATTTTTCTTAAAAGATATATTTTTCATTTTAGAGAGAGCACAAGTGGGGAGAGGGAGAGAGAGAACCCTCAAGCAGACACCCTGCTGAGCACGGAGCCTGACATGGGGCTCAGTCCCACTACTCTGAGATCATGACCTGAGCTGGAATCAAGAGTTGGTTGCTTAACTGACTGAGCCACCCAGGCCTTCTGCCCCCCTCCCCCCGAATAGTTATTTTTCAATCTTTGTCTAATAGCTGTGCCTTCACATCTTTTTCAGGGGCGGTTTCTTTTGGTTAATTTTTTTCCTTTAAATAGGCCATACTTTACTGTTTCTTCGTATGCCTTGTGATTTTTTTTGTTGGAAACTGTACATTTGAATCAAATAGTGTGGTAATTCTTGAAATCCAATTCTCCCACTTCCCAAGGGGGTGCTGTTTTTTGTTGTTATTATTATTTTTACCATAGCAGGCTGTGTCCGTACTAAGGGTCATCCTGAGGTGTAAATTAAGGTCTTCTCAGGTCTTTTCTGAGCCTTTGCTTTTCCCAAGGAATGTGCAATCGCTGTCTGATTTTCTCTGTGTATGCAGTTGCTTTTGAATGTCTTAGTCCTTAGTGTCTGGCTCCCAGTAGTGGAAAAAGAGAAAAATGAAAGTGGAAGGAAAATGACACCAGTCTTTTAAATGTCCTGGAAGTCACTATAGCTGCAGAGGGAGGGCCTTGTGACAGCTTAGAGGTAGGGGAATTGCAACAGTGATGGGCACCTGCTTCTTTGCTATACCTGTGATCAGAAACAGCCATCAGTGATAAGGGCAGGACAGGGTTTTGTTTTTCCCCGCCGTAGGTCCCACAAGCTGTGTGCAGACTGCTCTTAGAACTTTGCACAGCTGCCTTATATGTGGCTAGGTGGGGGCTGGGTAGCTGCTACTGTGCTAAGAGTTGAAATTAACTGCAGTGTATTGTCTGAGCCTTCCCCTGGACTTGGAAGCCTTAAATAGATTCCAGGGTTCCAAAATAGTTACATCAGATAGATTCTGCTCATGCAGTTGTTATCTAGGTGGGTAAATATTCCTGGGGCTTCCTACTCTGCCATCTTCCCAGAATCCTCTCTTGAGATTTAGGTTTTGATGTGGCAGTAGACACTATCAGCTGTATGACCTCAAAGAAGTCACTGAAGTTCTTTGGGCTCTAGGGAAGTATGGGCTTGTGGGGAAAGTGTTTAGGCTGGTAATTGCTAAGACTCTTACTCTAAAACATATGATTTTCTAAAAATTTGCATGTACTTTTCCTCATTTTTGGTGTTAATTTTTTTTTTAAAGATTTTATTTATTTATTTGACAGAGAGAGACACAGCGAGAACAGGAACATAAGCAGAAGAAGTGGGAGAGGGGGAAGCAGGCTTCCCATGGAGCCGTGAGCCCGATGCGGAACTCGATCCCAGGACTCTGGGATCATGACCTGAGCTGAAGGCAGACGCATAACGACTGATCCACCCAGGCACCCCTGGTGTTAATTTTTCAGTTCGAGAAGAAAGACTAACATTTGGAGGTTATAAATAACTATTGAAAAAAACTTTTTGATGTTTGAACATTTCTGTTTACCCAGAGTATTTAAATTGTACATGCAGTTTATTTTCTTTTGGGGTTTCTTATTTTCTCCAGTTTGATGTTCCTTTTTGGGATGCCTAAAAAACTGTAGATTTGACTCTTTAGGAAAATACATGGCTGTTCTAATTGGTGGTAAGTTTGGTGAGAGCTGTTAGGACTTTTAATTTTTTTTTTTTTTAAGATTTTATTTATTTATTTGAGAGAGAGAATGAGATAGAGAGATCATGAGGGTCAGAGGGAGAAGCAGACTCCCTGCTGAGCAGGGAGCCCGATGTGGGACTCGATCCTGGGACTCCAGGATCATGACCTGAGCCGAAGGCAGTCGCTTAACCAACTGAGCCACCCAGGCGCCCCTGTTAGGACTTTTATTCCTTGGTTTGGAAAAAAAAAATTGTTAGAACAGATAGAGTCACTGCATTTCTCCAATGATCTGAAAAAGTTCCTGTGATTAACTTGCTTTGGTGGGCATTCAAAAGCATGTCAATGCTTTTGGTTCCCTTGGAAGAAGTAAAATACTTTTAAGAACTATCAGATTGTAATTCAGGACATCAGTTCTCTTTCTCTTTCCTGTGATCAATAATAATTTGTATTCTTTCCTATGGTAAAGTTTCTACTTTGAGTTATTTGGTTGACTTTTTCATGGTTTCTTCCTCTTTAGGCTAGTGAGTATCTTTCCCATAGCTTCTCAGCTGCACAACTAATTTATTTTCCTTTTCAATAGATGTTTCCAATGCTGATGTATACAGAATATTCTAGAGATATTTAGAGATGAATTTTTGTCCAGTATCGTCACTTTATAGCAGAGAAAATTGATCACCATCAGATAATCCAAATAGCTATATTGTTTTTTGGGGGGCTTGGGAGGGGAGTAGTTTGCACGAAAATGGGGCTTTCGCTGGAAGGTGGATATACGGTCAAGGGATATTTTCTTAAAGTGGGAAAAATTGTAGCGTGCTTGTATGCTGATGGGAATAATCCAATAGAGAGGGAGAAATAGATTAGAGAGGAGAGAATTGCTTATAGTTGATAATGTTTGAATAGGCATGTAAGTAGAGCAGTTGATCATGGTAGGAATACCAGCACTTCATCCTTACTAGCAGTAGGGAGTGCTGATTGTATGGACTCCAAAGCCAGTAGATAAGTAGATGTGGTAGTAGTATGTGCAAATAAATACTTATTTTTTCAGTGACACTGGAAGGTAAGCCATTAGGGGAGTAAGGATAGGAGAGGGGATGTTAGATTTGAAGAGAGTTAAGAAGTGTGAAATCGTCCTGTGTGAAAATGGGGGGAGTGAATGTACGAGAGTTAAAGAATCTTCTCCCTCTCCCCCTGCTTGTGTTCCCTCTCTCGCTCTCTCTGTAAAAATAAAGGGCGCCTGGGTGGCTCAGTCAGTTAAGCGACTGCCTTCGGCTCAGGTCATGATCCTGGAGTCCCGGGATCGAGTCCCGCATCAGGCTCCCTGCTCAGCGGGGAGTCTGCTTCTCCCTCTGACCCTCCTCCCTCTTGTGCTCTCTGTCTCTCATTCTGTCTCTCGCAAATAAATAAATAAAATCTTTAAAAAAAAATAAAAAGATTTTATTTACTTGAGAAAGAGAAATTGAAAGAACGAGTGGGAGGAGGGGCAGAGGGAGAAGCAGACTCCCCACTGAGCAGGGAACCGGATGGGGGACTTGATCCCAGGATGCTGGGATCATGACCTGAGCCGAAGGCAGATGGTTAACTGACTGAGCCATCCAGGTGCCCATATAATTGTATTTTAAAATAATAATGTTTTGAATATTTAGAATGTTCTACACTCCCTATTGAAAATATTGTTCCTGTTTGCCTGAACATTCTTTTTTTTTTTTTTAAAGATTTTATTTATTTATTTGAGAGAGGGAATGAGAGAGAGCACATGAGAGGGGGGAGGGTCAGAGGGAGAAGCAGACTCCCTGCCGAGCAGGGAGCCCGATGCGGGACTCGATCCAGGGACTCCAGGATCATGACCTGAGTGGAAGGCAGTCGCACAACCAACTGAGCCACCCAGGCACCCTCTTTTTTTTTTTTTTTTTAAGATTTATCTATTCATTTGAGAGAGAGCGCGCGCACAAGGGGGAGGGGCAGAGGGAGAAGCGGACTCATCGCTGAATGCAGAGCCCCACATGGGGCTTGATCCCAGGACCCCGAGATCATGACCTGAGCCAAAGTCAGATGCTCAACAGACTGAACCACCCAGGCTCCCCTGCCTGAACATTGTTTTTTTTAAGGTTTTATTTATTTATTTGAGATGGAGGGGGCAGAGGGAGAGGGAGAAGCACTCCCTGCTGAGCAGGGAGCCTGAGGTGGAGCTTGATGCCAGGACCCTGGGATCATGACATGAGCTGAAGGCACCTGTGTAATGGACTGAGCTACCCAGGCACCAGTGCCTGAACATTCTTGAAGACTGACTTCTATAGTTCACTGAATATATAAATACTAGGTTTAGATTAAAAAGAGAATTGAATTGCCTGAGTTGAATTTTATCTGGTTAAGGTATTAGTGAGAAGTGAAATAGAATAAAAATTATGGAAATATAATTGGTATGTGGTAGGCCAAAAACTTAATTTTTTTAAGATTTTTTATTTATTTGAGAGAGAGAGAACACAAGCAGGGATAGCTGCAGAGGGGGAAGGAGAAGCAGGCTCCCCGCTGAGCAGAGAGCCCAGTGGGGGCTCGATCCCAGGACCCCAGGATCATGACCTGAGCTGAAGGCAGATGCTTAACCGACTGAGCCACCCAGGCACCCCAAAAACTTAAAATTCTTAATTGGCTTTTAACTTCTTGGTTATCATATTTAGGTGTTTTTAATACACTTGTGTGGTTTCTTATGGTTGGGCTGAGGGCAGGTAGAAATGCTGGAGAGGGAGTAAGGGTAATCTGTAGGAAAGGGTGAGAGCTCTGTGTTTTAATTTTTTTCTTTTATTCTTCCTGTTATTATTACTAGATACCATTAGGGAGCAATTATTAGTTCTAGGAACTGTGAAAAATATGTTCTGTGTATTATTATATTTAATTTTCACAACTCTAGGAAGTAGGTTTCATTGTCATTTATCAATGAGAAAACTTAGACTTGCCATCTAAGACTACTGGAAGATACACAGCTAGTAAGTATCTTTTAAGTAACTGGCTCACTCCAAAGTCCAGGGTCTTAACCACTATGCTAAATTGTCTCTTTGTTTTTTTGGTTTTTTTTTTAAAGATTTTATTTATTTATTTGAGAGAGAGAGAATGAGAGACAGAGAGCATGAGAGGGAGGAGGGTCAGAGGGAGAAGCAGACTCCCTGCCGAGCAGGGAGCCGGATGCGGAACTCGATCCCGGGACTCCAGTATCATGACCTGAGCCGAAGGCAATCGCTTAACCAACTGAGCCACCCAGGCACCCTAAATTGTCTCTTTGTTAACAAGACAGTCTTATCCAGGATTTAAAAAAACAAATGTCCCTTTGAATGTCCATTAGCCCTGGAGACTCTGTTTTCTAACATAAACACACATGACCCCTTTTTGGAAAATTACTATTTAACACTGTATTCTTTTTGAAGTATTCTTCATTAGGAGAAACAGTTTCTTAGAATTGGAAGTGCTAGAGATTTCTAAGCATTTTTGTGAGCACATAACAATTTTTTAAAGTCAGCAGTAAGTAGAAGGCTTTAAATAAAATACAACCTATGAAAGGAATCCCTAAATTATTACTAACGATTCACTGGACATTCTCACTTTGATCCTATTTTTCACTTCAATGTGACACTGTTTCTTAGTGTTTTATATTTTCAGGTTTGCATGTTATTCATTGACAAAACAGCTTAAGCCAAGGCACAGTACCTACCTGTTCTTTGTAGTCACCATGCTTTTAGTAAGGCCCTCTTTCTTTGGCCATATTTATGGAGTAAATACAAGGAAGTTTGGTAAAACTGTATTTATGACTGAGGAGAGGATATTATCTCCTCTGGTAGGTGTCTACTAAACTTGCTTGATTGTGTCTTTCTCAACTCCTGGGACTCCTGGGTTTCTTATCTATTCATTTGGTCAGTAGTGATGTATAAAACAAGGAGGTCAACAGAAAATTTTGTTTTCAGTGTGAATAACTGGGTTGGGAAAAGATGTTGCTAAATCACAAATTCCCTTAGGAGGTGGCTGAAAAAATGTTGCCCCTCATAAAATAGAAGCATGAGAAGAAATAATGACTTCAAGAATAGAACTGTTGAATAAATTTTCAGTGTAGCAAAGCATAAAGTATGTGTTACCATTGAAACCATCTCAAATGACCTACAGTGAAGGAGAAAGCATAAACTGGAGACATTTTTAAACCCGAAAAAACATGATTACGTTTTATTTCTAAACTTTGTGTTTTTCATTTTCTCTAGAGAGATTTAAGATTGGCTCTGGGTCAGGAGAAAAAAATTTGACATACCAAGGGCATTTTGAAATGTAACATGTTACGTGATTATCATGAGTATATTTTCCTGTTTCTTTCAAGTGACAAATTGTGAATACTTATGTAAGAAATTTGAAATTAGGAATTTTTTTAAAGATAAACTTTTTAAAGATTTAATATATAAATTTATTATACCAGAAGGTATTATATCAGAATGACCTGAGCTGAAGGCAGACGCTTAACGACTGAGCCACCCAGGCGCCCCGATTTTTAATGATCTTAATAGGAATTGTCTTCAGTTGGTTCATTTGTTCTGTTCCTTATTCCTCTACTGTTTGAGGATGTCAGGAATTTTGATAGTCTTTTCTGTGCTAGGTTGTCAGAAGGAAGCCCCTTGTAAAACTTAAGTATGAGGTAGCTGACATCGCTCAAAGCATTCGTTGCTGTATGTGATGAAAATGAAAGGCAGCTTGAAGTATATGATATTTAAGTTTCTTGTGGATATGTTTGGGGAGAGAGTGAGGATTGCCACAAGAGGAAACTTAAAAGAATTTCTTAGTTTGAAATGAACATACAGAAGAGAAACTTTTTTCCCCCTTTTGGCTGCCCTCACACAAAGTATTTGGGAGACAGTGACTTGCTCCCTCGCAATTTTCCTCACATGTCACATGATGTTTTTCTAGGGTTTTCAGGGTATTTTCCCTAATATTTCAGGACTCTTGCCATTGTGCATTCTTAGACTCTTTGGGAACGTTCCATGGACTCTTTCTGGGAACCCTGGAAGTGCTTCAACCTGTATCAGTGAAGGTTGGGTGATTAGATGTTCCCTCTTTCAGCTTCAATGGCAAGGGTTTACCTCCTTCCCTTTACTGATTATTAACTATTCACTTTCAATAATAGATACCTGATTTATACTTTATAGCATTTATTTATGTGTCTTTTTTTTTTTTTTAAAGATTTTATTTATTCATTTGACAGAGATACAGCGAGAGAGGGAACACAAGCACAGGGAGTGGGAGAGGGAGAAGCAGGCCTCCTGTAGAGCGAGGAGCCCGATGCGGGCCTCGATCCCAGGACCCTGGGATCATGACCTGAGTCGAAGGCAGATGCTTAACGACTGAGCCACCCATGCGCCCCTATTTATGTATCTTTATTTCAAAAAGTATTTGGGGATTATAGGCTTCTTAGGAAAGCTGGATATCTTTACTTTCCTTACCTTCATCTTGACGTAGTAATTACCCATGGGAGTAAAGAGTAATCATCTTGGGAGTTGGTGGGAGTATCTATAGACAGATGTTACAGATTATCTGTACTTTTTCATCAGGGTATTCTCCTTTCTTTTTTCATCTATTAAAATGATTTTTCTATTTTCCATGCTCTGTTTCCATGCTCATACATCTGTAACAGGCGCGCACACACACACGCACGCACGCACGCACAACACACACACGACATGGGGCTTAAGGCCTGACCCATATAGAAGGAGTTCTAGAACATTCTTAATACACTGTGATTCATTGTACAGGTTTGCTTTTAAAACAAGTACCCCCTACATGTGCTGAATAACTAGCCTCATACACATCTTCCCCTCTCTCCATTTTTCTTTTCTGGAGGGACCAGGGTATGTCTTCAGAATAAAGGGGGCAGGGTGTCTAATTTTTAGGTCATAGGTAGCATCAAAGAAGGAAGTATTTTGAGGGTTAAGAGCTTTCATTCTTACTAGTTCATGAGTTAAGTCAGAAAGCTAAAATAAAGGATTCAGTTCTCTATCAGCTGCCTTCTTAGACCAGATTTTGGGATGCGGACCAAAACACTGCAGGTGATTTTATAAGACCACAAGTAGTATTAGAACCAAGGCAGAATGAACCAAGGTTGTTCTTGTGGATGCCTTTCAGGAATGGTAAAAGAAGAGGGGAGAGGCAGGAAGACAAGGTAAAAACTACCAATGCAAACCTTGGATTTGATTTGTAGGTTCCTGAAAATGTTAAAAAGAAACAAACAAAAAACCAGCCCTAATGTTGGATATTGTCTGAATTTATTCCTCCATCTGCATTATATGCATAGGATTTGTAAGTTTCAAACATTTTTACTATTTTCCTTATGTATAGCCATAACTAATATAAACTCTGTGTGGATGCTAAATGACAAGTAGTCCACATTCTGCATGTCTATTCCTACATCTTCATTCACTCCTAAATTCATGGCAGTGTTATTTAAACCTACCTTATTTTTCTGGATTTTTCCATAGATAACCTGTATTAGGCTAAGGGATTTCCCTTATCTGCTTAGTTTGTTGAGAGTGTCATAAATAGATGCTTGAATTTTAGTTGAGTGCTTTTACTGCATCTATTGTTATGATCATGTGGTTTTCTTATTTAGTCTGATAGTGTGAATTACATTCATTGCTTTTTTTTTTAGTGTTCAGTCAGCTTTGGATTGCTGGGGCTAATATTCTGTTAGAGGTTTTTGCGTATATGTTCACTTGGAGTATTGATCTGTAGTTTTTTTGTAATGTCTTTGTCCTGTTTTAGTATTAATGTTGGCCTCATGAAATGAAATGTTCCTTCCTCTTTTCTGCAAGAGGTTGTGTAGAATTATTATTTCTTCCTGAAATAGTTGGTAGAATTAGCCAGTAAAACCATCTGGGTCTGGAGTTTCCCTTTTTTGAGGAGTTACCACTACAAATTCACTTTGTTTAGATACAGTTACTCCGGTATCTATTTCTCCTTGTATAGTTCTTGTAGTTTGTGTCAACTTTGAAGGAATTGGTTCATTTCATCTAAGCTGTCAAACTTACAGTCATAGAGGGGTTCTTTGTATTTATGATCCTTTTAATAGCTGTTGTGTCAGTGTTAATGTCCTCTCTCTTTCATTCCTGTTAGTGGTAATTTGTCTTTCTTATTTCTTGGTTAGCCTGGCCAGAAGTAGAAGTTCATCTTTTCAAAGAACCAGCTTTTGCTTTCATTGGTTTTTCTCCATTGTGTTTCTGTTCTCACATTCATTGATTTCTGCTCTAGTTTTTTGGTAAGATTTTATTTTTAAGTACTCTCTACACCAGGCATGGGGCTTGAACTCATAACCCTGAGATCAAGAGTTGCATGCTCCACTGACTGAGCCAGGCAAGTGCCCCTATTTCTGCTCTCATTTTTATTATTTTTTTCCTTCTGTTTGATTTAATTTGTTCTTCAAAGTTTCTTAAGGTAGATGCTTAGGTTATTGATATTAGGTCTTTTCTAATATATGCATTTAAAACTATAAATTTTTCTCTGAGCATTTTAGCTGCATCTCACAAGTTTCGATATTTCATTTTCACTTACTTGAAATACTTTTAAATTTTTTTCTGAGGTGCCTGGGTGGCTCAGTTGGTTAAGCCTCTGACTCTTGATTTTAGCTCAGGTCATGAGATTGAACTCCACGTTGGGCTCCGTGCTGGGTGTGGAAGCCGCTTAGGATTTTCTCTCTCCCTCTACTTCTGCCCCTCCTCCGCGTGCTCACTTGAGCGTGCTCTCTCTAAAAAAAATTTTTTTTCTAGACTTTTTACCCATGGGTTATTTAGAAGTATATTGTTTAATATCCAAATATTTGGGGGAATTTCCCCAGATCTTTGCTATTGATTTTAATATAATTTCATTGTGGTCTGAGAATATACTTTGTACCATTTTTAAAAAATGATTTTTAAGGGGCACCTGGGTGATCAGTCAGTTAAGCATCTGCCTTCAGCTTGGGGTCCTCCCTCTCCCTCTGCCCCTCCCCCCACTCATGTTTTCTCTCTCTCTCAAATAAAATCTTAAAAAAAAATTTTTTTTTTTTGTTTTATGGCCCAGAATATAGTATATCTTTGAATGTTCCAAGTACACTTGAATGTATTTTCAGCAGTTACTGGGTGAAGTGTTCTGTAAATGTCATTTAAGTTAGGTGGTAGTGGGGCGCCTGGGTGGTTCAGATGGTTAAGTGTCTGCCTTCGGCTTGGGTCGTGATCCCAGGGTCCTGGGATTGAGCCCAGCATCGGGCTCTCTGCTTGGTGGGGAGCCTGCTTCTCCCTCTCCCTCTGCTGTTCCCTCCACTTATGTTCTCTGGCTCTATCACGCTGTCAAATAAATATATAAAATCTAAAAAAAAAAAAGTTAGGTGGTAGTACTATTGAGGTCTCCTTCCTGATTTTTGCCTACGTGTTTTAAGAGTTACTGAGTTGAAAGTCTTTAAAGGTTTTACTTTTTTTAAATTTACTTATTTGAGAGAGAAAGTGAGAGAGCACAAGCAGTGGGGTGGGGAGCAGCAGAGGGAGAGGGAGAAGCAGGCTTCTCGCTGAGCAGGGAGCCCGATGTGGGGCTTGATCCCAGGACCCTGGGATTATGACCTGATCCAAAGGAAGACACTTAACCGACTGAGCCACCCAGGTGCCCCTATTTGTTGCATTTCTTTTTTCTTCTTTTGCCTTCTATAGTGTGAACTGAACTTTTTACTAGTATTCTTACATCCTCCCTATTGACTTACTTTTACTTATTTAAAATGGTTTGTGGGGTTCCTGAGTGGCTCAGTCAGTTAAGCATCCGATTCTTGATTTTGGCTCAGGTCATAATCTCAGGGTCATGGGATCCAGCGCCATGTTGGGCTCTGCTCAGTGGGGAGTCTGCTTGAGAATTCTCTCCCTCTCCCTCTGCCCCTCCCCCTACTCACACACTCACTCACTCTCAAATAAATAAATAAATCTTAAAAAAAATGGCTTTTAGTGGTTGCCTTTGGATTTATAGTATTCATTTAAAAATAACCTGAGTAGGGGCACCTGGGTGGCTCAGTCATTTAGCGTCTGCCTTCGGCTCAGATCATGATCCCAGGGTCCTGGGATCGAGCCCCGCATCGGGCTCCCCGCTCTGCCGGCAGCCTGCTTCTCCCTCCCCCACTCCCCCTGCTTGTGTTCCCTCTCTCGCTATGTCTCTCTCTGTCAAATAAATAAATAAAATCTTTAAAAAAAAAACCAAACCTGAGTATACCTTAAAATGATACCACTTTACATGTAGTGCATATATCTTAATAGTGTATGTTCCTAAATCTTCTTTTCACTGTAACTGTTGTTACATATTTCGCTACATATGCTATAAATACCCAGTACATTGTTTACTACTTTAAACAATTGTATTTTATTTTATTTTATTTTTTTTTTTTTAAGATTTTTTTATTTATTTGCGAGAGAGAGAATGAGAGACAGAGAGCATGAGAGGGAGGAGGGTCAGAGGGAGAAGCAGACTCCCTGCTGAGCAGGGAGCCCGATGCGGGACTCGATCCCGGGACTCCAGGATCATGACCTGAGCCGAAGGCAGTCGCTTAACCGACTGAGCCACCCAGGCGCCCCTAAACAATTGTATTTTAGAGCAATTAAAAATATGAAAAGAAAATATTTTATTTTACCTTCATTTCTTCATTTTTTGGTATAAATCCAAGCTTCTCACCTTTATCATATTCCTTTTGCCCAAAGAACTTCCTTTAATATTTCTTATAGGGTGGATCTGCTGGCGATGAATTCTCTGTTTTTGTCCGGGAGCGTCTTTATTTGTTCTTCACTTATGAAGGATATTTTCACTTGATACAGAGTACTGATTGGGCAGTTTTTTTCCCAACATTTTCAAGTTGTCACTCCACTGTCGTCTTACTTGCAAAACTTCTGACTGCAAGTTTATTGTAATCCTTATTTTTATTCCTCTATGTGTAATATGTTTTTCCTTCTGGCTACCTTCAAGATTTTCTCTTTGCCTTTCAGCAATTTAAATATGACATGCCCCGGTGTGTGTATTTTTGGGGGGAGGATATATTTATCTTGTTTGTTTTTTAGAGTTTCTTAAGTCTGTAATTAGATGTCTTGTCACTAATTTTGGTAGGTTCTTGGGCATTCTACTATTTTTTCTCCATTCTCTCTTTCTCGACATTCTAAGTGTATGTATGTTACATTGTTTGATAATTTCCCACACTTCTCATATGTTCTTTCCTGTTTTATTTTCCTACTATATTTTCTTCTTTACGTATCAATTTGGGTGTTTCTATTAGCTTCTTTTCAAGTTCATGGATTCTTTTTTCAGCTGTTTGAAGTCTACTAATTTTTGTTTTGTTTCTGTTTTTATTTCTAGAATTTCCATTTGATTCTTATGATTTCCATGTCTATGTGAATTTATCTTTCTGATCTTGCGTGTTGTCTGCCTTTTCCATTACAGTCTTTAACATATTAAGCATGTTTTAAATTACCTGATAGTTCCAGTTCCAAAATCTATGTCATATCTGAGTCTAGTTCTGATGATTGCTTGTTTTTTCAAACTGTGTTTTTGGCATACTTCAGAATATTTCTGAATGCTGGACATGTTGTATAGGATACAAAATACTGAAGTAAATATTTTATATGCTTAGAGAAGACTGCAGATTTCCTTCTGCTAGTCCTTTAAGGTGGAATTTGTGTTAATTTGTTGGAGGTTGGGCTGTGTTTGAAGTTTATTATTGCTATGGTTACCAGAGTTGATACTTACTTGTTTTTGCCGTGGGAATCCAGAGACTTGACATTTTCCTAGTGTCCCTTGTCTCCGAGTGTCCTTTATCTCCTTGCTTGGCTTTGGCTTTTACCTTTGTGCTGTTTCTCAGAGTCCATCTCTTGCAGCTATATTCCACTGTTATTGTTAGAGCTTGTTAGCATGGTAATGGAGGGTAAGGGGAGTTCTGTGATGGTCTATTAAGCTTCATTTAGGCAGGTACTAGAACCTGGGTCTTGGAGGTTTGGCCTTCACAAAACTTTACATACCACTTCTTTGGGTAGAGCTTCTCCTTGTTCTTTCTACCCAACTGCAGTATCTAGGTTAATTTTTTAAGCCCTTATTTTAGCCATGTTTTTTTTTTTTTAATTTTAAAGAATTTTTTATTTGAGAGAGAGAGAAAGAGCATGAGCAGGGTGTAGGAGCAGAGGGAGAGAGAGAAGGAGAAGCAGATTCCCTGCTGAGCAGGAAACCCTATGCGGGACTTGATCCCAGGACCCTGAGATCATGACCTGAGCCACCCAGGTGCCCTCAAGGTTTATTTTATTTCATTCTATTTTATTTAATTTTATCTTATTTTTTATTTTATTATTTTAACTTATTTTATCTTTAATTTATTTTTTAAAGATTTTATTTATTTATTTGACAGAGAGAGACGCAGGGGGAGTGGGAGAGGGAGAGGGAGAAGCAGGCTTCCCGCCGAGCAGGGAGCCCAATGTGGGGCTGGATCCCAGGACCCCGGGATCATGACCTGAGCCGAAGGCAGACGCTTAACGACTGAGCCACCCAGGGGCCCCGAGGTTTTTTTTAATTTTTAAAGATATTTTAAAAAACTCATTTATTTTATTGAGAGAGAGAAGGTGGAGCGGGGGTGAAGGAGGAGGGAGCGAGAGAGAAAGAGAGAGAGAGAGAATCTGAAACAGACTCCACACTGGGCATGGAGCCTAAGTTGGGGTTCCATCTCACGACTGGCAAGATCATGTCCTGAACTGAAACGAAACGTCGGATGCTTAACCAACTGAGCCTCCCAGGTGCCCCTGGCCAAGGTTTTTAGAGCTCTCTCACCCCTCCATTAAGGTCATTAATTTAGATAGTGAGATTGAGTGCCAGTATTCTCGGTCTCTTTCTTTTCCTCCAGCTCTAGTGGGAATCTGCCAGTGTTCTCAGGGTACAGGCCTTGATGAATTTTTCTTTGCAGATTAAGCCTTTTGTTCCAGAGGGAGATAGGGGAACAAGGTCTGGGCTGATTGGCATTGCCTGTTCTACTCTTCAAGCTCCATAGGGGTGAGTGAGGGCAAGGATGAGGAACTTTTTCTGCATTGTCTCAGATCCCCCCTGCATTAGACATTCTTTTGAGGTTCCTGGAGAAAAAGCCTGGGGTGGGAACTCTCTTATCATTTTAGTCCCCAGGGGCTTTACACTCTCATGTTAGCCCACATTCAGTCTTTTTTTTTTTTTTTAAGATTTTATTTATTTTTTTGAGAGAGAGAGAGGGCATGAGAGGGGGAGGGTCAGAGGGAGAAGCAGACTCCCCGCTGAGCAGGGATTTCGATGTGGGACTCGAACCCAGGACTCCAGGATCATGACCTGAGCCCAAGGCAGTCGCTTAACCACTGAGCCATCCAGGTGTCCCAGCCCACATTCAGTCTTAAGCAGTTTGTCAAAATTTATGGTTTAAATCCTCCTAACTGTGGTGGGGTTCTTCCATACTTTGGGGTAGTATTTCCTTTAGTCAGAGAGAAAGCTTTCCCTCCAGGGTTTTAGGTGCTTGTTCAGCCTCTATGTTGCTCCATCGTTGTATTTTTAAAGTGTATGTATGTAAGTATGTATGTTTTTGTGAGTATAGTTGACATACAGTGTTACGTTAGTTTCAGGTGTACAGCTTAGTGATTTGACAAGTTTATGTATTATGCTACATTCACCACAAGTGTAACTACCATCTGTCCCATTACATCGCTATTACAATGTCATTGACTGTATCCTTATGCTGTGCCTTTTATTTCCATGCCTTATTCCATAACTGGAAGCCTGTATTTCCCTCTCTCCTTCACCCATTTTGCCGACCTCCTATCCCTGCTGTATTGCCTAAAGGTTGGATGAGGAGAAAATGGGGGTTGGAGGGGGAAGTGTGGTTGTTTCCTTTCTCTGAATGTTAGGAATCCACATTGTGGTCAGAGAATAACTTGTGAGACTTACCTTAGGGCTCAGCAAATGATCAGTTTTGGTAAATGATCTCTCAGTGCTTGATAGAGTATTTATTCTGCAGTTATTGGGTAGTGTAGGTCTGGTTAATCATGCTATTCAAATCTCCATTTTTATTTTTCTTCCCTCTTTCTGGGTCATTTGTTCTGTCAGCTACTGGTATAAAAGTTTCCCCATTATGATTATATGGATATTTTTTACTACTTATAATTCTGCCAACTTTCACTTTATATATTTGAAGCCTCTGTTATTACATGCGTAGAAATTTTAATTTGTTATATCTTACTGATGACTTATACATTGAATCCTAAGAATTATACACCTATAAATGCTTTTTGCATTAGAGTCTACTTTAAGTACTTTTTTTTTTTTAAGATTTTATTCATTTATCTGACAGAGAGAGACACAGCGAGAGAAGGAACACAAGCAGGGGGAGTGGGAGAGGGAGAAGCAGGCTCCCCGCTGAGCAGGGACTCCATCCCAGGACCCTGGGATCATGACCTGAGAGCCAAAGGCAGATGCCTATCGACTGAACCACCCAGGCGCCCCTACTTTGAGTACTATTAATATGGCTAGAGACGCTTTCCTTTTCTGTATGACCTTTCCATACTTTTCATTTTTTTTTTTTTAAGATTTTATTTATTTGACAGAGAGTACAAGTAGGTAGAGAGGCAGGCAGAGGGAGAGGGAGAAGCAGGCTCTCCGCTGAGCAGGAAGCCCGATGTGGGGCTCGATCCCAGGATCATGACCTGAGCTGAAGGCAGACGCTTAACCGACTGAGCCACCCAGGCGCCCCTCCATACTTTTAATTTTTAACTGTTTTCTATCTTTGTATCTTAGGTGTGATTCTTATGAACACCATAATAGTTGAATTTTGTTCTTTATTAGTGTAATTATTTTTGTCTTTTGATCTGATTACATTAGTGTAATTATTGGAATATTTGGGTTTACACTTGACCTCTTACATTTTACTTTTTATATGTTCTGCTTGTTCTGTGATCTTTCCCTCTTTTTTCGTATTCATTTGGGCATTTTAATTCTATATTTTCTTTCTATTTATCAGTTAAATACTATTTTACTATTTTTTTAAATGTTTACCAGAGATTGAAACGTGTATTTTCTTCCTTTTTAAAAAATTTATTTTTTCAGTACATAATAATAGTCATAAGGCACAGAATTCAAAAGGTACAAAAGATTATGTGATAGGAAGTCCTTTCTCACATTTACCCACCAGCCACCATTCTTCAGCTGCCTCAGAAAATGGGTATCCACCAGTACAGTCATCTAGCCTCTTTTTTTTTTAAGATTTATTTATTTGAGAGAGTGTGTGCACGTGTGCATGCAGACAAGCAGGGGGACAGGAAGAAGCAGGCTCCCTGAGAAGCTGGGAGCCCAGTGCAGGACTTGAGCCCAGGACTCTGGGATCGTGACCTGAGCCAAAGGCTGATGCTTAACCAACTGAGCCACCTAGGCGCCCACATCTAGCCTCTTTCCTTACTCCCAAAACTGTGTTTACTGGTCTAGCTGGGAGCCTTGGTCCATATCTTCCTTCTTATTTATTCGTCTTCGCAGCCTTCAAAGCTCAGCTAAAGTTTCTTTCCCTTTCATGAAGCTTTCCCGAACAAATTTAATCTTAACTGATCTTCTAATGGTAATTGCAGTTTTCCTCACACATTTTAGCTTTAATGATATTCTTTTATGCTATTTTCCTTAAGTTTCAAGTATGTAAATCTTACTTTCTGTCCCAGATTGTGAGTTCCTTGAGGGCAGGATAATATGCTTTCATTTGGTGTGTGTAATGCTGAGCACGTAGCAGATGCCCCCCCCCATACTTGTCTAATTAAATTGCCTCTCTAGTAATGGCTGTCAGAAGATCATTTTTCCACAAAAATTTCAATTTTCGTGCCTCCTGATTCTCAATTGTTCATGGTAGATACAGTTTTTAGAGTTCGTTTTGAATGCAAAATTGCAGATGTAGAATTGCAAGCTACTTGAAAAAATATTTGCTTATAAAATTGTGTTATGTACTTGTTTTGCGTTTCATGTTACTTTAGAATTAATAGACATTCCTAATTCAGTATCATAGTATAAAAATATTCATTGCTGTTTAATGACATCTGCACTTCCTTAAGTGCAGTAAACAAGTGAACACTCTTTTTTCCAAAATATCATCTTTGTTGATTATAGTTTTTCTTGATTATATTTTTGAAAAATTAGAAAATACTGAAAAATACTAGAAAAAACTATCCTACTCCTACCAGTGAGAGATAAATGTTAACATTTGTTATATATAAACTCAATTTTTTCTGTGTAAATATTATAGTTAACTTCTCCCCTCTAAGTTTTTCCATTTGTAATTCTTAATGTTTGCTTTTCAGCTTGTCCTAAAAGGATTCCTGTACACCTTAGAAGTGCTTGAGGAAGAGTGATAAAGGCAAGTATACAACTCTTTATGGTTAGTAAAATAACTTGGTTCATAGCCAAACCAAAAAGCTTTGGTCACTGTATCAAAAAAAAAGATAATTTATTAATTTGAATGGTTTTCCAGAGCACCCTCCTAAATATTTGCCAGACTTTTAAAACAACTTTTAAATTTATCCTTGATAATAAGTTGGAGTAGCTTGTTTCTTGAATGTGAAGTAATGGTGTAATATTTGGTGAAACTGTTGTAGAAAAATTGTTAAAAATTCTGAGAATTGAATAAAGTTCTCTGAAATGCCTGCTCTGTAAATAGCTACCTTTTCCTTTTCTTTTCCCTCCTTTGTAGTCCTTCCCCTTGTCCCTTTTCCCCATACCCTTTTGCTCCCTATTCTCTGTCTACTTTTTCTAGTTTACTTATAAGAACTTTACTTTTCAGAGAAGCTGAGTGAATAAAAGAGAAGCCAGCATTTCTTACGAAAGCACACTTTAACTTTCTGGTTGAACTTCTTTGTGTTAAACCAGGTATCTCAATACTATTATTTGGAGAGTTTTATAAACTGAGCAACTGTTTACTCATTTGAATTTGCTGTCTTAAAGAAGAAAGTAGGGGAGTCCTAAAAAACTTTGACATTACTGAATTCATTAGTGCTTGCATTCTTACTGTCAGCAGTTTTATAGTTAATTATTACATCATCATTGTCTTTGGTATTTTGGGCACAGTATTTCACCTTCCTTAATAATTGGTGTATATTGAGAGGTAACCTTAAAGATTTTCTGTTGGCCTACAGAAAATTTTAGCAAGCTTCAAAATTTTGGCCATATTTCTTGTTTGTGTTGATATCACAGCAATAATGCAGGTGATAGCTACAAGTGTAAATACTAATACATTGTAGAGGTAGTGCAACAGGTTGTTTTTCAAAATTCTTACCTTACAACTTGATATTTAAAGCTCAATTTAGGTTTCTTTAGGGTTCCATGCCAAGTAAGCCTCTGCTAGTTAGTACAGTTAAGGAATGTCTTGCCTTTACAAATCCTAGAATTCATTACTGTTCTAGTATATAACCTTTGCAGCTGTATAGGTGGCCTGTGTAAGCTTTGGCTTGACACCCTATTTCTAGGTTTTCCTAGGAATGCTGGCATTTTTTGTTTGTAATCAATCATTTCCAGTTATTTGAAAATAAAAATGATGTACAAATGCAAGTGAAATCTCAAATGAAGTTACTGACATTTAAAATGTACTGTTTTCCTTTTTTTTAATAAGCAGGTGCCCGCTTGATTAGTTTATAACACTGCCCAAAGAAACAAGTTTACAGATAATATCTTTATACAAGACAAGTAGGTCATTTGGTTTTCCAGCTAACCTTGATACCATTCCTTTAATCATGGTATCTTTTACTCTGATGGAAAACTTATTTTATATTTTTTGTTTCCCAAAACAAAAAAGTCAGTTGTATTATTTAGCTAATACAATACAAATAAGGAAAAGAGTAAATTACTTCCTTATTGTCAGTCTGCTGCTTTCACATCCTCACATCTTCTTAGGGTCTAAATTGCCCAGTACAAGAAGAGATTAGTTACTGGATTATCTTGGTTATGTAACTCTTACTCTCTGAGGAGCTTAATGCTTTGCAGAGTGGAAATAATTCAATAACTATTAGTCTGCTCTACAAACTCATGAGGGGAGGTTTGTATAATTAAATACATGTACTATTGGCAACATTTTTGCCCTCAAGGAGCCCCAGAAAACTCCAGTAAAGGTCAAGATAATCATTAACCTAATAAGGATTAAGGGATTCTTTCTTGGCTCCCCCAATGGGAAGAGGAAAAAACAAAAGCAGTGCACAATTAGGACAAGGGTAAGAAGCCCCATTTCAGTGTGGCCACAAAGAATTTGAGCAGAAGGCAGTGAAATTTCCCATTCCCATGACTAGTTTGGGAGCAAAGAATTTTGTGGTATTTAGAAAGTAGGAAGGTACTGGTGAGAGATAAATGTCCTTAAGTCTGTCACAGCATTTATGCTCCTGAGTCATGAAGAGGTCAGGAGGTGGGGAAATAGGCATGAAAAAAATATGGACAGCAGAGCCACAGTAACAGTACCATATACATGGTAAGGTCTTCTGAGAGTAATTACCATGAAGAAGACCCTAGCAGGTTTGCATGCCAATCCCTCTGAACTCCAGCAGCCTTGAGTTCACAGTGAACTCTCTTACATCCAGCTAATTTATGATGGCTACGTGGTGGCAAGGAGTCTCCATATCCTCACAACATGAGGGGCCTCATTGGTAGTGACTTAGGCTGTTCAAAGTACATGGTAGTGTACGGAGTTTTAAAGCTTGTTGAACAAAAGGTTGAGGGAAAATAGGGGAATAACTTCCCACACCATATTTTGTCCTCTCTAGCAGGTTCTGTGCATTAATACAAATTTATATATTTGCAAAAACTCAATAAAAAAAATACTACCTATTTCTTTCCATTAAGAAAAATCTCATTCCTACCATCTTCCCTCCTCTTTTTTTTGCATGTAATTTCCATAACCATGGCAGTTATGTTGACTTTACATCTCTTAGTTTCAGCTTCCTTTTAATTTCCTGCATTTAATATTGGTGTGTGGTTGTGTTTTGACCTTTTTCTCTACTCTTCCCTCATACCCAGTTACTGTGTTACTTCGTTTTTGAATTTGTGTGGATATGTGGAAAACTTCTGTCAGCAATGACACTATTCAGAGAAAGGGATTTCTTTGAATCTCTCTTCTTTTTTTGCAGGGTAGGGTAGGGGTGGACACTGACTCCAACTGTCCAACGCTTGTCCATTTGAGATGTAAACTATCTTACATCCTGTTCCCCACCTCTGGAATGACTCTGAATCTCTTTTCTTGCTAGCTGGTACTGAGTAAAGCTCTAGTCTCTCTGAAGACATAGTCTGTGTGGATCATTTGCTCATATGGTGCCAGACGGTCATTTGTGCTTCAGAGAATTCAGCTTACAAGATTTTTATTTATTTCCTTTTTCTTCTCAATAGAGCAAGCCTATCACCCCTATTTACCATTGAACTTGATAAATATGAATGGTAACAAAAAATTCCTCTTTTTCATTAAAATCCATATACAGCTGGATTGGGATATCCACTTCTCACTATTCTTTGATTTTATTTTGCTGAGTTCCAGCATATGGACATTTAATTGTGGTTATGAGTGAGAGGAATTAAATTGCCTCAGCTACACTGTACGTATTGAATGGTCTGTTCCCTCTTGATTTCCCAAGTAATGGCTATTCTGTCAACTGTTATTATGGTTTCCATTCCAAGATGACTCCTTTAGTATCCAATTCTTCATATATTGAAACTTGTAGGGATTTTTTTTTTTTTAAACATTGCTGATTTCATTTGCTGTGTACTTGTTTCTGAGCTTTTTCTCCTATTCTAGAAAATAATCATTACCCACTATCTAGAAAACTCTTTTAATCTTCTGATTAAAGATTGCTTAATGATAGTGCCTATTTGTTTGGCTAGTGGCATGTTTTTCTTTAACACTGGAGATTTTGCATGGATTTATAATAAGAGGCTCTTTTCTTTCTTTCTTTCTTTTTTTTAACATTAGATAGGCATGAAGCCTCCGTCTCACAGCTGCATGTGTAGTTACTGTTGAAGCAAATGCCTACCTAATTTGACAGTCTTGGTGTGTTTAAGTTTTTGAGTTTGCAAATAAGCATATTAAGTCTACTGATGGAGCCTTCGGGCAGTGAACAGTTATATGAGGACCCTGATCCTGGAGGCAAATCCCAAGATGCAGAGGCCAGAAAGCAGACAGAATCAGAACAAAAGTTGTCTAAAATGACCCACAATGCTTTGGAGAACATTAATGTGATTGGCCAAGGCTTGAAGCATCTCTTCCAGCACCAGCGCAGGAGGTCATCAGTGTCTCCACACGATGTGCAACAAATTCAGGCAGATCCAGAACCTGAAATGGATCTGGAAAGCCAGAACGCATGTGCTGAAATTGATGGTGTCCCCACCCACCCCACAGCTCTGAATCGTGTCCTGCAGCAGATCCGAGTGCCACCCAAGATGAAGAGAGGGACAAGCTTACATAGTAGGCGGGGCAAACCAGAGGCCCCAAAGGGAAGTCCCCAAATCAACAGGAAATCTGGCCAGGAGATGGCAACTGTTATGCAGACAGGCCGACCCAGGTCTTCATCCACAACTGATGCTCCAACCAGCTCTGCTATGATGGAAATAGCTTGTGCTGCTGCTGCTGCATGTCTACCAGGGGATGAGGCAACTGCAGAGCGGGTAAGTGTGCTAGATTTCCTTTTTCTGCTAACTTACTGTTCTTTGAGCTAGGATTCTCCACATTTACCTTTGGTAACTAAAAAAAGGTATCTCAGCAAGTACCTCAAAGTTGTGGTAAAAAATAGTTTTGTTTTCATTAAATAAATGGGATGAATAATATTTATTCTAGCAAGTGAATGGATGCTTATAGTTATATTCCTGTTTGCTTCCTAACATATTGCTCTTCTGTTTTATTTTACCCTTTTGCTAAAACCTTTAGTATCCTTCATGTGTTTTTTATGTATTAAAAGGCTCAGTTTTATGGTAGAGGAGCAAAGATGCTTTGTTTGTTCTTGTTTTGGTTTTGCACGTGAATTGACTTTCTTACATTAATGAAGGCAAGAAAGTTCTAGAATCTGGGTTTTTCTGTGCTTAGCATGGATATATACTAAATTGCTTATAATTTTCATATACACTGTACCACATCATTGGCATTCAATGTACTTTTGCATTCTGTAGTGGAGCATATGCGTTCTTAAAATTTACTTTTTTTTTTAAGATTTTAAAAATTTTTTGAGAGAGCCTGAGTGCATGAATGGGGGGAGAGGCAGAGGGAGAGGAAGAGAGACAAGTGGACTCTGCACTGAGCGTGGAGCCTGATGTGGGGCTTTATCTCATGACCCTGAGATCAGTACCTGAGCTGAGACCAAGAGTCAGATGCTCAACCAGCTGAGCCACCCAGGTGCCCCTATAATTTATTCTTAATATTAACAGGTTTTTTAGGTCTGCCTGGATGGGACAGCTAGGCTTAACAAATTTAGAGGAAACTCTTTTCATATAACTTTTTTTTTTTTTAAAGATTTTATTTATTTATTTGACAGAGAGAGAGCACAAGTAGGCAGAGTGGCAGGCAGAGGGAGAGGGAGCAGCGAGCCGGATGTGGGGCTCGATCCCAGGACCCCAGGATCATGACCTGAGCTGAAGGCAGCCACTTAACCAGCTGAGCCACCCAGGCGCCACTCTTTTCATATAACTTTAACTTCCATGTCTTAGTTATGGTTAGTTGAGGCATACAGAAGATATAGTTCTGCTGGGTTTGAAAACAGGTACATGTAGCCAGGCAGGTAGTGACAGTGAGTGAACTCATGTTACGTGACTTGGACAAACTGAAGAGTGTAAGTGCTGTCTAAAGGGGCAGTGTCGTCTTAGCTTTAGTTGATTGTTGTGATTTAGGACTATGAGCCCAGTCTTGCCAGACCTTCTGATTTTTCAAGAGAAACTTGAAAGATAGCTTAGTAATCTCGTGATTTTTGACATATTATGGAAGCCAAACAACACCTTTATGGGCCAAGTCTGCCCTGTAAGTTACCATCTTGCTGTTTTTTGGCTTTACTTTTATGTATTCCTTAAGGTTTTGATGATTAGTCAGTCTCTTAATTCTGTGTCTGTTTCTGGCATAGGTAAATTTATTTTACTCGATATTTAGCTTGGAAATCCAAATATTGAATCGAGTACCTTTAAACCTCTCCTATTTAAATGTGACATTAAAAACAAGCAAACAAGTAATGGACAGTAAATCACTTCAAGAATTAAGCCTGTCCAGATAACATATCCATCAGAATAACAAAATCATGAGAATAAAGATTCAGATCATTAAAATTAAAGGTACAGATGAAGAAAAGTAATATATATTTATGTGCATAATAGCTATCTTTGAAATAAAAAAGATATTTGGTCATTGACAAAGGACAAAAATGTGGACAATGAAAACTAACAGTGCAACTATATAATTCGTCTTAATCTGTGCCAGAGAACACCAAGACATTTTTTTTTTTAAAGATTTTTATTTAATTTTTTGACAGAGAGAGGCACAGCAAGAGAGGGAACACAAGCAGGGGGCGTGGGAGAGGGAGAAGCAGGCTTCCCACTGAGCAGGGAGCCCGATGTGGGGCTCGAACCCAGGACCCTGGGATCATGACCTGAGCCGAAGGCAGACGCTTAACAACTGAGCCACCCAGGCGCCCCAACCAAGACATTTTTTAAAAGATTTATTTATTTATTTTAAGAGAGAGTGAGCGAGTGCGCGCATGCCCAAGCACAAGGGGGAGGTGCAGAGGGAGAGAGAGTCTCAAGCCAACTCCATGCTGAGCGCAGAGTCTGACGCTAAGTTCCATTTCTTTCTTTTTTTTTTTTTTTAAAGATTTTATTTATTTATTTGAGAGAGAATGAGAGACAGCACAAGAGGGAAGAGGGTCAGAGGGAGAAGCAGACCCCCCAGCTGAGCAGGGAGCCCAAGGTGGGACTCGATCCCGGGACTCCAGGATCATGACCTGAGCCGGAGGCAGTTGCTTAATCAACTGAGCCACCCAGGCGCCCGCTAAATTCCATTTCAAAACCCTGAGATCATGACCTGAGCCGAAACCGAGTTGGATACTTAACTACACCACCCAGGCGTCCCTAAGAAATTTTTTTACCAGTGATTCTGATATTATAGACTTTTATGTTAAAAAGAAAATTATACGTAAAGCATATTGTATGGATTTACATTGTTTTGAAAAACTTCATAGAGGGATGCCTGCGTGACTCAGTCGGTTAAGCATCTGCCTTCGGCTAAGGTCATGATCCCAGAGTCCTGGGATCCAGCCCTGAGTTGGGCTCTCTGCTCAGCAGGGAGTCTGCTTATCCCTTTCCCTCTGTCCCTGTGTGTCCCCTCCCCGCCTCGTGCTTTCTCTCTTCACTCTCAAATAAATAAAATCTTAAAAAAACAAACAAAACTTCATAGAGAGCCAAGGGAGAACATTTTTAAAAATTGTTTCTTTAATACATGTATTTAAAGCAAAACCACCAGTTTCATTTTTTAAATTTTAATTCCAGTGTAGTTAACATACAGTATTATATTAATTTCAGGTGTACAATTTAGTGATTTCAACAATTCCGTATATTACTCAGTGCTAATCAAGATAAAGGTACTCTTAATTACCTTCACCTGTTTCACCTGTTGCCCCCACCGGGGCAACCGTCTGTTTGTTCTTTATAGTTGAGAATCTGGGTTTTTTTCCTTTGTTCTTTTGTTTCTTAAATTCCACATATGAGTGAAATGATTTGCTACATGTCTTTCTCAGACTGACTTATTTCGCTTAGCATTATACCGTCTAGATCAGTCCATGTTGTTGCGAGTGGCAAGATTTCATTCTTTTTTTATGACTGAATGATATTCCATTGTGTATATATACACCATATCTTCTTTATCCATTCATCTGTCAGTGGTCACTTGGGCTGCTTGCATTACTTGGCTATTGTAAATAATGCTGCAACAAACATAGGGGTGCATATATGTTTTCAAATTAGTATTTTTGTATTCTTTGGATAAATACCCAGGAGTGCAATTACTGGATCTTACGGTGGTTCTATTTTTAATTACTTTAACTTAAAACCAAGGCCTTAAATTTTTAAAATATAAACCTGATTGGACTTCTATACTTTTCTTGTGCTCATTGCATGGACTATAATTTCCAGTTTAAAAATTTTTATAAAGTGGAGTGATAACCTGGTGATACTTGTGAAGCAGCGTGGGACAGACTCTTAGGTTTTTTTCCCCCAAGACCCTTAGATTTTAAGGCCTTGAAAGGCCTTGCCCACTTGAAATTCATTTTTAAAAAAGCAATGTGCTTTTCTTGAGTCTTTCCAAAGCACCTTAGTTTTCATAGAAACAACAGCCCTTTATTTTATACTCTTATCTTATTGGTTTATATAGTATTTAATTAAACTGTTTAATTATAGTGAATATAACAAACTGATGTGGGAGCAAGATGTATATGGAAGTGTACCAACCATGAACATTGATTATCCTGTGAATATAAAGTCTGCATATCTTTCAGAGAAAATGGAAAGTTTAAGAATGATATGGCAAGTTGGTTAATTGGAGATTAGTCTGGAGACCTTCTACTCTGTTGTATCTTAGTATGAGAGTGTTTCAAATTCTAAATACTGGCTTCTCTATTTTTGTATCTTTTTTTTTTTTTTAAACTCATGTCTGAGGATGAAATGTTTTAATACTGGTGATAATTGCTTACATACGCTGATATTTCTGTCTATGTTAACATTGTTATAGACGTGCATGTACATGTACCTGTGTACAAACATAACCCTAGAGACACATGTTGAATTGATTTTCCAATATATCCATTGTGTTTGAAAGCCACCTGCTTCTGCCTTAGCCATCTGCCACATAACCAGTCTAGTTTTCAAAGTAGGTTCTTGGCCTTTAAGCTAGATTCCTTTTTAAAATTCAGATTTGGCAAGTATTATTTGTGCCTAATATATAAAAAGCATGGCTTTGATCTCATGATGGAAATGAACCCTGGGTGGAACAATCATGACATGTTGAACAGAAAGGTTCTCATTCCCTTCCTTTTTGGATTTACCAGTGTATGTCTTTTTCCCACAGAAAAATCTTTTTTTTTTTTTTTTTAAGATTTTATTTATTTATTTGACAGAGACAGAGAGCGAGAGCAGGAACACAAGCAGTGGGAGTGGGAGTGGGAGAGAGGGGGAGAGCAGGCTTCCCGCCGAGCAGGGAGCCTGATGTGGGACTAGATCCCAGGACCCTGGGATCATGACCTGAGCCGAAGACAGACGCTTAACGACTGAGCCACTCAGGCGCCCTCCCACAGAAAAATCTTATTACACATCCAGTCTGCTGCAATATTTGAAATGTGTTCTTTTCTAAAAAGAAATAATATGGGCACTTAATAAATATATGCCATATATAGTTGGTCAGATTATATCACTTAAAGGATCATCTTCAAATTCACAAAGGCCATTTTTTCTGTAAATGTTTTGTGATTTGAAAGTTATATAAAGTTAAATATTTTGAATTTGAAAGAAACATATTTGGGCGCCTGGGTGGCTCAGTTGGTTAAGCGACTGCCTTCGGCTCAGGTCATGATCCTGGAGTCCCTGGATCGAGTCCCGCATCGGGCTCCCTGCTAGGCAGGGAGTCTGCTTCTCCCTCTGACCCTCCCCCCTCTCATGTGCTTGCTCTCTCTCATTCTCTCTCTCTCAAATAAATAAATAAAATCTTTAAAAAAAAAAAAAAACATAATGTAGAAAACATTGAAAATGCAGAAAGTAAAAGAAGGAAAGACCAAAAATAAGTATTGCCAGTAGTTTGGTGTGTGTTCTTAATATAGTACTTACTTAAATATGAAAAAATATATAGGAGAAAATTTCAATTTAGTTCCATTAAGATTATTTTTAAAATAAAACCAGAATCTTATTACTAAATGCATAATTTTATGTCTATTTTGATTCAAATTCTGTCTTGAGCATTTTTAGATATCCATAAATTTTTTTTTTTTTTTTAAAGATTTATTTATTTTAGAGAGAGTGAGAGCAAGTTCGGGGGAGGCAGAGGGAGAGAGAGAGAGAAACTTAAGGAGACTCCAAGTGAGGACAGAGCCTAGCATGGGGCTTGATCTCATGACCCTGAGATCATGGCCGGAGCCAAAACCAAGAGTTGGATGCTTAACTGACTGAGTCACCCAGGCGCCCCCCCATAAATACTCTTTTATAGATTTTTACTGATTACATAATAACATATTTTGTTGTAATACCATAATTTATGGTAACTATTTTTATATATTGAGTAGGAGATAGAGAAATGAAAGTATTTAAATTTCCATTGTAATTTCTTATGTAGGATAATATACAAAATACTTATTAATCAAGAGATATTTAGGAATGGTAGTAATGATAGTGATAGCTATGTTCATTGTGTGCTTATTATGTGGCAGGCAATATATTAAACACATTATACAGCAGCCCTATTTTTTTTTTTCTTGATGAAGTAGCAGAGGCATAGAGAAAGTATGTCATGGTTTCAGAACTTAAATACTAAATGTAGGCCATTTACATTTACATTTTGATGAATATGTTTTAGTAACTCCTGTGTTCTAGGCATTGTCTGATTCAAAAGCTGCTTTTACCTACCATACCAGATGGTCTCTCCATTTTAATATGCTGGACATTGGTCTGAGTATTTGGGAGATCCAAGAATGTACTTTTACTTTCTGTACTTTAAAATGTAAACTTCATCTATATGGATAATATGATAGAAACAATCAGCTAGGAGCACCTGGGTGGCTCAGATGGTTAAGCGTCTGCCTTCGGCTCAGGTCATGGTCCCGGGGTCCTGGGATCGAGCCCCACATCGGGCTCCCTGCTTGGCGGGAAGCCTGCTTCTCCCTCTCCCACTCCCCCTGCTTGTGTTCCCTCTCTCACTGTGTCTCTCTCTGTCAAATAAGTAAATAAAATCTTTAAAAAAAAAAAAGAAACAATCAGCTATTGGCACTAAATTTATGAAAATTCAGGGTTAGCATTTCATACACAAGATAGTCTTATTTCAGATCCTTCTGAAATCCTTCAGATTTTTAAAAATGGCTACTACATAAGATTGTTTCTATTATACTTACTCTTCACCTTTAAAGTTGTCCAGAGTATCTGAAAACTTTCTGATCCTAGACTCAGTGAACTTACAGTCTAGTTAGAGAAATAGCAAACAATATAAACCAGTATCTCGAGGCGCCTGGGTGGCTCAGTTGTTAAGCATCTGCCTTAGGCCCAGGTCATGATCCCAGCGTCCTAGAATGGAGCCTCCATCAGGCTCCCTGCTGCTTCTCCCTCTCCAGCTCCCCCCTGCTTGCGTTCCCTCTCTCCCTGTCTCTCTCTCTGTCAAATAAATAAATAAAATCTTAAAAAAAAAAAAAAAAGGCAGTATCTATCTGTATGATAAGTGTATGGACAAATTGAGAAGATGAAAGATCCTTTTGGTTTGAAGTGAATAGAAAGCTTAGAGAAGGAGTAGGAGGTGGCTGCATTGATTTGGATCTTGTAGGAGAAATAGGATTTAGATATGTGAGTACGTGGGGGTAGAAAAAAGGGTTATTTCAGAAAGGGGAATGAACAAGGAAAACAATTTATTGGCAGGATAGTTAATAGAGTGGTCAAAGAAACATGCATGTCAGCTGCCTCAGGTCGTTTTTGGAATGAGAGTATAAACTTGTCTCTCTTTTTTCTCTCATATCATCTATTCAACATACTTGACCAAACTTCTGAATGTCTGTTATATGCAAGATATTCTGATAAATGCTGTGGTGCACATTTTGGTACATAACACTTGATCCCAGTCTCTTAAGATTTTTAGAATTAGCCAGAAAGAGAATATGTACAGATAGAAGAGCAAGTAATTTATGCATTTTTAAAAAAGATTTTATTTATTTATTTGAGAGAGAGAAAGAGAGAGAGAGAACACTCCTCCAGTGGGGAGGGGCAGAGGGAGAAGCAGGCTCTCCGCTGAGCAGAGAGCCCAAAGCAGGGCTTGATCCTAGCACCCCGGATCATGACCTGAGCTGAAGGCAGAAGTTTAACTGACTGAGCCACCCAGATGCCCCAGTAATTTATGAATTTTAATAAAGCACTTTAACATAAATTATCTCACTTGATCTTCTTAGTAATTTTATTAGATGGTAATGACGGTCCTTATTGTCATTAATTCACAAACTAGGAAGCATAAGTGATTTCAGGGTCACACAACTTGTAAATAGGAGTGAAGCTTTTGATTTCTGTAGGCTAGTTCTCTTTCTGTAACACTCTGCTGCCTCCACAATATAATACAAGATAGAATGTGTTAAGTGCCACAAGCAATATAAAAACGTGTGTTTAGGGAAGGAGTAATTCTGTCCAGAGGAATCTGGGAAAGATTTGAAAGAAGGGCTTTAGGATGTTGGTGTGGGTAATGGAAAGTAAGGATCTTCTCTAAGTTAAAGACTCTTGGGAATAAAACGAATTTGTGTCTTCTTAGTAAACATATACTCTTTCAAGGTGTATGGACTTGAATGATATGGCCTGTCATATTTTGGCTGATGGGTTGAGAGAAGGCTTAGAACTGTACACAGGGCTTGTAAGAGGTGCCGCGTCTTAACTTTGATATCCCTCCCAACATCTAGTAGGACACCATTTTGCATTCAAGTATCTCATGCAGAAATAGCATTTTAGGGTATTTTTTGAATAATGAGCAAATCCTCTTCTCTGTATCTTAAGTGTTGCATTCTTTGGAGTTTTAACCATAACCATACCACTCTTTTCACTCTTCTGTGAACTTAGGTGCTGTCATACTTTCATCTTCTACCAAATACTGGTCTCCAACTGGACCAGTCCTGTGATCTTCAGAATTAGTTATCTCACTGTCTGTTGGTTATCTGCATAGGTAATTCAAACTCCTCATTTCCAAATTTAAATTCATCATCATCTCTCATAAACCTTTTTATCTTCTAGTATGTTTTCTGTCTTAGTTGTTTCCAAACTTGTGTGAATATGGAAGAAATCATTTAGGACACTAGTTGAAAATACAGTTTTTATGCCCCACGCCCAGAATTTCTGATTTAGAAGGTCTGGTATGGAGCCTAGAAAACCCTATTTTAAATCAAGGCCCCAGATGATTCTAGTGCAATCAGCCCATGAGTTTGAGAATCACTAGATCTGACTTTCTGGAGCCACCAGTCACCCACGTTGGCATATAATAACCTTAAGAGTTACTCTGGCATAGAATAACCTTAAGAGTTGTTCTGATCTCTTTCACTCCTCAATCACACGATCCCCAGATTTACCCCTGTTCTCCATTGCTAAGTTCGTGCCTTAGATTGGGCCTCCATCCATCTCATTGCCCTTTCAAATCCTTTCTCCATGCTGCATGTAGCCTGTGAGAGCTACCTAAAACACAAAGTAAATGATGCCATTTCCACTGCTTAAAAACCCTTCACTGACTCCACCATTATGTGAGGAGTAAAGAAAGTTCCTTAAAATGACATGCAAGGCCTTCCATGCTTTAGCCTTTGTGCACTTATTTACCTCATGCCATTCCCTGCCTCATACAGAACATAGCACTTGTTTCCCACACTTTTTATTCTTCTAAAGGTTTCATATTTCCATATTATGGTTAATGCTTTTAGTCATTTAGTCAGCAAATATATATTATCTGGTATGTGCTAGGCACTGTGGATATTATGATGAGCAAAATCAGATGTGATTCTTGCTCTCATGGAGTTTATAATCAGATGGGGATACATATTAAACAATCATTCAAAACAAGTCTAAATTTTCAACTGTGACAAGTGCTACTGGAGCCTATCATAGGGACATTTGACCTAGTTAAGGAAGTCAGGGTATGACTTTCCTGAGGAAATGAAAGAGATTGAAAGGATAAACTGAGGTTTATCTGAATGAGGTAGCTGAGCTGCAGGTGCAAAGGCCCTTAGAAGGGAAGAGTTTATGCTGCATATGAAGGATAGAATGGCAGGTGTATATACTTGGCATGTGTGCATGCATGCAAGTGCATACTGGTTAAGGCTGGAGAGATAGGTGCAGTTCATACAGAGGTTTGCAGACAAGGTTAAGCAGGTTTTCTCAACCTACAAGGATGAGTAGCATCAAAGAATTTTAAGCAAGGCTTGGGGGCAGGGAGAGTGCAGTATGAACTTTGTGATTAGAGACTAACACTGTGCTTATAGCATGGAGAGTGGATTGGAGTAGATTTAGATGGAATGCAGATAGATGAGCCAGCAGGCTATTATAGCAGTCCAGGTGAGAGAGGACAGTAATTTAGATCAGGGAATTGATGGTAGAAGTGAAGACAAGAGTTACGTGAGGACAGGGTATTTTATTCATATTCCCTATGCCTAATACTTCTGCCCTTCGTTTATCTGTTCAGTGAATTAGTAGTAAATAGACATGGGAGCAAGAAAGGAGATCTAATTAGTGAGTTTGAGAATGTACATGGCTAAATCTTTGAAACGGAGTAAGATTTCATTCAGTCATTCATCAATATTTATTAGTCATTCATCAATATTTATTAAATACTATGTATTAGGCAATGTTCTAGGTAGTTCAGGGAACAAAACAGGCAGAGATTTCTGCCCTATGGAGTTTTCTTTGTATTGAAGGAGATAACGTATAATTCATTTATTACATTTGTTGTATGTTATGTTGTGAGATGATAAGTATTATCGAAAAAAAAATGAGATAACAGAGATCAAGAGTGTGTATGGAGGGGAGGTGAGTTGCAGTTGTAAAGTGGAATGATAAGGGTAGGCCTCATCGAGAAGGTAACATTTGAGTGAAGACTTGAGGAGAGAAGGAGTTAGTCATGTGGCGGGCTATCTGGGGGATAAGTATTCAAGGCAGATGAAGTAACCCTAGGGTGGGAGCCTGCCTGAATGTTAAAGGAATGGCAAGGAGGCCAGTGTGAAAAAGCTGAGTGAGCCTGGCACCGTAGTAAGAGATAGTTCAGAGAAGTCACAGATGGCCAGATCAGGTAGAGTTTCATAGACATTGTAAGGACTGAATGAGATGCAGAGCCATTGGATGTTTTGAGCGTAAGAGTGATATAATAATCTGACTTTTTAAAAAAAGATTTTATTTATTTATTAGAGCGAGAGAGCACAAGCTGGGGGAGCAGCAGGCGGAGGGAGAAGCAGACTCCCCGCTGAGCAGGGAGCCTGATGTGGGACTTGATCCCAGGACCCCAGGATCATGACCTGAGCTGAAGGCAGACACTTAACTGCCTGAGCCACCCAGGTGCCCCCATCTGACTTATTTTTTAAAGAATCACTCCGACTACCATGTGAGTAGACTGCAGGGAGTCTAGGGTAGAAGGAGAATGGTTAGGAGTCTGTTGTAGAATCTAGGCAAGAAATTATGATGGCTGAAACCAGGGTCTTAGCAGCCTTAAATAGAGCAGTCAGATCAAAGCAAGAGAATAACAATGATCAGTTTGAAGGTCCTGAATAGGATTCCCTAGAAGGTAAGTGGAGTTGATTAGCAAGAGAGGGGTTCTCTATGAAGAAAGGAATAATGAGCATTGATGTAAATTTTATGCAAGAGCATAAAATATCTTAGAAAAACTATTAAGTTATTGTAATGGAAGACCCAGTGAAAGAATAAAAGCTTATGATGGCTATGGAATGTGTGTTTTCATGACCATAGGCTAGAGATAGGCCATATTTTGAAGCAATGGTAATATTCATAGTGGTCCTGAAGTCAGGTATACATTTTATGGTATAAATTGAGATTATTTAAGTAAATGCTTTGAAATTTTAATGTAGTATGTAAGTGTGCCTCAGTATTAGGATACTGTTAATGTTTAAAAATAAAGTGATAACATAAGGGAAGAAATGGACAGTAGAATTAGGGGAGAAAGGAGGACTTCAAATTCAGAATAGTTTGGTTACCTCAAGTTTTTACATATAATCATTGTTTTGTGGTGAGTCAAACTTTGAAACACTCAGATTACTTGTAAGATTATTAAGTCAGATTTTATACTTCATCCTCAAATTGAAGAGTAGTAAATAATTATCGCCTTAAAATTTCCTTGATTATAATGGAAAACAATTTAAGAAGAAAAAGGCTTCTGTCCTGGATTTGCCATTTACTAGCTGAGTGATTTTAAACAAGCTTGTTACTTAACTATCTGATTTTTATTTTATTATTATTATTTTTAAAGATTTTATTTACTTGAGAGAGAGTGTGAGAGCAGGGGCAGGGGAGGGGCAGAGGGAGAGGGAGCAGCAGACTCCCCACTGAGCAGGGATCCTGATGTGGGGCTCCATCCCATGATCCTGGGATCATGACCTGAGCTGAAGGCAGATGCTTAACTGACTGAGCCACCCAGGTACCCCAGCTATCTGAATTTTAGTGCTCTAGCCAACTTTGTTCTTTGAATATATGATGAAGAATATGAAAAATTGTACAGATGAAAGTGCAAACCTGGGTGAGTGCACCAAAAGCTTCCATGGTGATGTCTCCGTTTATGTGCTCTTCTTTTATATCTGTTACTGAAACACTTTGGGATCAGAAACAGTTTTTTGCTATTGTTTGTTTTTCATACATTTGCTCAGTAAATGTTTATGAGTATTTGACCTAACATTGTTTTTGGTCAGTGCTCTACAAACTTTTTCTGTAAATAGTGATAGTAAATATTTTTGACCATCTGGTCTCTCTTGCAGCTCTGCATTGTAGCATGAAAGCAGTCACCCACAATATGTAAATGCATACCTGGGTTTGGCTGTGGTGAACAGTGTCTGGGCTGTGGCCCATACTTTGACCCCCCCAGTTTTAGGGGGTGAGAATATAAGAGTGAATAAAACAAAGACTATTTGTCTTCATGGAGTTTACTGTATAGTAAGAGGAGTAGCATGTAAATAAAATAGTTATCCCCTACTTTTCAAAAAGTTCACATTAAACTTTTGCTTTTATGAAAGACCTACGTTAGTGCTTGTTTTGGCTAACTGAAAAAAATCTGAAGAGGAATTTTGCTTTTACAAAAAAAGGTGAAAAGTGACAGTGGCATTCAGTGTTTGTTTTGCAGCGGGCAGTTACAGAGGGCACACCCCTAGCAGTAAAAGTAGCACTGCCAAGCTCCTTTCCTGGTAACTACACTCAGCATCTCAGCATCAAGCTCTCATAGCTTTTGAACTGTGAGCATCTGTGCTTTATCTCAATTTATTTTGTGCATCTGTTACCAAGATGTGTCCTAGGGTATCAGAAAAGCCTAAGAGAGGTTACTTTTTGAGTCTGGGGGGGATCAAAAATTTTTTCATATAAATTAATGGTAATTGCTTCTTTTCTTTACGCCATTTCAGCTTTCAGAAATTTTCATATGAATGCTGTATTTTGGAAAGTGTGAGAAATCTATATAAAATATGACAGTTGTGAAGGGACATGAATTCTAGGGCAGGAAATTTTAAGCACCTCCTTGATATGTGGGCGCATATCTGAAGGATGGGAGGAAACCAAGAGATACCTGGCTAAGGAGCAGGCTGGGCAGAGGGAAGAGCAAAGGGAAAGGTTCCAAAAGCCTCTATTATAAAGAAATTTTATTGAAATTGGTTTTTCTTGGCATTGTTAAGGGGAGAGGATGATAATGCCCATCAAGGCAATAAGTCATAACCTCTTGTTTGTGCATGCCAGATAGGTGAGGAACAATACTTAGAACAGTTCTTACTAATGAGGATTTGAGTTATGTGTATTAAATTTATGTTGTATGGTTTATATGTTAATGCTTTTCACATTGTGAAAAATTCAACTGGGTAAAATTTAAAGATCTTACTGGCTTTATTCAACAATTCATAACTTGGGCAGCATCCCTTATAGGAAACTTAGGAGCTCTGAAGAGCTGTACAAAGTTTCATAGACAGAAAGGACTAGATACAAGGAAGTTTCACTAGGCAAAAATCAGATTGATCTTGCTGTGTTTACTTTCCCTGCAGGGAGTCTCAGGAGTTATCAGGCAGATTACCTAACTAATAGTGATCGGGTAATCCCTGATTTGTTGGTTTAAGAGTACCTTTCTGGGAGAGGTGAAACTGTAAATAGATTCTCAGTTTGATAACGTGGGGCTTAGTAGAAGTGACTCCATTTTTAGCCAGTTGTCTTGTTTTTAGCAATCTTAGATCCTTTTATGTAGCTTTTAGAATAGTCATGTCAGTTGCCTGTTCTAAGGCATAGTTTCAGGTACCTTTTCTCCCAAAGTGTATTTGTCCACTTTTTCACATTCTATTTATGTACATACTTGAATATACATACTTAATACTCTTCAGACACATTTCTAAATATGGAAATTGAAGTTGTCTTTTTCATTAAATGGGACATTGATTTATGCTGAAGACTTTTTATTCCACCAATAACTATCTCTTAAGTATGCCTCAGTTGGAGATTAGCACTTTGAGAGTTATGAGAGCTACATATAAATTGTGTTACAGCCTTACTCTCAAAGACCTTACAGTCTTGGGGGTTGCAAGATTTATTCCACCAATAACTATCTCTTAAAATATGCCTCAGTTGGAGATTAGCACTTTGAGAGTTATGAGAGCTACATATAAATTGTGTTACAGCCTTATTCTCAAAGACCTTACAGTCTTGGGGGGTGGCAAGATTTACAATTTATGTAAGTGGCAACTAAAGAAACAGTGCAATGTGGTGTAATCAAGTCCAGAAGTCAGGGGCCTGTGGTTTTAGATTCTGAGAATGACTTGTTTCTGTTATTAAATATCAGTGTGACCTTAAACAAATTAAATTCCATAGGTTTCATTTCCTTCATTTTTCAGATGAGGTCATTACTTCTAATTTGAAAATGCCACAAATTAAACTTGTACTTCCCAGTATTTTTCATGGTACACATAGAAAATTAAAATATCTGTCCAGCACAGCAGGGTAAAGTGATGACATGTTCATAGCCAGGGTAGTTGATCCAGTCACTCTAGGCTCCACTTGACCACCAGGAGGTCTGAGGTGATTAGTATCTACAGCATAATTGTAACCCATCCTTGTGGTTAAAAGCTTCACTAGAGAGAACAATATAAAATCAGATGTTACTGAATTAAGGGCAGTAGAAGTTCAGAGAAGGGGGAGCTAAGTATGGGGTCATGTTACCGACAGGGACTTTATAGAGCATGTGCTCCTTGGAGGATATCTTAGGAGTATGAGGCACAGTAAGTATAGATCTTCTCCATCCTAAGACAACACAATACCTGCAAATTTCAAGTTTCAAAATAGCTGAGATTTGCTTATTTGTTTGCTTATGAGAGAGAGAGAGTTGGCGCATGGGAGGTGAGGTGGGAGGGAGAGAGAATCCCAGGCAGGCTCCATGCCCAGAGCGGAGTTCAACATGGGGCTTGATCGCACGACCCTGAGATCATGACCTGAGTCGAAATCAAGAGTCGGATGCTTAACTGACTGAGCCATCCAGGTGCCCTGAGATGTACTTTATAGTTTTCTCCTTCTTGGAGAAAAACGAAACAAAAGAAAACCCCAATTGTGAGTCTCTGGAGGGGTAGGAACGCGTATTATTTATCTTTATTTCTTACCTAGAACCCTAATCCTAACCAGTATGAGGACTGGTAAAACATTTAGAGGAAGTAATGAAAGAAGATTGGAAGAGTGCATAATTATGTATAGCTGATTTTTAAAATCTGTTTAGGGGAGAGGGCTTTGATTTAGTATTATAAATGTGAAACTAAATAATTTGGATGATGTGATTGGAAATAAGGAGCCCTCAGTATGGATTTTTGAAACATTTGCATGTTGAAAATGTATTTTTTTAAATAGTTATGATCAAGATGGAATAAAATAGGAAAAAACAGCTAAGGTATCAGGGAGCTCAGCTGAGAAGTTATTGTCATGTAGTGTAAGCATCAACCAGCTTTATAATACAACATTCAGTTGTTTATTTCTATGGGAAAAGTCCTTTGAATGTCAGTGTTAGAAATGGTTTGTAGATTCCCAGACTGGCCCCCAAAATTCCATTCCTCCAAAATCTAGGTGAAATATTATACACTATTTCACAATTACAGTGGTAACTAAATAGTGAAATAATACTAATCAGTGCTATTTAAAATATCCCTTATTTTATAAAACAGTAACAATAAATAAGATTTTTTTTTTGCTATTCTGGGAAAGAATAAGCTTAATTAAAGGGAAATGAGAAGGTAGATGCAAACTTTGGAAGCTAACGAAGGGAAAGTTCAAGGTTAGTCATCCTAGTTCTCTGTTAAGGTTACTATCACTTCAGAGCTCACTATATCATTTTCCTGTTAATAGGTGAATTTAGAAAAATGAGTATTATCTTTATTAGGCTGCAGTTAGGGAAGTTTTGTGGGTTACTTACAGTATGGACAGAGAGAAGGAGAATTTTTTTGTAATGCTTGGCTGGATCTGGAAATTAAAGAGTAAAGGGTTGGGGCAGGCAGGTAGGGTGGAAAGGGGAAGTAGCATTACTCTTCCTGGTAATCCCCTCTGTTTGGTGGCTAAGAGCCCAAGTGTTGGGATGATTTCACACTGAAAAGGCTGAACCAACCTGATAGAATCATGATTTCCAGGTCTACATATGGATTTTCCATAAAACAGAATTGGATAGCTGTGGGCAGAGGACAGGGAAAGGTACTGCCTGTCACCTTTCCCCATACTGGAGGGCCCGTGTAGCACTGCCCCAGGTGCTTTTTCTGCCTCTAGGCTGGCACATCAGGAGCAGAAGCAGCTTCAGGCTGCTTTCCTGGGCCCATATCTCCACAAGGTGGAATAGGGGCTGGGAATGCCCAGAAGGACTTCTCACCAAGGCCAACACTTGGCAGAGGCACAGAGAGCTCAGTGCCTGCTGCTTTCTGGAGTCCATCTTTGAATTAGCTCTCAAAAACCCCATTCTTTCTCATTCTCAGTCTCAGTCTCATTCTTAAAATGATTAAGATAATATGTAGATTTAGAGTTTGAGGATTACCCAGGGTTTATAAATAAGGGACCCTGCCACCTTGGTTAATCACGACAGGATGGCATCCAACTCTGTTAATATGAAAGGGAGTTTTGTTTTGTTTTTTGTTTTAAGTAGACTCCACGTGGGGCTTGAACTCACAGCCCTGAGGTCAAGACATGAGCTGAGATCAAGATTGGGATGCCTAAGTGACTGAGCCACCCAGGCACTCCTGAAAGGGAGATCTCTAAGATTGAATTAGTTGAGCTATGAGCAAAACCTGAAAGCTCAGAAGTACTGTTCTCCCAGTGGGGAAGAAATGAGGTGGTGGGAGGGGTAGTTCCTATTGCTGACCACCAGGTGGTGCCCCTAGGCCAAGATCAGCAGGTGGAAGTGAGGTGATGACTGTCCTATGGACAGGACATTAATAAATACGGGATTATGACTTGAGAAGTAACTAGCACAGGAGATCATTAGGATATGAGCTGGATTAAGTACAGTGACTATGATGTAGTCATAGTGTAAATATGCCCTTTGTAAATATTGAACTGAAATGATAACTATGGAAATGAATAGATAATATAGAAGACTAAGTAAGACTTAATGACTGTTAGAATTTTAAAAACTTAAAGGTAAACAAAATTTAAAACCTAAAGATTTGCTTGGGAGAAGTAGTAAGATAATGTCCATTTTCCACAAAATAGCTGAAAAATTATAATTTTTGATGAACACCAATAGACATCTCTGTTTTCTGTATATTTAGGGTCAGGTAGGTGACACTGTCAAGGGAATATTTTTTCTTGTCAAGGGAATAATATGAATTTGGAAAAGTAGGAATAATCCAGAGATGGAGATATATTTTGGCTTTTTAGTTGTTTTCTGTTAAAGGTACTTTATAGAACAAAACTTGGTTGCCAAAATAAGTAACCTTTAGTTTTACTGACCCTAGTTCAGAGGTCCAGAATGTGTGTTTCTTTTAATATAGTATATTTATGTAGTGGTCCAAGAGATATTTTGATTATCCTTAATGATCTTATATTGACATTTAATATGGTTGTCATAAGGGTGAAATTGAAGGTATATCTAGGATGTTCTTGAACTTGGTAAATTTGTTTTGCAGAGTTACCATAAGGATGCTTCTAAAGTGTTTTTTTTTTATATTTTTAAAAATATGAGTT
>NC_138369.1:46694841-46723270 GCF_054177405.1 Leptonychotes weddellii | reverse complement strand
ATATATATATGAGTTACATTCCTCTGTTTGGAACAGCAGCTTTTGTGATGAAGGCTCAACAAAAAACAATGTTGAGTTCACGCTTTAAGTTAGATATAACCTCCATTTCTTTTACATTATAAAACAGATACATACTTCAGAGTAATTAGACCTCTGAAGGAATATAATATGTGACCTCACTTCTGCTTTTCCCTTTTATTCACAAGGGATTTGGGTACTTTATCAGTAGCTTTGAATCTTAGTTGTGGGGGGAATTTTGGCAACCAGAGTCCCACTACTCTTTTGTTTATCCATAACACTGTTAAACTGTCTTCTCTTGTGACTGTTCGTTTCCAAAGACTCATAGGTAGATAAATAGATAATCTAGACAGAAGGACAGACCAGGATCATGTATTATATAAGGTAATCACTAGAACAGATTGATTTTTTTTTTTTGTTTTTCAGAGATCAGAGTACAACATTTTATCTGAAGCAAGATAGGCAACTTTGGCAGGTTAGCACAGTGTTGGGCTTAGTAAGTATTTGTTAAAAATTGATTTATTTTGAGTGCACTCGGTGGCTCATAGGGGAAGATGGCGGCTGCTCCTTTGGAGGAGAGGGATTGAGAGCGGTGGAGGGAAGAGGCCAGGGGGAGAGACATTCCTGACAGTGAAGACAAACCCTTCGCTCACCATTCATTAGGAGCTCTGCTCAGCGCTGGAGGTGTGGTAGGACTAATACATCACCATGGCTACAGAAATTGGTTCTCCTCCCTATTTTTTCCATATGCCAAGGTTCTAACACCAAGCACCTCGACGACTGTTTTATAAACGACCTGATTTTGCACAGCAGCAAGCAATGCAGCAGCTTACCTTTGATGGAAAACGGATGAGAAAAGCAGTAAACTGAAAAACCATAGAGTATAATCCGTCTGTAATTAAGTATTTGGAGAATAGAATATAGCAAAGAGACCAGAGAGATATGTGGGCAATTCAGCCTGATGCAGGTTATTATAATGATTTGGTCCCACCTGTAGGGATGTTGTATAATCATATGAATGCAATAACAGAATTTGTTAGAACATCAACAAATAAAGTGTCCAGTATTTGTTGTTAGGTGGACTCCAGAAGGAAGACGGTTGGTCACTGGAGCTTCTAGTGGAGAGTTCACCTTGTGGAATGGACTCACCTTCAGTTTTGAAACAATATTACAGGCTCATGATAGCCCAGTGAGGGCCATGACTTGGTCACATAATGACATTTGGATGTTGACAGCAGACCATGGAGGATATGTGAAATATTGGCAGTCGAACATGAACAATGTCAAGATGTTCCAGGCACGAAAGGAGGCGATTAGAGAGGCCAGGTTTATACACAGTATACCATTTTCTGTAGTCCCTATTGTCATGGTTAAATTACTCTCTAAGTGTATTCTGGGTGCAGAGATGCATGGGCTCTGTCAGATTCTGGGATACTTTCTGCACCCTATAAACACAATATTTTTCTTTGTTTTCACACACTCACCATTTCGCTGGCACTTTTCTGAAGTAGTATTGTCCGGGTATCAGCCTTTGCAATATGTTAGAGATGTATTGTCTGCTGCATTTTGCACTGGTTTTCTCTTTTCATTTATGGTTAATAATATGTATATGTTATTCCTTTTTATTACCTACTGTGTAAGACAAGACTCTTTCATTCCGAATAAAGAATTCAGTCTTTAATTATTAAAAAAAAATTTGACTTATTTTGATACTATACCATTATGACCTCTATGGTCTTGTCAGTCAGTAGAAGCAGACTAGATTTCACTTTGGAGCTTTTATACTTCAGGGTTACAATATGTATTTGCATTGATTTGTGCCTCTTTTTTATATATAGATGGACTTTGAAAATACCCTCTTCCTAAATATAATCATTTTAGATATATAGAAGATGTTTAATTTTAAAAATTAATCTTGGGGCACCTGGGTGACTCAGTTGGTTAAGCGTCCCACTCTTGATTTTGGCTCAGGTCGTGATCTTAGGGTTGTGAGATCAGGCCTTGTGTTGGGCTCCACGCTAGGCGTGGAGTCTGCTTAAGATTCTCTCTCTCCCTCTGCCCCTCCCCCCCTTAAAAAAATTAATCTTATGACAAGTCTTTTTGTAAAAAGAGTTAGCAAGGATTTATTGGTTTATATATTAGAAGAATATTCATACCTCCAGCCAAAGATCAAGTCAAGTATCAAGAACTGACAAATACATTTTATTTTATCATAGTAACATCTAACTGGAATAAGGAGCCCTGACTCACATTTCAAAGTTGTAATAATGAGGAAGTTAAGAATTTAGAAACTTCCGGTTACAAAATGAGTTCCTTGCAACACAAATGATTTTCAGCCAGTAGATCTGGCTGTTTCCAAGTGATTAGCAAAGACTCAGACTGCTAAGCTTTAGGGACAATCCTAACTAAACTCATTTTACAGGCCCAGGGTGTTAAAACCTGCTTGAGGTTATAGAGCTAATTATGAATGATACCAGGTCCAGATCCCTGGGTTCCCTCTGATTCTGTGTTTATTAGCATTCTTGCCTTTTTGTTCTGTTGATCATGTGAGAGAACTGAAGAATACCAGTTCTGTCAAGCAGGAGAAAGTTTTTTTTCTTTTTTCAGATAGTGGTAACTAGATCAGCTTGTTTGAATGAGGGCAGAAATCTAAGAGCAGGGACGAAGACTGATTTCATTCTATCTGTTTGGTTTCTTATGCTATTACTTTTAAATAATTCTTCTTTTTCAGATGAGTAGCAATGGAAATAAAATACTGTAATGATTCCTTAGAGTTACTTCAATACCATTCATCATTAAAATATGAGCAGTGACTTTCTAGATTCTTACATATCTAAACAAAATAATAAGAAAATGGAGTAATTATTTACAGGGTCTAAGATAAGGCCTCTTCTATTTACTGAGGTAACCAGTTAAATATACAGTCTCTGTGGAGCTATTTCTGCATTATGAGGTTGAGGGTGGGGTGGAAGAGAGCTCATAATTGTAGTCTCACACTGACCACAAAATGTAGTTGGAGAATTATAGTTAAGAAAGGGGGATGAAGGTGAGAACCATCCCTCTGTCATCTTCTTATTGCCCTAAGATAACCAAGAAACCTGCCCTGAGAATACTGAATTTTAGTGACTCATTCAATAATTGAGAATCTTTTCCATGTGGTTGGTAGTGATCTTTGCAAGGATGTTTTGTGGAGGTGAATTTGTTTTAATATTATTATGTGGGATCATACTCAGCTTATCTTGTATCTAAGGTATGTAAGATCTTGTTTATGTATATAATGTAGTTTACATTGCATGTCAGCTTTTTGAGGTAGTTCTGATCTCCCTTTTCTTAAATTTACTTTTTAATTTTTTTACAAATGAAGTAATTAGGGCTTAGGGAAAATTTTAAACTTGCTTAAGACCAGAGAGCTAGTACATGGCTGAGTCTTAATATTTTGTGCTCATTCCACTATAGCACAGATGCCTCAAGATTGTACATTTTTATCATGTACTTAGTGTGAGGAGTGTAATATAAAGGCAGAGGGTATAGAAGATCTTAGAAGAATCTAGACTGCCAAAAAATTGGTAACCTGTTACCTAGATGCCTACATCCAAGGAGACTAATTTTCCTGAAACACCTAAGGAAAAAAATTAAACAGGTGGTCTTAGCAATTAAAGTAAGATATGAAGTCCAATAATTAACTCTTATAGTAGAAATGAATAAAGTAGAAATTTAGATAAAAGAGTAGAAGTTTCCCATTGCTTTCCACGTCCACTGTCAAAAGGCCACAGTGAAATTTCTGGAAGTCCAGAAGCCAACAGTCTTAACCTCCAAAAGGTGCTTTAAAGTAGGAAATGCAAGGATATTTATCTTTGCTTCAGGTAATTTGGCAGGTAACCCGATGGTAGCAATGGTTCTTTTTTAAACATTTATTATGGTTATTATTTAAGAAGCGCCAAGACGGGGCTCGAACTCAACAACCCTGAGATCAAGATTGGAATTGAGATCAAGAGTTGGATGCTTAACCGATTGAGCCACCTAGGTGCCTCAGCAGTAATTCTTTTTTTTTTTTTTTTTGAAGATTTTATTTGTTTGACAGAGAGACAGCAAGAGAGGGAACACAAGCAGGGGCAGTGGGAGAGGGAGAAGCAGGATCATGACCTGAGCTGAAGGCGGACTCTCAACGACTGAGCCACCCAGGTGCCCCGGCAATGATTCTTTTTAATTCTGTGCTTTTAGGGTTGTTTCCCCCCTACCAAGTTGCTATAGCTATCTGAGGGGTAAGACAAGAATTCTGGAGCATTGTCCTTTTTTTTTTTTAAAGATTTTATTTATTTATTTGACAGAGAGATAGCGAGGGGGAACACAAGCAGGGGGAGTGGGAGAGGGAGAAGCAGGCTTCCTGTTGATCAGGGAGCCCGATGCGGGACTCAATCCCAGGACCCTGGGATCATGACCTGAGCAGAAGGCAGACGCTTAACGACTGAGCCACCCAGGCGCCCTGGAGCATTCCTAAAGAAAGTTCCACTTACCTTTTTGAGACTTCAATTAACATGGTATCTTAGGTTGGAAGGGACTTCTATAGTCATTTTATTCAGCTCTGTCATATTCTCCCCAAGTGGTTATCTGGCCTCAGAATCTCCCAAAGAAGTCCATTCTACTATGGATTCCTCTGTTAGACAAATCTAACCTATTAAACTGAAATCTATATTAAATTGTATTTCTCCAGTTAGGGCCAGTCAGAGTATATAGTGCCTTTGCAGGCAGGGATTTCTTTCAAAATATGTTTCTGAAAAATCCCTTTTCTAGGTGAATAATCCCTAATCCTTGGGGCTCCCCCCTTCCTCCCTTCCTTGATTTTATTTATTTATTTGACACAGAGAGAGAGAGTTCGAGCGCACAAGCAGGGAGAGCGGCAGGCAGAGGGAGAGGGAGAAGCAGGCTCCACAAGAAGCAGGGAGCCCAATGCAGGGCTCGATCCCAGGACCCTGGGATCATGACCTGAACTGAAGGCAGATGCTTAACTGAGTGAGCCACCCAGTGCCCTGGATATTCTTTTTTTATTTTTTAATTCAAATATTTATTGATCCAAGCATTCTAAGTGCTAGAATGCAATAGTGAATCCTTAGTATAAACGCTGTACTGTGAAATATTACTCTCTTATTTATTTACTTACTTAAAAATATTTTATTTATTTGACAGAGAGAGAGACAGCAAGAGAGTGAACACAAGCAGGGAGGGGGAGTGGGAGAGGGAGAAGCAGGCTTCCGCTAAGCAGGGAGCCCGATGTGGGGCTCGATCCCAGCACCCTGGGATCATGACCTGAGCCGAAGGCAGACACTTAAGCGACTGAGCCACCCAGGTGCCCCTACTATCTCTATTTTATAAGTGAGGAAAACAGAAGAGTGCGGTTGAAGTGACTTACCAAGTTCTCACAACTGGTTAGAAGTTTACTGGGTATCAGAACCATGCCTTTCTAGCTCCAGAAGTCATGCTTTTGACCACTATTCTGTTGTTGCGGGTCTTGCCAAGAATAATCTCATAGCAATCGATATAGTCTAGAATAGATAGCTCAAGGAGAAGGTTGGCCTAAAGAGTGGCTTAAAAATACTTTCTAGCTATGAGATTCAGAGGATTCTTGGGATACTAAATGAATTGGGAGCCTCCCGGGACTCCACTGGAAAACTACACAGCAGGTAGATTCTTGACCGTCACAGATCTAAATTTGTGGTTTCAGCAATTCAGTAAGGACCCCAGAGGTCCATGACAAATATGGAATGCTTCACAAATTTGAGTATCATCCTTGTGCACGGGCCATGCTAATCAATTCTATTGTTCCATTTTTGTATATATGCTGCTGAAGCAAACACTGGAGTGTTCTTCCATTATCATAGTTTTGAGTACTTAATCATAGTGGTCCATCAACTTTTTTTTTTTTTTAAGATTTTATTTATTTATTTGAGAGAGAGAGAGAGAGTGCACGAGGAGGGTAGGGTCAGAGGGAGAAGCAGACTCCCCACTGAGCAGGGAGTCCGATGCGGGACTCGATCCCGGGACTCCAGGATCATGACCTGAGCCGAAGGCAGTCGCTTAACCAACTGAGCCACCCAGGCACCCTGGTCCATCAACTCTTGATTATTCCAGTTCTTCAGTATTCCTCTTAAATTATGGTCTCTAGAACAGAACATAATATCCAGATATGGATATAGCAGGAACTAGAGCTGAGCTATTACTTTCCTAATTCTAAGGTACTGTTTGGTTCTTTTAATGTACACAGCTCCATTTTGAAATTGTTATTCCTTTTTGCAATCTGACTTATTTTTCGTATCTTTAATTTTCATTTGGCGAAATTCAGTTGAGTTTTTTATAGATAGTGACTTAAACATGACAGATGCTTAGTAGTTTTGAGAATGTTTGAAATTTTTATAGATAGTGACTTAAACATGACAGATGCTTAGTAGTTTTGAGAATGTTTGAAAAGAAGACTTCTCTGAAGAACTTACCTCTTGTTTCTAAAATATTTGCTTTTAAGAGTGAGATGCTTTTGGGCGCCTGGGTGGCTCAGTTGGTTAAGCGACTGCCTTCAGCTCAGGTCATGATCCTGGAGTCCTGGGATCGAGTCCCACATCGGGCTCCCTGCTCAGCGGGGGGTCTGCTTCTCCCTCTGACCCTCTTCCCTCTCTTGCTATCTGTCTCTCATTCTCTCTCTCTCAAATAAATAAATAAAATCTTAAAAAAAAAGAGTGAGATGCTTTCAAATTATATCTTTTAATGTGGTGTTAAAGGTGGGAAATGTCACTTAATATTTCCTGCCTTCAGCACCTGATTTTCCTTACTTTATATTTGTAGTATTATTGTATGGACATGTTCAAATCAGAATAATTAAAAGTTTTGTGGCATGTTTAAGAATCTAGTAATGTATTATACTTAGATCTTCAGGAGCTTTTGTTTTTAAATCATTGCTCAATTCTTTTTGTTTTTGTTTTAATTTTTTTAAAGTAGGCTCCATGCCCATGGTGGAGCCCGACATGGGGCTTGAACTCACGACCCTGAAATCAAGACCTGAGCTGAGATCAAGAGTCGGATGCTTAACCGACTGAGCCACCCAGGCGCCCCAACATTGTCTTCTTTAATGTCTGTTTGGTGATACTTGAAGTCCAAAGAGATTTTGTCTTCAAAACAGAACAGTAATTCCCACCTCAAAATAATAGAAATTTCAGCCTACTGAGGTAAAAGTCATCTCTGGGATTGCAATAAAGTGTCTGTCAGGAAATCACATGTGATGACAGGGGAGTAGTCTAGGTCTGTAGGAGACAAAGAGGAAGAAATTCTTGTTACCCATTTATTTCCTCTTAGGGGAGGGTAAGATAGCAAATGTTGCTTATCCATCATATTTGTGATATCATGATCTTATACTTCACAGAGATTTTTTATTAAAAATAGTATTGACACTTTCATTGAGGCTGTTGGAAAAATTTGATCTTATAGTGCAAATTGTAATCAGGAAAGCAGTATTTGACATTTGAATATTGCTTTCCTGGTTTGGATGTGAAATTTTTTAGTTGGAGAGAAATTCTCATATTTGATTTTTGAGCTAGAGTCTTAATCAGATGTTGACAATTTAATTTGAACATAAATCATTTTAGCAAATATCAGTAGCAGGGAATTCATTTCCTGGTTTACTTGGGAAGGATGTTACTATGAAGTTTTAGTACCATGATTTCTAGGGCCCTCTGCTGATACCCTCTGGTATTGCTGAGAGTAATGTTTGATGAAGTAACATGCTAATTCTTCTGTATTATGCTAGTGATTCTTACAGCCTGCAGTGTATTTTAAACATAATTTTCTTGGTTAATACTAATATAATCCCAAAGTCTTATTTTTAATTACCAACCAGGTTATGGAACTAATTCTTTTGTTTTTATTGAAGTATAACTGACATAAATATCCTATTAGTTTCAGATGTACATTATAGTGATTTGCTATTTTCATACATTATGAAATGATCCCTAGTGATAAGTGTAGTTACCATCTGTCATATACAGAGTTATTACAATATTATTGGCTATATTCCCTATGCTGTACATTATGTCCCCATGACTTATTTATAACTGGAAGTTTGTACCTCTTAATCCCCTTCATCTATTTTACCTCCCCCCACCCTTCCCCCTCTGGTAACCAGCAGTTTGTTTCCTGTATCAGTGAGTCAGTTTCTGTTTTGTTTTGTGTATTTTGTTTTTTAGATTCCACATATAAGTGAAATCATACGGTATTTGTCTTTCTCTGTCTGATTTATTTCATTTAGCATAATACCCACTGCGTCTATTCAGGTTGGTGCAAATGGTAAGATTCCATTCTATTTTATGGCTAATACTCTGTTGTGTATATATACCATATCTTCTTTATCCATTCATCTATCCATGAACACTTAGGTTGCTTATGAATCTTGGCTGTTGTAAATAATGCTTCAGTGAGCATAGGGTTGCATATACCTCTTCATACAATCCCAAAGTCTTATTTTTAATTACCAGCCAGGTTATGGAACTAACTCTTCATGAATGTTGGCCTAAATTCTGAACTTTGCAAAGATTCTTATGGTTAGTAAATAATAGGATTTTTACTTTGTTTAGGAAGGTTGTTTTGGTTTTAAGTAAGAGAAAGTTGAAAATGTACCTTGAAAACCTAATTTAATGTAAATGTGCTTGCCTTTTTATGATCCTAGATTGTAAAAGATCCTAGATACGGCAGCTTTCCAAAGACTCAATCTTTATTCCCTTGCCTTGCTTTTAGAATTTACTTATAACATGAACATCTTCTTTAATAACTTAAAGTATTTCCTATGTCTGACTCTATTAAAGCATTTTGGGAGTATGCTCTAAATAGCATTATAATTGAAAAGCTGATTTCAAGGACAACAATATAATTTTAAACGTTAATTAAAATGGACCTTGGTATCTTCTTGGGATCACTTCCAATGTTAGTATTCTGAGGACTCCAGCTTAGCACTTTAAATGTAGGTAAATTTAGTCAAATTACATTTAATTTTTCAATTTAGGGTGGACAGATAATGAAAGATATCCTTATAGGTTCCTTTTTCTCTGTGGGTGTGTATGTGTGTATGTGTCCACACAGTTGTCACATGCATGGTAGACTTGTTGGAGAGCTGAATAATCCAAGAAAGTCTGTTTATTATTTTGATATTTTGAAAGCTTATTTGGGTGCCATTAATTTCTCATGATGAATATTTATTTATACGTGGTTTATGATACTGTGATGATGAGCATTTAATATCCACCTTGGATCCATAATCATATAGGTAGGTTCCCTATGACCTAATATTTAAAAAAATAAAATAAAAGAAAGGACATTAACTGTCTACAGTAGTGGCCTCCAAATTATTTTGCTCACCCACACCTTTAGCATATCTCTAATATTTTTATGTTACAAATTGTGCACATATAATTGTTCCTATAAATTACATCCATCATATAACTTAAAAAATAAAAGGATGTGATAGTAATATAAATGGAAGTTACAATGTTTTCTTACCGCAGTCCATTGGATTGTCTTGCATACATACTGGGGTGCATGTATCCTATATTTAGATCAAGATTAAAAGTTAGAATAATTTTCCTCTAAAGAATTTTTGGATAATATGAAAATCATTTATATTTACCTTAGGAATGTGATGCTAACCACAATATAAGAACAGATTTTACAACAGAACTGTACAGTTTTGAGGTAGGCTGTCTTGGGAAGATCAGGCAAAAGCTGGAGAACCACACATCATGCATGTTGTAGGAAATATCTGTGACTCCAGTTGAGAGTCCAGCTGGACTAAACAACCTTTGATACTCCTAAATTCTGTCACTGTAGGTAGGAATTCATAGGTGGGACATTTAAATTTGAAACACTGTAGGAAAGCTAGCCTGTGAATGAAGATCTGGAACAGGACTACACTGGGAAATTGTTCCACTTCTTCATCCAGACCTTCTGCTCAGAACTTCTGCTGTTTTCTTTAGAAATTTGATGATTTCTGATTCTCAAGCCGTCTCCACATAGGAGAAAGTTTTAATGCCTCTTGTAAGCCGATAGCTTGACTATATGGGAGAGTAATACGTAAGTAAGGAATTCCAACAATGAACTTTATCAACAAACTTTTGCTCTGCTTCTTTATACCAAATAAAAAGAGAAGCAAGGAGAAAGAGAACATGAAGCAAGTTTAGAGTGAACAGTTATTTTAGTGTATAATATCTTAGATGACTTAGTAAATAAATTCCCTCTAAAAGATGTAAGTACTATTTAATTAAAAATAATTTGTTCTGCAGTATAATTGAATAGCTTCACTTTTTTAAGCTCAAAATTGTATCACCATAAAAACAAAAACTTTAGTATCCATACACCCCTTCCTTTTTCTTTTTTCTTTTTGGTGAGGGGATGGTTTTGTGAAATCCAGTTAGCAAAGATAAGCCAGCAATAAACTTAACAGCTTTTTCACTATACTTGATTTGAGTATTGTGCTACAGAGTACCTACTTAGGTTTCTCTGTTGTGGTGGTGGTTTTCTTCTCCCCTGAAACACCCTGTTCTCTCATTGTTCACATAGAGGCAGAAGCCCTTATGCTCCAATGAGTCTAAGAGTCTCAAATGCTGGAATCGTGACTTGAGATTTTTTAAAATGGCTAATCCTGGGGCGCCTGGGTGGCTCAGTTGGTTAAGCGACTGCCTTCGGCTCAGGTCATGATCCTGGAGTCCCGGGATAGAGTCCTGCATCAGGCTACCTGCTCAGCAGGGAGTCTGCCTCTCCCTCTCCCGCTCCCCCCTTTTGTGCTCTTTCTCTCTCTCACTCTCTCTCTCAAATAAATAAATAAAATCTTTAAAAAAATAAAAAAATAAATAAAATGGCTAATCCTGCATTTGTTGAGATTTCCCTCTCAGGACCACTTCTCTTTTTAAAATATGAAAACCACAGAATGAATGGCCATAAAAGTGAAAGAGAGTCCTAATTCTGATCTGTTTATTTCTGAGTGTTTCTTTATATGAATTTTAATAATGGAGTAGTACGTCACAGGAACTGAAGATTCGTATAACCTACCCCATATGGATGTTCTGTGGGAAATGTTTTCTGGAACTTTAGTGAAATAGAAGGTTATAGAACATAATATAATCTTGGGGAGCATATGTTGTGTTTATTAATAAAAGTCTCATATGTTAAGCGGCTATGCAAATACTCATCTAAATAACCACCTATTATAGTGTAGGAGTAGAATATCTTAAACATTGTTTTCTGGTATTAGCTCACCAGAGGCTTTCCAACAACATTGAACTTGTTTTCAACGATTGTAGATTGTTCAGGCCAGAACTATACATTCTTCAAGGTTAAAGAACAGTGTCCATGTTTTCTTTTGCTTGGATCTGTTGTCTGGTACAAAGATGCAAAACAGTTGAAGACAACAGTCTACCCACTTTGTTATTGAAACTAATGTTTGTGATTGGAAACATTTCTCTGATAAGCTTCTTTCCATTTTCCATTTTCCTTGGGTATCACACAATGTCTTTACAAAATTTGTGATGAGTTACGCCAAAGATAGAATCAAATTAAGTTTAAGCAGATAAATACCTGTGAGGTTAATTTATTCTTCTTAGAAATGTTCCCCCAGAGGGCTTTCAGTATAAGGTGATCTTGCTTAAGTTTCTTGGCAAAAAAATGGAATTCAGGCTGTTTTCTGTTGTCAGAAGTTCAGCTTTGTGAGAATGGGAATAAAGATTTTATGATCTGATTACAGCTCAGGAGACTTTAGGCCACAGTATAAATTACCTGCCTTGGGTCTACATACTGGTTTGGGATGTATATCCCTTATTTTTTGCTCCTAGTTCTATGGCCTTATCTTTCGTTGCATTCAGGTGCAGAGATTTGTGGATTGGTACCGACATCTAAGACAAGCTTGACTTTTTTATCTTGTTTTCATCATTATAAGGATTTGTAACTCTAGTGTTTTACTAAATAAAGTCAGTTGAATAAAAATTTTTCTTATTTAGAGGGGTCACGCTTTGTCACATATAGACTGTGTTTACTGAGTATTTTTTTCCTTTTAGTGGGATTTACCTAAAAATTAGGTAAAAAAGAATTAGCTACTGTTGAAACTGGCAAAAAAAAAAAAAATCTTTGCAAGAGGAATTGATGTTTATATAAGGAAAAAACATTCCTCTGTGTCTCTCCTTTACTACAGCACACAACTACACTTTACTTCTGGTCACGAGATGTGTGGGTTCCTCCCCCCTGACACCAAGCACTTCTCTGCAATACCAGCTGGGTGTTCCACAATTTGATGCAATTCTGACCTTACCTGAGGATAGGTTCAGATCCCACAGATTAAGGGCACAGACCCACAGGACTGCCTCCCCTCCCCCTTCAGCTGCCATTGGCAAACCCAGGTTTTCACCTGTGCTTTGACCAGCTGGCTATAGATGAAATGATCCCACCACTCACTGCTTGGGTTCCATTAATTTGCTAGAGTGGCTTACAGAACTCAGGAAAATATTTTACTTACTAGATCACAGGTTTATTATAAAAGGATATAACTCTAGAATGGCCAAGAGATGCAAAGGGCAAGGTATATAGGAAGAGGTGCAGAGCTTCCATGCCCTCTAGGTATGTCTCCTTCCCAGAACCTCCATGTATTCACCAACCTGGAAGTTCTCAGAACCCCATAGTTAAGGCATTTTTGTGGGAGCTTCATTACATAGACATGATTGATTAGATCACTGGCCTGTGGTAATTGATCACAATCTCCAGTCCCTCCTTAACTCCTTGGAGGTGAGGGTGGGTGGAGCTGAAAATTCCAAACTCTAATTACATGGTTGGTTCCCCTGGCAACCATCTCCCATCCTATGGTTAACTAGGGGCTTTCTTTAAGTCACCGCATTAACATAAAATCAGGTGTGGTTGAATGGGGGCTTGTTTTGAATAATATGTCCCCTTTATGCTCCAAAGCTATTTTAGGATCTAAGGACAAAAGACCAAATACTGTAACAAAAGATGCTCCCTTTGCTCTTAATGCTTAGGAAGTTCCAAGAGTTTGGGGAGCTATGAGCCAATAACTAGATAGAAGACCAAAGAATATTTATTACAAATCACATATTTATTACATATCATATGCTGAAAATGTCAAAGCCATCCTTTTTTGTATGATTGAATGTTTAAGTCTATATTTTTCTGTAGAGACTTTCTCTCTCAAAGATTAGAGCCCTTGGGATTTTTCTTTCTCTTAGCTCTTATCATTCGTTGTTTGTAGCTTCACAATTCTGTATTGTCTTAGTACTGTTTTTTTTGAAATCACAGCTGGAAAATCTGAAAAGCATTTTGACAAAGGAAGACTGAATCATGACCTTAGACCAACAATAAGCTACAGGAACAAATTAAGCTAAGAAATTAATATTATTTCAGGGGCACCTGGGTGGCTCAGTTGGTTAAGCAACTCTTTGGCTCGTCATGATCCCAGAGTCCTGGGATCAAGTCCCGCATCAGGCTCCCTGCTCAGCCGGGAGCCTGCTTCTCCCTCTGCTTTTCTCTCTCTCTCTCTGTCAAATAAATAAATAAAATCTTAAAAAAAAAAAAAAAGAATATTGTTTCAGATATATATTTTTGTCTTTAGTCTTTCAGAGAAGTGTGAAACCAAAAATTTAAAAGTCGTCTCTGCTTTTCAACACAATTAGAAGTATAAAACATTCTACTTATAATATTTTTTTTTTTTAAGATTTTATTTATTTATCAGAGAGAGAGAGACAGAGGCAGGCAGAGGGAGAAGCAGGCTCCTTGCTCAGCAAGGAGCCCGATGTGGGACTCGATCCCAGGACCCGGGGATCATGACCTGAGCTGAAGGCAGACGCTTAACCGACTGAGCCACCCAGGCGTCCCTCATTCTACTTGCTTATAAATTTGCTTAAATTTTTTGTGAAGGAGTTTCTGTAGACTCATATACTACCATTTTTCAGATTCTTAGAGCTCTCACAAACAAATGTTTTTTTCACCATATCTCACCCAAGGAAAATTTATTTTAACCTTTATGTTTATCATTAAAACATTTATTTTAAAAAAGCCACTAATCAGAACTCTCTATATTCTGTTTCCTTTCTCAGGCAACAGTTTTTAAACTTTTAACTTTTTATACTGGAATTTATTTAAATATTTTCTAAATAATATGCCATTTGTTTCTTTTTTTTTTTTTTTTAAATATTTATTTATTTGACGGAGAGATACACAGCGAGAGAGGGAACACAAGCAAGGGGAGTGGGAGAGGGAGAAGCAGGCTTCCCGCGGAGCAGGGAGCCCGATGTGGGGCTCGATCCCAGGACCCTGGGATCATGACCTGAGCCGAAGGCAGACGCTTAACGACTGAGCCACCCAGGCGCCCCCATTTGTTTCTGTTGTAGATAATATCTGTTGATTTCCTACATGAAGATGATGATTAAGCTCTCTTATCTTTCCTGCCCACATCTTATTAAAATTTTAGTTAAATTTTGATAAACTGTTTACATATGCCAATGTAAGTATTTTTACATTGTTGGGGAATGGAAAATTTTCCTCTGTCCTTTGAGGTTCTTTTGGCTGGTACAAGAATTAAAGTGACATAAGACAGATTAAGAGGAGAAATCATATTTGATTATTTAAATAAGGTGGCTCCATAAGAATATGAGGCCCACAGGAAGTCAGGCAGTTGAGGCTTATATGCCATCCAGAACTAAGGAGAAGTGGGTAGGGGCCTGGGACTTCAAAGGAAAGGAAGACAGTTCACAGGAAGATGAAAAAGAGTAAATGTTTGGTAAACAGATGTTTGCTGAATCATACAGATCCAGTGGGGCATAGAGAGGAATTGTAACAAACAGACTTTGCTCCCTGTCTACCACACCAAGTTCAGGTTATACTGTAGTTACCTGTGGTGATAGCTCCCTTCCTGGAGCAGGTCTTCTATCTAAATTCTTTTAGGCATTTGGGGGAAGGTTAAAGTTTCTTTGTGAGCCTCTGATTCTTAAAAATAATTAGCCTAGAATCATCCACATGCCAAAGATACACATTATGGGGTGGCAAATTTTGCTCTGTTCCAACAGCTTGAACCTTATAAGTACAATATGATTACATTTTCCTTTTTATACAGTTTTTGTTGTCTCTGGAGTTAATTGCTTCAATATTGATTGTTCTTTCTAGCTGTAATTGGGTCATTTCCAAGTTCTGAAAGAGCTGCATATCTTCTGAATACTTTTAAAAACATCGTGTGTTCTTCTCAGTTTCATCTTCTTGTTGCCCTCGCTTCTCCAGTTTGAATGGATTACTTTATTTTTTTAAAGATTTTATTTATTTATTTGACAGAGAGAGACAGAGCGAGAGCAGGAACACAAGCTGGGGCAGTGGGAGAGGGAGAAGCAGGCTTCCCGCTGAGCAGGGAGCCCGATGTGGGGCTCGATCCCAGGACCCTGGGATCATGACCTGAGCCGAAGGCAGATGCTTAACGACTGAGCCACCCAGGCGCCCCTGAATGGATTACTTTAAAAGACTGTTGCACACCTTTTGTTCTGGGACTCCCTTCATCTGTTAATAAATAACAGATTCCCTGTTTCTTTGATTTAATGTTATCTTCTTCATTGCTTTATTCCTTTCTTTTCATGAAGCACATTCTCCAACAGCCTTATAAAAAAGGATGCATAGGAGATAATTTTTTAGAAATTGTGCCCATTTCGGGGCTCCTCGGTGGCTCAGTTGGTAAAGTGTCTGACACTTGATTTTCGCTCAAGTCATGATCTCAGGGTCATGAGATCAAGCCCTATGTTGGGGCCTGCACAGAGTGTGGAGCTTGCTTAAGATTCTTTCCCTCTTCCTCTGCCCCCTCCCACTTGGGCACATCCATGCACACCCTCTCCCTCCACAAAGAAAAAAAAACTATGCCCCATTTCAAAGTTCCTTTATTTTACTCTCATACTTCCATTTACTGTAATACTTCATTGACTTGGTGTGGAATTTTATGTTGGATAGAATATCCTCATACAATTTTTAAGCATTGTGTCTTTATTTACTCATTGCTAGTATTGCTATTGAAAAATCTGATGCCATACTGATTCTTGATCCTTTGGATAGCATCTTTTTTTTCTCTAGAATTTTCAAAAGTCTTCTCTTTATTGTCCTGAGGTTTTACAAGTTGTTCCTTGGTGTGAATCTTATTGGCATTTGTTGGGCTGGATACTTAGGGGTCCTTTTAATCTGGAAAACTGGAAGATTGGATCTTGAAACATTTGTTTTACAGAACTATTGATATATTTTATTCCATCAAAACCAAAAATTTATTTTCCCCACACCTCTCACTAACCTGCCAAGCACTTACCTGACTGGAGAAAAGCTGATTTTGTTTAAAAATTTTATTATGTAATATTTTATTCATACTAAAAAAACTTTATGTAAGCTGTGATGATACACAATAATAAATGACCTATCAACTGACCACACAACTTAAGAATGGGAACATTACCATCACCATGCTCTTCGAGCCATATGTGATTCTCCTACTGTCCAAAATTTTGTATTTCATTCACTTTAGTTTTTATTTATTTTTTATTTTTTAAAGATTTTATTTATTTGACAGAGAGAGACACAGTGAGAGAGGGAACACAAGCAGGGGGAGTGGGAGAGGGAGAGGAAGAAACAGGCTTCCCGCTGAGCAGGAGCCCGATGGGGGGGCTTTATCTCAGGACCCTGAGATCATGACCTGAGCCGAAGGCAGACGCTTAAGGACTGAGCCACCCAGGCGCCCCATCAATTTAGTTTTTAAAAGGTAGTTAATTATGTATGTATGTGACATTAAGCGAACTGTTCTTTGTTGTACTTGTTTGGGGGACTTTATTAAATGGTATTATAGTTTATGTAGTCTTGTATAACTTGCTTTTTATACAAAAATAACATGCCTGAGGTTGATCCATGTTATTGCATATAGCCATAGTTCACTTATATTATTTAATTTTTTTCTGTACTTATTGTGTTCTTTTTGTTAGTCAAAGATTGAGTCTCCTGATGTACTCTTTTGTTTTGTGTCTTTCTTTTATTCTAATTTCTGGGAAATTTCCTTAAAAGTTATTTCCCAATCCTTCTATTAAATATTTCTTTGTTAGAGGCTTTTCTCAAAAGTCTAGTCATCCATGGCTTTCTCTTCTTATTTGAGAGAGGCATTAAAATGCTCTGGGAAGCTATCCTTTGTGAAGGCTTTTGTAGGTTGATGGTTTTTACCATAGAGTAATTAGGCAGAGATCCATTTTATTGGAGGCCCCTCCAGTTGTCAGTGTTATAGTATAGGTCTTTTTGTCAGGTTTTTTTTTTTTTAAGATTTTTTATTTATTTGATAGAGACACAGCGAGAGAGGGAACACAAGCAGGGGGGAGTGGGAGAGGGAGAAGCAGGCTCCCAGCTGAGCAGGGAGCCTGATGCGAGGCTCGATCCCAGGACCCTGAGATCATGACCTGAGCCGAAGGCAGACACTTAACAATTGAACCACCCAGGCGACCCTCTTCGGTCAGTTTTTCCAGAGGAATTGTTCAGACTCTTGCCTTTGGGAGTGGGTGGATGATGGCAGTGGTAATAAGCCTGGCTGCATGTGTTCTGGAAGACTGGGAAGAGGACTGAAATTCTCATCTCTCAGTTTAATCCTTCTGTCCTCAGAATGGTACCTCACCCCAGCCCTCATCTGCATCTAGAGTCTCTCAGTCTGGAATCTTTCTGGTCCCTTGTTTCAGTGCACCTCTGGACTGATCACCTGTGTGGTAGGAGAATGATCTGCTGATCCGACTGCTTATTATAAATAGTTTTAACCAATTCTTCTATTTTCAGGCCCAACTCTATGCCCTTGGTTTTAAAGGAGCCCCTAATACTTGTGTAAGTCCTGACCTTTCTGTAGTTTTAGCATAGGTTAGCTTGCTTCTTGTTGATTTCCTCACACCACCTACTACTCTACCAAACACTTATTGACCGGAGAAAAGCTGAAATCTAAGTCATTTATTACTGGACCATCTGTTTTTCACCTTCCAAAATTTTATTGACATCTCTTATCTACTGCTGTATCCTCTTTAGTTCTCCCTGCCTTGGTGTGTGTGTGCATTTTATTATTTAATTTTAGTAGAAATCCAAAGTGAATGTGTTCAATCTTTCATGTTTACTCCATTAATCCCCCCCTTTTTTTTTAAAGATTTTATTTATTTATTTGACAGAGACAGAGATAGCGAGAGCAAGAACGCAAGCACCAGGAGAGGGAGAGCAGGCTTCCCCCTGAGGAGGGAGCCCGATACGGGACTCGATCCCAGGACCCTGGGGTCATGACCTGAGCCGAAGGCAGACGCTTAACGACTGAGCCGCCCAGGTGCCCCATTAATTCCCCTTTAAAGAGGCTTTTATTAGAATAGAAATTTGAGGGATTTTGATATAGATACGCCCTCTAAAGTCTTCTTTGTCCCCAAAGTAGAAATCACAAAAACATTCATTTCTGAAATAAACAAAAGTCAAGGTATGGAAACAGTCCACCAGTGACTGAATGGATAAAGAAAATGTGGTGTGTGTTTGTGTATTTCGTATATATGATATATAGAATATTAGCCATAAAAAATAATGAAATCTTGGCATTTGTACCAACATGGATGGGCCTTGAGGGCATTATACTAAGTGAAATAAATCAGAGAAAGACAAATACTGTATGATCTCACTTGTATGTAGAATCTTAAAGAACAAAAAACAGCAAAGAAAACCCCACCAAAAAAGCTCAAGCTCGTGGATACAGAGGATGGTTCCTTGAGGTAGGGGGTGAGGGTAGGTGAAGGGGACCGAAGTACAAACTTCCATTTATAAAATAAATAAATTATGGGGATATATTGTACAACATGGTGACTATAGTTAATAATACTGTATTGCATATCTGAAAGTTGGTAAGAGTAGATCTTAAAAGTTCTTATAAGAAAAAAATATTTATGATAGCAGGTGTTAAGACTTACTGTTGTGATCATTTTGTAATATATGCAAATATCGGATCATTATGGTGTACACCTGAAACTAATACATGTGTCCGTTATACCTCAATTTAAAAAAAATGCATGATTCCTTTTGTCTAATAAATCCACTTCTAGGAACTCTTCGACATGTTTGCACACATTTAAACTATAAAAAGAAAAATAGAGCCACTATTGTGAAATAGAAAAGACAGACTTCAGTCCATTTGTTTCTTCCTATTAGCCCCTAAAAGGACAGCATTTCTTTTCTTTAAAGATTTATTTGTTTATTTTAGAGAGAGAGAGCGCACGTAGGGTGGAGGGGCAGAGGGAGAGGGAGAGAGAGAATCTCAAACAGACTTCATGTTAAGCACAGAGCCTGATGCGCGGGGCTCGATCTCACAACCCCGAGATCATGACCTGAGCTGAAATCAGGAGTTGATAAGCCACCCAGGTGCCTCTGGACAGCATTTCTATAGCAAAATCACCTTTGTAGTTATCTTCTGTCTCAAATTCTCTTTATTGAATAGCTAAATGTGAACTTCATTGGCCTAGAGTGTTGTAGACAGAATAATCTTTTCTAAAATTTGATTTTAGGGGCACGTGGGTGGCTCAGTCAGTTAAGCGTTTGCCTTTAGCTCAGGTCATGATCTCAGGGTCCTGGGATCAAGCCCCGCGTCGGGCTCCCTGCTCAGCGGGGAGTCTGCTTATCCCTCTCCCTCTGTCCCTCCTCCTGTTTGTGTTCTCTCTCTCTCTCTCTCTCAAATAAACAAATAAAAAATCTTAAAAAAAAATTAAATTTGATTTTAGAAATTAAAACTTACTTCCAAATCTTGATTTGGGTGAAGGAAATCTTGATTAAGTTTAACTGAACCCTGGATTTTATTAGGTCTTACACTTAAGTGTTACTTTGGACCATATAACATTGCCAATATTTGAGCAGTTTGAGCTTACAAAAATGGTGATTTTGTGTAATTCAGCATAACAGAGTTAAAGGACCTCAGCAGTTTAGTTAACAGACCCTTCTGTCCAATGTAGAAATTCTTTTTTTTTTTTTTTAAGATTTTGTTTATTTAAGATTTTATTTGTCTGTCAGAGAGAGAGAGCACAAGCAGGGGGAGCCGCAGGCCGAGGGAGAAGCTGGCTCCCTGCTGAGCAAGGAGCCCGATGCAAGACTTGTTCACAGGACCCTGGGATCATGACCTGAACCAAAGGCAGACACTTAACCAACTGAGCCACTTAGGTGCCCCTAGAAATTTGTTCTGTAGCATTCTTGGAAACATTCCTGTAGGAGGGAAGGATGAAATAAAATGACAGCCTAATGCTATGTAAGAGGGAGAGTTGAAGTCCTCGTTTAGTGTAACTTCTAGGTTCTAGAGCTGTATCAGAGTCCCTTTTATGTTCTAGAAATTCCACACTATTGAGGCTAGAGGCTATAAGTTCTGTGGAGTACCAGTTTGATATACAACACCTGTGGATATGAACACTAACACACACTACCTAAAGACCTGGCTGCCATGCTATATATCTGTATAGGATATCAGTAAATATCAATATAGCTGGAGAAGTATTGCTTAATTTTATTTACTTTGTATATAATTTGCATCTATATTCCTTAAGTTAGTTAATAGTTGAGCTTTAAAATTATAATATGACTGTTGAGGTTTAAAGCATTGTAGAAATGAAATAGACAACAACAATAGCAAAAAGGATGGAGGAGAGTTAATGGAGTCAAATTGTTATTAAGGTCTTGTATTGTTTGGAATGTGGTTAAAGTAGACTATAGCAAGTTAGGAATGTGTGTTATTATTTTCTGGGTAGCCACTAAAAGAATAACACAAAAATGTATAACTAATAGAAGAAATAAAATGGAATATTAAAACTAGTTGATGAATAGAAAAGCAGGAAAAGAAGAATAAAGAACTCATGAGATAAATTTAAAATAAATAGCAAGATGGAACTAGACAGGAAAAGATAATACCATGCAAATACTAGCCAAAAGAAAGGTGATTAAGCTATGTTAATATCAGATAACTTAGTTATTAAGGCAAGAAGTATTACTAAAGATAAAGAATGACATTTCATAATGCTAAAGTGGTTCTCTTAATAGAAAGATATAATAATCCTAAACAACCTTCTCTTGTTCCTTGGTTTGCCAACCATTCATATGTGTGGTCTTTGGGTCTTTTCTTTTGACTAGTGTTCTCATTTTTTACTGCTAGAGATGTTTCTTTAGTCTGTGAGGGAAGAGTTGTTCCTTTGTCTCTCTGACTGTGGTACTGTCATATTCAACATGCTCTGGGCATTGTAAACAATTGGAAGGGGTACCACTTGAGAGAACAAAACCTCAGAATTATAATTATTTCATTTAGTGTTGCAGTTATTTCTAATGTAATTGTTCTTTAAAAAATGCCAACTATGAGCTATAAAATGTAAATGAAGACTAAAGAAACGGATTCTTTTTTAAAGAATTTTTTTTAAACATTGTGTGATTATATCGAGGTATTATAAAGAACAAACCAGAAAGGAGTAGTTGTCTGTTCATTTATAAGGATTCTTGACAATAAGCCTTTTTTTTTTTTTGGTACTGGGCATTTAAAGCTCTGCAATGATGTGTTATTGTCAAAACTCTTCATTTCTATCTGGAGAGAATGTCCTATTATTTAGAGAAGATCCCATTTTTCTGGAAAAAGACATCTGTTGGTTGATTTACATGCCTAAATGCAAGAAAAGGAGAGGAATTTAAGGAAATAAAAGTGCTGAATCAAGGGGCATACTTGGAAATAGAAATATAATTAGTATCACTTTAAAAAAATTTGTGGTAAATAAGACATAACATAAAATTTACAATTTAACTCTCTTTAAGTGTACAATTTAGAAGTATTAAGTATATTCACATTGTTGGCAAACAGATCTCCAGAACTTTTTCACCTTGCAGATCTGAAACTCTATATCCATTAAACAACTCTCCCTTTATCCCCCTCTCTCCAGCCACTGGTAACCACTATTTTACTTTCTGTTTCTTTGAATTTGATTAGATATCTCATATAAGTAGAATCATGCATTTTTACTGTTTTTCTGACTGGCTAATTTCACTGAGCATAAAGTCCTCAAGATTCCTCTATCTTGTAGCATGTGACAGGATAACCTTCTTTTTAAAGACTGAATAATATTCCTTTGATTTATAACCACATTTTTAAAAATTTTTAATTTTTAAAAAATTTTATTTATTTATTTGACACAGAGAGACAGCGAGAGAGGAAATACAAGCAGTGGGAGAGGGAGAAGCAGGCTTCCTGCCGAGCAGGGAGCCTGATGTGGCGCTCAATCCCAGGACCCTGAGATCATGACCTGAACTGAAGGCAGACGCCCAACGACTGAGCCACTCAGGCGCCCACATTTTTAATTTTTCATTCATCTTTTGATGGGTATTTGGTTTGCTTCCACCTCTTAGCTATTGTAAATTGTGCCACTATAAACACAGGTGTGCAGATACCTCTTTGAGACCCTGCTTGGGTATATACTCAGAAGTAGGATTGCTGAATTACATGGTACTTCTGTTTTTAATTTTTTGAGGAGTTGCCATACCGTATTCCACTATTATTTTACTAATAGTGCAGTTCTGTTTTATGATCCAATCAACAATGCACAAAGGTTCCAATTTCTCCACATACTTAGTAACACTTATATTCTGTTGTTTTGATAGTAACTGTTCTAACCTCATTGTGGTTTTTATTTGCATTTCTCTGATGATTAGTTATTTTGAGCATCTTTTCATATGCTCATTGACCATTTATATATTATCTTTGGAGAAATATTTAAGTCCTTTGCTCATTTTTTAAAGAGTTGCTTTTTGTTGAGTTGTAGCAGTTCTTACATATGCTGCATATTAACTCCTTATTAAATACATGATTTGTGGGGTGCCTGGGTGGCTCAGTCCTTAAGCATCTGCCTTTGACTAAGGTCATGATTCCAGGGTCCTGGGATCGAGTCCCTCATTGGGCTCCCTGCTCTGCAGGAAGCCTGCTTCTCCCTCTCCCATTCCCCCTGCTTGTGTTCCCTCTCTGGCTGTCTCTCTGTCAAATAAATAAAAATTAAAAAAAAAAAAGTAAATACATGATTTGCAAACATTTTCTCCCATTCTGGAGATATCCTTTTTGCTCTTTTGTTTCCCTTACATAAAAGTTTTTAAGTTTAATAAAGTTCCATTAGTCTCTTTTTTTGCTTTTTGTGTCCTTTGAGTTACATTTTGTATATGGTATAAGATGAAGGTCTAATTTCATTCTCTTGAATGTGACCATCTAGTTTTCCCAGCACCATTTGTTGAAGAGACTGTCTTCAAAAACCATTGAGTGGGTTTAGCACCTGTGTTAAAAATCATTTGACCAGGGCGCCTGGGTGGCTCAGTTGGTTAAGCGACTGCCTTCGGCTCAGGTCATGATCCTGGAGTCCCGGGATCGAGTCCCACGTCGGGCTCCCTGCTCAGCAGGGAGTCTGCCTCTCTCTCTGACCCTCCCCCCTCTCATGCTCTCTATCTCATTCTCTCTCTCAAATAAATAAATAAAATCTTAAAAAAAAAAAAAAATCATTTGACCATATACGTGAAGGTTTATTTCTGTATTCTCTGTTTTGTCCTGTTGATCTTTGTCTTTTTTTTTTTTTTTAGATTATTATTTGTCAGAGAGAGAGAGAGAGCGTGTGCGTGCACACAAGCAGGGGGAGCGGCAGGCAGAGGGAGAAGCAGGCTCCCCACTGAGCAAGGAGCCTGTTGGGGGTCTCGATCTCAGGACCCTGGGATCATGACCTGAGCCAAAGGCAGGTGCTTAACTCACTGAGCCACCCAGGCGCCCCTACTCTTTCTTTATTCCAGTCCCATGCTGTTCGGATTACTGCAGCTTTGTAAAGTGTTGTTGTTGTTGTTGTTTTTAAGATTTATTTTTAAGCAATCTCTACACCAAATGTGGGGCTTGAACTCACAACCCTGAGATCAAGAGTCACACGCTATCCTGACTGAGCCAGCCAGGTACCCCTGTAAAATGCTTTGAAATCAGGAAATATGGGTCCTCTATGTTCTTTTTCGAAATTGTTTTGGCTATTCAGAGTCTGTAGATTGATTAGAGTAGTATTTCAGTTTGCTTTATATATTTAGGAGCTCTGAGGTTTGATGCATAAATATTTTTAATTGTTAGATTTCTCTTGGTGATCTGACCTATTTGTCATTATATCCTCCTTTGTCTCATTACAGATTTTGATTTGAAGTCTATTCTGTCTGGTTTTCATATAGCCATTTCTACTGTCTTTTGGTTACCATTTTTATGGACTATCTTTTTCCATCCTTTCACTTGCAGCCTATGTATATTCTTAGCTCTAAAGTGAGTCGCTTTATAGACAGCGTATAGTTAGATCCTGTGGTTTTAATCCATTCAGATCTTTCGATTGGGTTGCTTAATCCCATTTGCATCTTTTTAAAAGATTTATTTATTTTTATTTATTTAGTTTTAGAGATTTTATTTGACAGAGAAGTGAGGGAGAGCGCACAGCAGGGGGAGCTGCAGAGGAAGAGGGAGAAGCAGGCTCCCCACTGAGCAGGGAGTCATGCCTTGAGCTGAAGGCAGACGCTTAACTGACTGAGCCACCCAGGTGCCCCAAAAGATTTATTTATTTATTTATTTATTTATTTAAGATTATTTATTTGTTTATTTGACAGAGACACAGCGAGAGAGGGAACACAAGCAGGGGGAGCGGGAGAGGGAGAAGCAGGCTTCCCGCTGAGCAGGGAGCCCGATGTGGGGCTTGATCCCAGGACCCTGGGATCATGACCTGAGCCAAAGGCAGACGCTTAACGACTGAATCACCCAGTTGCCCCAAGATTTATTTTTTTTAGAGTACTTTCAGGTTTATAGCAAATTTCAGAGAGTTCCCATACTCCCACACATGCATGGCCTCCTCCATTATTAACATCCCCCACTACATCTGTTACAATTAATGAACTTATATTGACACATCATAATCACCCAAAGCCCATTTTTTGCATTAGGGTTCATTCTTGGTGTTGTATACTTTTTGGGTTTGGACAAATGCATAATGACACGTATCCACTATTAAAGTATCAGTATTGGGCGCCTGGGTGGCTCAGTCGTTGAGCGTCTGCCTTCGGCTCAGGTCATGATCCCAGGGTCCTGGGATCGAGCCCCGCATCGGGCTCCCTGCTCAGCGGGAAGCCTGCTTCTCCCTCTCCCACTCCCCCTGCTTGTGTTCCCTCTCTCGCTCTCTTTCTGTCAAATAAATAAATAAAATCTTAAAAAAAAAAAAAAAGTATCAGTATTTTCACTGCCCTAAAAATCCTGTGTTCTGCCTGTTTATCCCTTCCCTTACCCCCACCTCCAGCCCCTGGCGACCACTTTTTTTCTGTCTTCATAGTTTTGCCTTTTCCAGAATGTTCTATAGTTGGAATTGTACAGTAAACAATTTTTCAGATTGTCCTCTTTTACTTAGTAATATGCATTTAAGGTTTCTCTATGTGTCTTCGTGGCTTGGTAGCTTATTTCTTTACATCACTGAATAATATTCCATTGTTTGGAGGATGCCTGACACTGTGCATAGTACTGAACCCAACATACACTGTTTTTTCCTATACATACATACCTATGATAAAAATTAATTTGTAAATTAGGCACAATAAGAGATTAACAACAACAATAATAAAATAGAACAGTTATAACAATATACTATAATAAAACTTGTGTGACTGTGGTCTCTCTAAGTGTCTTACTATATTGTACTCACTCTTGTTCTCGTGCTGATGTGAGATAATAAAATGTCTGGGTGATGAGATGAAGTGAGGTGAATGACAAAGGCATTGTGATGTAGCATTAAGCCACTGTTGATCTTCTGAGGATACATCAGAAGGAGGATCATCTGCTTCCAGACTGCACTTGACCACAGGTAATTGAAACCATGGCCATTTCTACTGTGGAAATATAAGTTCCATGGAAAGTGGAACTTACAAGGAGGAACTACTGTAGTGATGTGCTTTGATATCCTTCTTATTTCCTTTAGTGTATATTCTGTAGATACTTTCTGGTTATCATTGAAATTACATAAAACATCTTAAAGTTATAGCATTGTTTTTTAAACCATTAATTTAAATCACGTACAGAAACTACTGCTTTACAGCTCCACCCTCCTCTTTATGTTATTAATGTCACAAATTACATATTTATATATTGTATACCCATTAACATAGACTTACACATTTTTTATGTTTTTGTCGTTAAAATTCTATGCACCAAGTTTGTAGCAGTACAGGTTACTATATTTGTCCATGTATTTACCTTTACTAGAGACCGTTTATATATATATATATAATGTTTTTTTTTCAGCGTGATAGTTTCCCTCCCATTAGTCCCTTAACTCTGTTTACTCTTCTTCATTCTTTTTGCTCCTCTGATCCTGATTTCAAATGATCTGCCTTCAAGTTCACTGATTCTTCTGTCTGTTTAGCTCTGATCTTGAGCCCTTCCAGTGAAATTTTCCATTCAGTTATTGTACTTTTCAACTCTAGAATTTTTCTTTGTATAAAAGTTTCTGTCTTTTGTTGATATTCTCATTTTGTACATGCATCATTTCCCTGTTTTCTTTTAGTTGTGTTCTCTTTTAGCTGATTGAGCATTTTTATGACTTATTTTAAATTTTTTGTTTGGCACCTTATATGTGTGTGTTTCTTTAGGTTGGTCTTTAAGGTCTGTTTCTGGAGTTTATTTTGTTCCTTTAATTGGGCCAAGTTTCCCTGTTTGTTTGTTTGCTTCCTTGCCCTTCCTTCCTTCCTCCCCTTCCCTTCCCTTCCCTCCCCTCCCCTCCCCTCGCCTTCCCCTCACCTTCTGGCCAGGCTGGGATTTGGACATTTGAAAAAATAACCAGTCTTTGCATACTGAATTTCTGCATGGGAATATCTTCACTAATCAGCCAGACTGGAGGTTCTAGAGCCTCTCAAACCATTTCTCATCTTAGCTCCCCCCGACATTTGCCTACGGAAATGCAGCTCTAAGGTGCTGCTTACCTATTATATACAGCATCTTCCAACTCTGGTTCCAGTCATCCCAGTTCTTTGAGTCAGCCAAGACAGAAACCAGTCCCTCAGGCAGCCCTCAGACAAGCCAGAATGTAGGATATTTAGTCTGTCCTGTTTATGTTCCTGAGGGAAGAACCTTGGCATGGGGGTTTCTTTCTGGTTGTTCCATATTATGCTGTGCAGGGGAAGTAGCATGAATGGGCGCACCACAAGTTTTTCTACACGTTTCACTGTTACCATGTCTTGTTCATTATGTTATCATGTGTGGGTACTATAGCTTCTTACCTATTCTCTGGAGTTTTTGTAGTGGTGTTTTAGTCCATATATTGTTAACTTAGTGCCTCTATGGGAGAAGGAAAGCCTATTATCTACCTAGTCTGCCAATTTGTTGATATAATTCTCCCTAGTATCAATTTTTGAAGTATAAATTCTGCCAGATAATGTTTCTCTTCATAAGACATGAAATTAAAAGGGAGTTAGAATATTTTGGACATAGAGTAAGGCATTTGGTTTTCTCCTTTGTGAGGTCTACAAATGGAGAAAATGAAATCTAAGCAGTAATAGTTTAACGTTAGAGTTTTATATTGGAATAAAGAAATAAGGTAATAGAACAGTTACATATCTATCCTATCAGACAAGATTATGGTTTCTTTTAAGGTTTTCAGGGCATTCCATAAATTTTTTTTTTTTTTTAAAGATTTTATTTATTTATTCATGAGAGAGAGAGAGAGAGAGAGAAGCAGGCTCCCAAGGAGCAGGGAGCCCGATGTGGGACTCGATCCCAGGACCCTGGGATCATGACCTGAGCCGAAGGCAGACGCTTAACCATCTGAGCCACCCAGGCGCCCAATATTTATTAAGTGTCTACTCTGTTTAAGATATGATACAGTTGGCATACAGAAAGTATAAGATGTAATCCTATGCTTAATGCTTAAAAAACGAAGTAACAGTACAGGACCTGAGTAGCAAATACAAAATATGAGAACTGTCACTGTGAGTTATACAGAAGCAGAAATAACAGTGAACTGGAGTGGACAGGGTTGGCTTCTGAAGAAAATGAGTTTGGGCTGGACCTTGAATGGGTACGATCATAACAGTATATATCCTGGAGAAAAAATATCATATGTCCAAAAGTAGGCATGTACAGGGCAGTATTGTTTCTACTAGCAGAAAAAAATAAATTGTGATCAAGAAAAGTAAACTAAATAGGGGCGCCTGGGTAGCTCAGTCATTGGGCATCTGCCTTCGGCTCAGGTCATGATCCCGGGGTCCTGGGATCGAGCCCCACGTCGGGTTCCCTGCTCAGCGGGAAGCCTGCTTCTCCCTCTCCCTCACTTGTGTTCCCTCT
>NC_138369.1:46633502-46694741 GCF_054177405.1 Leptonychotes weddellii | reverse complement strand
CAGGCTCCCTGCTCGGCGGGAAGCCTGCTTCTCCCTCTCCCACTCCCCCTGCTTGTGTTCCCTCTCCCGCTGTGCCTCTCTCTGTCAAATAAATAAATAAAATCTTTTTAAAAAAAGAAAAAGAAACTAAATAAAATAATAAACTAAATAAACTGTTTTCTCTGTACTATGGAATATTATGTAGCAATAGTAGAGATCCGTATATTCTGACAAAATTTTCTAAGTAAATTCTTGAATTTTTAAAAGCCGAGATCTTAGTTTGTTTAGGCCACCATGACAAAATACCAGACTGGATAGTTTATAAACAATAGAATTTTATTTCTCACAGTTCTGGAGGCTGGAAGTCTGAGATCAGGGTGCCAGCATGGCATGAGGGCCCTCTTCCAGTTGTAGACTTTTTGTTGTGTCCTCACATGTTGGAAGGGGCTAGGGAGCTCTGTGGGATCTCGTTTACAAGAGCACTAATCCAACCTGATGAGTGTAGTACCTCCCAGAGTTCCCACCTCTTAATATCATATTGGGCTTTAGCATTTTAACATATGAATTTTGGGAGGACACAAACATTCAGACCATAGCAAAGAGTTTTAATTAATATGTATATTATGATATTAGTTGTGTTAAGAAAGAAACCAAGCTAACCTGAAGATAATACTGCATACTTTTATAGGTAAATAGTATAAAAGTTCATTGTAAAAGAAGGATAAACTGATAACAGTGGTTACAACAATTAAGCATTCATACTTTACTTACGTAATTAAAGAACAAGAAGAATCCCAGATGAAAATCCATCAGAACACTGGTAGTAGTTACTTCTGTATGGTGATATTTTGAATGAAGTTTCTTATTCTTTATATTTTACTGTATTTTCTGAATTTTCATAAGAAATTTTTTATTGGAAAATACTAAATTACAAAGAGTACTTCATAAGTGGGAAATAAATAATTGACATATGGTTAATAAAATTAATTCTTATAAAAGTGGAATAGAAGAGTAAGTAGAATTTAATTAGGTGGAAAGATCAGGGAGTTTGGGGGTATGGGAGATGGTTGAGGGAGAGAGAAGGAACCCAGAATGTCTTAGCAACTTTTGAAGTTGTATAGAGCCATTGAACACTGCCTTATATTTTTAAGGCATTTATTCAATACGTATTTAATGACCTAGTAGGTGTCAGAATACCCCTATGAGCATATTAGGGTCCCTGCCCCTAAGAAACTTATGTTTTGATGAGGGGGATGAAGAAGAACAGATTACAATACAGTAGTCCCCCTTATCTATGGTTTTGCTTTTTTTTTTTTTTTTAGATTTTTTATTTATTTATCTGAGAGATAGATTGGGAGACAGAGAGCATGAGAGGGGGAGGATCAGAGGGAGAAGCAGACTCCCCGCCGAGCAGGGAGCCCGATGCGGGACTCGATCCCGGGACTCCAGGATCATGACCTGAGCCGAAGGCAGTCGCCCAACCAACTGAGCCACCCAGGCGCCTTGGTTTTGCTTTTTTACTGCAGCCCAGAAGGAGATAATCCTCCTGATGTATGATCAGAGGTCAGTAGTAGCTTTTTTTTTTTTTAAGATTTATTTATTTATTTTAGAGAGAGCACACAAGCGGGGGGAGGGGCAGAGGGAGAGGGACTCTCAAACCGACTCCCTGCTGAGCATGGAGTCCAACAAGGGGCTTGATCTCATGACCCTGAGATCATGACCTGAGCCGAAATCAAGAGTTGGACACTTAACCGATGGAGCCACCCAGGCGCCCCTAGGTCAGTAGTAGCTTAATGATATGTCACAGTGCCTACATCATTCACCTCACTGCATCTCATGTAGACATTTACCATCTCAAATCACCACAAGAGGAAGGGTGAGTACAGTACAATAAGGTATTTTGAAAGAGAACACATTCGCATAACTTAATTATATGTATGGTTATAATGTTCTGTTTTATTACTGGTTATGTTAATTTCTAACTGCCTAATTAATTTTATCATAAGTATGTATGTCTAAGAAAACACATTGCATATATAGGGTTCAGCACTATCAACAGTTTTAGGCATCCACTGGGGGTCTTGGAAGTATCCTCCACAGATAAGGGGGGGTCTACTTACAGTGTAGTAAGGAAGAATCAATTGGTAAGGTGGAGAAAGGGGTTGGTGAGGGTTGATAGAGAAGGCTTTCCTAAAGGTACAGATGTCTAAGCTGAAATTTGGAGTTAAGTTAAAATAGTGTGGGATGTCTAGAGAGAGAAAGCAGGGACCAGCACCTGGAACACCTGTAACCTGTTTTAAGGACTTATTTTTGTGGTGTTTAATTATTCCATATTTATAATCTTACTGAGTGTTCTTTGCAACATAGTAAATAATAGTCTCCTTAGTTGTTTGGCACTTGGTAAGCACATAATAAACTCTTTTTTCCTCTCCCTCCTCTATCTTTTCTTCTCTCCCTCTTCCTTGTAGGCATTTACTGCAGGTGATGCATGGCATGAGTTTTTTGGGGGAAATAAATGCAAATCCTAAAATATTGCTGATAAAAAAAGGGGGCAGCCTTAATTTAGCATATTTGAAAGAGCCATGCCCAGTTCACTAAAATAAAAATGCAATCTGATGTGGTTGACTGCTCTTTAAATCAGCTATCACAATGAGTTAGTTATGGAATTGAATACAAGAGGTATTCACATTTTTTGATCATGAACATCTTTTAACTTTTTACTACTTGGTAAAATGTACTACCTTCAGGGTTAATTATATTGACAGTGGCTTGGACCTTTATAAATAACTACACAAGTAACTTAATCTGTTCTATGTAGATAAAACGTGGTATCTGTATTATTACCTGTTGTGGGATTGCCAAGTGAAATTTGTTTTTGCAAGATAGAAATCTCGTATCATTTAAGGGGCCTGAATTGCCAGAAGAAGTCCGAAGCTGACAGCATTATTTACTAAATTTTTTGAAACTAGATTTCCTTCTTCCTTGTTTTAAAGGCAGACAGTAACTAAAAGAGTCATAGCTTCTGTAAAGAAAGAACCTGTCACATTATTATTTGTTAATGTGGGGGCTATTCCCATTTGGGCAGTTTATAGAAAAATGGTAAGCCAATGTGCAATTTAGAAAGGAGGAATAACTGAATTTTGTTACAGTCTACATTCTCATTCCACAAACAAAAAATATTCTGAACACTACAGGCTAACAACATATTGCCTTTTACTGTGAAAAACAAAGTTTTACTTACCACTTGAATTACACCTCTGCGTCCTTAACTTGTATTTTTTCTGCTGCATGGAATGCCCTTCCTCTTTTTTGTCCATTTGCAAAATACCTCTCCCACCTTAAAGACCCTGGTTTAAGACCTTTTTTGTCCCATAAAAGCTCATCACTCCTTTTGTCATTACTGTCCCTGCTGTTGGGGAGATGCCACATTAATGACAATTGTTTAAGTTTTCTGTTTTCTTACTAGATTGTGACCTGCTTAAAAGTAAAGGGTGTCATAAATACTTGTTTAGTGTGTGAATGAAAGGGGGCTTTCTGAAATGACCTGGCATTGCTTAATGAAAGCCTACTAAATTTTTAGGCTTAGTTTTATTGACTGGTAGCTAGCTGGCACTATCACTTCTGGCTCCTGTTACTTCTGGGTTATCACAGGACTCTGGTTAAAACCCACAGTGATGTTTGAACATGATTTATTTAATGTAACTCTATTATAGGAGTTCTTCAGTTGTGCCAAGCTTCGAGGAGACTCACTCAACTTAAAGTGTAAAGGTTCACATTTTTAAAAATAGAGTAATTATTCAGTTTCAGAAAAACTTGATTGCATGAATATCTTTAGTGTTTGGTTTTAGTGTGTTTTAAATTATTAAAAATAGGAGGAAGCATGATGTAATGGAAGCAGCAATATAGTGAAATTTGTATTTAGGGTTCCAGTTCTGACTCTAATACCAATTCTGTGATTTAGGGACAAGTTTGAAAACCTCTTTGAACTTTAGTTTACTTCTCTGTAAAAGTGTAGTTTGTATTACATGATATTAAGTAGTATACAACTTTAATATCTATTTTTAAAATGTGTTTATATAGAATTTTAAGAATGAAGTTTGTGGGGGAGGGACAAGTGTTTCAAATAAAGAAACCAGCTAAATTGGGTTGATTTGTTTAAGTTTTATAATATTTACCCAAGGTATTTGTATGTTTCTGTTGTTATTTTGGACTTTTTTTTTTTTTAAGATTTTTTTAAATTCAGTTAGCCAGTTTATAGTACATCATTAGTTTCAGATGTAGTGTTCAGTAATTTATAGGTTGCTTATAACATCCAGTGCTCATCACATCACATGCCCTCCTTAATGCCCATTACCCAATTACCCTATTCCCCCCACCCACCTCCCCTCCAGCAACCCTCATTTTTTAAAGATTTATTTATTTATTTTAGAGAGGTGGGGGGAGGGGCAAAGGGAGAGGGAGAGAGAATCCAAGCCGACTCCATGTTGAGTGGTGAGCCTGACATAGGGCTCGATCTCATGACGCTGAGATCATGACCTGAGATGAAATCAAGAGTCACCTGCTTAACTGACAGTGCCACCCACGCTTCCCTGTTTTGGACTTTTTTTTTTTTTTTTAAGATTTTATTTACTTATTTGACAGACACAGTGAGAGAGGGAACACAAGCAGGGGGAGTGGGAGAGCGAGAAGCAGGCTTCCGGCAGAGCAGGGAACCTGATGCGGGACTCGATCTCAGGACCCCCGGGATCATGACCTGAGCCAAAGGCAGACGCTTAACAACTGAGCCACCCAGGCGCCCCAGTTTTGGACTTTTTAAGTGATAATGTGAATCAGAAAGCAGTATAGTCCTAGGTAAAACATATGTACATGTTTATACATATGCAAGACAATGAATAATAAGGTAAGTACTAATGTTATCCCTAGTGTGGGGTTATATATGATGGATAAAATAAAGAGAATAAAATATTTTTCTACAAAGATAATAAAAACTAAAATAAAATGCCATTTCCTAAAGATTATGGCTTTGGAAGTAGATTATTATTTGACAAACAAGTAAGGAAAATGTATGGGGAGCTGCAGCCAACATGTCAAAGGCAGACTTCTTTCTGGTTCCTAGATCTACTTAAAACTCTTACTTATGGTGGAAAGCAGAAGACAGGTTTGCTTAGTGATTGATGTTCATCTCTTTTTTAGTTATGATGGGGACAAGAGTTGTTTTTTTGTTTTTTTTTAAGAGAGAGTGTGTGAGCAGGGGGAGGGGCAGAGAGAGAGGGATAGAGAGAATCTCAAGCAGGGTCCATACTCAAGAGCCCAACCCCAGGCTCGATCTCACAACCCTGAGATCATGACTTGAGCCAAAATCAAGAGTCAGCTGCTTAACCACTGAGCCACCCAGGCACCCCAAGGGAACTTAACCAAGTTCTTAAAATGGGGTGTGTGGACAAGCTTTAGGGGAATCCATTGACCATTTGGAATTGTGTCAAAAACACTGTATATGTCTATTCATGAATTTTATGTCTGTTACTCCAGTGACTGAGTTCATAGCTTTTAACAGATCTCTAAAGAGTTTGTGATCCAAAAAAGATTAAGAATCTCGGGGCGCCTGGGTGGCTCAGTCAGTTCAGCGTCTGCCTTTGGCTCAGGTCATGATCTCAGAGTCCTGGAATTGAGCGCCCCGCAATGGGCTCCCTGCTTGGTGGGAAGCCTGCTTCTCCCTCTCCCTTTACCTGCCTGTCTGCTTACTTGTGATCTCTCTCTCTCTGTCAAATAAATAAAATCTTCTAAAAAAAAAAAAACAAAAAAAAAAGATTAAAAACCCCATGGACAGTTCCTGTCTGTTTCTTCATAGAGTAAGGGGGTTGTGGATTTTCAATCACAGATTACTGGAAGGACAGTGTTTATTCAGGTCTTGGAGTAATAAAAGAATGATTGCAGAGCTGTTGATTTTTCTCTAGGTTATACATTTCTGCCTTCTAACTATTCTTTCGTAACCTTTGATCTTGGTCTACTATTTTCATCCTTTGCTGCCAGACACCTCAAAATAGATCATATTCAGAGATTTTAATTTTTCCCCTAACGGCTATGTTTATTAAAGATATTTTCAGTTTTTTGTTGTCTTATCAAGGATTGGATTGCAGTATTACACTCGGATGATTTTTAACAGGTCTTGTTGCCTTTGAACAATTAGAGGTTTGTGTTTATTTTAATAGGTAAAAAATTAGTAAGTTCCTCCTAGAATGAAGACACCATTCTTTTAATCCATAAGTCTTTTTTTTTTTTTTTTTAAGATTTTATGTATTTATTTGACAGAGAGACAGCAAGAGAGGGAACACAAGCAGGGGGAGTGGGAGAGGGAGAAGCAGGCTTCCCGTTGAGCAGAGAGCCCAATGTGGGGCTCGATCCCGGGACCCTGGGATCATGACCTGAGCCAAAGGCAGACACTTAATGATTGAGCCACCCAGGCACCCCAATCCATAAGTCTTTTTATGTGTACCTGGGACTTTGAGGATTTATATCCTGTTCAAGTCATCATTGATATTTTTTGTGTACCTAGGTGTGTAGACTTTTGACAGTTTTTTTCTAATTCCTTTTCCTCTTTCCTTTCTTTGGGAGGTGCGGGTTAGAAAGAATCTTGCAACTCTTTGCAGTCTAGCAGTTATCTGGGATTCCAGTTGATTATATCAGAAACACCTCATGTTTATATTTAAAACAGTATGTCTTTCTGTAAGGAACTTTATTATTTCCACACCAGCATCTCATTAGGTCTTCCTTCATTCCCAGGAGAAATTTTCTGAGTATTCAGTTTCATTGTGTAGGAAAAAGATGGAAGTACTGGTACTCTTACCCTTTAAAAACAAAACAAAACAAAACAGAAAACACACAGAACTCAGGTTCTCTCTCAGCCTGTCTTCCACTTGGACTTAAATTTCAGTCAGTTTAAATATTAGGTTACATTGCATATTCTGAACCTTAGATATGAGGGAGCCTTTACTTTCAGTCATAGTTGTTGATTAAAGTTTTCTTAGCTTTGGAATTTCACAAATAATTTAAATATGTTCAACCCTTTTCCATTTAAGGTTTTTGGAATAAAATTTTTATATATATATTTCAGTTAGAGTGAATTTTTTTTGGAGCTGTGGCATCCTGTTACTTGTTTGAATCTGGTACATCTTTGTACTCTTCTAAGGTATTGTGAAATATGTGTGTGATATTTTAGGTGAAGTTTTTAAAATTGTGCATCATATTTGGTGATAATTGGAAACTGGAGTGTGTGACAAGGGCATAGTTGAGAATAACCATTGTATAAAATATCTGTCTTTTCAAATTGATTTTTCACTTTTCTTGCGCAAAGGAAAAAAAAATTAGTAACACTATATGGTTTCCTCATGATAATGCTGATGTTTTAGAGAGAATAGTCCTGCTTTACTTATCTGAAGAATTGGGATATTAATACATATTTCACAAGGGTGTTTAAGAAATCAATAGGATAAAATATGTGAAATGCCGGGGCGCCTGGGTGGCTCAGTCGGTAAGCGTCTGCCTTCGGCTCAGGTCATGATCCCAGGGTCCTGGGATCGAGCCCCGCATCGGGCTCCCTGCTCTGTGGGAAGCCTATTTCTCCCTCTCCCACTCCCTCTGCTTGTGTTCCCTCTTTCGCTGTGTCTCTGTCAAATAAATAAATAAAATCTTTAAAAAAAAACAAAAACAAAAAAAAATGTGTGAAATGCCTAACACAGGGACTGCACATAGTAGGTTCATTCCAACAAAGACTATATGTGACATAAGCATAATCATGCTTACAGGGAATTGAGGATCACTAGAGCAAGGAAAATTAATATGTGCCAACAAGTTCTGCCCTGGTCAGTTTTTAAAATCATTTAGGAGTAATGAACAATTCAGACAGGAGCATGTAGAGTGGAAATTTCACGAGAATGAAGTTTTGTCCTTACATTGGTTGTCTGGCAGCAGAATCAAATAAATAGGAAGAGACTGGCAAACGATAGCAAAATATTTTTTATCTTTGCAACTGCCCTCAGGATTGTCATTTTCATACCTCTTTACCTACATTAATTCAGTCTGAGCTGTTTCTTTTGTTATGTGTGTAGATTTTTTTTTAATTACATCGTTCTAATGAGAGAAGTCAATTAACTCAGGAGGCGGCCTTAGTTTGTTTAACTTGGTAAGGAAGTTGAAGTCACCCTGTAACGAAGTTGAAGTCACCCACGAAGTATGCCTTTCTGCACCTGACATTCCTTCCCGGGGCGGGACTCCTCCCTGTGAATAAGAGGAAAGACTTGGCCAATTACCTTAGACAAAGCCGGACAGCTGCCGAGCCCAGCTGGGAGGAGTCTCCTCGGAGCAGAGCTGGTACAGTCACAGTCGGGGGCTTTTTGCCACCTCCTTTTATTCACACCATTTTACCCAGCAGATTACCTGAGGTGGAGGTTGAGAAGGGGGTGTCGCTCTTTGCAGGGGACCTCCTCCACTGGGAGGGCTTTAGGGTGGGAAGAATCGCAGTTCCCAGGTTTCTGCTTGAGGCTGATGCTTTCTAACCCCAGTGCGCCACTCCTCGCCCCACACAGACCAGAACATCAGGTTCGGTCCCCCGGAGTCTCAGGTGGCACCAGAGCGGCATCCTGGGCTGAGGATTTGGTGGAAAGAGAAGGGGTGGTCCTTCTGTCTGGACCCCTCTCGGCTGACTCACAGGAAGTGCTAACCGAGCTTGGCACTGGGCGAAGCAGCTCCAGGATTCTGCCCCTCCCTGCCGCGGGTCCGCCCGCCCTCTCCGACGTAGGCTTTGCAGTATCTCCCGATGGAACAATGAGGTGGTTCCAAGTTTGCTAAGACTCCCAGGGAAATTCTTTGGACTTCTGTGATAGTCTTCAAAATGTTTTGCCACCGACTTTTCCAAGAAGCTGTTTTTTAAAAATCAAACAAAAAACCCAAACCCTTCCCTTCGTGGATTGCTTTGTCTGAAGATTACTCAGGGTGACCATGGTTCAACGCTTTAGCCTCAGGAGGCAGCTATCCAAGGTGGGTAGCTTGGGTAGCTTTGTGTTTGTTTAGGGGAAACTCTCACTAGATTCGGCATGGTTTCCTTTTTCTCTAGAACTGTTCTGTCAAGCCTGCCTTCCTCCAGAGCTAAGGAGGGGCTGGGGGAGGAAGCGCTTCCTTTTGTTCTTTCCTCTGACAGACACAAAGGTTTCAGGCTGACTGCACTGGCAACTCCACATTTTGTTCCCCTAAAACCAAAGCTGTCATCTGTGAATTTGGAGAAAGTTATAGTTTGCTTCTGAAATACAGTTTCCAAGGGGGTGTGCGTGAAAGAGAATAGTGGGTAAAAAGTGCATTTTTAATTAGCAGTTAGTAGCAGCTTGTTGACCAAGATGAGAAAGCCTTATTGGTCTATGGAATCAGTGCTTTTGTACAAAATTTAGTATTAAACTGGGGAAAACTTCCGTAAAATAGTCCAATAAGCAAGACCTGCATAAAAATGTTAAAATGAGTGGTCGTGTTAAGAAATTCGCATAGTTAATGAAAGAGAGTGTGAAAAGCAGTAACCAGAAGGCTCACCAATCAATTTTTTACAGAGTTCTGTTTGAAAAGCAGGTTCTGTTTGTGCAGTTTTGAGGGAAAAGTTCTTTTAACCTAAGAAATTCAAACTTTAGAAAAAAAAAAAAAGGCAAAGCTCTCCTGGAAGAGGGGCTGCTGATTTTCTGAATCAGCCCCGCCGTGGCTAGCCCTCTTTTGACCCAGTCGTCGAGCTCTCTGTTTAGCTGGTGCAGGAACTAGTTTGGAAAGAGGTATGCTGAGAGTTGAGCTTTATTTCAAAATCATTCTGTTCTTTAAAAAGCCTATTCTAAAAAGGTAGTAGTTGGTGGCTGAATTGTGTCACAGTTCATTCCCTGCAGGCAGAAATTTAAATAGTAAATCAGTAGGCATTCTTTACTTTCTTGGTTGTTAGTCAGAATTGTTAAATCCTGAAATGTGTTATTATCTTAAGGGGAACCTTTTAGTTTCTCACAGGCGACCTCAGTATAGAATATGTGCACTCAGGCAAAAATGAGCAAAGAAAGCTCTTGCGTCCATCCACATGTCAAATTTCATCTCTTGGATCACCAAGCCTAACAGGGACTTTTTAGAAGTAGTAAAATAAATTTCCTTTGCTTCTCTTCCCCCAATTCTAGCTACGTGTGTTGGGGGTAGTGGGCCAAGAAGTCCCCAAATTCTTCTAAGCAATTTAAAAAGAATAATTTTTGTTAATCTTTGAACAACCTCTGGTTTATAGATTGCCAAATATGTAGTACATTTAAAAAGCAGATATGTAGATTCTCAGGGCAGTAATTTTTTTGCACAAGAATGCCTGAAATAGTTCAGGGCCAGGTGATAATTTTCTAATTAGCAAATAACTTCATTCTAGGTACTTTGCTCCCAATGTTTCCCAATTATTTTTTGAACTTTTATGCTTTTGATACTATATGCCCTGCTGTGACTTATAGAAAAGACACTTCAGGGGAATTAGGAGCACATCTTCTCTATAACATGAAGAAATAAAAGGTACATGATATAAAAACATTCAAAGAGGTAACCTCTTTGAATTCCCTTTTTTTTTATCACCCCTCCCCTCCATGTTAACATGGTTTCTAGGTCCTGTACTGAATGGTGAGGACCAAATCTAAGGAAATTTGTTTTCTATCAAATGTCCTTAATATAGTATACATTCAGTAATGAATTGAAAAAATAATATTAATTGTTTCAATCTGTGTGGGTGCTGAAATATGAAAGAGAAATGAAGTTTTATCAATAACCTTTTTTTAATTTTAGTGGATGCCCTGTACCTCTGTTCTGTTTTTTCAGCTAAACCCGTATGTTACCTGAGATCACAGGACCTGTCTTAACCCAGTACGTGGTATTTCTGGCACACGTTGAACACTAAAAGTGAAATTAGGTTTTTGTAGGTCAAAAACAGTTGGCTAGAAACTGCATGCAATTTCATATGATTCCAACTTCAGTAACAAGTATTTTTGCCAATAAGAAATAATACTCCACAAGTATAGAATTGTCTTAAGATGATCTCATATTTTAAAAAGCAGTTTCCTATTTTAACAAAAAGAATACTCATGTGATCATCTATAAATTCTGTTGGAAATTTTTTGAAAGAAAACGTAAATGTTTGCAGTGATTTTATTTATTTATTTTTTTAAAGATTTTATTTATTTATTTTGACACAGAGAGACAGCGAGGGAGGGAGTATAAGCAGGGGGAGTAGGAGAGGGAGAAACAGGCTTCCGGCTGAGTCCAACACAGGGCTCCATCCCAGGACCCCGGGATCATGACCTGAGCCTAGGCAGACGCTTAACAACTGAGCCACCCAGGTGCCCCATGTTTGCAGTGATTTTAAACCTAGTTTCTAATTTAGATTGTTTTTATCTTGTTTGATAGCCATGTTTACTTACACTGGATATTTTCCCTAGAGTATTCAAATGATTCCTCTAGGCTAATGAATGTTCACATCTGAACTTGTAAAAGGAGGAAGGAAATTAAGAAATAGGTGAAATAAAAACCTTCATTTTTAAAAAGAGATGCTCAGTAATCTTTTTTACTAGATCCTAGTTACCTGACTCCCAGAGAATTTCTCTTTCTTTGCTACTTTAGATTATTTTCTTTCTACCTAGTTTTCTCACATATGACTTCAAAAATATTCACTAAAGAAAGCTTTTTCTTTCTGCCCTACGTCCTCTGTATGAACTAGTCAGAATAGTCTGGAACCTGCCAATGAGGACTTATCATGTAATTCTCTTAACAAATGTTCAAATTAGGTGGTATCAGCTTCACTTTGTCATTAAAGAAACAGGTTTGGAGAAGTTAAGTCATTTGTCCAAACCTGGAGGTAGAGTCAGGTTCAAACTTAGGTCTAATTCCATACCCATTCTGTTTCCCCACACTGTCTTCCTAAGCTTCTGGTGTATTAGTCATTCTATTGTAATCGCTCATGTTTCTCCATATGTTTATACCTGGTTATAGACAACAGTATAGTAAATAACTTGGGTAACTTCCTTAGAGCAGTTCTTTCTCCTGCAGTTGAAATTAGTATCCGATAGGGTTTAAATTTATCAGTCAAACTTGGTAAGTGTTTCTTGCAATTGAAGTTTTTTTCTTTGGCCAGAGAAACATTGATTTCAATAAGATAGCTGATTTAATAAGGTCATATTAAATGCAGTTTGAAGTTTACTGCATGCGTTTGTATGAACCTTTAGACTATATTGCCTTTTAAAAAACTTCTATTAAGGGGAGAGTTACTCTTAAGTTTCTATAATAATTTTTTTTTTAAAGATTTTATTTATTTGACAGAGAGCGCAAGTAGGCAGAGCGGCAGGCAGAGGGAGAGGGAGAAGCAGGCTCTCTGCTGAGCAGGGAGCCCGACGTGGGGCTTGATCCTAGGACTCTGGGATCATGACCTGAGCTGAAGGCAGCTGCTTAACCAACTGAGCCACCCAGGCGCTCCTATAATAATGTTTAAGGGATGAAATATCATGAGTTACACATTCAGAAGTTCTTAAGTCACTTTGGCTCTAACCTTCCCTCCCCCATCTTTTAACTGGGTAATAGAAAATCAGATTTTTTTCCAGAAACTTCAGTGTTTTAGGAGGTATGATAAAAGCTGAGGAGGCTTTGAGAAATGATTTTAAGATAGATTATTCCAGTAAAATACTATACCCTCTTATTGTACTTTTGAATGGTAATGATTCTCATAAGTTCAAAAATTAAAAATTTACCTAACTGTGGAGGTGCCTGGGTGGCACAGTTCGTTAAGTGTCTCACTCTTGGTTTTGTCTCAGGTTGTGATCTCCGGGTCCTGAGATCAAGCCCCACCTCCTTGCCCCTCCCACTTGTCCTCTCTCTCTCTCTCAAAAAACCCCAAACCCCCCCCCTTTTTTAATTACCTGTGAAATCTTGCTTCCAAATGTGTCTTTTCGACTGATTTATATCCCTGCCACCTTAGATAACCAGTTTCTTATTTATCCTTCCACTGTTTGTTTATGCATATGTAAGAAAATGTGAACATATGTTTCCTGGCCCTTCTAAAATGAAAGATAAATGCTGTACAGTTTGTTCTAAGATAACTTGGACTTTATAATTTTCCAGATATGGATCTAAATAGTTATTTCAGTTTGGGGTTCACATTTATTTTTAACATTTTCATGGGAGGCTTAAGTTCTTTAGGATAGGTATAGCAACACAGAATGTACTCTCCATATCAAAGATAATTAAAATAACAGCAAATTAATGATGGCTTGATTCTTTTTCAGTTCATACCACGTTTCTTTCCTACTTGGTTTGAATGCTCTCTCTTGCTATATTAAAAATTTTCAGGGGTGCCTGGGTGCCTCAGTCGGTTAAGCATCTGCCTTTGGCCCAGGTCATGATCCCAGGGTCCTGGGATCGAGTTCCCCATCAGGTTCCTTGCTCAGCGGGGAGCCTGCTTCTCTCTCTGCTGATTCCCCTGCTTGTCCTCTTACTCATGTGTGTGCTCTCTCTCTCAAATAAGTAAAATCTTAAAAAAAATTTGTCTTTTCATTTGGTAAAAAACATAGGATATAAGAATCATACCAGTAGGGGTGCTTGGGGTGGCTCAGTCGTTACGCGTCTGCCTTCGGCTCAGGTCATGATCCCAGAGTCCTGGGATTGAGTACCCTGCACTGGGCTCCCTGCTCAGTGGGAAGCCTGCTTCTCCCTCTCCCACTCCACCTGCTTGTGTTCCCTCTCTTGCTGTGTCTCTCTCTTGTCAAATAAATAAATAAAATCTTAAAAAAAAAAAAAAAGAATCATACTAGTGTATCTTGGGTTGGCCTGTGAAGAGATTAATGGCTAAGAAATAGGACTTGCGGGTTTTTCCCCCCAGTCCTCCCACTGATTTGTTGAAATCACTTGATCCAGACTTGTAGAGCACTTGAAAATATGATTATCTAAAAATGTTATTCTTTCTCTTCCTACATTTGGTAGTGTCCTATTATTTGTTACCAGTTTTGTATTAGCATAAGAAACTTAAGATTTAGGGAGGGATTGATCATAATTTGAGTTCATAATAAAAACTTTTTTTCTTTTTCTTTTATTATGTTAGTCACCATACAGTACATCATTAGTTTTTGATGTAGTGTTCCATGACTCATTGTTTGCGTATAACACCCAGTGCTCCATGCAATACGTGCCCTCCTTAATACCCATCACTGGGCTAACCCATCCCCCCACTCCCCTCCCCTCTAAAGCCCACAGTCCATGGTCTCTCATGGTTCGTCTCCCCCTCTGATTTGCCCCCCTTCATTTTTCCCTTCCTTCTCCTAATGTCCTCCATGCTATTCCTTATGTTCCACAAATAAGTGAAACCATATGATAATTGACTTTCTCTGCTTGATTTATTTCACTTAGCATAATCTCCTCCAGTCCCATCCATGCTGATGTAAAAGTTGGGTATTCATCCTTTCTGATGGCTGAGTAATATTCCATTTTATATATGGACCACATCTTCTTTATCCATTCATCTGTTGAAGGGCATCTCGGCTCTTTCCACAGTTTGGCTATTGCGGACATTGCCTCTATGAGCATTGGGGTGCATATGGCTTTTTTTTTTCACTACATCTGTACTTTTGGGGTAAATACCCAGTAGTGCAATTGCTGGGTCATAGGGTAGCTCTCTTTGTAATAAAAACTTTTTTTCAAAAGTAGTTTCTTTTGAAAAAAAATTTCTTTGAGAGAGTGGGCATGTGGGAGGGGTGAGGGAGGGGCAGAGGGAGAGGGAGAGAGATTCCCAAGTAGACTCCATGCACCTGACACTGGGATTGATCTCACGATTCTGAGATCATGACTTGAGCCGAAATCAAGAGTTGGATGCTTAACTGACTAAGCCACCCAGATACCCCTTCTTTTGAATTTCTCTCTGATTTCTTTTGGGTTTATGACTTGGTATATGTGCTGCTGAAGTGAGCACTGGGTTTATGACTTGGGATAACATATATGACTTACTTAATTTTTCTGTGAATGTATTCTTATCAATAAAAGGAAGAGGGATCTTTCACTTCCATCTTAATTAGGGTCTTTTAAAGGTATTTGGAAGGCTAAAGTGGAAAATTTTATTTAGATTATACCGCAATTTTTAAAAAAGTATTTTGAACCCTTTTAATGTTAAGTACTATATGGGTACAGTGAAGTATTATATGTAATTTAAAACCTCAAAGGGGGCGCCTGGATGGCTCAGTCGTTAAGCGTCTGCCTTTGGCTCAGGTCATGATCCCAGGGTCCTGGGATCGAGCCCCGCATCGGGCTCCCTGCTCTGCCAGAAGCCTGCTTCTCCCTCTCCCACTCCCCCTGCTTGTGTTCCCTCTCTCGCTGTGTCTCTCTCTCTGTCAAATAAATAAAAATCTTAAAAAAAAAAAACAAAAAACCTCAAATACATATAGGCAAGGGAGTCTCTGCTGGATGAATACTTTCAAGTCATGGAAATGTGTGCAACATCTTTTTTTTTTTTTTTTTAATTTTTATTTATTTATGTGACACAGAGAGAGACACAGCGAGAGAGGGAACACAAGCAGGGGCAGTGGGAGAGGGAGAAGCAGGCTTCCTGACGAGCAGGGAGCCTGATGCGGGGCTCAATCCCAGGACCCTGAGATCATGACCTGAGCCGAAGGCAGTTGCTTAACCAACTGAGCCACCCAGGTGCCCCAGTGTGCAACATCTTTTTATGCTGTTTTTATTTTATCTCCGTTACTTCAGAGATCAACTGGTTTCATACTTGGAAATACAATGTTTGGTGTTTGTATTTAGCCAGAAGTTAAGTGCTACATCTTCCTGTGAATCATTAATCCACTTTTAGGAGGCTTAAATCAGGGAGTGGTGTCATCAGCATTGAAGGATTGTTCTGGTGTATTACATAACCAAAATAGGAAGACTGATAACTGCTCTTCTGTTAATGAAATGAGACCCTTAGTAGGACTACTTCTGTGTATTATGGATGTGGTGGGAATAGGTAAGGAATAGAGAATGGCTTTCTTTCTCAGATATATTGGCAATAATAGTCTAAAATAGAGAAACTAATTTAGTAATATGTGTATGGTAACAAATATTTTTGTGATACTGATGCCAGTTTAAATTTTAAAAATTACAGTAAGTTATAGACTGTAGATCTGAGAAAGTGGAATATGCTACCAACAGAAGATAGTTAACCTCCTTGGAAGTGTGTTGCTTTTTTTGTTTCATAAGTACGCAACTACTCTCATTTGGTGTTGATTTGAATGTTATCTTCCTGAGAGAGATGGATATAGTAAATGACTCAGAGGGTTCTTTGAGGTAGAAATATGTTTACCAAAGGCTGTTTTGAAGATCAGTGAGCTGATACACTTGAAAGTGCTTTGAAAACTGTAAAGTACTGTATTAATTTAAGAATTTAAGGTGATGGTATTTTCATTATTCTGTTATTCCATAAGTTTTTTGTTTTTTTGTTTTTTAAAGTAGGCTCCACGCTGGGTGTGGAGCCCAACACAGGGCTTGAACTCACGACCCTGAGATCAAGACCTGAGCTGAGACCAAGAGTCAGATGCTTAACCGACTGAGCCACACAGGTGCCCCATAAGTATTTTTTTAAGTTTTATTTATTTTTAAGTAATCTCTACACCCAGCATGGGGCTTGAATTCATGACCCCGAGATCAGGAGTCGCATGTTTCTCTGACTGAGCCAGCCAGATGCCCTATTCCATAAGTATTTTTGAAAAGAAGTGATTGTTCTTTAAAACTGTAATTTAAAATACACACATATACCCACCTCCCTCCCTCCCCCGCCTTTTATATGTATGGAGGCCATCTTTGGTTGGTAGCAATGATTGCATCTGGAAAGAAGACCTGGGACACTGGGGTTGAGGGTGGGAGGTAGACTTGCTTTTAAAAACTATTTACCACATACATAACTTTCTAAAATAATAGCTCTAGTCAAATGTGTTAAAAGTTCATAGGAAACAACATAGGGTTGCTGGAGGGGAGGAGGGGGTAGAGGGATGGGGTAACTGGGTGATGGACATTAAGGAGGGCACGTGATATAATGAGCACTGGGTATTATATAAGACTGATAAATTATAGATCTGTACCTCTGAAACCAATTATACATTATATGTTAATTTCTAAAAATTTAAAATAAAATATAATCGTTTAAAAAAAGAAAACTGTCTTTAATAGGAGGAACTTGACCACAAGGAGGGAGTATGGAAACAAGAAGCACCACTCTGTTTTGCTTCCTATATCATGAGGTACCTCACATGCCAAAGTAAACAAATGGAAAACTAAAAAATAAACACCAAATGAACAACCACAACAAAAAAGTTCAAAATGTAGAAGTGAATTTCAGGCTCACTATTTTTCAGTGAAAACCATTGCTGATAGTTTACTTAAAGATTAATGGTTGAAAGATGGTATTCTTCTGGGCTTGGTACTTTCTCCCAACCATCCAGCTATTATTCACAGATTGAAGATAACCTTTGTGTGTAAAACATAAGTTTGCAGTATAGAATCACTAAACTTTTAAGAATTTTTTTTTTTAAGATTTTATTTATTTATTTGACAGAGAGACACAGCGAGAGAGGGAACACAAGCAGAGGGAGTGGGAGAGGGAGAAGCAGGCTTCCCACTGAACCCGACGCGGGGCTCGATCCCAGGACCCCAGGATCATGACCTGAGCCAAAGGCAGACACTTAACAACTGAGCCACCCAGGCACCCCCCTTTTAAGAATTCTTTAAATGAACCTGTTTAGGCTAAGCATTCTTTAAATGAACCTGTTTAGGCTAAGTTAATCATAGTATTCTGAAAGCCTGTTTTAGGAATGTTGTATAAAGTCAGGAACACATTTTACTTGTTTTATCTGTATATAGAAGATGCATGTGATACTTAATATTATGAAATATTCTGATTTGTTCTTAATCATTTTGGCTTACATGAGAAAATGAAAAGAAAAATTGGCTCTTTTGGGGTTAGTTAGAACTTAGCCTCTGCTTTATACATGGACCTGTAACAGAATCCTATTGCAAAACACGATTAAAAGGAAGACAAGGCAAACAAACTTGGCCTGTGGTAACACAGGAAATTTCCATTAAATTTCAGTTTGTTCTATCAAGCGTTTTTATAAGAAGATCACTTTGTCTTTACTGAAAATTTTAATATCTATTATTTTTAGGGAGTTCTAATATAAACATCCTTTCAAAATCTAATCTGAGAGTTAGTTTATATTTTTATGGGGAAATTTAACCAAGGTAATGGGGTTCCAGCCTAAATGGCTTAATTTCTGTGGAGTGAACAGAGAGGTAAATCTGGAAAACTATCTTTGAGATAATATATGTGGATCATTTAATATTATCGCTTAGTATGTGGAATTTTAACTGCAGACTCTTATTATACTTGTCTAATATTCTTTCCCTGCCTTTGAATTATTTGAAGATATACAATGAAATCATCATACAAACAACACCCATTCTCTTTTTGGTATAGAGTATGTTTGTGTTGAGACTTAGGAAACTAGCCACAGATGTTGGTCTCAACAGATTCCCTTCGGACAGAATTGGAAATCTGACCCATTCTACTCAGTAGCTAGTGGTGAATGATTGTTTTGAGTCTTATGAAATGATGTTATTTATCATTGTATTCGATAACACCCAACCATTAGGACTTTAAAGAAATTTTAGAGCATATAATACACATTCTATATATATTCTAACTTGAAAAGAACTTGGAACACATTAAGCAGAGATAGTAAGTTGTATATAAAGATGAACATCGGGACGCCTGGGTGACTCGGTTGGTTAAGCGTCTGCCTTCAGCTCAGGTCATGATTCCAGGGTCCTAGGATCGAGTCCTGCATCGGGCTCCCTGCACAGCGGGGAATCTGCTTCTCCCTCTCCCTCTGCCTGCCACTCCCCCTGCTTGTGGGCTCTGTCTGACAAATAAATAAAATCTTAAAAAAAAAAAAAAAAAAAAAGATGAACATCTACTTCATTTCTTACTACTCATTTCCTTTACACATGATACTCTAGCTGCACCCCTTCTTTGCTATTTTTCAAATGTACTACAGTTCTGCCTCTGTTCCTGTGCATTTATTCTTCCTTCTGCCTATAAAGCTGTCCATCCAAATACAGGTGGTTCAGCTTATGATTTTTCAATTTTTTTTTTTTAAGATTTTATTTTATTTATTCATGAGAGACGAAAGAGAGAGAGAGAGAGCAGAGGGAGAAGCAGGCTCCCCACTGAGCAGGGAGCCCGATGCGGGACTCCATCCCAGGACCCTGGGATCATGACCTGAGCCGAAGGCAGACGCTTAACCATCTGAGCCCCCCAGGCGCCCTGATTTTTCAGTTTTATGATGGTGTGAAAGCCATATGCATTCAGTACAAATTGTACTTGGAATTTTGAAGTTAGGTCTTTTCCATGGCTAGCCATATGCAGTATGACACTTTTGTGATGCTGAGTAGTGGCAGCAGCTGTAGCTCCCACTCAGTCACACAATCACAAGAGTAAACAACTCATACAACTATTCTGTACCCATACAACCATTCTGTTTTTCACTTCCAGTACAGTATCCAGTAAATTACATGAGCTCTGCAGTACTTTATTATCAAATGGGCTTTGTGTTAGATGATTTTGCCCAACTCTAGGCTAATGTAAGCATTCAGAGCACAGTTAAGGTAGGCTAAGCTAAGCTATGTTTGGTAGGTCAGGTGTATTAAATGCATTTTTGACTTAAAGTATCTTCAACTTACAATGCATTTATTGGGATGTAACTCAGTCATAAGTCAAGATCTGTATCTGTATGGTTTGCTCTTGTAATCTTTGAGGTCACAGCTCAGAGGTCACCTTTTCAGCAAGGTTTTGACTGTTTTCTTTAAAATAGCAAAACTACTTAACACACACACCTTTCCCCCAACTCTCCTTATCTTCCTCTTCAGTTTCTTTTCTTTTTTCCCCTCCAGTGTACTTAGTATCATCTGATACATTATATATTTTTCTTACTTTTGTGTGCCCCCTGCCCAGTGTAAACCTTATGATAAGGATGGTTGTCTCTTTTGTTCCCTTCTACGTGCAGGAACATAGAATCGTATCTGGTATCTGATAAGTGCTAAATAAGTATTCATTTCATGAATGAAGTTAAGTATAAAGAACAGTGTTAAAAAAAAAAAAAAAAAAGAATGGTAAGTCTCCTTGTCTATTTTCTTCCATCTCTTCCCATTCTGCTACCACCATGCCCATCTCAGGGTACTTCTACTTCAGCCTCCCTTCTGCTGCAGAATAATCTCATGTCTGATAAGACTTGCCATGTAATAGACACCAAATAAATATTTGTTGAATATATGCTAATACTATCTTCCCCAGATATCAGACAAATCTAAAAGTCAGAAATGGCGATAAACTGGCAACCTGCTCTGTTCTTGAATTACAGGTATTCTTATTTTTAAATTCATCTTTTTGATGAATTGCCTATTCTGGTCTCTCCTACCATCATCTTTCGTCTGTATTATTGCATTAACCTCCTAACTAGTACTCCAGCATCTACGCTTGCCCCATTAGAGTTTATCACAAGAGACAGAGTGATACTAATAAAACTTAAGCCATGCTCTGGTAAGCGCTGTGAATTGTGCAAGACTGTTGAATCTCAGATCTGTACCTCTGAAACAAATAATGCAATATATGTTAAGAAAAAAAAAAGAAGAAGAAGAAGGTAGCGGGAGGGGAAGAATGAAGTGGGGGAAATCGGAGGGGTAGACGAACCATGAGAGACGATGGACTGTGAAAAACAAACAGGGTTCTAGAGGGGAGGGGGGTGGGGGGATGGGTTAGCCTGGTGGTGGGTATTGAGGAGGGCACGTTCTGCATGGAGCACTGGGTGTTATGCACAAACAATGAATCATGGAACACTTCATCTAAAACTAATGATGTAATGTATGGGGATTAATATAAGAATAAAAAAAAAAGAGAAGTCTCAAAAAAAAAAAAAAAAAACTTAAGCCAGATGATGGCATTCCTAAGATCAAAACTTTAATGTCTTCCTTTCTCATTCACCCTGTGTCGTCTACACAGTCTGTCTGTCCATTAACTCTGACATCATATTCTATTCTCCCCTTTGCTCATTCCACTCTGGACATACTGGTCCTCTTGCTGTTGCTGAAACATACCAAGCATACTCCTCCTTCAGAACCTTTGCAATGTACTTTATCCTCTGCTTGGGATGCTCTTCCTCCAGATAGCTACATCACTCATTTGCTTATTGCTTTCACATCTTTCCTTAAAAGTTATCTTCTCAGATCATCTCAGTGAGACCTTCCCTGAGCACTCTAAAATTACCATATCCCCTTGTTTTATTTTTTCCCCTAGCATTTATTACCTTCTAATATACTATATCATTTACTAATTTATTTTGTCTGTCTTTTTCTTTCCTGCCCCCTCAAGAATGTAAACCTTGGAGGGATTTGTCTGTTTTGTTTATTAATGTATCCTTTGCACCTAGAATACAGTAGATGGCTAGTTTCTATTTATTGAATACATGAATGAAACACTTTTTTGAAAAAAAAAAATTGGGAGAAAAGAAAAGAGCCATCCTGAATTAAAAACAATATTCCATGGAATGTTGTATTTTATTATCAAACAGAAATCTTAGTGTTTAACTTTTTTGAAGTGATTTTGTCATTTCCCTTGTATGCAACCAAAAACAAAACATAAGTCTTTATTTTTAGCTTTTTTGTAATAAAACCCTAGAGATTTCTTCTTGCCAACAAGAAAAATTCAAGTTAGGGGTGCCTGGCTGGCTCTGTCGGTGGAGTGTGCAACTCTTGATCTCAAGAGTTTTGAGTTTGAGCCCCACGTGAAGTGTAGAGATTTCTTAAAAATAAAATCTAAAAAATCCAAGTTATTCACACCTCATATTCAGTTTGATCCTACAAAATAGATCAGTCAAATATTATTGTCCTACTTTGTAGATATGTAAGATTTCAGTGTTTCTTAAAACTCTTCAGTAGACATTAACAAAGAAGTATTTCTTGTTTTGGTAGTAAATGCCAAATTCCTAAGTAGCTTAAATTCTAGTTGGGAAGACAAAGCTTGAAAGAAGAGAAAATCTATTTATTGTGTCCAAGTGTTTCCTATATACTAGTGCTCTGAGAGCTTAACAAGGGAAAGGTAAGCTAGGAGAGCTCGAAGGAGATGGGCTTTGAAAGACAGTTGGGTAGGGGCACCTGAGTGGCTCAGTCGTTAAGCGTCTGCCTAAGCGTCAGCTCAGGTCATGATCCCAGGGTCCTGGGATCGAGCCCCACATCGGGCTCCCTGCTAGGCAGGAAGCCTGCTTCTCCGTCTCCCACTTCCCCTGCTTGTGTTCCCTCTCTTGCTGTGTCTCTGTCTGTCAAATAAATAAATAAAATCTTAAAAAAAAAAAAAAAGAAAGAAAGAAAGACAGTTGGGCAGTGAACCAGTGAGAGGAGAGGGAACAACAAATCAGTCCAAGGATTATTGTCTGTTTTCTTCTCTGCAGTATCCCTCAGACCTGGAAGTCTCTCCCATAGTTTGTTTATTGAAGGAATGAATGTGATAATGAGAGCATAGTGCTCTACATAATTAGTGAAAACTGCTTGGCCAACAGATTTAGCAAAGAAAATGTATGAAGACGTTTTATGAAGCCAAGTCTGGAGGGTTTAGATGCCAGGATACAGATTTGAGACTGGTTTGGTTAAGTGTTAATAATCTAGACCACGTTCTTAAGTAGAAGGAAACCCATGATGTAAATAGTATGCTAAGAAATTCTGTCTAGGGTAACAGCTCCTTAACAATAGAACTTTCTGTGGGAATGGGATTCTATCTGTGCTGTCCAGTATAATAGTCACTAGCCGCTTGTGTATGTTACGTACTTGAACTGCATCTATTGTGAATTAGGAACTGAATTTTAAATTTAACTAATTTTTTAATTTAAATAGCCACCTGTAGTTAGTGGTTACCATATTGAACAGTGCAAGAGAATACTGAATAGTTTGGAGAGTGAACAGACTAGGATTGAGAGAACAAGTAGTAGGCTTTTAGAGTAATCCGGGCATGAATGATGAAATTTAAAAAGGGAGAATATGCATTGTTTAGAAGAAAGATGAACAGAATTTAATGAAACTGAGATGAAAGAAGGAAGACCCAGATTTTAAGCCAAGACACTGGGTAATGAGGAATTTAATTGTTAAGAAAATAGGAGATTTCAGGGCACCTGGGTGGCTTAGTCGTTAAGCATCTGTCTTTGGCTCAGGTCATGATCCCAGGGTCCTGGGATCAAGCCCCGCATCGGGCTCCCTGCTCAGCGGGAAGCCTGCTTCTCCCTCTCCTACTCCCCCTGCTTGTGTTCCCTCTCTTGCTGTGTCTCTCTCTGTCAAAGAAATAAAATCTTTATTAAAAAAAAAAAGAAAATAGGAGATTTGGGTCAAGCTGATTGGTGGTTTGTTGGTTTGGGTGCAAGTTCGAGTGTGTATATTATGTCTTTGGTGAAGATTGAATGGCTAAGTGGAGAGATTTTGCATTTAGAAATAGAGAATTTGGGGTTGGATAATGGTCATGATGTTAGAGTTTAGAGGTAAAGTCATGAGTGGAATCTGAGTCTGAGTTTTGAGCAGATAATAAAGGAGTGAAGGTGGTGATGAGTGTCAAATGCCGAAGAGAAATTAAAGTGAAGATTGACTGAACTTAGTCATACAACTATAGATTTAGTAGAGGAAGACATCCAAGAGATTGTCATCTAATCCATTCATTTTACAAGTGAGGAAAGTGATGTTCAGTGATGTGAAATAAAATGTTTAAATATACAGAGCTTGTAAATGTCAGTTGAGGGCTTGAACCTAAGTTCTCTGCTGACCCTTTCAGTTTACTGCTTTTCTCATTATGTTGGCAAAACAAAATCCTACTGAGAAACTTCAGTAGAGTGTGATGGAAGTTAGATAACAGTAATAAGAAAGTACAATATGGATGGAGAAATGGAATTAGTAAGTGTGGGCAGCTTCTTTGAGAAACCTGGCAGTGAAAAAGGGATTGAAATGATACACAATTGAAAGAGGCAGTGAACTCAGACCAAAGTTTTATTTTGGTTCCAGAAGTATTGTTGAATAAATTCTGGCATGACAGGCAAGGGATAAAGTGCCAAAGTGGTATTATCTTCCTCTTACTGCTGCTTAGGGAGATGAAGTAATTGACTTGTAGGATATATCATCTTTGGTGCCAGAAATAGTCCTTAGATCTACCGAAACTATTAAGTGATCAAACCTCCTTTTTCCAAAAAGAATCCTACCTTACCACACATTGTTCTGTTTTGGTTCAAGATGTAGATTGTTGGTGTGGTTGGCATTTTACTTGGAAAGATAGGACTTCATCGTATTTCCTGTTCTCAGGCCGTTTGATCTGCTAAGACCTAAAAGGAATTCAGAGAGTCAAATCTTCAGCATGAAGACTTTGAGTATGTTCTTTTTGTAATTTAATTACCCAACCACCATTGTTTGAGGATATTTGCCATGATATTAAAGAACCAACTATGGAAAGTTATATGTGCCATAATATGTTAATTATCTCAAAGCTGGGGTGGTTTCAGGGGGAGAGGTTTCCCTGATTCTCCCCACCACCACCAAAAATGTACCACAAATGATACCTTTTTACATCTTTAAAATAGGATACCAGGGCGCCTGGGTGGCTCAGTTGGTTAAGCGACTGCCTTCGGCTCAGGTCATGATCCTGGAGTCCCGGGATCGAGTCCTGCATCGGGCTCCCTGCTCAGCGGGGGGTCTGCTTCTCCCTCTGACCCTCTTCCCTCTTGTGCTCTCTGTCTCTCATTCTCTCTCTCTCAAATAAATAAATAAAATCTTTTTAAAAAAAATAAATAAAATAAAATAGGATACCATATTGGAAAGAGAATTTTTAGTGAAATGATGAGAATACATCCTAGAGAATGAGAAAGAATTTAAGATTGTTAAGGACTGACCCTAGGGGCACCTGGGTGGCTCAGTTGGTTAAGCATCTGACTCTTGATTTCAGCTCAGGTAATGATCTCAGGGTCTTGAGATTGAGCCCCACGTTGGGCTCCACGCTTGAGCTTCGCTCTCTCCTCTCCCCCTGCTCTTCCACCCCCACCACTTGCATGTGCATGCTCTGTCGCTACCTCTTTAAAAAAAAGATTAAGGACCCGAAGATTGTTTTACGTTATGGTTGTTTTACAGAAAAAATTATCTCAAGAGACTTCCTTGGCTTTAGCCCTATGTGGAAAATGAAGTTAAAATATAAGAGATTTTTAAATTTTGCTGTGATGTCTTAGAAGTAAAATCTGACAAGGGGTTTAAAGCTGGAAATTACATCTTTAGTATTTAATTTCTACTACCAACTCAGTCCTGACCAAGCACATGACCAACCACTTAGTTGATTCTATTGCTGCTAGGTAGTCTCTATATATTACGATGGAAGATGTACTTCTATTGTAAGTCATTGAATTCTGAATAAATTGCCAAATCAAAAAACAGTTTTTTGATGCTAGAGACTCAGAAGAAAAAAACACCCACAAACAATAAAACAAAACCTGTTAGGATGGAGTTAGGCTGTTTTAATAATTTTTTAAAAGGGACCATATTATCTTGAGAAAGTAGCAATTGTGCTGTACTGCAAAGAGATCAGATATTATGATCTGAAATTCCACTTAGACTGAAGGCCGAAAAGGGAAGAGTATCAAAGCCTTACAGAGGCACAAGCATAAATGCGTAGTTATACAGTCACAATTAGGATATCACTTGCTTTCCAATTTCATGTTCTTTTGGCCTTAATATTAAAGGGAAAACTTAGATCTGTATTTAAATTTTGAATTGGTTAGTTTTTATTCCAGACCTTGGTCTATTAATGTACTCTGTCTAGTAAATAGACTATTTACCTGAGAATATTCAGAAACTTAAATGTTGCGGTTTGCTTTTAGAACATTTCAGCCTAGAAGAATGTCTTGTTTACTTTTTGCTTGCTAAGCATGTATGACTGGCAGAAGGCCTGTAGCCCTGCTGCCCACATGGTCTGGACTAAATAACTAGTAGTCTGTTAGAGAAGAACAAAAGAGAAACAAGGAAAATAATTTTCCTTTGGCCAGAAGATAATCACTGGAGCCTTGATTGCTAGAGTTGAGGCAACAACCAAAGTAGAGGGAACTCAATGGAAAGTAGTGTGTGCTGGTAGGAAGGAGGCATTTAGGTTGGGGGTTGGATTGCACAGCATGCAAAATAAAGGTTCCTATTGATCAGTGGTATTTCAGCCTCATGTTCCCAATTGGAATTTAAGTGAGAAGTATTCTGGCATTTTCTTGTTTAGTGTTTCAGAGGAATTTGTGTTTTTTCAGCTTAGTGTACTTTTGTTCTTTATTTAAAAACAGGCAAATCTCTTGACTCTCACAGGGATAATTAAAGAATATAATCTAATAAAATAAAAGCACAAAAAATGAGATATAATTGGGCCGTGATACTGTGCTTCTAACCTGTCTACTTTTAGAAAAGTCAAGAAGTCTTGTTCTAGAATAAGATAAACCCAAGGAGCCTGTTTTTGAGAGGGAAGGCAGGTATGTGGTATTTCTCTGAGTCACATCTGGGGGGGTGGGAAGCTAAATAAACAGCTGTGCAGTGAAGTCTAGGAGTCTGTTGACCTACTTTTAAGTCACTTAAATACCTCTGTGTCTGTGCTGAAACCAAACTGGAATGTTGGAAAAAACCTTGAGATGGTACCTCTCAGTAGTTTCCCCATAAAAAATCCCATCTCTTTGCTTATTTTAGTATTCTCAGAATAGATCTGGATTTTTAAGTCAGATAATTCCCCTGGGAAGATTACTGTAAATTGCTATAGTATGCTGGTATTTTTTTTTGTACTTTGTTTTACATCCGTGAAAGGAAGATCATCTTATAGCAGTAGGTGTGACCTATTGGGTGCCTTTTGTGTTGAAAATATTATATTCAGCACTTTATGAACAAGATCTCATTTAATCCTCAACAGTTGTGGTAATTAGGATTCAGATTGAGACTTGGTCCTCATAGCATACTTAGAGAAGATTGTATCAATCTTTGAATAGTGCTTAAATAATGTTTCATCTATTTTCTTGTTTAATTTTATATTCCTATATCCCAACTCCTTAGCATAGTTCATGGCACTTGGTAGGCACTTAAGAAATGTTTGTTGGGGCGCCTGGGTGGCTCAGTTGGTTAAGCGACTGCCTTCAGCTCAGGTCATGATCCTGGAGTCCCAGGATCGAGTCCCGCATCGGGCTCCCTGCTCGGCGGGGAGTCTGCTTCTCCCTCTGACCCTCCTCCCTCTCATGCTCTCTGTCTCTCATTCTCTCTCTCTCAAATAAATAAATAAAAATCTTTAAAAAAAAAATGTTTGTTGATTATATATCTGACTCCATTGAATACATACTTTACCTTAAAGTCAGGCTCCCTTTCTAATAAAGAATGCTCTTCTACAGCATCCGGCACTTTGGGAATATTAGCTGGCTTTTCTCCTTTTTCTCTGGCCCTTGTTTCTTGCTTCTTTCGGGGTGCCCCTCTTCTGCTCATCCTTTAAAAGTTGCTGTTCCTCCGTGCTCTGTTTTAAGCCCTCTTTTAGTCTCTCTCTACACTTCCTATGGGGAATGTCTATTTTACTGACATTATTTGTTATTCACATGTGGAAGATGCCCAAATCAATATCTCCAGCTAAGATATTTCTTGTGAGCTGAGCTTCAGTTCCATTTATTTTATTCATGTATTTATTTGTTAATTCATTCAGCAAACATTTATCGAGTGTATACCATCTACATAAAGTATAGCAATGAAAAAGATTAAACAGGTTTCAATTCTCGTGGAGCTTATGTTGTAGGGAATAAACAAGATTCTTGTAAGTGCTACAAAGACGGTAAATCAAGGTAATGTGATAGAGCGTGGTTAGGGAAGAACTCTGAAGAGGTGATGTTTGAGATCTAAAGACAAAGAGCAAGATTTGTATGTTGAAGGAGGAAAGGGGAATGAAGGAAAATGAGGCAGTTCCCTGATGAAAAAAAAGAAATTCCCTAAAAGGGGGGAACTTGGTCAGTGCAGGTATGGCTAGGTGAGAGCAATTAATAAAAGATGTAAAAGGGTACATATCATGGAGGGATTTTTTGGCTATGATGTTTGTTTTTTTTTTGTTTGTTTGTTTTTTTAAATTTTATTTATTTATTCGACAGAGAGAGACACAGCGAGAGAGGGAACACAAGCAGGGGGAGCGGGAGAGGGAGAAGCAGGCTTCCCACGGAGCGGGGAGCCCGATGTGGGGCTCGATCCCAGGACCCTGGGATCATGACCTGAGCCGAAGGCAGACGCTCAACGACTGAGCCACCCAGGCGCCCCTATGATGTTTGTTTTTATTCCAAAATTCATAGAAAGACCTTCAGGGGTTAAAATAGAGATTAACATGATCTGATTTTTATTTTTAAAAAACCACTCTGGCTGCCATATGAAGACTAGAAAATAGCAGTGGATACATGGAGATGATAGAGGGAGATAATGATGCTTTGCAGTAGGGTGATTAACTGTGGTAATGAAGAGTGGTGGACAGATTTGTGCTGTATTTTGAAGGTGAACCTGACAGGATTTGGTAATGCGGAAAATGAGAAAAAGAGTCATTTGCCTACTTGACATCTTTTTTGGGTTGTTTCAGAGTCACCCAATATTTAACATGGTCAAAACTGAACCTGCTTTCCTGTCCCCTTTCTTTTCCCAAACTTAACTTCCTTTCCAGTGTTTCTTTTTAGGATTTTATTTGTTTATTTGAAAGAGAGAGCGCAAGCGGGGGAGGGGGTGGTGCAGAGGGAGTGGGGAAAGCAGACTCTCTGCTGAGCAGGAAGCCCGACTCGATGTGAGCCCCAGAACCAAGTGAGGAAAGCACCCCTACTTCATAGGTAAGAGACCTGAAGCTCCCAGATGTTAAATGACTTGCTAATAGCTAGTTAAGTAGGCCTGAGGACCCAGTCCTAGACACCAGATCATATTCTCATGCAGACTTTGGAGCAGTAGAATAGTGTGTACTGTAGAAAGTTCATTTTTAGTGGCTGTATGTAGGATGGACTATAGGAAGAGCAGGGCTGGAAGCAGGGAGACCAGTTAGGATGCTGTTAAGAGTTGTCTAGATAGATCCAGAGTGGTGGCTGTAGGAGCAGAAACAAAAGGGGCATCTGGCTGGCTCAGTTGGTACAGCATGCGACTCTTGATCTCAGGATTGTGAATTCAAGCACCCACGTTGGGTGTAGAGATTACTTAAAAAATAAAATCTTTTTTTAAAAAAAGAAACAAAATATTAGATTTGAATATTTAATAGAACCATAGATATTGTACACTTTAAGGGGCCTTCAAGGTCTTTTGATACAAGTCCCTAACCTTAGGCTGGGTACACTCTTGTTAATTTTATTTTCTATATGGGACAACTGAAGGGCAGAGGTAAGTGAACTGGCTAAAGTACTAATGTCTTCATCCTTATATTTGTCATAACTTCTAATATCTGTACTTCCTCTTCTGATATGTTAAAGCCTTGCTAACCTGAGAGGATCCTTCCCATTGTAAGACACCAGCAAAAAGTGCCTTATTAACCCACCACTTCTATATCCAGACATAAGTATTACTCAATTTTCTTTCCCAAGTACCTAACACAGCATGTCATGTAGCAGTGAGTAAGTGTTGAGTGAGTGAATGAATGAATGAATGAATAAGCTGATGTCATGGCTACTAAAAAGCATTAACTTTTACTGTTGCCTGCAATTTAGGTCTCTGATTTATGTCACAGAAAGGCTTTATGTCAGACCTAAGAGTTCCTGTTTTTTAGAAAGTAAACTTTTTATTTTGGGATAGATTAAAAAATACAGAAAAATAAAAAAATATAGTACAAAGTGTTTCCATATACTCCTCACCCAGTTTCAGTTTCCTCTAACATTATTTTCTTACATTTCTGTGGTACATTTTTTCAAAATTAAGAAACCAGCGTTGCTACATTATTATTAATTAAAGCCCAGATTTTATTCAAATTTCACCAGTTTTTCCATTAATGGCCTTCCCCTGCGCCCCCACCTCTGCCCAAGATACGACATTGCACTCAGTTGTCCTGTTCCCTTATTCTCCTCTTGTCTATGACAGTTTCTTAATCTTTACTTGTTTTTTTGTTTTTGGGGTGTGTGTGTGTGTGTATGTGTGTGTGTGCGGTATTTTATAAACTGTACCTCAGTTTGAGTTTGTCTGTTCTTCTGACAATTAGACTGTGGTTAAGCTTCTCAAAGGTTAAAGAGAATGTTGAAGAGTACATGGTGTCAATGGTTATGTTAAGTTTTGGTTACTTAGTTAAGACAGTGTATGTCAGCTTCTCTGTTGTAAAATTACTCTTTTCCCATTTATTCTCCAAGACTGAGTTGCTAAGGCCAACATACCCACATGAGGCCTCTACCTCCTGGAGGGGGGGTACTATCTGTGTATATTTGGGATTCTTTAGTACAAAAGATTTGACTCTTCTCCCTAATTTCATTCAGTCATTTGTTTATATCAGTATGAACTCATGTATGTGCATTTTATACTTAGGATTTTAGTCCAATACTATATTTATTTTGTTGCTTAATTATTTCAGCTTTGGCCCCTGGGAGCTCTTTCAGTTTGTCTTTTGTGTCCCTTTGATATGCCTTATCCTTTTGACTTTTGAGTACTTTTTACTTTCTGATACTGTAAGACACTCCAGACTCCTCTTGTTTTCCCCTGTCCCAGTCCTAGAATCAGCCGTTTCTCCAAGGAGTCTTGGTGTCTTTCATTGGATTTAGCAAGCAAGATTTGAGTGCTGGTTCTGTACACTCATTGCTACTGGCGTGTCATTGCATCTAGGCCCTCTGAGCTAACAGACCTAGAAAATAACATTAGGTATACTAACCCAGATATACACATATCTGTAATTGTTTCTGTATCTATTCCATCTGTAGGATACTAAGCTAAACATGAGAACATGAGTTCATTCTGAGGTCTTCACCTCTAATCCAGTGTGATGGGGTTCATTCTAGCCTTTCCTGTTTGCTTATTTGTAACTTCCCCTACCTGACAGTGAGACATCTGAATGTAACCATCCATCATCCATTTTACTTACTGTTCATCCATAGTATGCCTGTAAAGCACTTTCAGAATTATGAATCTCCCTACCTGTGGGAGAAACAAATTTACCAAGTAAAGTATAGTGTTTATATAGTTCCTTTTGTCTCAGTTTTATAGTTTCTAGCCCAAACACCATTTTCCAGTGTTATTAGGTCTTCCTCCTACCACCATCATTTCAATGGGGTGTTGTGTATTTGTAATGCAGTTAGATTTCATTTTTCACAATCTTCATTCCATTCTGAGATCCCCATAGCATGGTTGGGTTTTTTTCATTCTTGTTTTCTTTTTTTAAGTTTATATACGTTAAAGTTTACTCTTTCTGATGTACAGTCCTATGGATTTTGACGATTGTATGCAGTCATGTATCTGTCAGTGCTCTACACAACAGTTTCTTCACCCCAAAAGTTCCCCCCTGCACTTCCCCTTTTAATCAACCATTTCCCTCTCCACCAGTCTTTGGCAATCTGATCTGCTTTCCATCCCTGTAGTTTTGCCATTTCCAGAGATCATAGGAATGGAATCATACAAAAATAGCCCTTTGAGTCTGGCTTCTTTCACATAATAAAATGCATTAAGATTTACTCACCCTTTTTTTAAAGACTTTATTTATTTTTTTAAGATTTTTTATTTGACAGAGAGACAGCGAGAGAGGGAACACAAGCCCGGTGCGGGGCTCGATCCCAGGACCCTGGGATCATGACCTGAGCCGAAGGCAGACGCTTAACGACCGAGCCACCCAGGCGCCGTTATCAGTTTTTTCTTTAATGGTTTGTGCTTTTCATGCTACATGTAAAACCTTATTGTCAAACCCAAGGTCCTGTAGATTTTTTCCTATGTATTTTTTTAAAGTTTTTAATATTGAATTTAATATTTAGGCTTATGAGCCATTTGATTTAATTTTTGTGTAAGATATAAAGTATGTATCAAGGTTCTTAAATTTTTTTTTCCCCATTGGCTCTTGGGTGGCTCAGTCCGTTGAATGTCTGACTCTTAGATTTCCACTTAGGTCGCGATCTCGGGGTCGTGGGATCAAGCTCCGTGCTGGGCTCTGTGCTCAGTGCAGAATCTGCTTGTCCCTCTCTTTCTGCTTCTCCCCCCACTCTCAAATAAATAAATCAATAAAATCATTTTCTTTTTTTAAATATTTTATTTATTTATTTGTCAGAGAGAGTGCACAAACAGGGGGAGCAGCAGGCAGAGGGAGAAGCAGGCTCCCCACTGAGCAGGGCCCTGATGTAGGACTTGATCCCAGGACTTTGGGATCATGACCTGAGCCGAAAGCAGCCGCTTAGCTGACTGAGCCAACCCAGGTGTCCCAAATCAATAAAATCTTTAAAAAGACTTTTTCCCAGCACCATTTGTTGGGTTTTGAGTAGTTTTTTTTTTTAATGTTATTGTAAATGGTATTTTTTAAATTTGAGATTCCAGTTGTTCTTTGCTGGCACATAGTAATACAGTTGGCGTTTCTATATTGACCTTGTATCCTGTGACCTTGCTAAATTAAACTTACTTTTTATTTAGTTCAAGGAGGTGGTATATTTTTGTTGGTTTGTGCATTGCTTTTGTTTTTGTTTTTGTTTTTGGTAGATTCTTTGGGGTTTTCTAAATAGATATGTCACTTATGAATAAAGTATTTCTTTCCCTCCAATCTGTATGCCTTTTCTTTCTTTTTCTTTTCTTTATTGTATTAGCTAAGACTTCTATCTAGGACAGTGTTGAATAAGAATTGTGAGAAAAGTATTCATCCTTATTTTGTTCCAGGTCTTAGGGGAAAGCATTCATTCTCTCACCATTAAGTATGATGCCACCTGTAGGGTTTTCATAAATACCCCCCTTTAGTTTAAGAAGTTTCTTCCTGTTCTTAGTTTGCTGAGAGGTTTATCATGAATAGATGTTGAATTTTAATGAAAGCTTTTTCTGCATCTCTTGGTATGACCTCTGGTTTTTCTTACGCAGCCTATTAGTATGGTGAATTACCAGCCTAGCATTCCTGGGAATGAATCCCACTTAGTTGTAATGTATTAATTATCTTTTTTATATATTGCTAGATTTAATTTGCTAAACACTTTTGCACATATGTGTTGCTTTTTAAAAGTAAAATTGACTTCCAGAATATCTCATTTTGATGTGGATTATAAAAAACAACTGCCATAGAGATCATGATTTCTTTGTTACTGCCTTCCTAAAATCATTCTTTTTCTGCATGTCATAATTTGAAAGATTGGCTATATGTATTTAGGATTTTAGATAAAAATCTGAGTTATTTGGAAAATCGTACATTTTTAGGTAATCATTTGACAAAAAATGTGAAACTATCCCCCCTTTAAAAAGATGATATTTGGCTACGAATTCATAGTGTTTTTTAGGTGCCTTTTTTCTTTTCTGTTTTAAAAATTTTTATTTTGGGGTGCCTTTTTTCTTTTAAATTGATTTTTTCTGATACAGACATTTGGAGCTTATTGTTTTAATGGATTAAATTAGCTTTATTAGCATACCTTGTCAGCATTCACTGATGATTTCCAAATGGCTGAAGAATTGGGATATATTCAATCCAGAATGGAAGCTTTAAAGTATAACCTCCCAAGGAGAACATAGTTTGGGTATTGATTCTGGTGGTGAATGACTGTTTCAGGTTGTTTTTGTTTTTTGTTTTATTAAATCCTTTGCAGGGATATGTGTAATGAATCCCTGACAATTCGGTGCCAGTGAATATGGGGATATTAATAACAACCCAACTCCAAGCATGAAGGAAAGAGATAGAATCACAAAACTCAGAGGAGCATGGGGAAAGCATTCTTGCTTGATAGGATCATTCCTCCTTCCAGAATACTACCTAGAGAACTGGCATAGTTTTACTGCTGACAGCTGGGTAATAGAGGATTGCTGTGTTGAGGGGTCAAAATTCAGGTAGTCCTTTTATAGTGTAAGCAGTCACTTCTGTCTAAATTTGTGCAAACTTTTTAAATTATGCATGTTAAATAAATACCCTCTACTGCCCCCTCCCATACATGCAAAGGCAATTAGGTTTCAGAACAAGGGGTACTAAGGCCTCACCCCCCCAGTAAATAGAAGAAGACAGGCAGCTTGAGTTTTACAGAGAATTCAACTCGAATGTTGAAGATGGAGAATATATTACAACGTTTTGGGTTTTTTTCCTACATCTTCTATAAAAATTTAAAGTACTTAGATCTGTTTCCATGGACTCGCTTTTAAAAACATGGACACTCTGGTTCAAAGGCTATGTATATTTTTAAAGACTTTGAGATATAAGAAATGTCCTTCTTGTATCCAAGAGAAAACAGTCCTCTAGGTCAATGATGACCTGTCCAAGAAACTATACCTATTACAGGTCAATGAAACTGTCAGTTGGAACAGGTTGTTTATTTCTAAAAAGGTTCATCAGAATGTAGTACTTGTATCCTGGTGAATAAGTAATTTGACGAAGAGCCAGTTAACATTTAGAGGTTTGCTGCAAGATTCAAAACAGGCAACCAGTAGGTATTCAGAATATTTGAATCATAGAATCATCACATTAGAAAGCTGAAATAGTCTAAGTCTGAGCAGGATTCAGCCTGTCTCTGTATGTGTGTGTGTGTGTGTTTCTGGAACATTCATTTGCCTCATTGAGATAAAGTATTTTTTCTGTGCACATAGAAACACACTAGAAAAACATCATGTAGTTCATCATGTAGCTACATATTAAGTATTCCTTTCTCCCTATTACCTTATTTTATTACTCCAGAATAAAACTTTTATAATGAGAGTTAAAACAGCCTTAGCAAACCAAATTCAGGGTTACTCTAAATGCCTTATGAGCTGAGATCAGAAACACCAAATTAGCTTACTTTTCATATTGAAACTCTTTATGGTTTTCCTTCTCTCAAACACTGAAGATACCTTATTTTTTTTTTCCTTTTAAGAGATCAAAACAAAACTGTACATCTTACACCTGTCTTAAGGTGCCAGAGTCCCAAACCTTTTTTTTTTCCTATTCTTCTTTCTGTATTCTTAGTTGGCCAGAAGGATTTTGTATTTAATGCCTATGTAGTTCATTCTCATCTTACTAATACCATTAACTATCAGTAGTAGACTGGCTCTTTGGGAGTTTTTTTGTATAGCATCAGTGCTTAAGTCATTCATATTTGGTATTTGAGAACCTCTTCCCAGAGATCTTTTATTCTTGAACAGTTTTGCTAGGCTTGGGAGATTTGCTTGATTTTTACTCAAATTCCTTACTAGTATATTTTGAATAAGTAGAGTAACCTTTTAAAAAAAAAAAAGATGTTATTTATTCATTTGAGACAGAAAAAGAGAGAGAGCATGAGCAGGGGGAGAGGCAGAGGCAGAGGGTGAGGGAGAAGCAGACTCCCTGCCGAGCCGAAAGCCCCACTTGGGACTCAATCCCAGGATCTAGAGATCATGACCTGAGCCAAAGGCAGACGCTTAACCATCTGAGCCACCCAGGCTCCCTCCGCCCCCTTTAAGGCAACTTTGGGTAAGTATTTCTCTAAACCTCAATTTCTTTTTTGGCAAGGAACTCATTGGGTTGTAGAAATGCAAATTTGCTAGGCATACAAAGCACCTAGTTCAGGTCTTGGTACATAGTAGGTATTTAGTAAGCAGTAGCTGTTGTAGTGATTTATGAAACATTATATGAAATTATATGTAAAAGTTAATTTACTTCCTAGTTGGCACTTCTGTTTTTTGTTTGTTTGTTTTAAAGATTTTATTTATTTATTTGAGAGAGAGAATGAGATAGAGCATGAGAGGAGAGGGTCTGAGGGAGAAGCAGACTCCCCACTGAGCGGGGAGCCCGATGTGGGACTCGATCCCGGGACTCCAGGATCATGACCTGAGCTGAAGGCAGTCGCTTAACCAACTGAGCCACCCAGGCGCCCCTGGCACTTCTGTTTTTTTAAACAAATCTCATTCATTTATCTGTGTGTAGGAGGCAAGAACTGAATGACAATACCAGAGGGATGGCGTAATAGCATGGCCATTTATTTTAATACAGTTTGAGACAAATCTGGCTTTGGATTTGCCACAGGCTCTTTGCCACTGGGCAAAATTTCTTTAGGTTTATCTAATATGACCTGTTCATTGGCTTGGAGTGCCAAATAAGACTGTTCCCCTAAGTATTCAAAACAATACAATTCCAAATCTCACCCCGTGTGAGAATTGTTTAAAGTTCATTTTTCTTCAGGTCCTCTTCCCAGATACTTCCAAGGACATTCCAGACTTTTTAGTCTAAAGGTTGCTTCCTAATTTTTATAAGAGAAAAGAATGATCCAGCCACTGCAAGGGTTGGGTGGGGGTGGGGATGATACTGCACTTCATCAGAGCCTAGGAGATGTATGTGGGGAAGGGGTGGTGGTCTATTCAGATAAAATGTGTCAGACAGTGCATCCATGATGGGGAGATGTACCCAAGTGGGTTGAGGATGGCGCCCACACCAGGGAGAAGGTGGCTACAGAGATACGAGATGGGTTACATACAGAAGAATAGGGGCTTGCTAAAATATGTAAATATACTGAAGATAATGGAAGCCAGGTTTTTCAGTATAAGAGAATAGTTCCACATTTGGAAAGTTAGAAAACTCTGAACCTTGGGGTATTGGATTAGAATATTACGGTTATTTCAAATTTTAAAAATAATGAAATAAAAATTATAACTTAAAATGTAACTTAAAAACAAAGGTATTTCAGTTTATAAATGGGATCAAATATTATTTATGTACCTCTTAAATGTGATTGCCAAAATTTTGTAAGCTTTGGAAAGAACCGTGTGATTTATAAGCCAATCCTAAAAACTTAAGGAAAAGCTTTGGTTTTTGAATTTGCAGCTTTATAAATTGAATATTATAAAATCTAAAATATTTTAAACATATCTATTATATACACAAAAACTCCCTTGAGCATTTAATAGAAGTTAAAGGACAAGGAGAACATAGATGGTCTACCTGATAACGTTGAATTATAGTTCAGGCCCTGAGCTCCCTGGTATCCAAAGCAAAAAGTTAATATGTGGGATTTTAATCTTGGGTCCATGAATTTCTTAGGATTATATGTAAATCTGTGTGTGTACCTTTTTTTTTCTGGAGAAGGAATGCATAGTTTTCATCAAATTCTCAAAGTGGGTATTTGATCCAAAAAAAGGTTGAACCATTGTATCATATTTTTTAAAACAGGATGGGCACCGCAGCGTCCCCTATAAATTCGATTTTAGGAATCTTTTTGCAGTGAACATTAATGGAGCATATATTATGGAACTAAACTTGGGTTTTAGATTAGGCTTTACATGTGTGAGAAATTAATATTTTATTGAGTGCCTTTTGTACCTAGAAGAAAAAGCTCTGGTACATTAATCCATTTCATTCTCACAACATTTATAGTAAAGATTACTCCTGTATTTAGGTGAGGAAACTGAGACTCAGATTAAAAGCTTGCCCACGGTTACAAAGTAAGAGGCCCAGAAGGAAAGAAGCAGGTGTTTCTACTCTTCCATTACCATTATCTCCAACCAAGTGCCTGCTGTGTACTGGTTATTGCACAGGGTGCTGGTGATGTAATGTTGAACACAAGAGACTCTGGCTTCTGTTTCCCTCTCTCTCAAAAAAAAAAAGGTGAGGGAAACAAGTGTACAGAATAATAAAACTGGTGTGCCTTCCTCTAATTTTAAAACTAGTGAGAATGTAATTATTTCAGATATTTCCTATAGTCATCCATTTTCTCTTGTAAGATTGCTAGCAATACTTTATTGAGTTTCCTGAGCCTCCCAATATCCTTATGGAAAAACACGTATTATACAAATTCACAAATGAGGATATGTGTAAATATGATCGTCTTATCATTGAGTCAGTTAGTGGGATCAGTTTAGTATCTGGTTTACTAATACTTGATATTACACAGTAATCACCAGTCTGCATATTACAAAAAATTAAAAGTTTTTAAAACTACATGTGTCTGTATTAAATCTTCTCTAAGAGTACTTAATTTCTTCTTCTCCCTTTCAGGGATTTAAAAAATAGACAAAAAGAGAGAGATTCAGCAGTATCTCTCTCCTTTGGTAGCAAGGACATGCTTTGTGCTGCTGAAATGGAGAAAGAGAAAGAGACTAAAACCCTTAGGGTCCAGAATGTCTGGCAACGCCGCCCTAGGGGCTACACACCACAGCTGTAGACATACAGAGTTTCCCATCAGGGCATTTGCTCTGAAGGGGAGGATTCTTGTAGAAACAACTAGGCTTAGAGAAATGTGAAGCACTCTGCTTTAGCACTGTGGGTGAGATGCTGTTGGTGTTATTCTGATTATGAGCCCACAAGAGAAGGTGTGGAGTTCATGCAGGACATGACAACAAAATTTTTTATAATCTCATCATACAAGCCAAAGAGAAGAATGAGTTCAAAAATATAAATGCATATTTAAAAGTGTTGGGAAATTTTTTTCTCTTTGTTTTTTGGTACTCCCCAATAAAATAATTTTACTAGTAGATTGCATCGTGCTTCTAGCAGTGGTAGCTGGTGCCTTGAAAAGTTTAATTTAGCACATGACATGAAGTGCATATTTTCTAAGAAATTTTATTCATTTTTTGTGCTAATGGAGAAGTCTCTTGATTCTTGCTGCACTGTAAATGATTTTAAAAAATTACCATGATGGGGGCGCCTGGGTGGCTCAGTTGGTTAAGCGACTACCTTCGGCTCAGGTCATGATCCTGGAGTCCCGGGATCGAGTCCCGCATCGGGCTCCCTGCTCGGCGGGGAGTCTGCTTCTCCCTCTGACCCTCCTCCCTCTCATGCTCTCTGTCTCTCATTCTCTCTCTCCCAAATAAATAAATAAAATCTTAAAAAAAAAAAAAATTACCATGATGGGACGCCTGGGTGGCTCAGTCGTTAAGTGCCTGCCTTCGGCTCAGGTCATGATCCTAGGGTGGATCGAGCCCCACATTGGGCTCCCTGCTCTGCGGGAAGCCTGCTTCTCCCTCTCCCACTCCCCCCTGCTTGTATTCCCTCTCTCGCTATCTCTCTGTCAAATAAATTAAAAAAAAAAAATTATCATGAAAGTAGTTAAAAGGTGGGGCACCTGGGTGGCTCAGTCATTTGGGTGTCCAACTCTTGGTTTCATTTGGGGTCATGACCTTGGGGTCGTGGGATGTAGCCCCATGCCAGGCTTCATGCTCAGCACAGAGTATGGGCTTCATGCTCAGCACGGAGTATGCTTGAGGTTCTTCCACCCTCCTCCCTCCCCCTTTGCTTCTCTCTCTCTCTCTCAAATAAATTTTAAAAACTTTAAAGTAGTTAAAAGCACAGATAGGCTTTATATGCTAAAAAACCTAGGTTCACATCCCTTCTTCATTACCTGTTTGTTACCTTGAGCAAGTTTCTTATCCTCTCAGTTTCATCTTTGTAGTAGTAGTAATAACTTCTTTCTAGGGCTATTATGAGGATAATATTGAATATGTGTAAAATCCTATATGAGGTGATATATTGATTACATATTAAATATTTGATAAATGGAAACATGGGTAACGATAATAAGGAAGGAGATAAATTCAAGCTATTTTTATTTTCTTTAGAAAGTATTAAAGAAGAAATAAAAAGTATTAAAGATAAATGAGTTGCCTCTCAACTTAAAAATATTTTCTAAAAACTCCCTACAACAAATCAGCCTCTTTGCATCCTCCTACATCTTCCCCTGAAGTTGCTGTAAGAGCTTTCTTACCCCTGGACACCTACTTGTTACCAGTGTTAAAGTTACCAGGTGAAATTGTAAGATTTAAACATCAGCAATGTAAGTACCCATTTTGCATTTAACTTGGTACATGGAAACAATATTAGTCAAATTAACTCATCTAGAAACTTGGGTGATTTATAAGAAACTCTTAAAGTCATACTCTTTGGTGTCACTAGAATTAAAGAGGCTTTTCACTGTGAACAGTTTCATTAGATGCTGTTATGATTGTAATTGTTCTTTATAATTTTTTTTTAAGATTTTATTTATTTATTTATTTGAGAGAGAGAGCGAGAAACAGCATGAGAGGGGATAGGGTCAGAGGGAGAAGCAGGCTCCCTGCCGAGCAGGGAGCCCGATGCGGGACTCGATTCCGGGACTCCAGGATCATGACCTGAGCCGAAGGCAGTCGCTTAACCAACTGAGCCACCCAGGCGCCCTGTAATTGTTTTTTAAAACAATGAATCTTGGCAGTTGAAACCTATCAAAACACAAAAGCTTTGATTTGAGTTTTATGAAACAGTAAAGGTATTTTTTTAAAGCTTGAATTGAAAAAATAAGTTAATAAATAGCAACCAGATAGTGTGTTTTAAGTTTTTCTTAGAGTTTAGAAACTGAACTTGAGAATGCCTCTCACACCTTAAGTTATATTTATTTTTGAAGCTATGAGTCAAAATTTTTTTTCTTTAGCAGGACAGGGCATTTTGCAGACAGATTAACCTGTTTTCCAGTTTTTATACACTGAAACGTACATTAAATAATTAATTTCCTTGGTCTGAAAAATACAGTAAATCTTTTTAACTAACTCAGTGCCCATCAGAGGATCTAGCTCAGAGTAGGTATTTCATTATTCATTCATGAAATACTGTGAGAGTTGGGAAGAGGAAGAGAATCTCCACAAAGGGAATGCAAAATTTCATGGAGGCAATGGCATTTGAGCCTTTACAATCACAGTGATCTTGGATAAAGAGACATAGCTGGGCATTCCAGGGTGACAGAGAGCCGGAGCCAGCACCCCAGAGATGGTACTGTGTAAGTATTATATGTAGTTTATAAGCCATCCAGTCCTGTTGAGCTTCTGTCACAATGTGGCTCTAAAGACATAGAAACAAAAATGAAGCTAACAAGGTAGCTACCTTCCTTTGGGATAAGCAGAATAAAATGAAGCATCTCCCTTGGGATTTGGTTTGTCCTTTGAGGTAGGTCAGGCTATGAGAACATCAAAGATCAGTTGACTAGTAAAGGTAAGCAAGTGGTTTGAGCCTTAATTTTCTCAGCTTTAAAAATGAAGCCAAATAAATAACTAGGATGGAGGTTATTTTGCAAATTAAATGAAATAATGTATACGAATAGCATAGTACATAAAAAGGTCACTATTCTCTTGGTGGCTTTGATAGTAGTAGTTGTAATCAAAATAGTAATACACTGTTTTATGGTGAAGAGAGATTTCTTTATCCAAAAGAATCCATGGTGCATTGCAGCATAACCAAGCTTTATAAATATTCCTAATTCTGGTATCAGTCACACATACTGCACAGTGTCATTTGTGTAATGTGACTACAATTTTGTCTTCTGATTTTATGATTTAGTTTTTTGTCTGAATATTTTATATAAATATGTAGGGGAGTAGCTGCTTAATCCACAGATTTACTATAGCAGTTACCATGGAGTGCAGGTGACACTTTCCTACATAAGTCTTTTATTGGAATGTTTAATTCCTTCCTCATCCCGTATTGTAGCCCCCCCTAGAATTTTTAACTGCTCATTAAGTTTAAATTTGTACAGAGTACAAGAAGATCTTTCTCAGTTGATTCAGCCAAGAATTTTTATCATAAGAAGCTACAGAGATGAGGATACTGGGCCCTAGTGAGACTTTTCTACACAGGTAATTGGTGCCAAAACCAGGATTCAGTCTATGTTTTCTTTTCTCCTTGCCTAGAGCTTTCTTTAGTATGTATCATTCTGTCTCTAATCAAGTACATCTGTGTAGAAAACCTGTATGATCGTAAGAGTTGGTGTGGCTGGTGAGAGAACCAAGTCCTGTTAGAATATTTCGTGGAGTGATGATTTTTAAAGGTTTAACAGCTTTTTTTTTTTTTTTTTTAAAGATTTTATTTATTTATTTGAGACAGAGAGAATGGGAAACAGAGCATGAGAGGGAGGAGGGTCAGAGGGAGAAGCAGACTCCCTGCCGAGCAGGGAGCCCGATGCGGGACTCGATCCCGGGACTCCAGGATCATGACCTGAGCCGAAGGCAGTCGCTTAACCAACTGAGCCACCCAGGCGCCCTTAACAGCTTTTAAATAAGTTAAGTCTTAACAGCTTCTTGAAATATAATTCATATACCATACAATTCACCCATTGAAATTGCACAGTTGCATGACCTTTACTACAGTTACAAAGTTTTGCAACTATTACCACAATAAATTTTAGAAGATTTTTATTACTCCAAAAAGAAACCTTATACATTTTAGCCATTACTGTGTAATCTCTCCATTCACCCCAGCCCTAAGCAACCACTAATCTAGTTTCTACCTCTACAGATTTGTTATAGACACTTTATTTTATTTTTTTTTTATTTTTTATTTTTTTAAAGATTTTATTTATTTGAGAGAGAGCGAATGAGAGAGAGCAAGCACATGAGAGGGGGGAGGGTCAGAGGGAGAAGCAGACCCCCCGCCGAGCAGGGAGCCCGATGCGGGACTCGATCCCGGGACTCCAGGATCATGACCTGAGCCGAAGGCAGTCGCTTAACCAACTGAGCCACCCAGGCGCCCTATAGACACTTTATTTTAAATGGATTCATTCAATATGTGGTCTTTTGTGACTAGCTTCTTTCATTTAGCAGACTATTTTCAAGATTCATCTATGTTGTAGTATAGATCAGCATTTCTTATTGCCAAATAATAGTGCATTGTATGGATATATCACACTTGTTCCATTCATTAGTTGATGGAATTTGAGTTGTGCCCACTTTTTTGGTTTTATGAATAATACTGAATATCTAATGTTATAAATATCTATGTACAAGTTTTGTGTAGACATATGTCTTCATTTCTCTTGGATATATACTTAGGAGTGGAATTGCTATATCATATGATAACTCTATGTTTAATCATTTGAGGAACTCCCAGACTGTTTACCAAAGGTACTGCATCATTTTACATTCCTGTTAGCAGTCTGTGAGAGTTCTAGTTTCTCCACATTCTCACCAACTCTTGTTATTATCTCCTTTATTATAGCCATCCTAGTGGGTATGACGAGGTACCTTACTTTGGGTTTGATTTGCATTTCCCTGATGCTTATTGGCCATTTGTAAAATGTGTCTTCTTTTGAGAAATATCTATTCATGTCCTTTGTCTATTTTTAATCGGTTTTCTTTTTAATATTAAGTTGTAATAGTTCTTTATTCTGTGTACAAGTCTCTGATATGATTCACAATTTTTTTTCTCATTCTCTGGGTTGTCTTTTCACTTTCTTAATGGTGCCTTTTGAAGCACAACAGTTTCTAATTTTGACTATGTCTACTTGATACATTTTTCTTTTGTTCCTTACAATTTCAGTGTCGTATCTAAGAAATCATTGACTAAATCCAAGATCAGTAAGATTTACCCATATTTTCTTCTAAGAGTTTTATAGTTTCAGCTTTTACATTCAGATCTTTGATTCATTTTGAGTTAGTTTTTGTATATGGTGTGAGGAAGGATCCAGCTTCATTCTTTTGTGTGTTGATAGTTACTTATTCCAGTACCATTTGTTAAAAAGACTATTCTTTTCTCCATTGAGTTGTCTTGGCAAAGAAATGATTCTTAAGCACCGCTTTTGAAGGACAGATGTAAATGGCACAAATGAAAGTATTCTAATTTGGCTTCTAGGTAAATTATGTGAAGAGTGTGAGGTCAGTGTATTTAGGTCACAAAGTAGCTGACAGAAACCTTAAGTAATAGATGAGACTTCTGTCAAGAAGTTTGAATATGGAATTAGAGAGTGAAGTTATAGTGGTAGATCAAGAAATGACCTCATGGTCTTGGGGCGCCTGGCTGGCTCAGTCGGTGGAGTGTGTGACTCTTGATCTCCGGGTTCTGAGTTCAAGCCCCACACTGGGTGTAGAGATTACTTAAAAAAGAAAAAAAGGGGGCGGGGAAGAAATGACCTCATTTTCTCAACCTCTTCTGTTGAAATAAGTCATGAAATCTTCAGTTATGGATGAATGTATAGAGAAACTTTGAAAGAAGTTTAAGTTGAAAAACCTGTTGTAAATTTATAAAATAAAGAAAGTCCATATGGAGAAAATAAAAGTAGTTAAAACAGAGCATGAGAAATACAATTTATAATTTTATTTTCTCCGAATGAACACAGAAGCACAGAAGTAGAGGCAATTAATTGAATGGTAAAGTAGTGAAAAGAATGTTAGTGAAGAGTCAGAATTCCCTTGGTGCTAATCCTAACCTACATTACATATGTAACCTTGAGTAAGTCACTTAACCTTCAGAATAGTAGCTGACATTTACTGAGGCTCTACCATATTCAGAATTTTGTGTAAGCCTCAAACTTTTTTGTAACATGGAGATGATATCTAATTAATTACTTTGAAAACTTTTGTAAAGGGCCATATGCAAAGAAGGGATTATGCTTGAAATTTGGAAATTATTCAGTGTGGTAGTAGTAGCAGCTGATAGTATGTGTGTTTGTACTCAGAACAGTTCTGCAAGGTGTGCTGTATTCTTGATAAGAAGAAACTGATGTTTAGTGGTTATGAAAGTTGTACAGTTAGTAATCAGTAAGTAGAACTGTGACTCTAATCCATGATTTTTTTATACCACCTTGACTTTTGCTTAAAAGATTGTAGATCCTGGTGGGTGGAGGAAGGGAAGGGAGGAGGGTAGCACCAGTGAGATTTAAATTATTAAACATATGAAAGGTTAAGATATAATTCTAAAAGGGTGATGAATCTTGAGATGGGTGATCTGAGGCGAGGTGGAACAGAGCCATATGTTAATAAGGTCAAAGGTATATCCCATTTGATTAATCTATAAATCTCAGAAGAGCTAGATGTTATAAAGCACAGTCATATAATAGTTTATCCAGAGACAAAGGGAAGACAGAACACCAACCGGTGAAGTAATGAAGTCAAGATGGAAAGAAGAGGTAAGTACAAGAGGTCAGAATGATACTACAGCTTATAGAGTTGTGTAGACTTTGCTTTAAACCATGAGGAGGTTACTTCATAGAATTAATTCTCTATTCATACCCTTTGAAGACTCTTCTCACCCACCAATAAAATGCCTCTGGTTAATCTCCAAATGTTGTGGAACTAAGCACTCTTAAGTGCTCGTAGTTCTAAGCTTTCTCTGCCCCCTGCACACTTCTTATCTTCCCCGTGGTTGAGTTGAGAAACATTATTTGGGAATATAAGACAGACCAAAAAAGAGTACAAGAGGGCGCCTGGGTGGCTCAGTCGGTTGAGCGACTGCCTTTGGCTCAGGTCATGATCCCAGGGTCCTGGGATCGAGTCCCACATCGGGCTCCCTGCTCTGCAGGGAGCCTGCTTCTCCCTCTCCCACTCCCCATGCTTGTGTTCCCTCTCTCGCTGTGTCTCTCTCTGTCAAATAAATAAATAAAATCTTTAAAAAAAAAAAAAGTACAAGAAAAGAACGGAACAATTTTTTGTTCCTTGATTTATGCTGTGCCATTATCCTCTTGATGACAAGTACAAAGTTCAAGCTTTAGTTGTTATCCTGCTGCTACTCAATTATCAAGCAGTAGACCTGCTACTCTTTGATGGAATTGAGCTGTAGGAGATGTCATCAGCAGGCATAGGGGGAGCAAAGGACTTTGAACTCTAATTCTGATTTGCAAACTTTCGATTTCTGCATAGAAATTCATGGTGATTGGTGTCTCAGAGTATATCTGAGGTGGAAGTATGGACAGGAAAGACAACTAATACATACTGAGCCCATGCTCTCTGTGAGGGATTCTGAAGCACTTGAAGATGAAATAAAAGTATCAGATTACAGGGCGCCTGGGTGGCTCAGTTGGTTAAGCGACTGCCTTCGGCTCAGGTCATGATCCTGGAGTCCCGGGATCGAGTCCCACATCGGGCTACCTGCTCAGCGGGGGGTCTGCTTCTCCCTCTGACCCTCCTCCCTCTCATGCTCTCTCTCTCTCATTCTCTCTCTCAAATAAATAAATAAAATCTTTAAAAAAAAAAGTATCAGATTACAAAGGTCTGAGTTGTTTTCATTTATACTGCTTTGCTTCTCAGAAATGGCAGAGCTGGGATTCTGAAGAAAAGACAGTTGAGTTGAGAAACATGATTTTAGCAAAAGCTAATGCTGTGTGCTAATTTTGCCACCACATGTGCATTTAATAAATGATGGAGTAGGAAAAGAAGAAACTAAACATAGGATTGTTAAATTTAGTTTGCCCCTCTCTTATGTAGTGTTTAAGAGCAGAGAATCTGAAATTAGACTGCTTAGGTTTCCAGCATCTTTCCTCCTTTCATTATTTTATGCAGTAAAGTGATGCCAGACTTCTCACCCCTTCTGAACACAGGCTAATGAACCTATTTGGTGTGAAAGGAAACAGAATCAGGGGGAAAAAAATTCTTAGGCTGTTAGGGGCACCTGGGTGGCTCGGTCCACTAACATGGCAGGCTTCGGCTCAAGTCATGATCCTGGGGTCCTGGGATCAAGCCCCACGTTGGGCTCCCTGCTAAGTGAGGAGCCTGCTTCTCCCTCTCCCTCTGCCCGCCCCCCACTCCTGCTCTCTCTCTCTTTCAAATAAATAAATAAAATCTTAAAAAAAATTCTTAGGTTGCTAATACATGGAGGTTATAAACTTATTGCCAGACCGCTCACCGCTGAGCTCAGCCTTGTAGTGTATGATGACCAAGTTCTGTCAAAAACTCAGATTAGATCCTTGATATTTGGCAACAGTATGCTAAGGGAGATGCCACATATGTCCCTTAGACTATCCTAGCCTTCTTCCAATATCAGGTGAGATTACTAGGAAGCCTGCAGGCCTGAACTTGTAGAAACTCACTCACTGAACTGTGATTTTACACTTGATCTTAGCCAAAAGGTTGAGAAGCGATGAACTATGATTTTATAATAAGCCCTTGATTTTTGTTACAGATGGATATCAGAATCATATACAAAGAATGCTTTTCCATTTTTTGTAGAAATCATTGTTAAAGATTTTGTTAGTTTTTCTTATATAAAAGAAATTTAATTTCTCCTCCAATTAAGTACACTGATCATTTCTTAAGCACTTTTACAATAGCTAATGAAAAAGTACAGTGTATTTTCATTTTTGCTGTGGTTGCCAGAAAATTCAGAAGTATTCAATTGTAGTAACTAGCCTTAGTTTATGTTTCTAATTCATTTATTTGTCTCCCTGTCCTCTAATATATTTGTTGTTCTTTAATTATAATTTTTATTGAGCTTATAAAAAATACATAAATTTTACAAGTCATCTCAAATTTTTTTTTGGAAGTAAGATTTTGAACTAGTTGGTATTGCAACAGAATGGTACAATAATATATGGAGATCTACTCCAGGCCTCAGTATTCTTATTTAATGGAGAACCTGAGCAGGGATGTACCTTTTGAAAACCAAGGAACCAAACGTGAAAATTAAAAATTCTTTCTTTTGAAAAAGAAGTATAGTTATGGAGTTGGATTGGTTTTTTTGTTTTCCTGCCCTAAGACATGAATCCTCGACCAATGGTTTCCAGGCTATGGGCTTAGAACCTTGGTGACTGTGGAACTGTTGTGAGTAGTCCAAATGTCTGGTGTGTATTTTTCAGAAAGTGTTATTTTTTTTTTTTTTTAAAGATTTTATTTATTTATTTGAGAGAGAGAGAATGAGAGAGCACATGAGAGGGGGAGGGTCAGAGGGCAAAGCAGACTCCCTGCTGAGCAGGGAGCCCGATGCGGGACTCGATCCCGGGACTCCAGGATCATGACCTGAGCCGAAGGCAGTCGCTTAACCAACTGAGCCACCCAGGCGCCCAGAAAGTGTTATTAAAACTATAATTTCTGAGGGGCCTGAGTGGCGCAGTTGGTTAAGCGTCACACTCTTGGTTTCGGCTCAGGTCTTGATCTCAGGGTCATGGATCGAGCCGTGCATTGGGCCCTGTAGTCAGCATGGAGTCTGCTTAAGACTCTCTCTCCCTCTGTCCCTCCCCCCCTGCACTTTCTCTCTCTCTCTTTAAAATAAATAAATAGGGGCGCCTGGGTGGCTCAGTCATTAAGCGTCTGCCTTCAGCTCAGGTCATGGTCCCAGGGTCCTGGGATTGAGCCCCACATTGGGCTCCCTGCTTGGCAGGAAGCCTGCTTCTCCCTCTCCCACACCCCCTGCTTGTGTTCCCTCTCTCACTGTGTCTCTGTCAAATAAATAAAATCTTTAAAAGAATAAAAATAAATAAATAAAATCTTTAAAAGAAAAAAACTATAATTTCTGTCATTTGGATAGATGTACATTTTTTTTTTAATTCTTAGAAGTGATATTTTTTAAAATTCCAGTATAATTAATGTATAGTGTTATATTAGTTTCAGGTATACAATATAGTGAGTCAACAGTTCTATATATTACTCAGTGCTCATCACAGTAAGTGTACTCTTAATCCCTTTATCTCTTTCACCCATCCCCCCAACTAGCCTCCCCTCTGATAACCACCAGTCTGTTCTCAAAGTTTGTCTGTTTTTTTTTGTTGTCTCTTTTTTCTTCATTTGTTTTGTTTTTTAATTTTTTAATTTTTTATTTTATTTTTTCTTAAAGATTTTTATTTATTCATTTGACAGAGACAGAGACAGCGAGAGTGAGAGAGGGAGAAGCAGGCTTCCCGCTGAGCAGGGAGCCCAATGTGGGACTCGATCCCAGGACCCTGGGATCATGACCCGAGCCGAAGGCAGCTGCTTAACAACCTAGCCACCCAGGCGCCCCTTGTTTTGTTTTTTAAATTTTATATATGAGTGAAATCATATTTGTCTTTCTCTGACTGACTTATTTCACTTAGGAAGTTTGTATATATTTTATTTTTTTATTTTTTTAAAGATTTTATTTATTTGAGACAGAGAGAATGAGAGACAGAGAGCATGAGAGGGAGGAGGGTCAGAGGGAGAAGCAGACTCCCTGCCGAGCAGGGAGCCCGATGCGGGACTCGATCCTGGGACTCCAGGATCATGACCTGAGCCGAAGGCAGTCGCTTAACCAACTGAGCCACCCAGGTGCCCCATATTTTAATCTTTTAATATCACTAGATATTGGATGATATTAGGAAATGGAGGTAAATTTAGTAGGCATGATAATGGTATTGTAGTTATTTAGGCAAATGGCCTTAAATTTTGTATAGAGATGCTGAAGTATTTTGGTGTGGAGTATCATATGTAATTTATTTTAAGTGGTTTAGCTGTGTGTGTGTGTGTAAAGACAAAGCAAATATGGTAGAAAGTTAACAGCTGTTGAATCTAGGTGGTGGATATATGGCTGTTCATTATAACATTCTATTTTTCTGTATATTTAAAATTTTTTGTAACTGAAAGTAAAAGAAAGGCTGCTCAGACTCCAAAAGAATGGTTATCATGTAGAGAATAAACTGATGGTTACTGGAGGAGAGGTGGGTGAGGAGATGGGTTAAGCAGGTCATGGGCATTAAGGAGGGCATTTGTTGTGATGATCACTGGGTGTTATATGTAAGTGATAAATCACTAAAGTCTACACCTGAAACTAATATTGCACTGTATGTTAACTAGCTAGAATTTAAATAAAAACTTGGAAGAAAAAAAACAACATATGACAAAAGCCATTTGTTTCACTCCTAGGACAAAACAAAACAAAAAACCCAAAAGAATGGTTATCAGTACTTGGGCCAACCTTTGTTTTTTAAAGGAGGAAAATTTTTATCACAGTGATTCAACTGCCTAGACTTAGTTTTGCCCAACATTATACTACTAGCATAGAGGGATATGTAACTAAAATGTGACAGCTGTGTGCTAAAATAACTGCTGCAGTCTTTTCTATCCTGAATGACTACAGCATAGCATTCTGGTAGGGGTTATAGACATATCCTGCCAGTTATATCTATAACTGCAGAGGAGTCCTTAGAATAGATAGTTTGGTATTTGTGCTAGGAGCTACCAGGTGAACACAGTGATTCTGAAGCATGTTACTTGCCCGCGCTTCCTTGTAAGACATCTGCAGCCTCAGCCTAGATGACCTGGCAGATTTCTGGATCATTTATATGGTTAGAAAGACACATTCCCTACTCCCTTCCCTATTGAGTCATATTAGAGCTAGCAGAAGAGGGTATAGAGTGAGTAAAACTCCTATTGCTGCTCTGGCTGTAGTATACAACTTTTGAATTCTACACGCAAGAGCAAGTCTTTGGCCCTACTCAGTCTATGTTACCATTGCCAGAGGTTCCAAAAGCACCCTCAGGTAGTAGACAGGCTTCTACCAGTTCCCATCTTTGAGTAGAATCACTACCAAACTACAACATGTGCCAAATAACCTGCTATATTGTATTGTAGCAGATGATGGCTAGGGAAAGCAAAGAGAGCATAGACAGCTCAGCTCTCCTTAGAATCTTGATTGATGAGATCCTTACTTAAGATGTAACAGAAGCTAGCCTGGTCATTAGGTTTCTTACACATGTTCACATCTGATTGCTCTCATTTGTATAGTTTTGAAATGTACCTAATCCTTCACAGCCCCTGGTGTTCTTAGCCGTTTTTTTGTTATTTGTTTTAAAGAGAGAGGTGTGTGTGCATGCTCATGCAGGTGGGAGGTATTGGGAGGGTTGCAGAGGAAGAGGGAGGAAGGAGAGAGAATCTTAAGCAGGCTCCAGGCCCAGCTCAGAGCCTGACATGGGGCTTGATCTCACAACCCTGAGACCATGACCTGAGCTGAAATCAAGAGTCAGATGTTTAACCACCTGAGCCACACAGGTTGCCCCTCTCTTAGCCTTCTTAAACAGTTTTTATTGTATGTGTGTGTATTTGGCTAATGTATTGTCAGAATATTATTTTTTCGGGACGCCTGGGTGGCTCAGTTGGTTAAGTGTCTGCCTTTGGCTCAGGTCATGATCCCAGGGTCCTGGGATCAAGGCCCACATTGGGCTCCCTGCTCAGCGGGGAGCCTTCTTCTCCCTCTGCCCGCTGTTCCCCCTGCTTGTGCTTGCTCTCTCGCTCTCTCTCTCTGACAAATAAATAAAATCTTTTTAAAAAAAATACTCTTTTTCACTAAACACTTGAGTGTTCGTGTAACTGGTTACACAGTAATGTAACTGGTATATATGTTCTCATAATTTTTTTCTTTTTTGCATGTCATAAATATTTCAAACAAACAGAAATAAAGAGAATAACATAATAAATACCCAAGGACCATTACCAGGCTTTTTCAAACTTCTGATTTTGCTGTATTTGCTTCAGATAAAGTTTAATTTGTGTGTACCACTCCTCAATCCATTCCCCCTTCTTTGAACATAACTACTGTTCTGAATTTAGTATTATTCATGAACATATGTTTATGTAATTTTATTGCATATACATGTATTTATACACAGGATTCTGTAACTTCTTTTTTCACTCAGTGTCATCCTTTTGAAATTTACTCACATATTGATATATACAGTTTTGTTCTGTTTTAATTGTTATACAGTATTTTTTTTGGGTGAATATACCACAATTTAGATTGATTCTCCTGTTAATAGATATAAAGGGTGTTTCCGTTATTTCGTTGTTTCATGAACAAGTGCTGCAATGAATATTCTTCAAAATGTCTCTCTGCACACATGTACAAGAGGGTTTCTCTAGTATGTATACCTAGAAATGGAATGATTGGGTTGTGCAGTATATTCATGTTTAACTAGACATGGCCAAATTGCTACCCAGCTGACTGTACCAATTTAAACTCCCATCAACAGTGTCTGAAAGTTCCCATTGCCCCACATCTTTACAGACTCTTGAAATTTTTGCCTGTGTGTGGGTATGAAATGGTATCTATACAGCTAGCTAGTGTCTTCCTGGTAATTTGCTTATGTTGGGCAAAGCTTATGAAAAGACAGTGGAGCTGATTGACATCCCAGATTTTTCCCTCAGGAAATATCATTGCTTGATTATGTAGTTCAGTAGGCTATTCTGAATGAAATGCTCCTTGCTGGTAAAATACGTTTGTTTTTAAGAGTTTAAAGAACTTTTTAGGAATTCTATACAAGAATAACTTTGAGGAAAAGAATTTCTCATAGGTGTTTTCACTTTCCAAATTTATCCTTGTCATTCCAGTTTCCTCCCATGATTCTCTTAGTTCTTCTGACTGATGATCAGCAAGGGCATGAAAGAATGAGATGTCAGGTCCTTTATTGACAAATTACATCTGACAGCAGAATAAATACACTTCTAAGTAACAAGTGTTCACAGTTTTTCATTGCTATCATTTTGATTACTCCAATAATGAAACTGAATCTATTTCTTAGGAACCAAATTAAGAAAGCCTAGAATATTCCACTACTGAATTGGTAGCAGCTATCTGATAATTATCTTGTGACTTTCTTGAGAAAATGTGTAAAGAATGTGTTATTTCATGTGCATTGCACTTAAATGATTGGTTCTTGAGTTGGATTGTGTATCAATTATCTGTTGCTATGTAACAAACCCTCTCAAAACTTAGTAGCTTAAGATTCTGATTCTGAATAAGATGGAGCAGGTACACTTCACCCATTTTCTCCCACTGAATGCGGTTTTGAAAATGTGGCATAGAGCAGCTATTTGAGAATTCTGAAAGGTAAATTGTAATAGGCAGACTAGGAAAGAAAAGCAGATCTTGGAGTACTATAGAACTAAGGTTGAACTCAGATTTCTCCCATTCTGGTATCCTCAGGCCTGAATCCAGCACAGCCTAAAACACAGAAGTGGGCATCAATGTTAACAGAGAGAACTCCAAGAGAAACCATCAGTTCAGGTGCAGGGAATAAGAAAGTGATATTCTAATGCTCAGAGAAAGTACAGAAATCTTTTGTCCTTTTTTTGTTTTCTCTCTTCTCTTGTGCCATGAACCTCAAGAAATTCTGTGGTGGCAGCAGATTGGGGTCTGACAGGAGCCTAAAGCCCTGGGGGCAGGGAACCTTTCTCTCTGATCAGTGGAGCCTTAGTGCCAAAAAGGTAGAATGTCCCCATTTCCTCTTTTTTCTCTCTCCTTCAGTTGCTTGGCTCCAGACACAGGCATTGTGGAAGTTGCGTGACAGTGAAGTAAATAAAGCCCAAGCTTTCTGGCTATATGTGACAGGAAAGGGGAACCCTCATGAACCAGAAAATACTGGGGAGATTTTGAAAGGGAGAAGCTAGAAAAATAAACTCTTTAATAAAATTTTATTATGAACTTCTGGGCTTAATCATGTACATGTAGAAATTCAACCCCAAACAACATATGTGCTCTCTGAAAAATGAAGTATGGGTTAGACCACTGCTTAGGTACCAGATTGGCAACGTGGTGGTACACATATGGGACAGATCCAAATAGCACTGCAAAGACTTTAAAAACTTAACTGAATTGAAACCACAATCCACAGAAGGCTGGTCAGAAACTATGGCCTGATGAAAACTGGGTTGATTGCCTACTAAAAGAAAAATATCAGTATTCTCCATAGAATTTTAAGATGACCTAGATAGAATCTTATAATAATATCCAAACAGTCTAGGATACAATAAAAAATTGCTTGGCATTTGAAAAAAATAGGAAAATCAATTCACATGGAAAAAGTCAAAAGAGGCCAATGCCAAAAAGACAGACATAGTGCTGACAAAAACTGTAAAGCAGCAATTCTTAAAATGTTCCAGCAAGTAAGGGCAAACATTCTTGAAATGAATAGAAAGAAAGTCTCAACAAAGAAATAAAAGATGTGTAAAGGATCAAATGGGCATTTTAGAACTGAAAAATACAGTAAATGAAAAAAAAAATCCCTGGATGGGATCAACAGCAAAATCAAAATGACAGAGAAAAGAGTCAGTAAACATGAAAATAGATAAGTAGAAATTATCCAGTGGGTTGGGGGAGTATTGAGAATAAAAGTGAAGAGAAACTTAGGGACTTGTGGGACAATGACAGAGGTCTAACGTTCATGTCATCAGAGTTCCAACAGGAGAGGTGAAGGAGTGGTACAGAAAATTTATTTGAAGAAATAATGCTTAGAAACTTCCCAAATTTGGCAAATGACGTAAACCTATAGATTCAAGATTCAAACCTATAGATTCAGGAAATCCTAAAAAGGATAAAGACAAACCCATCCCCGAACACATAATAACTAAAACTAACATGGTACCAAAACTAAAGACAAGAGAAGATCTTGAAAGCAGAGAAAAATCATGTCGTACTTATAGGGAAACAACTATTCAGATACTACATATTTCTCATCAGAAATCTTGGATGACAGAAAGAAGTAGAATTACATTTTAAAGTGCTGGTGGCAGGGGTATCAACTTAGGGTTTTATGTCTAGCAAAGTATCCCTCAGGGATGAGGGGAAAAATAAGGACATTCTCAAAGGAAGGAAAACTAAAAGAATTTGCAGCTGCTAGATCCTGCTGTAAAAGAATTGCTAAAGAAAGTTCTTAAGACAGAAGGAAATTTGGGGGCGCCTGGGTGGCTCAGATGGTTAAGCGTCTGCCTTCGGCTCAGGTCATGATCCCAGGGTCCTGGGATCAAGTCCTGCGTCGGGCTCCCTGCTAGGCGGGGAGCCTGCTTCTCCCTCTGTCTCTCTCTCTCTCTTTCTCTCTCTGACTCTCATGAATAAATAAATAAAACATTAAAAAAAAAAGAAGAAAATTTGGAACTTCAAGAATGAAGGAAGAGCAACAGAAATGGTTAATATCTCAGTAATATTTATACTTGAATTCTTCAATTAACAGTAGAAAGCAAAGAATTATAACATCAATAACAGGATTTTCAATATATATAAATATATAATATATATGAAGAGAGAGGGTAAAAGAATCTAAAATGGTAATAATGATAAGGTTTGTACTTTCACTTGAAGTGGTAAAATACCGATTTTAAGTAGTCTGTGAAAAGTTACACATGTATATTGTGATCCTTAGAGCAACCACAAAAAAACAAAACCTGACCCCCCAAATTGTAGTAAAAAACACAGTAGATTAAAATGAAATACTAAGAACTGTTCACATAAACCAGAAGAGGGCAGGAAGGGAGAAAAAAAGTGGAATGAAAAACAGGACAGACAGAAAGCAATAAAATTAGAGACCTGAATTCAAACATATTGGTAATTTACATTAAATGTAAATGATGTAAACATGCCAAGTAAATGACAGTTTATCAGAGTGGATTTTTTAAAAAGATTTATTTATTTTAGAAAGAGAGTTTGAGCAGGGAGAGGGGCAGAGGGGGAGGGAGAGAGAGAAAATCTCAAGCAGATTACGTGCTGAGTGTGGAGCCAGAAGGCAGGGCTCAATCCCACAACCCTGAGTCATGACCTGAGCCAAAACCAAGAGGTGACAGCTCAACCAGCTGAGCCACCCAGGTGCCCCCAGAGTGGATTTAGGAAAAAAACAAAACAAAAAAACTCTGATAATCTCCTGCTTATTAAAAAAATTCACTTCAAATATAATGATGTACATAAGTTACAAGAAAAAGGATAGGGGTGCCTGGGTGGTTGGTTAAGTGGCTGCCTTCGGCTTGGGTCATGATCCCAGGGTTCTGGGATCAAGCCCCTCCCATCAGGCTCCCTGCTCAGCGCGGAGCCTGCTTCTCCCTCTCCCACTCCCCCTACTTGTGTTCCTTCTCTTGCTCGCCCTCTCTGTCAAATAAATAAAGTCTTTAAAAAAGAAAAGAAAAAGGACAGAAAAAGGTATACTTTGGGCACTTGGATGGCTCAGTCAGTTGAGCAGCTGACTCTTGGTTTCAGCTGGGGTCGTGATCTCCGAGTCCTGGGATGAGCCCTGCATTGGGCTCCACACTCAGACAGGAAGTCTACTTGTGGATTCTCTCTCTCTCTCCCGCTCTCCCCCTTCCCCTCCCCCTGCTCCTGCACTTGCTCGCTCACTCTCTCTGTCTCTTCTCTTTTTGTCTCTAAAATAAATACATCTTTTTTTTAATAAAGATTTTATTTATTTATTTGATAAAGATAGAGGGAGAGCACAAGCAGGGGGAGCAGCAGGCAGAGGGAGAGGGAGAAGCAGGCTCCCTGCTGAGGAAGGAGCCCGACGTGGGGCTTGATCCCAGGATCCTGGGATCATGACCCAAGCTGAAGGCAGCCGCTTAACCGACTGAGCCCCCCAGGCGCCCCTAAAATAAATAAATCTTAAAAAAAAAAAAAAACTTGAGTGTAAACTTCAAAGCAAGGAAAATTACTAGAAATAAAGATAATACCTAAGGATAAAAAATAGTTCACCAAGAAAACATAACAGCCCTAAAACTGTATATGTACATATTGGAAGAAAAAAATGGATAGAACTGAAAAGGGAGATAAATCCACAATTACAGTTAGAGCCTTCAGCACTCCTCTCTAGGTGATCTATAGAACCTAGTAGGCAGAAAATCAGCAAGGATAAAGAAGAACTAGGCATGCCTGGGTGGCTCAGTCATTAAGCATCTGCCTTCAGCTCAGGTCATGATCTCAGGGTCCTGGGATTGAGCCCTGCATCAGGCTCCCTGCTCAGCAGGGGGAGTCTGGTTCTTTGCCGCCCCTTCCCCCTGCTCGCTCTCTCTTCCTCTGTCTCTCAAATAAATAAATAAAATCTAAAAAAAAAAAAAGAACTAAGTAGCACCTTCCACCAACTGTATCTGTTGATGTGTCTAGAACACTTTAAACAATAGCAGAATACATATTTTTTCAAGTGCCCAGATACCAATCAAAATAGACCCTATTGTGTATGATAAAACTAACCTGAAATAAATTTAAAAGAATTGAAATAAGGTATGTTCTCTGACCATAGGAGAATTAGACTAGGAAACAATAACATAAAGATAACAGGAAAATATCTAAACATTTAGATATGAAACAACGTACTTCTAAATCATCCATGGGTCAAAGAGAAAGTCTCAAAGGAAATTGGAAAATATTTTGAGCTGAGAGAAAATGAAAACATAAAAAATACATCACAAAAATTTGGGGGAGGGGTGCCTGGGTGGCACAGTTGGTTAAGTGTCTTACTCTTGGTTTAGGCTCAGGTTGTGATCTCAGGGGTGTGAGAACGAACCCTGCATCAGATTTGTACTGAACACAGAGTCTGCTTGAGTTTTTTCTCTCCCTCTCCCCTTTCCCACTGCATGCATGTGCTCTCTCTCCCTCTCTCTAAAATAAATAAATAAATAAATCTTTTTAAAAAAAATGGGTGGATGCAGCTAATGTAGTAGAGGGTAATTTATAACATTAAATGCTTCTATAAGAAAAAAGGTATCAAATCAACAATCTAAGCACCAACCTTAACAAACTAGAAGACGTGTAAAAATAATAAACCCAAAGCAAGCAGAAGGAAGGAGATAATAAAAATAAGAGCAGAAACCAGTGAAATTTAAAACAAACAGTAGAGCAAAACAGTGAAAACAAAAGCTGGTTCGTAGAAAAGATTAAAATTGATAAATCTCTGGGTGCCTGGGTGACTCACTCAGTTAAGCATCTGCCTTTGGCTCAGGTCGCAATCTGCATGGGGCGGGGGGGGGGTCCCTGCTCATCAGGGAGCCTGCTTCTCCCTCTCTCCCCTGCTCGTGCACTCTCTCTCTCAAATAAAATCTTTAAAAAAATAAAAATTAAATAAAATTGATAAATCTCTAGCAAGATGATGATGGCAGACATGAAGTACTGATGTGCAGAATGAAAGAGAGAGAGATATCACTATAAACCCACAGACATCAAAAAGATTATAAGGACCACTATAAACAACTCTAAATACATAAATCAGCAACTTAATGGAGGAGACCAAATTCTCAAACAGTGAACTACCAAAACTCACCTAAGTTGAAAAGATAGCCTGAGTAGTTCTATAGCTATTAAAGAAATGAAATTTGTAGTTCAAAACATTCTGAAAAAGAAATCACATAGAGTCACTGGCAAATTCTACCACACATTTACAGAAATATACCAACTCTGTGTGATTTCTTACAGAAAATAAAAGGGAAAGGGACTCCATTTTAGGAGGCCAGCATTACTCTGATATCAAAACCAGACAAAAGCTGTACAAGAAAACAAAACAGACCAATATCTCTCATAAACACAGATGTACTAACAAATTGAACATGGCAGTGTATATAAAGAATAATATATCATGACCCAATATAGTTTATATCAGGAATGCAATACTAGTTTAGTATTTGAAAATCAAATGATATAATTCACAATATTGACAACCCAAATAAAACCATGTATCAGTTGATACAGGAAAAATATTTGACAAAACATAATAACCATTCATTATTTAAAACTCTCAACAAACTAGGAGTAGAAGGAAATTTCTTCAACTGATAAAAGGCATCTAACAAAAAAAATTTTAAACTGCAACAACATCATACTTATTGGTGTAAGCCTGAATCTTTTCATTTTAAGATTGGGAAGAAGGCAGGGATGTGCTCTCTTACCACTCCTATTTAACATTGTACTTGAAGTGCTAGCCAATACAATAAGGCAAGAAAAAGAAATAAAAGGCATAGATGGAGAAGGAAGAAATAAAACTGCCTCTACTCACAGCTACATGACTGCCTATATAGAAAATCCCAAGAAATCCAGAAAAAACTCCTAGAACTAATAAATGAGTTTAGCAAGATCTAAAGATAACAGTGCCAACCCACACAAAACAGTTGAGCTTTTATATACTTGCAATGAACAATTGGGGGGAAGGATTTACTATTTATAAAGGCAGCAAGAGAAAAATAGTTAAGTATAAGAATAAAAATCATATTGAAGGATCTATATGCTGAAATTGTAAAACACTAATGAAAGAAATTAAAGATATAAAAAAATACAGAGATATATTCAGGGATTGGAAGACTTAGCATTCTAAAAATGTCATTTCTCTCCAGTAGTTTTATAGATTTATACAATTCCAGTAAAAAATCTTAGCAAGATTTTTTTTTTGTAATTATAGACAAGCTTATTCTCAAATTTATATGGAAAGACAGAGGGACTAGAATAGCCAAACCAATTTTGGAAAAGAAGGATAAAGCTGAGTGAATTATCCGACCCAGTTTCAAGACTTATCATAGGGTGCCTGGGTGGCTCAGATGGTTAAGCGTCTGCCTGCAGCTCAGGTCATGATCCCAGAGTCCTGGGATCGAGTCCCGCATCGGGCTCCCTGCTTAGCGGGGAGCCTGCCTCTCTCTCTCTCTGTCTCTCATGAATAAATAAATAAAAATCTTTAAAAAAAAAAAAAGACTTATCATAAAGCTACAGTAATCAAGATGGTATCATATTGGCAAAAGGATAGATATATAGATTGCTAGGACAGAATAGGAAGTCCAAAAATAGAACCACATAAATATCTCCAATTCATTTTTCATTAAAATGCAAAGATAATTCAATGGAAAATGGATAATGTTTTAAAAAAAAGATTTTGGACAAATTTGACATCCATATGCAAAAATATGAACCTCTACATATATCTCACACTTGATACAAAAATTAACACAAAATAGTTCAGAAATCTATATGTAAAACATAAAACCTTCAGAGGAATACATAGAAAATCTTTGACCTGGGATGAAGCAAAATGTTTTTAGGTATGACATCTTAAGCACAATTCATAACATTAAAAAAATGATAAAAAGGAATTCATCAAAATTAAAAAAAAATTTTTTTTTGATGATGAAAAACACTATTAAGAGAATGAGAAGGCATGCTACAGCCTGGGAGAAGATTTTGCAGATCAGTTATCTGACAAAGGCCATATATTCAGAGTATATTTTTAAAACTGTCAAAACTGACCAGGAAAGAAACAACCCATTTGAAAAATGATTGAATTTGAATGTCTTAAATAGTCTGTTTACCGAAGAGGATGTACGGTGGTAAATAAATAAATGAAAAATATTTAGCATTATTAACCATTAGGGAAATGCAAATTAAAACCAGGATGAGATACTACTAGTCTAATGGCACAAATGAAAACTGACCATTTCAGATACTGACAAGGATGCAGACAACAACCCTAATGCATTGTTTATAGGAAAGGAAAATGGTACAACTATTCTAGAAAACAGTTTGGTGATTTTCTTTTTAAGTTAAATGTACACTTAACATGTGACCCAACAAATCCATTCCCAGGTTTTTAACCTATAGAAATAAAAACTTATATTTCCACAAAATTCTTCGTACCATTGTTTAGAGCAGCTCTATTCATAATTGCCAAGAAGTAGAAACCATCCAAATGTCCTTCAGCAAGTGAATGGATAAACTGTGGTATATCCATATAGTGCACTACTATTCAACATAAAAAGAAATGAATCATTGATACATACAATATCCTGGATGCATGAGTCTCAGAGACATTGTGCTAAGTAAAAGAAATCATCTCAAAAGTTATATGATTCTGTTTATGTCACATTCTCAAAAAAGACAAAATCATGGTGAAAAGAATGGATTATGCATTAGTGGTGGGGTTAGGTGTGACTACACAAGCGAGTGAGTGATTTATTTATTTATTTATGGTATATAATTGACATACTGTATTAGTTTCAGGTGTACAGCATATTGATTCAACTATTCTTTACTCATTGCTCACTGTGATAAGTGCAGTCACCATTTGTTACTCTACAATTATTACAGTATCATTGACTAATTTCCTATGCTGTACTTTTCATCTCCATGACTTGTTTATTTTATAACTGGAAGTTTGTACTCCTTAATCTGTTTCACCCTTCCCCCCACTACCTCTCCTCTGGCAACCGCCCGTTTGTTCTCTAAGAGAGAACTCTTTAAGAGTGTGTTCATTTTTTTTTTTATTTGTTCATTTTGTTTTTTACATTCCACATGTAAGTGAAATCATATGATATTTGTCTTTGATTTATTTCACTTAGCAAAATTCCCTCTAGGTCCATCCTTGTTGCAGATGGCAAGATTTTGTTCTTTTTTTATGGTAAGTATTCCACTGTATTTATGTACCATATCTTCTTTTTTTTGTTTTGTTTTGTTTTTTGGTTTTTTTTTTTTGTTTTTTGGTTTTTTTTTTTTTATTCTTATGTTAATCCCCATACATTACATCATTAGTTCTAGATGAAGTGTTCCATGATTCATTGTTTGTGCATAACACCCAGTGCTCCATGCAGAACGTGCCCTCCTCAATACCCACCACCAGGCCAACCCATCCTCCCACCCCCCTCCCCTCTAGAACCCCCAGCCTGTTTTTCAGAGTCCAT
>NC_138369.1:46549551-46633002 GCF_054177405.1 Leptonychotes weddellii | reverse complement strand
TTTTTTTTTTAAAGATTTTATTTATTTATTTGACAGAGAGAGACACAGCGAGAGAGGGAACACAAGCAGGGGGAGTGGGAGAGGGAGAAGCAGGCTCCCTGCAGAGCAGGGAGCCCGATGCGGGACTCGATCCCAGGACCCTGGGATCATGACCTGAGCTGAAGGCAGTCACTTAACCAACTGAGCCACCCAGGCGCCCCAGGACAGCTGTTCTTAACACCATTTTCATTTGAAGAGAAAGCAAACAGGAACTAAATTAAGTGCTTTGACTAGGTTCTCTAGCAGATCTCTTAACGCTTAACAAAGTGATTTAGATACTACACCAAAAAGAGTCTGCGTAGTGGGATCGTAATTAACCTAAATCAGACAGAGCTCCTGTTACATTGCAATACAATTAAGAATTAGGATGTCTTAGTCATTCTTTGAAATTAAAATTCTAGAAACGAAGTGTTATTAATACTACCTTAGTACCTTACCTTAGGATATTGTATCAGAAACATTGTTGTTAATATGATTAAAACATGAAACACCCTGAGAGCAGAGTTCCTAGTAGTTGAGAAGAATAAATGAAATGCCTAACAATATCCCCATCTCAATTTTGTTTACAAAGAGACACTAAAAGTACATTGTTTCAATTGATCATGGACAGATTTGTCTTACTAAAGTTTTCCCCTTAAGGTTATGAAGACAAGCACTAGGCTATTAGGAATTGTAATTAGGACTTTTCCTTTCCAACTCCCTAGATTAGCAGTCTGCAAATTCTGTAATACCTTTAAAAGCCTTAGCAGTTTTCTCAATTTTCACTTCAAATGTTTTACATATTTTTATCAGACCATAAGGAGATAAAAGTAATTTTTTTCCTGAGTGGCTGCCGAAGTCAGGAAAAAACTAGAAACAGTTCCATACTGATTTTCTAAATAATGGCTTAAAAACAGAGGTCTTCCATATTTATTGCTTCTTAGTCTTATATGAGAAATTTGTCCCTCAGACATTTCTAATAAATTCACTTAATCATGGGGTAGACTATGTTTTAAGGTTTCTTACAACTCTAATTTGGAATTCTGTGAACTTTTTTTTTGGTAATTATTTTTTACATGGTTGTAGAATCTCAGAAACGAACTCAATCCTTAGAGAATTAAAATTAATTTGTGAACAAATACTGCCTAGTAATCAAGTGGTTCTGTAAAACATTGAATACAAAAAATGGAAGACCAATTCAGAAATCAGCCACAGCTAGCTGTACTTAAATAATATAAGCATGTATTTGAGGTGATATGATATATGGTTTTATTTTTTACTGATCTAGTCAACAGACGTTTATTGAGCTACACTGTCTGTCTTGCTCTGGAGAACCAGAAGTGAATGTTGGGCCTTCATATGCAATCATCCCTTATTTTTTTTTTTAAATAATCATAAATGAATTGGTCTTATATAATTTTTAGGAAGCCTTATTTTATAAGTAGTTTCATTAGGACCACAGATTGTTGACCTGTGTCCATAGGTCCTTATTTTACTATTGAGAGTTTAATGGTCTGCTATGTTAATTTACCCATTCAAATACTATACAAGTCTGTGTTCTCTAATGGAATACAGAAACCTCAGAACAGGGTTTCCACTCTCTTCTTTGGAATAAGTAATTTTATTGTTATATTAGTGTTTTGTTTTTTGGTGTTGTTGTTTGTTGTTTTTGAGAGAGCATGAGTTGAGGGGGTGCACAGAGGGAGAGGGGAAGAGAGAGAATCTTAGGCAGGCTCCATGCCTGCATGGAGCCCAATGCAGGTCTCGCTCGATCTCACGACCCTGAGACCATGACTTGTGCTGAAATCAAGAGTGGGACACTTAACTGACTGAGCCACCCAGGCACCCTTATATTAGATTTTTGTTTGTTTGTTAAGTATTTCAAATAGGTTGAGTCTGAGGAAATCAGGCCAGTGAACATGATGGCATCTTTGTTGGATTCTGACAAGTAAAATCAAGATTGAAGGCTTACAGATATTTAAAGAATGAATCATCTTTTGTGAAAACTCTTGAATTATAAAATTTAGTCAGATATCAGATGTCCAGGAATCTCTCAGTTCTCCTTCCCCCCGCCCCCAACAAACATCCCTTCCAGCTTTTGGAAATATGAGAGTATTTTGGTTGTCAAAAAGACTTGGGGAGGGGAGTGATGCTGGCATTTAGTGCATAGAGCCCATGGAGGCCTTAATGGCCAAAATGCCAGGAGTAACCTTGGTTGGGAGAACAGTCTCCAGGCATATTTCCTTCTGTTCTTCCCTCTTCTCCTCCTTTTTCTTCCTCGTTTAGAAATTGAGGACCCCAGCTGTACAGACATTTGGGGTAGTAATGTGCCCTTAGTACACTTACGCCCTTTGCACAGCACTCATTTGGTGCCATTCCCTCTTTTATAGCTAGGAATTTCTTTTGAGAAAACACTGGTATGTAAATTAGAATTCAAAGGGACATTAATTCTTCAACTTTCTATATTAGAACATATTTAGTGATCCCAGGAGAAGGTGTCATGTTATCTTCCTTATCTTCTTTTCTCCTTTATGGTCAGAATCATTACTACTGCTGTGTATACATCTACTGTGTATACATTGATCCAGTTTAGGAGTGAGTTGTTTCCTAGCTTCAGCTTTGACAGTGAACCTGTGCTTGTGCTATTTTTCAGGAACAGTGCAGATTCTCATTTAGCCATTTTAATTCCTCTAAGCCTGATATGAATTTGGAATTCAGAAAAGTTAGTTGCTTTGACTTGTTCACTTCTATGTGCTGTTCACATTTAATGTAAATACATTTGAACTGAAGAGCATATGAATATTTGGTTTCATATTTGGCATCTATTAAATGATGACTCTAGTTACAGAAATATATCTAGGAGATACAAATTTTTTTTGAATCAAAATTTCAGCTTTAGGGGCGCCTGGGTGGCTCAGTCGTTAAGCGTCTGCCTTTGGCTTAGTCATGATTCCAGGTCCTGGGATCGAGCCCCGCATCGGGCTCCCTGCTCCACAGGAAGCCTGCTTCTCCCTCTCCCATTCCCCCTGCTTGTGTTCCCTCTCTCGCTGTGTCTGTCTCTGTTGAATAAATAAATAAAATCTTTAAAAAAAAAAAAAATTTCAGCTTTACTTTCCAGCTATTTCTAAGTGACTGTTTTTTTCCTTATTATAAATCAAAATATCTGAATTTGATTCATAATTTTCTTTCCCCATATTCTTTTAATTTCCCTGTTGCAAATGCATCTTCATTCTCTTAGGCTAGAAACTTGGGCCTCATCTTTGATTCATTCTTTTCTTTAATCTCCAGTATATAGTCAGCAGATCTGTTGGTTCTTTCTTCAGAAGAATCACTAGGCCTTTTCTTTTGCATTTCCTCTGCCACCACTTTACTCCAATCCTTGCCATGCTTCAGTGTTCTTACCTCTGGCCTCTTACCTCTCTTTTTCAAGCTTGTGACCACACAGCTTAAAACTATTAAAACAGAAAACATAGTATCTCAGGAAGAAATGGAAGGCAAATGAATATTAACCCTGAGATCATCTAATCTGCAACAGAGTAAAATTTTTCTGTCTTCTGTCCTAAATTTCAACTAATTTCAAAGATTTACTTATTTATTCCTTCATTTAACAGTATTTATCAAGTATATGCTCTCTTCTGGTCTTAATAGCTAAATATTATACTTACTGTCTTTTCGTTCTCCTTTGACAGTTCATCTGTTTTCTTCAGCTATCCTATTTATGTTTTCTCTAGTTTTTCATCTCCAACCCTCAGCCCTGCAAGTGCCAGTCCTGTTTCATAGGTACTAAGCCTTGATTCATTTTTTTTTTTAAGATTTTTTATTTATTTATTTATTTATTTATTTGACAGAGAGAGAATGAGAGAGCACATGAGAGGGGGGAAGGTCAGAGGGAGAAGCAGACTCCCTGCCGAGCAGGGAGCCCGATGCGGGACTCGATCCAGGGACTCCAGGATCATGACCTGAGCCGAAGGCAGTCGCTTAACCAACTGAGCCACCCAGGCGCCCCGCCTTGATTCATTTTAAGCTCCATAAATCACACAAGTCCACAACTGATGGATGGCAATGCAAGGACTCAATTCCATCTCCTCTGCAGACCAGCAACCTTCCAACCCCAGAATACTATAAAGTAATGGTTTCTTAAGAGAAAGGGTAAAGGAATGAGAAATTGGCCATTTGACTTTGTTTGATAACAAATTTTAAGAAGTTTGGCAAGAGTTATGTTTTCAGAAGTAGTTAGTATCTGTAGTATCTTGTCTTCATCTTGCTTCTTGCTCTTTCTTGGTTATATCTCTTTATTTAGAGTCATGTGGCTATTCTTAATATTTGGAACCACTGGGACTCTGTGCAGTTTAGTGGAAAATTAAATAGCAAAGAATAATGAACAAGGTTACTTTAAAATGTAATAGCTTCATATTTACCTCCCACCAGTCCCCCAGCCCAGCCTACCCCACCCCCGCCACCTGTGGCTAGTAATATTTTGCAAAGAATAAATTGAGATAAATTCTTGTTCTCCTTACATGGACTTGAAATAACCCATTGAATGCCATTTTTCTTCATTTTTTAGCAATTTTCATATTTCCTGAGAATGTGGAAAGTGTGCTTATTTTTTATTCCTTAGAACTTCAGTATGGTCTGTTGTTCACCTGGGATTTGGAAAGTATAAAATAGATCAAGTAAGGATTTTCAAGAGATGGCTTATGTAGCTCTGACATTCATGGAGTATAGCAAGAAAACAGCTCTTCACTGTGGTGAAAAGCATTTTCCAAAACAATACAGCATTATCTATATATTGCCTCCAGGTGGTAGTTTTCCAGACAGAGAATATGCTTTTACTTTATATTTTAAAATTTCTGAGTTTTGGGGCATCTGGGTGGCTCAATCGTTAAGCGTCTGCCTTCGGCTCAGGTCATGATCCCAGGGTCCTGGGATCGAGCCCCACATCAGGCTCCCTGCTCAGCAGGAAGCCTGCTTCTCCCTCTCCCACTCCCCCTGCTTGCGTTCCCTCTCTCGCTGTATCTCTCTCTGTCAAATAAATAAAATCTTTAAAATAAATAAACAAAATTTCTGAGTTTTTTGTTTTCTGTTGTCTTGTTTTTTTAACATTGAAGGTTAGGAACTAGAATCAACTTGGTCCTCGTGAGCCTGCTGTTTTGAAAATATTTGTTTAAAAACACCATATATTATTTTCCATTCAAAAAAAGAAAAGTAGGGGCGCCTGGGTGGCTCCATCGTTAAGCGTCTGCCTTTGGCCCAGGTCATGATCCCAGGGTCCTGGGATCGAGCCCCGCATTGGGCTCCCTGCTCTGCGGGAAGCCTGCTTCTCCCTCTCCCACTCCCCTTGCTTGTCTCTCTCTCTCTCTGTCAAATAAATTTTTAAAAAAAATCTTAAAAAAAAAAAAGAAGAAAGAAAGAAAAGTAATCAAGGAATAAGAACCAGTCATTTCTTTTTTTTTTTTCCCCAGTCATCATTTCTGAATGACACTGGTACGGTGGTATTACCTGGAGTAGTCATAATCCCAGACAAAATTAAATATTTCTCACTTTAATCTGCCTATACAACTTTATTATGGGTGACTGTACACTTTCCATTGGACCCTTTTGTGGACTCAGGTTGGAGACCACTATTCTATACTATATGTCTCATGACATAAAAACATAAAACATAAAAACAATTATTTTATTACACCATTTCATTTTATGAAATAAATTTTTGTATGATTCTGCAGTTGCTTTACAGGCAATACTTAGGGGTTACCTGGCCCTTTCTTGAGTAAGGAGATTGTATTCCTTTATGATACTTTCCTTTATGATACTTTGCAGTTGTGAAACAGCTCCCCACAGCACCTTTGAGCCCCTTAGGTGGTAGATGACATTGTGGTACAGGATTCCTTTGAGGTAGGCAAAGACTAAATAAGCAACCTTCACTGCTTCTTGTACTTTTTAAGTGTTAAGTGTCTCGGGTAACTAGACAGGTAATTTAGTTAGTTTCTGAACAAGGTCAGTGCTTATATTCTTCTTCCTAAAACCTCATAATTCTGATATTGGCTTTGACATTAAGCAAAAGCCTCGGGGTGCCTGGGTGACTCAGTCGTTAAGTCTGCCTTCGACTCAAGTCATGATCCCAGGGTCCTGGGATCGAGGCCCACATCGGGCTCCCTGCTCCACGGGAAGCCTGCTTCTCCCTCTCCCACTCCCCCTGCTTGTGTTCCCTCTCTTGCTATGTCTCTCTGTCAAATAAATAAATAAAATCTTAAAAAAAAAAAAAAGCCTCTTGCTTTCCTTTCTGAACTAATTCATTCTAAACAGTAAAAGAAAGTATTTGCCTTATTTAAAAGTTCATATGACCATACTAATCTCAAGAGATTTTAAACCCCTTACCAGTTCCTTGCTTTGTCATTTGTTGCTCCTCCAGCCACCAGCTGGATATGGGGGTTTGCTTTTATACAAGGAGAGCTGCTGGAGTTAAAGAAAACCTACCTCTTATTGAGTCCCATTGGGAGGTTAATGCTAGTGAAACAAGTTGCCTGGTGGAAGAAGGCAGAAGAGACTCCTTGAGAAATGCACAGCCAACTGATGTGACACATCTTAACTTCACAGTCTTTTTTTTTTTTTTTTTTTTTAGATTTTATTTATTTATTAGAGAGAGAGAGCACAAACAGGGGGAGCGGGAGAAAGAGAAGCAGGCTCCCTGCTCAGCAGGGAGCCCAGCGCAGGGCTCGATCCCAGGGTTCTGGGATCACGACCTGAATCGAAGGCAGAAGTCCAACCAACTGAGCCACCCAGACGCCCCTTAACTTCACAGTCTTGCTTACAAATCTATTCTCTGCCATCTATGACTACAGATAGTAATTGATTTATTAGATTTATCATTCTTCTTTGACTCAAGTTTACTTTTCCCATCTTTTGCCACTTTGGGAAAAACTTAACCAGTCATTAGGCATCAACATCAAGAAGGTCAATCTAGGAACAGAACAAGGTTCGTGGTCTTTGGACATTATACTCCAGTAGATCCTTCAAGAATAAAATATAGTGAAGTGTAAAAGAGAAGGAGAACATTAGGCATTTTATCGAAAAAATAAAGTAGTATATTCATGAGTTCTGACAGCTGAGATAGGCTTTAATAATATAGGAAAGTCTCTGGAATTAGCCTTGGGTTTTTTGTGTTTTTTTTAAGATTTTTATTTATTTTTATTTGACAGAAAGAGAGACAGTAAGAGAGGGAATACAAGCAGGGATAGTGGGAGAAGGAGAAGCAGGCTTCCCGCTGCACAGGGAGCCCGATGTGGGGCTTGATGTGGGGCTCGATCCCAGGACCCTGGGATCATGACCTGAGCAGAAGGCAGACGCTTAACGACTCAGCCACCCAGGCGCCCCAGCCTTGGTTTTTATAAAGAACATCTTTTGTCTGGGATTTGCTTCCAAATAATTGCAGGGGAGGGAGAAGTGCAGGACATAAGTTAATAATTGAAGCTGGATGAAGAGTGCACAACATTCATTTTCCTCGCTTTTATGTATGTTTGAAATGTTACACAGTAGAGAGGTTTTTAGAGACATCTTTTCCCCAGGAATTTTGGAAGGATAAAATCTATTTCCCTATGAAATTTTCAGCATTCCCTCCCCCACCGAGTACTATTTCCCTATGAAATTTTCAACATCCCCCCACCCCCAGTACTCAACAGTGTTGAACACAATAAAAATTCTGTCTTAGGTTTGTATTATTGAGGGGAAAATATTTTCTTGTCAGTAAATTCTGAATTCAGCATGTTATTTTTTTATCTGTTAATGTCCAGATTATATTGTATTTATTCAGCAGTATGAAAATTTATTGCATTAATTGCATTCTAATGAAACTTGTATTCGGTTTTGTTTCTGTTCAAGGGCATATTCAAGCAGACTTTAATTAGTATTGAGAAGTCTGAAAAATAATGAAAAAATGTTATTTAAACAGTTTCTTCATATACAGTATGCCTGATACATCTCTGGGTAGTATTTTAGTTAAGGAGCCTATTTTCTCATTCTGTGTCCTAATGTAACTTTGCTGCTAAAATGCTGACTTAATCCTCAGTCTTTTCTATATTGTCTAGTCGGTCACTCATACTAAAATGTCTATGCCAGTTGACATGCTCTAATTTTGATCTAAAGCAAAGATTGGCAAATTTTTTATTGTAAAGGGCTGTATAATTAATATTTCAGGATTTGAGGGCCACATTTGCTCTCTGTTACATGTTTTTTGTTGTTGTTGTTCTTTACTCTTTAAAAATGTAAGAATAGTTCTTAGCTCTTTTGTAAGAGCCTTATAAAAATAGGCAGAAGGCTGTAGCTTGCTAACTCCAGCTAAACAATTGCTTTTTAATTAGATGCTTTGAGAAATAAAAGGATCCAAATGTTAAAGGTTATTATTATTTTTTAAGATTTTATTTATTTATTTGACAGAGAGACACAGTGAGAGAGGGAACACAAGCAGGGGGAGCGGGAGAGGGAAAAGCAGACTCCCCACTGAGCAGGGAGCCCGATGTGGGGCTCGATCCCAGGACTCTGGGATCATGACCTCAGCCAAAGGCAGACACTTAACGACTGGGCCACCCAGGCACCCTGTTAAAGGTTATTTTTAAAGGTAAAATTATGACTCTGATACAGAATGAACACGTGTCACAGATTTTTTTACCTCACTAATTAATCAATTATTAGGAACGTGTAGGGTGTTAAAATTGGTCCAAATGAGAATTGGACTTAAGGAAATCAGGAAATGATATATTCTCTGCCAGACAGAATTCATTTGCATTGCATCACCAACACCGTCCACAGGGTAATTTCCATTTCTACAGAGTTGCAGAATAACCTAGCCGAGTCAAAGTTGAAGACTTTTTTTACAATCACATAAAACCCCAAAGGATCCAGTAGACAACAGTGGGCATTCCCTTGAAAGGACACTCGAAATCTTTTATCATTTTAGTCTTTCACAATTTTTGCTGACGGTTTCTCATCCCTCTTATGATCTCTCATAATTTTCAAAGACTATTCTTGATCACAAAATGGTCTCATTACCTGTGACCTATTTACTTAGGTACAGTAAGAGTGCTAAAATCATACAGACATCCTTGAATTTTCTTTGCAAATCCAGAGTTGTTAGTTTTGAGCCACAAAATTATGTATAGACATTTTCAAAAAGAATCTTAGATTGGACTTTTAAACACCTTTTTTATTTAGTATTCCAAGCTTAGGAAACCATGCCTAAGAAACTTTCTCACTAGATTTCACCTGCTTTGCTGATAAATTTAGGTGAATTAATATCAAATATCCCAACATTTGCTCTAAGTCTTGCAGTGTGGAAGTAAGTGACCTTCCTCACCACCTGTATGTCAGGGGACCCTGTAACCAAGTATCAGGTCAGTTTTCCTAGGGGGGCTTTTTTGGAAGCATTGGAGCCATATATGAAGTTGTTCCTTAATGTGGTTTTTCATATCTGATTAAATGAAATCATTCTCAGATATAACATTACAGGAACATACGGTTACAAAATCCAATTATAGCCTGATAAAAAGGACATGGGAATGTTATCGGGCCTATGCAAAATAACTGTATTGCCATAAAAAGTTAAGGAAAACTAAGTAAGTTCCTGAATGCTGAGGATTCAGTGAAAATCAGATACCACTTAATATTTTATTTCAGATCACAAAAACAGATTCTATTAAAATGTGGTTTGGAAGTAGTTTAAGGAAAAAGTGAAAGGACTTCCTCATATAGCCACAAAAAATAGAACATAAAGGTAACATCAACAATATTCTACACAAATAATTACAATAAAAAATTTCCCTTTGTCATTTCATTCAGTGCTGTGTAGTTCTTGTTCACATAGAACTTGGGTCAACAGTCTATTTTCATGAAACATCTGCTTCTGGACTAAAAAGCATCCTAGACATCCTGATCCAGTGTAGGGGTATAGTCTGAAAGCGGTCTTAAGTGATACCAGCTCAGAAGCATGTTCCTAAGAGTCTTGTTCTTTGGAATAGCAGTAGTTTATAGAATACCTTGTACAGTCCTTTCCAGGAGACTCTGAAAGGTATAAAAGTTTTTTTTCCTAAGATTTTATTTATTTATTTGAGAGCGAGAGAGAGAGCACAAGCGGGGGGAGGGACAGAGGAAGAAGCAGATTCCCCACTGAGCAGGGAGCCTGATGCGGAACTCAGTCCCAGGACTCTGGGATCATGACCTGAGCCAAAGGCAGATGCTTAACTGACTGAGCCACTGAGGCACCCAGTATAAAAGTTATTCTAAAAGTTTTATTTTTCTGTATTTTGGATCCAGTTTTGGGAAAGAAAAATCAAGAGTCAGCAAGGAGATTTGAATCCTTGATTAAGACAGGATCATGGTGAGAAATGATACTTGGTTATTTGGTCAAAATGACAATAAACATTATAATAAACAATAAGGGGACGCAGTTGTAAAGAATCTTAGCTCTTTCATCAGTAAAGAACTTTTTTTTCTTTTTGGTTTGTTTTGTTTTTTATTCATTAAGAACATAATAAATTAAACATAAAGCTATAAAGTTATTATGCTATCAAGTATAATTACACAAAAGATAAAAAATAATCTCCATGTTGTAAGATGAAGGCACTAATCTGTAAGCCAAGGAAGCAAGCTCATCAAAACTGATCACATTTTGCCAAAATTTGAACATATTTCATGGTCTCTTTTCGGATCCCAGTAGTACAAACCAAGGCAAATCAAATTCACTTTCTAAGATTTGTCCTTTTTTCAAATTCTGGAACAGACTACCACTTTACTTTGGAACAAAAATGTTTTTTCCTTGAAAAACAAAAGGACTAGTATTTCTCTATCACTATTGGTCCTAGTATAGTTCCAACCACCTAAAGCAATTATAACTTGTATTTCAGGGAGAAAACTGGGTGGAGGGAGTGAATAATAAGAACTATCTGTCGAACACAAGCATGTTAGGGGCACCTAGGTGGTTCAGTCGGTTGAACGTACGACCCTTGATTTCAGCTCAGGTCATGATCTCTCAGGGTCGTGGGATCGAGCCCTGCATTGGGCTCCATGCTGATGAGCGTCTAACTCTTGATTTCCTCTCAGGTCATGTCTCAGTTGTGGGATTGGGTTCTGTGCTCAGCGTGGAGTCTACTTATCCCTCTCCCTCTGCTTCTCACCTACCAGCCCCCGCTCATGCGCATGCGCTCATACGCTCTCTCCCAAGTAAATAAATAAAATAAATCTTAAAAAAAAAAAAATCCCAGTGGTAGGAAATGAGGATAGAAGAGCCTTATGGCAGTGTTTGGTTTGGTTTTCTCTGAGTGGTGATATTACAAATAATTTTTGCTTTCTTTTATGCCCACTGGTGTGTTTTTCTGTAATGAACATGATTGTCTTAAAAGAAGATATATTAAAAATGGTAATAAAGAGAATTAAGCAATCATTCACTGGTGTTGATGCTAGCTCTGTAGGATTGGTTTTTCTGTTGTTTTTGGAGAAACAAGTATTTACTCTGTTGAAACCTTTTGCAACCTCATTTTTAAGCAAAGACAGGATTTATATTAGTCATTAAATTCTTTATTAATTTGTTCTGGAGAGTCAAGGTCAGAATTCTGTGTCTCTAGAGATAGAAATTTCTGGAGCCGTGGTTTCAACCCAGAATTTTCTTCAAATTCATTTAAGGTGGTTCGGATTTCATTCAGAGGGCTTCATCTGATTTGAATGAAAGAAGCTACATGAAGCTGGTGAATGCTTCTTTGACCTCTTAGTACTGTGCTGGTCTGAGCTTCCAGCCCCATACTTAAGTAGAAGTACAGAAATTATCACAGATTTAGGCACTGAACTCTATCAAATTGTCTTCTTGTCTGATTATTCCTTTCTGTGTATTAACCTCAGAGAAATGTTTCTACATATTACACATTGTACATACTACGCTGTATTTTACAATCCCTGAAATTCTTCCTGTGCACATTACATAGAACTGCTTTTACAAATGAAGGAATAAAGCTCAGATTTGATAGTTTGTCTAAATCCCAAAGTGACTTTTTCGGTGCAGGAACAATCTCTTTAAGATACTCAATTCTTTCATGCAGTATCATCGGTATTTAATAAATAGTATATGATGCAGGAGCTGAGCCTGGGTTTAAGATTATGGTGTTTTAATCTATTGTGTAGACTTCAGACAACTCCAGTGCTTTTCCTTCAGAAGTGTTTTTTCCCCTTCATCCATAATGATTAAGACTTTAGCATCTCATGCTCAGTTTTTTCTTGCTCAGTTTTCATTTAAATTATTTTGTGAACCTAAAATGAAAAATAAGAGAAGAAACATTAGGAAAACGTAGAAATTGTTCCAGCAATGTTTTAGTCCTTTATCTAAACATGGGTAGGGGGCGCCTGGGTGGCTCAGTTGTTAAGCGTCTGTCTGCCTTCAGCTCAGGTCATGATCCCAGTGTCCTGGGATCGAGCCCCGCATTGGGCTCCCTGCTCAGCGGGAAGCCTGCTTCTCCCTCTCGCGCTCTTCCTGCTTGTGTTTGCTCTCTCACTGTCTCTCTCTCTCTCTCTGTCAAATAAATAAAATATTTTTTAAAAAATGGGTAGATTGTTTTTTCTTTGTATTTATTGAACCAGGCTACCTAAACATTTATTCAGAATGTTTTTAACCTTTTTTTTTTTTAATTTATTCATTTGAGACACAGAGATACAGAGAGAGAGAGAGAACATGAGCAGGGAGAGAGGCCGAGGGAGAGGAAGAAGCAGGCTCCCCGCTGAGCCAGGAGCCCGATGCGGGGCTCCATCCCAGGACCCCGGGAGCATGACCTAAGCCGAAGGCAGACGCTTAACCATCTGAGCCACCCAGGCGCCCCTGTTTTTAACCTTCTTTAAGCTATTCTGTAACCCTTATCTGGTTTAAACTAAAAGACCGATGTGAATGGTGAATTAATGTCCTGTACCTTTAAATTCACCCAGTTTGATGCTTTTGTTTTTTGTAAAAGATGCTCACAGCTCCAGAAGAGAGGCACATACTGTCTGTGATCTCCATTCTCAGAGTAAAACTATTCATTTGCATTAGCAGCTCTTGCAAACCACACACACACACACACACACACACACACACACACGCACGCACGCGCGCGCGATGCTTGTTTGGCAGAAGCTTTCTGTTTATTCAGCACAGAATCCTCCCAGGCTCCCAGATGTAGAAAGCTCTAAGAGTTGATGTACGAGACAGAACCGGAACTGTACATAGATAGGCTGAAGTGGGCACTGCGGAGGATTGGCTATGCGGGGATGTTGATGTGGTGCGGCTGTACCTGCCTGTTCTGTGAAAGGCACTTCTCTGAGGCTGTGAAGGTGAGAAGCCCAGGGATCCACTAGAAGCTTCATTTCGGCTGGCTCTTTGGTGGGGGAATGCATTCCCAGTGGTAGCTGTCCTCATTTACAGCGTTATTCTCGGAAACCAAGTATGTGCAGCCGTGACAGACTATGCAGTTTGGAAGCTGGGACAAATGGAAAGAGCACATAATCAAGAGAGGTTGTGATTTGTTTTCACTATCCAAGCTTGCTCTGGCAGTATACAAATGAAGGATGAGCTTTGTGGCAAGCAAAATCAACAGACTGCCTGACAGGGGGTTTTGGTAAGATAAATGTATTGCTTGTGTTTTTTGGGGCAGGGGGATTCTTGGATTTTTTTAACTGTTATTTTTACTTTTCTGTATCAGCTATATAGAATTGCCTTTTAACAATAACTAAAACATTTTGCAGAATCACATTTGATGGAGAGGGATGACCCAAGGAAAAAAGGAAAACATTATTTTTGATCAGTTGTGACCTTCAGAGATAATCACCAAGTTCTCTCAGATGTCCATGAACAGGCAGAAACCAGGAATTTCCAGAGCAAAGAATGCTGACTAACAGATATCCTTTCTTTTCTTTGAACAGTTATAATCCCCCCACTCCCCCGTGCTTTTTCCCCCAGCTTTCCCTAAGGCCTAAGGTGGAAAAGAATAAAATAAAAGCTCCCCTGCTCTTATTGAGTTGTTGCCACTGGAACAGTAATAGGCTGAGAACATAAGTATGGAGGTGGAGGAAGGCAAGATGAAGAGTCTGCTATTTTCATAGCCATGCGTTGGTGGGTGTTTGTCTTGGGTTCATTATCATTGCTGTTCAATATCAGGTGGTTGTTAGTGCTGTATCTCTTTGCCTGTCCTTGATTTAATCCCTTTATATTCTATTTTGTGTGTTTTTCTTTGCCAGACCCAATTCTGTTATTTTGAAAACTTTTTCTGTTACCATTAATACACATTAGCCTTTATTAGAGAAAAGATAGTTGTAGAAAGTAACCCTGAAATGTTTATGGACCTCAAGAAAATAAAGACATTTTCTCTTTAAAATCACGGTTTTCAGCAGATTTGGGGGGTCTTGATTTTGGAATCTGTAACAAGCATTTTATGACAAGTTAAAGAAATGGGTTGCATTAGATCTGTGAAATCCTACTGGGATCACTTTGCTCTAATCTACTTTAAGTTGGATCCTGTATCTTAGGTTTTTCCAAGCCTGAAGGTTTACTTTTCCTCATCCTAACTTCCAGCAAGTATTGCTGGAAGATATGTTGATTGTTTTTGTAGTCTAACCTGAGATCCTGTTCTTGGGCCCCTCTTCTCAACCAGTAGAGAGCCAAGTTTCCTAGCTGCTTAGAGTGGGCACAGAAGAGACCCATTGACATCTGACTTTTTGCTGACTCATTGGTTATATAAGCCTTGTAAATACAGTTATCCATATACTCTATTAGGTTACTGGGCAGGTGGGCCCCTTCCTGTGTACTGATCTTTTCTTATCTCAGCATCCTTCTCCTTCCCTAAGCCTTTTTGGTAATATAGTCTCAATTATTTACCAGGTGAATTCTAAGAAGTGAATGGACAAATCCTTTTTCTTTTTCTTCTTTTTTGGAATTGCTTTAACTCTGTATTTTCATCTCAATTTTGATGAAATGCCAAATTCTATACTTTCTTGGCACATGAAACTCACAGTAATAATACTTTTCCTCATTTATAGCCTGGTTAGAGTAACTTCCTTTTCTATCTTTGAGACCTCAGTTCAAATGCCCTTGTTCAAAGAATTCTTCTGACCTTCCAATCTAAAGTAGCTTTTCCCCCCTTACCTTATTCCTTTTCTCTTTTTTCCTTTGTAGTACTTCTCACAATTTATGTTATTTGATTACTGGTTCTTCCATCTCTACCAATTTTCTCCACTCAGCCATTAAGCCTCATGAAAGCAGAGATACCTTGTTTTGTTCATCAGTATATACCAAATACCTAGCAAAGTGTCTGGCTGAAAGTTGAAGAAGGGGTAAGTAGGCAGTATTATATGTACAAAGACCCCGTTGTGAGAAGAAAGGATGAGCAGCAGGGGTTGAAAAAGGTGAGTTTAGGGGCGCCTGGGTGGCTCAGTTGGTTAAGCGACTGCCTTCGGCTCAGGTCATGATCCTGGAGTCCCTGGATCGAGTCCCGCATCGGGCTCCCTGCTCGGCAGGGAGTCTGCTTCTCCCTCTGACCCTCCCCCCTCTCATGTGCTTGCTCTCTCTCATTCTCTCTCTCTCAAATAAATAAAAAAAAAAAAAAAGAAAGAAAAAGGCGAGTTTGACTAGACTATGGGAAGCATGCTGTAAGATGAAGCTAGAGAAGTAGATCCAGGGCCTAATCACATAGGACTGACTTGATAGACCATATTCAGATACTTGTTCTTTATTGTAATTGTGGAAAGCTACTAAAAGAATTTAAGCATTGGGTGGTTTAGGACTTCTTTTTTCCGGTATGCCTGGGTGGCTCAGTCGGTTAAGCATCTGCCTTTGGCTCAGGTCATGATCCCAGGGTCCTGGGATCGGGCCCCACGTCGGTCTCTCTGCTAATGCCGGAGCCTGCTTCTCCCTCTCCCTGCCACTCCCCCTGCTTGTACTCTCTCTGTCAAATAAATGGATAAAATCTTTAAAAAAAAAAAAAAAGGGACTTCTTTTTTCCTTTTTTTTCTTTTTTTTTAAGTAAACTCTGTGCCAGCATGGGGCTTAAACTCACTACCCTAAAATCAAGAGTCACATACTCTACTGACTGAGCCAGACAGGCGCCCCAGGACTTCTTAAAAAAAAAAAAAAATTCTCCAGCTTAACTGAAAGCCTAGTTGAATGCAGGTAGATCAGTCAGTGTTCCAGGAGAGAGAAGACAAGAGTTTGTCCTAAGGTGGTGGCAGTAGAGATAGATGGGAGAGTATCATAATTTGATGGAAATTTGGCAAGTAAAATAGATAGGACTTGGTATTGAATAGGGGTAAAAGGCAGAAGATGTCAAGAGTTATTCTTGGGCTTTGGTTTGGTTTGGTTTTGGCTTTGACTTGTTTAGTACCTGATGAATAGTGATGTTTTTCCTGAGATAGAGAACACTGTAAGAAAACCAGGTTTACAAGAGGATCATGGTGTTTGGTTTTGGATATGTAGATTTTGATATAGTCAAATAGCTTTTGGATCTATAAGTCTAGATTCTAAAGGAGATTATACAACTATTACCATTGAGGAGCCCTCAGAAATATCCTTGGAATAAAGTGCGAAACAGTGGTTTAGACCTACTTTGGGAGCTCATCTCCCACCAGAGCCCTATTTTTATAGCTTCATGAACCATTCATTTACCTATTTTTTAAGATTTTATTATTTGAGAGAAAGAGTGAGAGAGAGCACACAAGCAGGGGAGCGCCAGGGAGAGGGAGAAGCAGGCTCCCCACTGAGCAGAAAGCCCAACTGGGGGCTCCATCCCAGGACCCTGGGATCATGACCTGAGCCAAAGGCAGATGCTTAACCGACTGAGCCACCCAGGCTACCCCATTCAGTTATCTTTAAAAAGCTATTACATTTCCTTCTTACGGGCTTTTGTTCGTACTGGGTTGTCATCCTGAAAATGCCTTTTCTTACCACTTCTCTTTTTATCAAAAACTTTCTTCAAGGCTCATTTCTTTTCTTTTCTTTTTTTTAACTCCTCCAAGAAGCCTCCTCTGTTCCCTTTCCCTTCCTCTGAATATGTGGCTCCTTTCTGTGTTCAAGTACTTCCTTCATATATTACCTTCATATATACTATATTGTTTACTTAATAGGACCTGTATTTCAGTTGAATAATTTCACGTCTCACCAACTAGATCATGTGTTTCTTGAGAACAGGAATTCACCTTTTTTCAGTGCTTTATATAAGGAAAACAAAGGATAATTACAAAATGAATTAAATAGTAGAAACCTCAGTCTTTTGTACAATCTGCTTCTTTAATATCGTAGCACCATATCCTTCCTCCGTCTGTATACTCCTAATTTTCTCTAGGCTGTCCCTACATTTTTACCCTGCAGATACCTAGATACATCAGAGAAATGTTCTTCCTTTCATATGCAAAATACCTGAATAGTCATTTTCATTAGATACTTTGGCTTTATTTGTAATTTATCAGAAAAGCTGAAATCTTGCTATTCCTCATCACCTGTGAAAAAAACGGTCGAGACAGGAAGGACTGGCATCCATACAGGATGTCAGGGACAAGTAAGAGATGCTACTTCAGTTGGAGCAAAGCGGTCATGATGGAGTAAGCCATGTGGGTATCTGAGGAAAAGCATTACAAGCAGGAGGAACACTAAGTGGAAAAGGCTTGAAACGGGTACATGCTTGGTACATTCCAGGAACAGCAAGGAGGCCTTTGTAGCTGATGGCAGTGGAGTAAAGGAATGAACAGTAGGAGATACAGTCAAGGAAGTAATGGATGCCAGGAGGTAATGGATCTGACAGGTGTTAGATCATGGTTATCAGGCCATGGTAAAGACCGGCTTTTACTCTGACTCAGGTAGAGAGCCCCTGGCAAGTTTTAGGTGTAGAAGACTGTTGTGACCTGAATCATTTTTAAAGGATCACTCTAGCTGCTGTACAAATAATTGATGATAAAAATATTATTCCAGTGATAGTTATGAGCCTATTGGAATAGTCCAGGCAAGAGTTGATAGTGGCTTATACTAGAATGGCAGTAGTGGAGATTCAGTGAGATGTGGTCAGATTCTGCATCTCTTTAGCAACTAGAGCCCAAGACATTTGCTGGAGCAATGTAGTATACATAGAGGGTAACAACATAGACTCTATAACCAAACTGGGTTCAAACATTGGCTTTGCCACTTCTTCATGGTCTTAAGCAACTTAAATTCTTTATGCTTTGGTTTTCTTAGCTATAAAATATAGTGGTAGTACCCATCTTGTGTGTCATTATAAGAATTACACAATTTAGGGGCGCCTGGGTGGCTCAGTTGGTTAAGCAACTGCCTTCGGCTCAGGTCATGATCCCAGGGTACTGGGATCGAGCCCTGCATTGTGCTCCCTGCTCGGCAGGCGTCCTGCTTCTCCTTCTCTCTCTTCCTCTGCCGCTCCCACTGCTTGTGCTCTCCTGCTCTCTCTGTGTCAAATAAAATCTTAAAAAAATAAAAAAGGATTACACAATTTACTAAACATACAAAAGATTTAGAACATTGCCTGGCACATAGTAAGTACTTCACTATATGAATTAGCAGCTATGATTATTAATGTTGTTGTTAACTGGATAGAGTATGTGAGAAAAAAAGGAGTTAAAGTTGACTCCAAGGCTTTGGATCTAAGCATGTGGATCAATGAAGTATAGCCATTAGCTGAGATGGGGAAGACTGCAGGAAGAACAGGTTTGGGGGATATCAGGAACTAAGTTTTGTACATAGTAAATTCGAAATGACTGTTAGACATCCAAGAGGAGATATTAGGTAGGTAGTTGAGTATATGATCTAGAGGTAAGCAAAGTATGGGCTAGAGGCATACATTTGGAAGTTGTCAACAAAGAAATGGTATTTAAGACCGTTTTAAGAGAAAGAAGAGTACTTAGGCCCTGAAATGGGATTGGGGATGTATAGTTTGGACAGGCCCTCCCTAGAGCCTCTATTCTTCAAGCTACTGAACAAGCCTAAAAAGTTCAGGGATAACCAGGTTATCACAGACCCTGTGGAACTTTCCAAATTCTTTCATTGCTTTAGCAATTTATCAAAATTGAGTGAAATAAATAGGATTAAGCTGAGGCTCAGAAATCTTTTGTTTTAAGGAAACTTGTGTCATAAAAGTATTTGTAGTGAATTACCTTGTAAAGGGGAACTCAATTGGTGGCGAATTTTACAAATTGGCTAATCCACACATGGATTTTATATGTATTTTTAAATCCTCAGCAGTGAAAACATTCGTGTGTCACCTTCTTTTGCTGGTTGGAGCATGCTCAGAAAATAGATACTAAATTTAGCATTAGCCAGTTTGTGTGCTTCAGACTAATCATTCTTCATTCTGAAGTCGTGTGAGAATGATTTTTGAATAATGCATAGCCCAAGTCACTATTTCCTTTTAGCAAGTTATAATCTCAGAAGGAAACTTGGATTATCTATTCCAAACATCAATCAGTATATCCTCGTGTGACATTTTTAACATTCAGGCATGAAGTGTGGTTGGATATTTCCAGTGGCATACATGAACTGATATTTGAAACCCCCTGGTTAAGTTGAACAATGCACCTTTCCTTATTTTCATTGTATGTTACTTATTTTTTCTTTTAGATATCAGGGAGAGATCTTTCTTTCACAATCTGTTACTCATCTATAAAACAAATTTTCTTAACTGGATGATCTCTTAGGTTCCTTCTAGCTCAAAGAAACTGTACTTATAAAAGTAACACTTAACCATAATAACCGTAACAAAGCAGCATGTTATTGTCAACTTATACCATCACTACTATGATTGCAGGCTTTCCTTAAGTGCTTGCTTTTTTTTTTTTTTCTTTTGTACTTCCAGTGCCTAACATAGGCCCTGTACATAGGAGACATTCTGCAAAGGTTTGTTAAAATGACAATAAATCATCTGACCAGGCTCACATGAATCCGTTAAGTCCAAACATCAGGCCTGGCAGTGCTAATCCTCAATGATGTCTTTCATGTAAGCCAGGAAACCAGCCCTCCTGTGGTGACAAAGCAATTCTGAGTAGCAGTCCTAGATCCTATAATGGATATTTTGCAGTTGGGTTGGAGCAGGGTGGACTGGGTGGGATGTTAATAATCTAAACTGATATTCAGCACAGTTGGTTTTTCCTCAGCAGCCTTGGAGGGATGAGTATCATCTATTGGAAGCTGTTTTTCTTACAAAAATTCTGGCGTTTATTCCATTTGTAGTAACATAGGCTTAGTCACTTGTATGACATATGAGATCTAGAAGGATCATATTAAGGAGATGCTAGTGAGCATTTATATTAAACATTTACTGGGTATCTTTGCACAAAGCATTGTGCTAGCTTCTTGGAATACAAAGATGAATGTGACTTGATCCCTGTCCTCAGGAACTTAGGTCAGTAGAGGCAAGACACCCAAACAATCATTTCAACATAATGTGATAAGAACATTGAGAGAGATGTATGTTTAGGTATATGGGAATATGAAGAAAGCCATTAATCCAGCTGGGAGAGGGAGATTGTCAGGAAAGATATCCTGGAGGAGGTTACACCTGAGCTGGGTCTTGAAGGATGAGTAGAAGTTAGCCAGAAAAGAAAAGAACATGCCCTGGACTATATGGACAGAAGCCTGGAGGTGTGAAACAGCATGCCATGTCACAAGAACCAAATTACAGGTGTGACCCTTAGTATATGTGGATTTAAATTTAAGGTTTCCATTATTCCCAAGGAATCCATGATAAAGTTTTTTGTCATTTTGCTGAGGCATGTGGTAGGATCTTAGCCACAAAACTAGTGAGCAAACTCCACCAGAATTTGCATTTCAGTGAGCATGTCTTCTACTCATTTTCACATGTGCGGTATCACCCATGAGATGATTTTAAAACTTTGTTCTTTATGGAAAATGGGCCTGAAAAGTGCTGAGTGTAGAAAAGCATGTGGGGCCTTAAGTGTTTCTTTGTACAAAAAGGAAGCTTGAGACACAAACTATAGTGCCAGATTTAGAAGTGGCCAGGATCGGGACGCCTGGATGGCTCAGTCGGTTAAGTGGCTGCCTTCAGCTCAGGTCATGATCTTGGGGTCCTGGGATCAAGTCCCGCATTGGGCTCCTTGCTCTGCAGGGAGCCTGCTTCTCCCTCTGCCTGAAGCTCCCACTGCTTGTGCTCTCGCTCACTCTCTCTTGCCCATGCTCTCTCTCTCTAGCAAGTGGATAAATAAAATCTTTAAAAAAAAAGAAATGGTCAGGATTATCATCATGAGTATTATTTGTATATCATTGATTTTTCAAACTTTTAAAAATTAAGCAATAAAACATTATTTTATTTTTCTAAGCAAACTTTCCCCAGAATACCCAGATAAAATAGATGAAAACAGAGGTAATCAGGAACCCTGCTCACTTGCTTCCACTATTCCCCTCTGGGGTGGTCCAGACAAATCTCTGTAGAACCCACAGCTGTTGCATATAGCCAGAGTTCTGTGTAAAATATGAAAAAGTGACCCCTAGAACTTACAGGAAATGCTCCATTCTGCCCAAGGATTATTTTATAAGTGAGAAAAAAATCTTTGTGACAAGTAAAAAGGTTTGTTTTTAAGCCTATACGTTGAATCTTGATTTTTAGCTCCAAAGTAAAAATGGAATGCTTAGAGAAAAAGCTTGCTGGTTATGGGCTATTGGAACTTAGTTCATTTTTATTTTCTACTACTCCCACTTGAGATTTCCTCTTCATTCCACAGTAGACTAAATGTCAGTCAGAATTATAGATGAGAGAATTGATCAACAGGGTTGTGCTTACTGTGAGAGGGGAAGGGCATGTCATTTCTACAGTGAGATACTGGAAATAGGTGAAAAGTCTTCCCATAATGAATATATACTTTCTGAACAAAGTGCTAATAGACTGTGAGATTTCTTTTCTTTTTGTTAAGAATAGGTGTTGGGGATGTTGGAAAAGGCAAGCCTCAGGGAGATGATGATACAACATTCAAAGGCAGAGCTGTGTAACTTCTAAGGCAGGACTTTTTCCTCTGCTGTACCTTCTCAGTACAACCTGCCTGGCAGAAAAAGAAAAATTTATATGATGCATCTTTCTGTTTATCATTGATTAGAATATAGATTAGAATATAGATTTCTGTGCAGTTCTTAAAACCAAGATTATGAATCTCTAGGGATTACAATTTGTAATGCATTTGGGGGGTGGTCTCCCAAAAATCAAACATTCTATCCTTTTGCCCCCCACTAAGTGCACTTGAATTAAGCCACACACTCCAATTTTGGTTCAAAACCATGGCCCCATATCTGTGAGAGAAAGATTTTGGAAGAACAATGGAGCTGGGTCTGCAGGTGCCTAAGTATGAATTTGCAAAGGCTGCTGCACAACCCATTCTATGAAATTGGCCTTGGAAAAGATCCACTTTCAGAAAAACCAACATAGTCCAGATTCTGTTTGTTTTCAGATTAATTACAAAAACTTCCCCACTTTCCACCTCCTCCTTCTTTTACCTTAAAATGACTTCTTCATTTTTCTCGGAAATGATGTGGATTATTTAGTGTAAATAAATAGTGCAGAGATTTCCTGAAAGAGAGCTGATATACTCTATAAAGCATAGATAAAATTATTTCATTCCACTAAGACAGGACTGGGCTGTTGGCCTTTATTGAAGATAGTGATGTCAAGTCACGGATTTCTGAATCTTTTCTAGTTACAAAATGTACTTGGATTTTGAGTAATGAACCAAGTAAGCAATAGAAAAGGGTGACTTCTTGAACGTTCACCATGTTTGGCAGTCATAATCTGATTTTACATACGTTTAACATTTTTTTCAAATAACCTCATGAGAAAATGATAACCCCATTGTATAGATGAGAAAACTTAGGCTCAAGAACAAGAAGGTGGCCCAAAGACACCTAGCTAGTAAGGTGGCAAAGGTAGGTCTGAACCCAGGTCCTTCTATTCTACTCCTGTCACTGCTATTTCCACCATGTTTCTTCATATGTGATTGTTCTCAAAGCTGGGTGCTGCCATGTTCTGACATTTTCATACACTCAGAGAAAGTAAACAGATCTTTAATGCATTTGCAGATGAAAATTGTAAGCCATTATAAAACTTTGTCAAATCTTTCTCCAAGATGGGCTCTGTTCTGCCCCTGATTAATTGTTTTGAGGTGTTGCTGTTTAAATTTTCTCTTGGGCTTTTTTCTGATCAATTAATTCAGATCTGTTAATAGAAAATTTAAGCCTGGCAAATGAATTCTTTTTTTTTAAAGGTTTTGTTTTTAAGTAATCTCTATACCCAACGTGGGGCTCGAACCCACAACCCCAAGATCAAGAATCGCATGCTCTACCAACTGAACCAGCCAGGCGCCCCCTGGCAAATGAATTCTTAATGGGAAAAGACAAAGTGCAAGCAAAGCAGCATATCTCCTGTTATAGCAACAGCTAGATAATGAATTGTGGCTCTGACCATACCCCTAGCTGTGTAGCGCATTGCCTAGTTACAATAAGTAGTCAAAATATATTTAATTGACTGGGTTTTGGTCCTCACTTTTTTCTATACAAATTATTTCTATCCCCAGCGGTAAGTGGCTGGGACTTGCTATACTAGGGGGTGTGATCACTCATGAAAGCCCTCAGGCTATGGTCACACGAAGCCCTATTGAGTAGGTAATATTGCTGCTGCTGTTTGTCAAACTGGCACGTGATAAGGTAGTTAGGAAGCGCCTCACAGTTCATTTGTAAATTAGTGATAACAATATCTACTCTCTAGGGTTGTTGTGAGCTTTGGAAGATTAGCTAGCTACCTAGTCAGCTGCCTAGCCACAAGACCAACAGTCAAGAAAGGTGACTAAATTATAAAAAAAAAAAAAAGGAAGGAAGAAAAGTGACTATTACTACTTTTACTGTAGTGTTGAATTACATTATTCCTTTGGTTCAGACTCTGTATCTGACATGATTATGCCTGAAATGTGAAAGATCTTGAAGTATATTCTAGAATCTTTTAATATTTGAATTTTTAAAAAGAATCACATAGAATGGTACAAAAATAATAACCAGTACTAACTGCTTACTCTGTGCCCAGGACTGTTTTATTTATTTCATGCTAAAAACAGTCTTCTGAAATGGGTATGAGTATTATCTCCATTTTACAGTTGATGAAATAGAAGCAGAAGTAACTTGCCCAACCAAGGTCACGTGACTAGTAGTAAGTAGCAAAGCTAGATTTGAACCCAAGCAGTTTTATGCCAGAATCCCTGCTTCACTATACTAAATGTAGCCAGATTTAATAATTTTGTTTCTGATTTGTGCCTTTTCATGTATGTTTAAGAAAATCCTTCCCCCTGTATTTTCCAATACTACCTTCTAAAGGGTTTAAAATTTGCTTTTGATATTTGCAGTTTAGTTGCCTGTCTGGAATGACGGTAGGAATCTAATTTTATTTTGTTATATATGGCTAGCCTAATATGCCAGCAAAGGCTTTTGAAAAAGAGAACCGGGCGCCTGGGTGGCTCAGTTGGTTAAGCAGCTGCCTTCGGGTCAGGTCATGATCCTGGAGTCCCTGGATCGAGTCCCACATCGGGCTCCCTGCTCAGCAGGGAGTCTGCTTCTCCCTCTGACCCTCCCCCCTCTCATGTGCTCTCTCTCATTCTCTCTCTCTCAAACAAATAAATAAAATCTTTAAAAAAAAAAGAGAGAACCACTTTTCAGTTGGTGCATACTCGCAGCTAAGTATTCTTAACCTCTGAGAGCTTTTGTTCATCGTTCAAAAGATACCCTGAGGGTATTCATAGCCCCTGTCCTGTAATTCTGTAGTTCAGTATATCTTTTTCTTGCCACCTCTCTTCCTCTTCTTCTCCCCTTTTATTTCCCCTCCCCCCCCCAATTTCTGCCTCTTCTCTCTCCTTCCTTTTTAAGGATAGTGCTTGCCAAAATTGGGAAGAGTTACTGAGTAATCAAGTGATTCATGGTTTCAGGTGTTAAACTACCCTCCTGCTGAAGCTGTGGGTTCATTTTCTTTGGAGGCTGAGAACAGTGGGTTCTGTCAGATGTACTCTTGCAGGAATATTGATGACTCTTAAGTGGGAGTCATATACTGGTAGGATGTAGTGTGGCCCCAAACAGCCTAGGTAGGACAGAAGTCAGATTAAAGCTAGTCTGGTTTACTTCTTTACTTACCGTGTAGGGAAATAAAATCTGAATTAAACTGTGATCATTTGTAAAAAAAAAAAAAAAATACATTGAAATTTTGTGTTTTTTCAAATTTAGAGATATAATAAAACTTTGATTCTAGTACCAAAGACATATTTTCACCAGTATGATCAATGTTTATCCTCCCTGAGTAATAATTAAACTTGACTTCTATATCTGCACTTCTTTTGACAATAGACTGCATGTAAGGTGATATTCAAACTAATAGCAAAGAACTTAAGAAAACTGGATAATACATGAGCTTGTAGTCTTGAATCAGTGGTATTTTATATTTGCTTTTCTTTCCTGTGGTAGATTTTGAGCTATTAAACATAAGTACACAATCAGGGTCCACTACATCCTGTAGTTGTGGGATCTGAAATCCCATTCAGAAAGAAAATCACACAGTGGGAACCCTGTACAACTTAAGAGAGTGACTGTAAGGCACTGAAGAAAGTGGGTTTCTGGAAGCTCCTTTTTCAACTCTTGGCAACGTGGTTTTCTGGAACTCTGGCTCATTCTCCTTTCTGCTGCTTCCCTCTGGCCCTTTCATTGCTTGTTAGCTTGCACCTAAAAATGGGGCAGATGGAGGAAGTTATGCAAAATAATTATTGTGCTAGTCCCTAAACTATTCTGGACATTTTTGTTATTAGTGGAACATAATGTCATTTTGCTCTTCATTTCAGTTTTAAATTATCTTTTGATTTTATTTAAATGCACATTATTTCTCATTTGTTCATCTAAAAAAGAAAAACTATGTTTTTATTCACATCAGTAGTAATATATTAATTCCAGTAATGAACTTTCCACTAATAAACTAATAGTTTTGGAGTTAGAGATCACCATAATTCCTGCTCAGATGGGAAACTGAGGCGATACAACCAAGATGAAAAAAAGACTGACAAGTTACCAGTATTTCACGAATATATCAGATTTGGTATATTATCACAAAAATGTAATTCACATTTTTAAAATATGAGGGTAACCTATATACAGTTCTTTCTACGAGATTGCTGCTGGTTACAGATTTAGGGATGAGGACCAAGTAAAAGGGATATGATCTTAATCTCCAAGATGGTAAATTTGTAATTTGACACTCAAACTGGGCATTTTTATTACCCTGAGATGGTTCTTTTTTTTTTTTAAGATTTTATTTATTTATTTATTTGAGAGAGAGCAGAGCAAGGGCAAGGGCAGGGCAGAAGGAGAGGAAGCAGACTCCCTGCTGAGCAGGGAGCCCCATGTGAGGCTCAGTCCCAGGACCCTGGGATCATGACCTGAGCCGAAGGCAGACACTTAACCAGCTGAGCCACCCTGATGCCCTGAGATGGTTCTTTTATTATTTTATTTCTGTTACTGTCCAATAGAGAGCAGTTTCTACAGACTTTTTGCATGAGCCCGACTCCAGTTCATGACAAGCCACACTTTAGGTTTTCTCGCCTGAGTTAGGGAAACCTGACCTCTCCCCAGCTTTGGCTAATGGCTTTGAAATAGGATAGTTTCAGTTTTCAGATCTGAGCAGCTTGTCTTTTTCTTCATCTCCTTTGAATGGTTGCTCACCCATATGGAGGATAGTCATTGTGTGTGTTTAAGAGTCCCTTGTCTAATAAAAAACCTTTTACTGGATAGAACTCACAAAAGTTGAGCTCCAAAAGGCCTGAACTTAGTTGTTGACTTGATTAATTTCTTACCTCTTACTGTCTCTCTCCCTGAGTATTCACTTTTATTGCCGAAGTATATCACAGTACTTGTGATCTGGGATATTAACTCCGAGAGTATACCACGTTCGTCCTTGGCACTTGGAGCAGTACCTTCTCATTCTTACCTTCACCTGTCTGCAGCTACCAATTGAGTGTCCCTATTAGAGAGAGAATAATCCCATTACCCTTGACATACTTGGGGTAAAAAGACACTGATAATTGGATTTTTATATCTAGCCAGTAAAATACCTATTCTCACCAGCATTTTGGGTGACCATAATCTGAGAGCATGAATTGGAATTATAGTGATGTCTGAATACTAAAATGATTTTCATATAATTAAATTGAAATGCAGATGTACCTTGTTTCACAAAAGTATGTGTGAAGAATGTTTGTGAATAAAATCATGCTTTAAACCCACTAGCTGGGGCACTTGGGTGACTCAGTTGGTTAAGCATCTGCCTTCGGCTCAGGTCATGATCCCAGGGCCCTGGGGTTGAGCCCTGTGTGGGGCTCCCTGCTCAGCGGGGAGTCTGCTTCTCCCTCTCCCTCTGCCCTTCCCCCACTTGTGCTTGCTTGCTCTTTCTTTCTCTCTCAAATAAATAAAATCTTTAAAAATATATAAATAACTAGGGGAGCTTTGTTATTTAAAGAAATACTGTAATAAATTCTCTAACAAAGGAAGAACACCCCCAGTTTACATCTTGTGCAAATCTTTTTTCATGTCTGTTTTGTGTAAGGCAAAGTGTACTTGTATAAGGACAGTATCCAAAAGGGACATGGGAGTTGTACAGGACAGGAGGTATTAGGTCAACTATCTATGCCAAGATCTGAGAGTTCGTAAATTTTCAATACATTTGGTTTATTGATTCTGGAGAGGTAGTCCTCTTGGGCTCCTTCTAACATCCACTTCTTATTTTTATACTAGATCGAGCGATTGGAAGTAAGCAGCCTCGCCCAGACTTCCAGTGCAGTGGCCTCCAGCACCGATGGCAGCATCCACACAGACTCTGTGGATGGAACACCAGACCCTCAGCGCACAAAGGCTGCTATCGCTCACCTGCAGCAGAAAATCCTGAAGCTCACAGAACAGATCAAGATTGCACAAACAGCCCGGGACGACAACGTCGCTGAGTACTTGAAGCTTGCCAACAGTGCAGACAAGCAGCAGGCTGCCCGCATCAAGCAGGTCTTTGAGAAGAAGAACCAGAAATCTGCCCAAACCATCCTCCAGCTACAAAAGAAACTTGAGCACTACCACAGGAAGCTCCGAGAGGTGGAGCAGAATGGGATTCCTCGGCAGCCGAAGGATGTCTTCAGGGACATGCACCAGGGTCTGAAGGATGTGGGAGCAAAGGTGACTGGCTTCAGTGAAGGTGTGGTGGACAGTGTCAAAGGTGGACTTTCTAGCTTCTCCCAGGCGACCCATTCAGCAGCAGGGGCCGTAGTCTCAAAACCCAGAGAGATTGCCTCACTAATTCGGAATAAATTTGGCAGTGCAGACAATATCCCTAACCTGAAGGACTCTTTAGAGGAAGGGCAAGTGGATGATGGGGGGAAGGCTTTGGGGGTGATTTCAAACTTTCAGTCAAGCCCAAAATATGGTAGTGAGGAAGATTGTTCTAGTGCCACTTCAGGCTCAGTGGGAGCCAACAGCACCACTGGAGGCATTGCTGTAGGAGCGTCCAGCTCCAAAACAAACACCCTGGACATGCAGAGCTCAGGATTTGATGCACTACTACATGAGATCCAGGAGATCCGGGAAACACAGGCCAGACTAGAGGAATCCTTTGAGACCCTCAAGGAACATTATCAGAGAGACTATTCATTAATAATGCAGGCCTTACAGGAGGAGCGATATAGGTAAGTTATATGGAATTAAAATTCTAAAGTTGGGAAGGGAACTGCAAAAGGATCTGTGTAGAGTATCTTTTTTTATAGCATCCAGAACACTTTAGATATGTCATATAACATCCCCATAGTTCTATCATAGAGAGCAAAATAGAGGCACAGCAAAGTTAAATGACTCCTGAGATCATACACCAATGAAGCATTGGGGTCAGGGGAAGACAATTACGGTAGCTCTCCAATCTTCCATTCCAGTTTAGTTCTTCCATTCCACTTTCACATGAAGCCCAAGCTCTCTAAGGTATTCCACCTATTTATTTATAATCACAGAACCACAAATCATTGCAACCTATAACTATGCTACACTGAATTCAAAAGATCTATAACCCTCTGAACTCTAAGAAATCTAAGAAAAATCAAAGATATACCTGGCTAAAATGTAATGAACACTCTAGGTATTTGACCTTAAACACACTTATGTGGACAATTGGTGTAGAGAGATTAGACTGAAAGTATATCCAGATAAGCACGTCTGTTACCTTTGTTACGAATTGGCAGATGTTTGAATGGGCGTGGACTTAAACATGAAATGTTTCTACAGTCGTTAGAGAATTCTCAAAGGGCTAACTGCTTTGAGTCATATCTGTGCTAAAGGTAGAGAAGCTGGTCTTTCTTCTGTTTCATATAATACTCCATATTCATATTAGACCACTCTTAGTTGTTCTCTAAAAACATGTTTTTTCCCCTTGTTTCTATCCCATGCAGAGAGAAATAATATCCCCCATACAGTACTCATTCAGATCCAAACTCGCTCAGCCAGAGACAGGCCACCTCACTGATACAGATTAAAGGCCAGTTTTACAGAAGCCACAGGTCAGAGCAGGCCTCGAAAGACCTGGGTTTTGGTCCTATCCCAAATACTAACTCGAGGGAATCCTCACTACTTACCCTGTAATATCAAGGGTTGAACAGATGATCTCTTAAGGTCTGTTTCACCTCTTTTTAAAAAACAATGATTTTTTTTTTTTAAGTTTGCTTTTATGAGATAATCTCAGGGTTTGAAATAAATTGTTCATGTGTATCCATTAGCTCTGAGAGAAGTTACAGCAGCACGCTGTTTTCAGATGGTGAAAATATTAGTAATTAAGCCCTGCCTCTTCATTCTTCAATTCTAACTAATTCTAACCTAATTCTAAGACTTTAAGGGAGATGAAAAGAAAAGTGAGTGTGGGAGAGAGAAATGAAGTTTTTAATAAAAGCAAATATATTACTATCTATTATTTTAGTATTTTGTATATTCTTTCATATACTTAAAAGACAATATCTAAAGTGAGTAATCTAACAGATATTCAAATGGACTCTAAAAATAAAACATCTGATCTTTTGTACAGTGTGAAACCTAACTCCCAAGTTCAAATTCTAGTTCTGCCACTTGCTAACCTTGAAAACTGGGCAAGTTTCTAAACCTCTCGAAGTCTTGGTTTCCTCTTCTATAACGTAGGAATAATAACAGTTCTTCATAAGGTTATTGTGACATCTAAAGGGAATAATTTATGTAAAGCACATAGCTCAGTGCCTGGTCCTGTGAATGCTCAGTTGATGTTAGGTAGCAGCTGCTACTGCTGCTATTAAAATAGACCCCTCTGAACATGGAGACCCGGTCCTCCCGCAGTCAGATGCTCAAAAAAAAAAAAAAAACACCCCCAAAACAAAAAGCCAATTGCCTGCTTTGACCCCTTTATTTTGAATGGATGGTAAAACATTCCAGTTTTTAAATCCTTCAGAGCTTAAAATTCATATAGAGCTTGTTATATCTTCAAGTCAGATGTAGGCCAATATGAGAAAATCATAGAGGAAAAACAGGTTTCCCAAGGCCCACCTTTGTACCAATTTGAAATAATCCAGGGACAGGACAGAACTTTTAGCTGGTCATTATAACCTCATTATAAGAATCAAGTCCAAACCACTTGTGAGGTAACGAGAAGTGCATTTCTTTCATTGCATTTTGGGTTCTCTGTAGTGGGTAAATGATTAGTTTTATGGAATAAAGAGAGAATAAAGAAAACTTAAGAATTTCGGGGCTCCTGGATGGCTCAGTCGGTTGGGCGGCTGCCCTTGGCTCAGGTCGTGATCCCAGGGTCCTGGGATTGAGCCCCGCGTTGGGCTCCCGGCTCAGCAGGAGCCTGCTTCTCACTCTCCTCCCCGCTTGTGCTCTCTCTCGCTATCTCTGTCACTATCTCTCTCTCTCTCTCTCAAATAAATAAAATCTTAAAAAAAAAAGAAGAAAACTTAAGAATTTTCAAAAACAGAGGTAAAGCTTGGAGAGCCAGGGAAGACATAGTATAATGTGTAATCTCACTTTTGTCATATCACTTAAACTTTAGAATGGTCTTTCTTTAAAACGAATCTTGAAGAAAGAAAGCCTTTTTTCCCCAAGAAAGGGAGCAGAAATGTCACAGCTGTTTGACTCAGCTATTTTGTTGTACCAGTATTTCCCATGTATTGAGCAGTTAGAAATTTCTCCTCTGTTACATGTTCTTAACTAGTAAATATACTTAATTTTGTTGATCTTTGAACCATTTCATCTAAGTGAAATTTTCCCACACATTGAAGCATATTCTTAAGAATCAAAACTTTCACATTTTAAGCATTTTTAGGGAATTTCTTTACCTTCTTTTAACAGAATAATACACTGAACCTTGACTTGATTGGAAATAGTATAGAACAGTGGTGTTCTAGCTCAGTGATACTGTCAGGTCAGAGAGAGTGAAACGATTATGTGCCTCTACAGTAAACAGTCCGAGACAGCTTGCTCTTTAAAGTTCTTTTGTCTGCTTTTCATAAAGTTTGTTTTTTTCTCCTTTCCATATCCCAACACTGTTGCTGAGCTGCTTGCAACAGCCTCTCTTTACTAATTTCTATTTGAGCTCTGTTGTAGGTTTGGCTTTTTGTCTAGGAAGGAAGTAGGCTAGCTAGGGATGGACTTAAGGGATTCTTCTGTGACCAAGAACCAATTAAAGCATATATGGCCACTCTAGATATATTTGTTTATTTTCTGTGCTTTAGTTTATTTTACTAATATGTGAGTTGACAGGAGGGAGGCTGTGTACAGGGTTGCTGCTTGTTATTCAAATGAGGTGGAGGAAGACACTACCACTCAACATTTACTGAACTCCTATGGTGTGCATAATGCTTTACATATATTTGCTAATCCTCACAGTAGCCCTTCAGGTGGATTGTATTATCCCCATTCTACAGATGAGGAAATGGAGGCCCAGTGGGGTTTTACATTTTGCCAAAAGGTTACTTAGTAAGTGATAAAGCCAGGAATAAAACCCAGTTTAATGTGAATGCAAAGCCAGTGGTTTGGTTTTGTTTTTCATTTCAGGACAGGTTTTTTTTTTCCCCCCAAGCTCAACCCTGAAATCTATTATGATCGAAAAACTACAGTCTAGCTAAAATCTGTGTGATTGAAAGACTAGCCTATAGTCTAGCTCTAGGAAGCATTGACTGCGTGGGGTATTGGGCCTTTTCCAGGTCAAAGTGTGTGTTTCACTAAAAGCTGAGTCATTGTTGCTAACATGTTTTATAAAATTCTGTGAAGGCAAAAAAAAAAAAAAATCTGTGACTGCACCAGCTCTGGAAAGTTTTCTACAGCAATGTAGGTAATAGGGGAAACCTACTAAGGAAACTTTCACTTCCATCCTTATTTCCCCCTTTGCAGAGTCCCTTTTCGGTCTTGTCACTCACTTAATGTGCTTCCTGTTGCTCTCTGCCCGTAAGGCCAAATTAAGATTTTTACCCAAGACCGTCTACTTACTTTGAAATAATTAGAAACATTCAGAAGCCTGTGGAGTACAGTCTCTCTCTTCACCCACATAACTGTGCCATGGCTGAGTATGTCTTCAGCACCCACATGCATTCAGCCCAGGAAGCCACTGTAACAGAGCTTGGATCTGAACTCCACCTCAACCTTTGATCAGGAACTAGGTTTTTAGTCTTTGAGCTGTGCATTGGGCTCTCAGATATGAGTGAGAACATGTATTTTGGGAAAGAAAGATGCAAAGTTTAGACAGTTTTTCTGGTGATGGGATTGTGCTCCCTTCAGATTCTTCCTGTGCAGATAGTCTGTACATCCCATTAAAGTATTAGCACAGATTTGTTAGGAGAACCTGGGTTCATGTAGTAGTACTTCAGAGATAGAAGGGCCCTTAGATATCTAGTTTAATCTCATTTTACACGAGTATACTGAGGCCCAGAAAGATAAAGTAACTTTTGCCAGGTCACACAGTAAAATGGTTTAACATATATTTAATCTGCTAAAAACTAGAAGACTAGTCCTGTTCCCATGGTGGGTATAATATATTCTTGAGCTACCAGAGGAAAAAATTGAGCTGTGGCAAAATGCACTGAAAATAGGAGAGAACTAGGAAAACATTCATTGACAGTTTTACAGGTTCCTTTTGTAGTTTTTCCCTTCGGGGATCTGGCTGGGAATCCTACTCCGCTACTGCCCATATGTGGCAGTGTCATATAGGCAGACTAAAAACCCTCTTCCTGTTGAGGAGCAGTAATGCCATTTTAAAAGCTTCTATTTTAAGGGGATTACTGTCCTTTGGAAATCAGCTTCTGAAACTGTATTAAGCCCAGGGATATTTTAAGTTGCCCTGAGTCATAAGAGCAAAAACACAGAAGAAGGCACTCACCAGAGCAGCCGTCACATGCGTACAACCGTCAGTAGCTAGGCTAACGCAATTAGGCACAGGCCATTGGAGTTTTATTTTTTTTTATTTTATTTTATTTTATGTTTTAAGATATTATTTATTTGACAGAGAGAGAGTGAGAGAGCACAAGCACGGGGAGCGGCAGTGAGAGAGGGAGAAGCAGACTCCCCGCTGAGCAGGGAGCCCGATGTGGGGTCGATCCCAGGGCCCTGGGATCATGACCTGAGCCGAAAGCTCATGACGCTTTACCGACTGAGCCACCCAGGTGCCCTGGAGTTTTAATTAAACAGATGGTCAGTTAAATACAATTTTATTTTACCATCACTAGACATAAGAAAGATATGGTCAGATACAGCTATTTTGGCCCCTTTACTCCAGGTGTTAGACCTGTGTCAATTATAAATTGATCTGAGAGTCTCCAGAGTATATGTAGACTAGGTTTGGACAGTAAGTTTGAAATAGAAACTTGAGAATATTGGATCAAATTAGCTCCTGTAGAGAAATAAAGCCCAATTGAGATATGTTCTTAGGAAAAGTAAGACCTTCCATATAAAAGAGAATTTACAGATGTGCTTTTCCCAACATAGCCCTGAAGAGGTAAAGGAGGAAGAATGGAAGGGAAGGAGGGAGGAAGAGAGGGAGAGAAAAATTATTTACTTCAGTAATTACTTGAGGTTGGACAAGCCTGCATTCACTTGCCAGTTTTTGTGTGACCGTATGTAATTCCTCTGAGCCTCAGTTTCCTGTATAAAAACAAGGTAATGATATCTACTGTACAGGGTTGGAGATAATGTATGTGAAGCACCTAGTATGGTCTGTGGTGTGCCAGGATGTTAGAAAGCTGTCATTACCAAGTTTCCAGATTGCCTAGAAAGCTCCCCTCCCCCCCAGCTTTTATTCATTCCCTATACGCTATAGGCATCTGCTGTTTCTTTTTTTTTTTTTTTAAAGATTTTATTTATTTATTTGACAGAGAGATAGAGAGAGAGAACAAGTAGGCAGAGAGGCAGACAGAGGGAGAGGGAGAAGCAGGCTCCCCGCCGAGCAGGGAGCCCGATGCGGGGCTCGATCCCGGGACACTGGGATCATGACCTGAGCCGAAGGCAGCCGCTTAACCAACTGAGCCACCCAGGCGCCCCTGCATCTGCTGTTTCTTATCTTTAAGATAATGCACTGCCTACCCTGAAGGTTTCGGGGACTGATTCTGTGCTTTTTCCTTTCCAACTAAAGGCTAGTTCAGTGTTTCCTAGCCTCTTTTCAGGCTTCAACACAAATGAAGTAACAGAAGGTAGGGAGGAAATATCCACTTTCCCCAATTCAGCCAGGAATATATTCCACTTCCCACCACACGTCATACCTCTACACTAACTATGTCTCTCTGTTCTGGTCAAACCCTGGCAGAAGCTACCTCAGGTCCCTGTTGGTGTTAGCCCTGGGATCTGGTTCTTCCTGTTTCTCTCAGTACCTGCTCTACAAGATTCTTCAGCCATCCTGTCCTAATGACCTATTGCCCAATTAGGGAAGCACTCCCCCCAGCCCCCACTCTCAGAGATGGCTCCAAACTTTCGAGCCACGCCCAAAGAGTGATGCACTAGGTGAAACATTTCCAGCCTGACACTCATCCAGTTTCTCATTCATCAGGAATTTGACCCAAAAGAGCCGTGGCTTACCTTTGATCTAAGTAGATGACTAATGTGTTGACCTCCAATGGCTGAAACACTTGATTAATTTACTTATTATTATTTATTAATTGTTCACCTACAACAAAATCTAGATGTCTTTTTATATTTTGTAAATAGAGCAGATTTTGCTTTTGGTTGGGGGATGGATTTCACCTCCCAAAATATGACATAACCTACATTTAAAAAAGATCTCACAGTCTTTAAGGCTTTCTGTTGACTAATAGTTAAACTCAAGCCGTATTCGAGTGTCTGAGTTTTCTTTGAGTTGTAATGATTTGGGAAGGACTTTTGAGTAAAAAGTCTCAAAATGAGGTTATTAATCTCATACTACTTTGTGTTCCAGCTGGAGTCTGATGGAAAGCACATGCTAGTCAAAATCATATACTTGTAGGACCAAGAATTGCCCCCTCCCCTTCATGTCCAGAGAGCTCTAATTGGCATCATATCAAGAGGTTAAAATCCCTTAGAGTTCTTGATTTTAAAAAATCACATGTGAAAAGCTGTACACAGTTTACCTTCCCTTTTCCCCCCCACTCTTTGATTTGATACTAATATTTAATGAGAAGACAGAGGTATTCTTTCTTTGAATTCCCTAGGTATATGACTTCCCTATTTTAGGATTTAGGTAGGAAGTAAACACTAGCAAGTAAAGCAAAAGAGATTATAATATTAATAATGGGAGTAGTGAGAAGTCAGTGGGAACTGGAATAATGGGTATTTTCTTCCTTTTGTTCTTGTTTACATTTTGCATTTGATTAATGGTATAGAAGCAGTAAGTTTTTAAAAAGGCAATAATAAAACAAATCTAGAAACAGGAAGCATGAACCAAGTGGTTCGGATTCTCAGGACACCTCACTAACCTAATAAGGGGAAGTTACTGCATCTTTCTCAGCCTCCCATTTCTTAATTAGAAATTGAAGTACCTCCCAGGGACAAAGGAGGTAAGGTTTAATGTAGAAATGTCTTCATGAATCAGAGGCAGATGCCACACCTAAAAAGGCATGGGGTGTGGGGGTGGGTGGTTATTGCTTTTGTTATTATTGGTGTTAGTGTTTTGATACTTTGATGTTTACAGTGATTAACTAAATGTAGATTGAACCCTAAATTCCTCCCCCACATGCACTCCTCCACACTGGGCTCTTTGTGTTAGCCTGGTTTCAGACCATAATTTCACATGTAGGTTATGTTATGTAAGCCATATAAAAATGACTGATGGCACTGAAAAATGTTTGATTGGAAATTGTTAAGCTTGATCAGATTTGTGCTTTCAAATTGTGGGTTGTGAGGTTGTGAAAAGAGCTAAGGAACAAACTTCCATGACCTGGGTGAACAAATCAGCGAAAGTGTTTTAGTAATGACAGGCCCAGTAAAGTTCTTTCAAGGTGCTAAGGTAACCCAGAAGACCTGTATTCCAAGACAACAAGGGCATCTTGCCAGCCTCTTTGTTCATCACATTTTACAAAAGCCTCAAAGTTTATGGCTTTCTTGGTTTCCTCCCTGATGTTTCCTGCAGATTAGAGGTGTTTACTATAGTAACCCAAACACAACTGTGTAAGGATAGGGGTGCCTGGCTGGCTCATCTGGTAGAGCATGCAATTCTTGATCTCAGGGTCGTGAGTTCGAGCCCCACATTGGGTGTAGAGCCTACTTTTAAAAAAAAATGTGTAAGTGTAATAGGGTTTCAGCTACCCAATAACAGCTGTGACTTTTCTGTTCTTTCAGAAAGTCATCATTCTCCAGGTACTTCTTATGACTTGAAGAAGAAAGCAAATGTTAGTAATTAGTTGGTGAATTAATGGGGCTGTTTCAACTGGACCCATTGTGGGTCTTGCTTCACCCTTGAGTTCTGCAGCTTTATGTCACCTTGGCAAGTCTCCTAACCTGTTGGTCTGTTTTCATCTGCGGGGAAATGGAGCTTATTCTACTTACCCAAATGCTATTTCACTATTTAACTAGCTGTAAATAAAGTACTATCTCTGGGACCAATAGTATATTTTCTCATTTGGGAAGATTCTCAGCTTGAGGAAATCTTGCTTTTAATTTCTCATGTAACTGTGAGTGAATTGTTCAATCTCCAAAGGACTTTATTTTCCACAGGAGCATGGTGAGGATTAACAGTTTCTACTCAACTCTCTCTAGAGATTTGCAAAGATCAAATGAAGTATACTTGAGATACTTTCCCTCTCACACATACAAAACACATACCGTGAAAGGAAGGTAGGTAGGACAGTTTCATCAATTTAAAAGAAAGCTTGAACAAGCCAGTGAATGGACTTAGTTATCTGGCAAACTTGAGTCAGGGAAATAGCAGGAACCCATTTGTATGTTTGTGCTGGTCCTCCTGATGAGGAAGTAAGAAGAGGCTTGTGCCTCTCTTGTCTTTTTTTTTTTTTTTTTTTAAGATTTATTTATTTGACAGAGACACAGCGAGAGAGGGAACACAGGCAGGGGGAGTGGGAGAGGGAGAAGCAGGCTTCCTGCACCTCCCTTCCTTGCAGGGAGCCCAATGCGGGGCTCGATCCCAGGACCCTGGGATCATGACCTGAGCCAAACGCAGCCACTTAACAACTGAGCCACCCAGGGCGCCCCCCTCTCTTATCCTTCTTGAGAAGGACAGAATGTGTACCCAGAAGACCCATTTATGAGATGTCAGGAAAAACTCAATATACTGGAAAAGTGAAAATTTTAGAAAATGTAAAATTGAGGATGTAGAGATAGATGAAGAAGTGGAGGATTAGAGGGGGAAAAAATCAGAAGGAAGAAGCCTTGAATGTTGGAGCCACAGAGCACTTGAGGTCAACAAGTAGTCCTTTTAAACTTCCTCACTAAGGATTGTTGGAGGGACTGGGGAAGATCATAAAAGACAAAAATGAAACCAAATGTATACTTGTGATAGATCCCTCCCACTGAGCTCCATTTTTGCACAGGGCATTTGACGTCTAACTCCTTTTCAATCTTCACAATTGCCCTTTGGAATAGGTAGGTTGCCTCTTCACAGGGTCACACTGGTGGGTTGCAGAGTCAGGGTTTGAATCCCAAACCCAGGCTGAGCAGATCATCAGCTGGTACAAATTGCCTAAAAACAGGCGCCTGGGTGGCTAAGTCGGTTAAGCTATCTGTCTGCCTTTGTCTCAAGTCATGATAAGCAGGGAGTCTGCTTCTCCCTCTGCTCACCACCCCCCCCACCCCGCCCGTTCCTATGTGCGCCTGCTCTCAAATAAAATCTTTTAAAGAAAAACTGTATAAAACCATAAGTACAAAGAAGGTACAAAGTGGAAGGAGTGAAGATGGACAGCCTTTAGATAAAATATGAAGTGAACCAAATGGCTTCCAGAACCTTTGACATGTTAGTGACCATTGTATGATAAACATTTCTTATATTAAGGTTCAAGAGTGTTGGGAACAAGTGCTGAGGACTTTTTCATGTACTTTATGATTCATATACAGTATTACATATTTTTATGTAGTATTATATAATTATAAAAATCTGAGGGGCAACCTAAGGTGTTATTAATAAATCATCTTAGGTATTCACAAGTAAAAGTATCCAAAACATATTTTATAACAACCCAAAGCCATGAAATAGCTCAAAAAGGAATCTGAAAGAGATACATGCAGGAGGGAACTCCATAAAATACTCTCAAACAGAAGTTGCGGATGGCACAAGGAAATCCAGTTGATGAAACTCAATGTGAAATGGACCAAACAAATGAGAGATTATACTGCCAGAAGACAATAATACCTTCAAAGTGCTAGGGAAGAATAACTGTGACCTTAGAATGCTATGTCCACCTAATTTATTATTCAAGAAAGAGAGTGAAATTACGACACTTTTAGACATACGTAGACAAAAATTAACCACTCATGGAAACCTTTGCTGAGAGAAATACTAAAGGATATACTTCAAGAAGGGGGGGAAAACCCTCAAACAATGGGTGAAAGAAGTCAGTAAAGCATGTTCTAACTAAGTAGGGACTTAAAATTATATATACTAAAAAATCTAAACATCTTACATCAGTTTGGATCTAAAATTCCAGAAAAGAACATGGGGTTCAAGGATTGCATTTCACAGGAATATTAAAGAGTATTGGGGCACCTGGCTGGCTCATTCGGTAGAGCATGTGGCTCTTGATCTCAGGGTTAAGTTCGAGCCCTACGTTGGGTATAGAGATTACTTAAAATTAAAATCTTAAAAAAAAAAAGTGTTAAAACTTTGGGGGAAGAAACATATTTTGTACCTTAATTTGCCTGGCACTTGGCACCTTTCTTTTCACTTTATTTTTGTCCCTTTCAGTCAGTGGGTGCTCACAGAAATACTAGGATAAATAAAACACAAAGGTGAATGCAGTTTTGCTTTTCAACTGGATGTGTAGCTATGGGACTCCTAAACACAGACAAAATGACAAAATAGGCTAACTTAAACCTTCATTTATTTATTTATTTATTATTTATTTGACAGAGAGAGACATAGCAAGAGCAGGAACACAAGCAGGGGGAGTGGGAGAGGGAGAAGCAGGCTTCCCACAGAGCAAGGAGCCCGATGTGGGACTCGATCCCAGGACCTTGGGATCATGACCTGAGCCGAAGGCAGACACTTAACAACTGAGCCACCCAGGCGCCCCCCTTCCTTTCATTTTTTTAAAGATTTATTTATTAGAGAGAGTGGGGGAAAGGCAGAAGGAAAGGGAGAGAGGGAATCTCAAGCAAACTCCACACTGAGCACAGAGCCCAACTTGGGCTCAATCTCATGACCTTGAGACCATGACTGAGCCAAAATCAAGCTGGACGCTTAACCAACTGAGTCACCCAGGTACCCCCTTCCTCTCATTTTTTTAATGCATTTCAAAGTAAATTGCAGACATCCATAATCTTTTTTAACAGCTTCATTGAGATATAATTCATATACCATAGAATTCACCCATTAGGCGTATATAGTCAGGGGCGCCTGGGTGGCTCAGTTGTTTGGGTGTCTGCCTTTGGCTCGGGTCATGATCCCAGAGTTCTGGGATCCAGCCCCATGTGGGGCTCCCTGCTCAGTGGGGAGTCTGCTTCTCCCTTTCCCTCTGCCCCTCTCCCCGCTCATGCTCTGTCTCTCTCAAATAAATAAAATCTTAAAAACAACAACAAAATATACGAATCAATGATTTTTAGTGTATGCACAGATATATGCAGCCATCACCATAATCAGTTTTAGGGCATTTTCATTGCCTTCCAATCTTCCCATTCTGCCCAGACCCTGGCAACCATTAATCTTTGTCTCTATAGATTTGCTTATTTTGGACATTTCATATACATCGCATGGCATCATGCAGTTTGTGGTCCTTTCTGACTGGCATCTTTCACTTAGAATAATGTATTCAAGGCTCATCCATATTGTAGCATGTGTCATTACTTCATTTTATTTCCAAATAATATTCCATTGTATGGTTGCGCCACATTTTATCCATTTATCAGTTGATGGATATTTACTTGTTTCCACTTTTTGGCCATTAAGAATAATGTTGTTGTGAATGTTTGTGTACACCTTTTTGTATGGGAATAAGTTTTCATTTCTCTTCAGTGTATACCTGGAGTGGAATTTCTGGGTCATACAGTGATTCTCTATTTAACTTTTTGAGGAACTGCAAAACTGTTTTCCAAAGCTGATACACCATTTACATTCCCACCAGCTGTATGAGAGTTCAAATTTATCCACATCTCCCCAACGCTTGTTATTATCCTCTTTTTGATTCTAGGTATGTAGAGTTACTTCATTCCTCCTCCCATTGACTCCACCTTGACATCAAGCTCCAAACAGTCATGTCACTGTGGTTCAGTCCAGCTCCCTGTGTGGCTATGTAATTTGGATCAACTATAGACCTGACTCAAGTTTCTTACTTATAAAAGGGAGTTTAGCTCATCTGGGCTTCTTGAGTAGTTTCTAAGTGGCATCACGGTGTAGAGGTTAAGAACTTGGATTTAGGGCGCCTGGGTGGCTCAGTTGGTTAAGCGACTGCCTTCGGCTCAGGTCATGACCCAGGATCGAGTCCCGCATCAGGCTCCCTGTTCAGCAGGAAGTCTGCTTCTCCCTCTGACCCTCCCCCCTCTCGTGTGCTCTCTCTCTCTCTCAAATAAATAAAATCTTAAAAAAAAAAAAAAAACTTGGGTTTAAAGTCAGACAAACATGGATTCGAATCTTTACTCCCTACTTAATTTCTGTGTGCCCTTAAGCAAGTCACTTTACCTCTTTGAGCTTCAGTTTCCTTATCTGTAAAGTGAAGATAATACCTACTACCTTCTTGGAGTTTCAGAAATGAATTTGGGTAGGGGTGCCTGAGTGGTGCAGTCAGCTGACGCTTGGTTTTGGCTTAGGTCCTGATCTCAGGGTCCTGGCATCAGGCTCCACATTCAGCACAGACCCTGCTTGAGTTTCTCTCTGCCTCTCCCCCCACCAAATAAATAAATAAATCTTTTAAAAAATTAATTTGGATATATAGTAGGCACTAAATAAATGGCAGCAGCTGCTGTTTCTTTTTATTCTGTTCTGATGGTATGTGTGAGGCCATGTTTAATATCAAATAAGATTCTCCAACATTCCTGAAAGACCATACAATTAGGGAACACATGCCAAAGATGTCACATGGGTCTGTTCTCATCAGCAAGACTGTCACCACTGCCATGCCTCCCCTCCCTGCCACCCAGTATCAATCCTTAGCTTAGGAGGGTTATTTGCTGCTAGGCCCAGCCCTTCCCTTAAATCTCAAGGGACTGATACTTTGGAACACTCCTTTTACAAAGTCTCTATCCCATCTCTCGTAAGGAGAGAGAATGATGAAATCATCAAACACTAAAAGCTCCACAGAATAGTGAGCTAAATAAAATAGGACGAGCCTGAAAAGGCAGTAGTATATCAACATATTCTTATGGCAGTTGGTGGACTTAAAATTTGATAGAAAATCAGTTCTAGAGGTGGTGCCTGTTTCTGAGCACATGCCCTGGGCAGCAGCAGATGAAGTGAAAAGACAGTCACAGAGAATATCAGCCCGAGTTACAGGTAAAGGGTGGAAACACTTTCTGATCTGTTCCATCACTTCAGTAACAGAATTTTAGTGTGAAAGAAAGCAATACAGATGCCTATCAAGGATAAAGGAAAACTCAGTAGGATTCAGTAATACAGTGAAAAGGGTCAGACTGTGCCTTTTAAATAAAAACCCTTGTTTCTTAGAGAAAGAATGGAGTGTAGGATATAATTATTTATTATATAATTATCCGAAGGGAGAATATCAGTGATGCTGCGGTATAAGAATTACCTTAACAGAAAACTTCTGTGTATTCCTTAAAAGGTTGTGTACTATATATGGGGTTAAAAACAAGGAAAGGGAGGGGCAACCTGGGTGGCTCAGTCATTAGGCCTCTGCCTTCGGCTTGGGTCATGGTCCCAGGGTCTTGGAATCGAGTCCCACGTTGGGCTCCCTGCTCGGCGGGAGGCCTGCTTCTCCCTCTCCCACTCCCTCTGCTTGTGTTCCCGCTCTCACTGTGTCTCTCTCTGTCAAATAAATAAATAAAATCTTTAAAAAAAAGGAAAGGGAGGGTAGTTTTAAATGTCATTTTTATTTTTTTAATACAAAGTCCCCTGAGGCTTCTATGCTAGCGTTGGGTGTGTGTTTGCCCCAGTAGTGTTAAGTAGCAGTATATTCTCCTGTTGGGCTGAGCCCTCTGTCTGACAGAGAGGCTTACATTTTATTCACCACAAGCTAGAGATGAATTTATTGTTCCCTTTCCAGTCTGTTTTAATGTATAGTTTTAAACTATCCTCCTACCTACTTAGTTCTTTGTTTGGTTCCTGGAATTCCCACACACAACCTACCCCAGTTTATCCTCGTCTCCTCTGTATAACCCATATTCCTAAAATGCTGTGTTCATCATGTCACCCTCTCCCCATCAGCAATCTGCTTTGGGCCCATTTACTATCTGTTCCAGATTCCCAACTCCCATACCTACCTCTTAAGGCCAGATTTCCATTTTCTCTCCAACATAGATCTATCATTCCAGTTATCCTGTACATTTCTACCTCCTGTCCTTTACCCATGTTCTTTTTCTACCTAAAATCTCTGATCTTGTCCTTTAAACCTGTTTCAATCCTACTGGTCCTTAGGTGCCCAGCCCAGGTTCTACCTTTATGTAGATAACCTTCTCATAGATAGCCCTAAGTGCTAGAGATACAAGATGAATTAAATGACCTGCTCCCAAGGAACTTTATCTCCCTCCATCTTCCTGTTTTTTCTTAGCTATAGCACACTGGCCTACTTTGTGTCCCTCAAACCTGCCAAGCTAGTTCTCATCTTGAGAACTTTATACTTGCTTTTCCTTCTGCTTTAAGATACTCCTCCCCCCCTCATCTTCATAAGTCCATTCATATCATCAAGTTTCATCTGTCATTGTTGGAGAGCACTGAACAGGGAAGAGTTCTTCTCTATTCCAGCTCAACCAACTACCAGGCACTCTGTCATATATATACCCCTATTGATCTTCTTCATTTTACTTATCCATACCTGCAGTTGTCTTGGTTTCTCTGCTTCCCCCCGCACCCCGCCCAACGCACGTACAACTTAGATGTAAACTACTGAGGGCAGGCATTCTGTGTTGCTTACCACACAATATTTCCAGTACTTTGAACATACCTGGTACACAGCAGGCTCTCAGTAAATATTTGTTGACTGAGATGTCCTAGACACTGTGCTTGGCCAAGGGGATGATGGGCTCTGAACCATGAACATCCAGGTGAGTGACCTGTCCAGTATCAGGACAAGCTTTTGGTGACTGCTAGAAGGTCAGTTTCCATTTATGTGCTGTTTATCTTGTGATGAGACCTGCTTAATTGTATTCTAGTTTTTGCCTCTCCCCTTTGCTGCTCAGAACAAAGTAAGAACTGCCTCATTTATTATGAGTATGCTCCAGGCTGACCAGGGCTGCTGGCATTGCTGCAAGTACTGTGTGTTGAGAAGATTGTGGAAAAACCATGTTGCTGCTATGATACGGCCTTGTGACAAGCTTCCATTCCAGGGACTAAGATAGCTGTCCCCACTAGCAGCCCTGTTATCCCAGGCCACTGACTTAATTTCTTTGTGCTTTTGTTTTCTTCCTTTGCAGAATGGGTTTTGGGGATTAGATGTGAATAATACCAGGAAAAATACAGAATGCTTAAAATTCTAACTTTCCCCCCCTTCCCGCCCTTAGATGTGAACGATTAGAAGAACAACTAAATGACCTAACAGAACTCCATCAGAATGAAATCTTAAACTTGAAGCAGGAATTGGCCAGCATGGAAGAGAAAATTGCGTATCAGTCCTATGAACGTGCCCGGGACATCCAGGTTAGCATGAAGGATTGGATTTGTAAAAGCAAAAGACTAACAAAAAGTAGAATAGTGGTCAGCAGGGGCTGGGGGCTGAAGGGAACGAGGGGTTCTTTTTTAATGACTATAGAGTTTCAGTTTTACAAGATGAAAAGAGCTATGGAGTTGGATGGTGGTGATGGCTACACAACATTATGAATGGATTTAATACCAGTGAGCTATACACTTAAAAATGGTTAATTAAGGTGGTAGGTTTTATGTTATGTGTCTTTTACCACAATAAAAAAGAAGAAGAGGAAAAAGGACTAAAATACTGATACATGCTATAACAGGGATGAATCTGGAAAACATTATGCTCCGTGAAAAAAAAGCCAGTCACAAAAGGCCACATATTATATGATTCCATTTACATGAAATGTCCGGAACAGGCAAATCTATGGAGACAGAAAGATCAGCAGTTGCCAGGGGCTGCAGGAAGGGGAAATAGGGAGGAATAGCTAAGGGTTAGGGGATTTCTTTTTGGGGTGATGAAAGTGTTCTAGAGCTTGATGATGGTAGTGATGGTTGTACAACATTATGAATTTACTAAATGCCACTGAATTGTACACTTTAGAACGGTTAAAATTTAATGTTGAGTGTATTTTACCATAATATTAAAAAGTTTAGAAAAAAAGATGGGGAAGGTAGAGTATCAAGAGAAGGTTATACCAACTGTAATATAACTAGTCTTCAAATGAGGTACATTTCTTGAAAGGCTATACCATGTAGGGGTGGTGGGGTGGTATGCTTGCTTGGGTTCATAGGAAATGTTCTGGGGGTCACAGGTCTCAGTATATAGGAGACCATATGCATTATTACATCTGTTGGTTACCGCTTCAGGAGCTGCTCTCACAAGAGAGCCATCTTGTCTGTCTTCTGTAGCAAGGGAGGCATTTGTCCTCGTTGCCAAACCCAAACCTTTTACAGGCACATTGCCAGGCCATTTGTGAGAATAACACATGAAGCAGTTATGTTTAAGGCTCTCTAGTTTATGCTATGAGGAAATAGAATATGTAACTTTTTCTTACTCCAGTTGGGAGGTATATTTCTAAGGGAACAGTTGCTGGTTTCACATAAAAGCATCTTGAAATAAGCTGGTCTTAGGGAAGGGAAGTAGTCCAGGAATTTTGTATTACAGCCTGAAAGAATCAAGGGAATGTCTGGATCATTTGTCCAGCTGCCATCTTCTCCAGACTCTGGAATTCTGTTTATGTTTTGGTTTTTTTCCCATGATCATTCTGGGCTGGGTAGTATTCGCTGTCCATTCATTAGCTTGCTTCAATCTGAAGTTGCCTAGCTTTCATCTCAAATCACAGGAAACCAGGATGCATTGAAACCAAGACCAGAAAAACCTAAGGCTCCCACCACCACTGAACTTTGGAGGATATTCTGTCCTCTGAATGTTGAGGGTAAATTTCATATAAACCCATGGCTTGAAGGGAGTATATCACTTACAGTGTTTCATCTAGTGTTTGGGCATAGCGTCCTCCTTACAAAGATCAACCTTAAAGGGGCAGTGGGGGGAGTGTACTCTTCTTATGAAGACAGAACAGAGAGCCCTTTACACTGATGTCTGTGATTGACTTGACTTGGAAAACAATGGATAGCGCGTACAAGGATGTCCAGAGGACATCCACCTCATCATTGTTACGGTGGAAAAGTTGGAAATAACCTAAATCTCTCCAGCAGGGAACTAGCTGAATAAACTGTGACATATCTATCCATACTATAAAATGCCACATAGCAATTAAAAAGAATGAGGTAAATCTCTACACATTGACGTGGAAAGGGTCGACAGGACCCACTGTTGAGTGAAAAAAAATGAGTTATGAATTAGTTCCTATAGTATGATACTATTAAGATAAGAAGTCAAAAAATAATTCCATACATTTCCCTAGGCTTAAATATGTAGACGTTTAAACATAGGTGAAAGAAGGAACACATGTCAGAGTGACAGTATTACTTCAAGGCTAAGACCTGGATTTAAGGAAAATATCAAGAGAGACAATGTATCCTATTTGAAATGTTGAGCAAGTATGTCTGTCCTGTGCAACTTTAATTAGTAATTTTTACATGGAAAAAAAAATCATATCCCAGAGGTCTTCTCATTAAAATGTTCAAGACCAAATCTGAGTGTGGCTCCTGCTTCCTGTGAGTCATCCCGGGAGGAATGCGGTGGAGGGCAGTTTAGGTGAGTAATAGTTGCTTGAATAAAGACTTACACATTTGGCCTCTCTTATTCAAGACTAGCATATTTAAAATCAATGGCATAGCTCAAGATGCATCCGGCTTGCCCAAAGTGCATGTCAGCTATTCAGAGTAGTGTGAGCAGAAGCTTAACTGTTCCCTGTTCTGGCCCACAGGAGGCCCTGGAGGCGTGCCAGACCCGCATCTCCAAGATGGAGCTGCAGCAGCAGCAGCAGCAGGTGGTACAGCTGGAAGGGCTGGAGAATGCCACTGCCCGGAACCTTCTGGGCAAACTCATCAACATCCTTCTGGCAGTCATGGCGGTCCTTTTGGTCTTTGTTTCCACGGTAGCCAACTGCGTGGTTCCTCTCATGAAGACTCGCAACAGGACGTTCAGCACTTTATTCCTTGTGGTTTTCATTGCCTTTCTCTGGAAGCACTGGGATGCCCTCTTCAGCTATGTGGAACGGTTCTTTTCCTCCCCCAGATGATGCTGGCACAAGAAGGCAGTGCTCCCCTACCCTCTGGCGAGTGCATGCAGCGAAGAATTAGACAGCAACTTACCTACTCTGAAGTTTTCTACAACAACAAAAGAGTTGAGTGAATCTGTTTACATTTAGAATAATGTTTTTTTCTTCAAGAGACGCAATTGCAATAGTATTTTTTAGATTTTATCCAAGAAGTTTTTTGGGCAAAAATCTTGGATCATTTTTATGTAGCATGATTTTCCTTGGGATGCAAATCTTAAACAGTCCTTTAATATGAACCAACAATCTGGAGCACACTGAAGGGCATTCTAAATTGTGGCTTGAAGGACTGCACTAAAACCCACTAAAAAGATGCAAAAACCTGATTAGGGAAACCAGTTAAACCTAACACCCTGCCTCGTCTGGGCTCACCACCTCTCCCCCTCCCAGACTAACTTTACTGTGAAATCCTACCACATTCCATGTCTGAATTTTTGGATTCAGGGTGGATTGTCCTTGTCCGTGGAAGAACACATGGATCTCTCCCTGGCTTTCTCACCCAAGTTGGCCGCTCATGCTAACCCTGGAAGTATGATCACTTTTGAACCTGGTCCCTTAACCTTTGCTAGGATACAAAAGTGAGAGCATCATGCCCCAAAGGATCACTGCAAAGCCCTACTACAGTATTTTGAAGTAGCCCTCTAAATACTTAATTTTAAGCAAAATCCCTTGGCCGCACTTTTAAGGTTTTTTTAAATATGTGTATAGTCACCAACTTAAAAAAAAACAAAAAATCCGAACAGCATACTTGAAGAATGTAATACTCAAACTCTCAGTGCTTCCTTATGGTTTCTAATAGGATTTTTTATTATTGTTATTATTATTATTGGGTTTTTTTGGAAAGGGTTGGGAGGGTCTTTTATTTTTCCTTTGAAATAAAGAAGTGATGTTTTTAAATGAAGAAATGTGTGGATATTTAAGTGTGCTGCTCCCTCTTGTCTTGAAGCAGTTTGAGTAAAGGAAGACTTGCTATAAATGCTTCCCTCTGATGCCCTTGTTTTGAGATGCAGCGTAGACTTCCTCCTCTGGCTGCTGCTTTTTGGTGCCTGCCGCCCCCACCACACCACTTCATGGGCTTGGCTTGGTTGGAGAGGAAAGGGGTGTGCAGGGGGAGGAGGAGGCTGTTTCCACAAACCAGCATGATAGGATAGAGATTTTTTTGCCCCAAGAAAATGTTCACCCAGTGACTTTGGGCTGGGGTTGTCTTTAGGAAAAATTGAGACTATATTAATGAGAGTCATACATAATTCCTTGTGTTTCCTTAATTTATTTTTAACACCCCCTGATGACTGAAACCAAAGTGATGTGGAAATCTTCTGTCTGCATTTTGACCCCAGCATCCTTAATTTCAAAGCTTTATTCTGTCTGCCTGAGAGAATCAACTGAAGGTGATTCTCCCTAAAGAACAGAAAAGGATCTGTCAGGTTAGAAGGACCCAAGTTTGGGGTGTAAAATGTTGTCCACTGCCTATTCATCTAGACTGACTTACTAACATACCTATGCTCAGTGGACTTTTATAGACAGTTTAGAAAAAAATGACTGAGCCTTCTTCCCCATGCTATAACCAGTTCCACCAGGATGGAACTGGGCTTTTAGAGCCTATCTAGAAAGCTTGGTTAATCTTTTCATATTCCTAGTATTGAATCACAAATGCTGTTCCTGCTTGGCCTCAGTTCTGTGCAACCAAGTGATGAGCAAGGGGCACATAACATGCCCTGAAAAGAGTAGCAAAGCATGCTTTGCCTATTCTTCCCATACCAGGAAATTCTTTTGGAACTAGATTAGCATTGCCTTCTCTGTCTGAGAGGATGGTTTACATGACAGCTCCAGCCTCCTGTGGCTTTGGCAGGCTGGCCTTCTCAGAGTCAGCATGTTGTCTCCATAATCATTTTGATATTTTAACTCAGGTACCCCAATCTTCACTCCATCCTCAGATGATTGTAGTACAACCTGTTAGCTCTGTTGACCTCTCAAAATTAGTGCCCAGAGCAGGGACCACGGGGATGATTTTTCTATTAAAAAATAATTGGAACCAATTCACGTTCAGGCCAAAAACAAATTATTCCCATGCCTATGTATTTTAAATGTTAACTTTGCCTAAAAATATTGCAGTGACTTCAGGCAGGAGTGCCAAAGGACACCATGACCTTGTCAAACTAGCATAGTTTCGCCGAACCTTCTGCTCTAGCTTAATCACTCAGAGTAGGGAAGAGAGCCCCACAAAGTTATTAAAAAGAGGCTCTAGCCACCATCCTCCAGTTTTTCTAAGAACCTTTGAGTCCCCTAAACTGTGTAGAGGCTACTAAGTTTTGTGGGCGCTAGAAGTCACTGTGATAGATGGATTGAAATTGTTCCCATTTGCCATGGGTCAATTTCTATCAAAGGAAGGTTTTCGCCTCTGGACAGCCCCCTGAGATCCCAGCCAAACAGGCCCGTGCTAACTGTCCACCATCCTCTCTCAAACTGTCTTAGGAAGGAGCTTCAAGCTAGGTCAGTCATGGTAATGGCTTTCTACGTGTCTTGTTCCTTGATTCTTCACCAGACCCAACAGTTGTCATCATTTAATGCTATTTGTAACCATGCATCTGTTTTCATGCCTTCCCCCACTTCCCACTCCCACACCTGTTGCCTTTGTGTTTCTTTGCATTGTGGCTGTTCCCGGATTCTGGTCTATTCAGAGCTCTTCTATAACCTCACTCTAATGGTTGTTTAACAATTGTTCTGTGAGTGGAAATTTCCCCTTGCTTTAATGCTTCTTCTCTTTTAAAGACTACGTGCATTCCCTTTGAAATGAAGCATTCCTGGATTACTTGTTAGTGCTGGTGCTTGAGGCTGGCTGTGGTAGCCTGGGTGACTCTGTTCATTGTAGAATAACATTTTACCATTTTTATGATTCAATTGAAGGGCACTTCTGTCTGCTCCAATTTCAGTTCCTTGGTATATACTCAGTGCATCCTAGCAAGGAAGGCTTTCTACTCCACTGGCTCCCTAAGAAGCAAAAGTAGGTTAAATTTTACACTTCATTGACTGGGGTCTTCTTTCTCCCCTGTACCCCTGCCACCCAACTGAGGTAAAAATCTGATACCGAGGAAAACACTGGGATTAAGCCTTCCTTGCTAGCCATGCCCTAATAATGAGCATATTTTTATGTGGTCTTCACTGCATTTGGTTTTGTTTCTGACTTCATATTCCTTTGAGGTACAGTCAGATGAAATGCTGAATTCCAAGTAAGTTCCAGTGAGGAGCTGCCTTTCAGCTTTGGGAAATATGCATCCAAAACAAAACCAAATATTATAATCAACAAATTGACACAGGCAAAATTATGGTTCCCACCCCCAAATGAAACTGGGGATTTTGAATGTGGCTCTAAGAGTTAACATTTCTGTCTGTGTGTTGTGTATGCTAGGTGATACCCTCAGTAGGACTGACTACTAGACTGTAAGTGTGTTTTATCAAAGTGTGTCAGAATAAAAACTCACTTGCACGAACTGAAAAGTACAGAAATGACACTTGTGAACGCGTGAACGTTAACACTGTAGTTGATAGATCTTAAGCTGCTAATTGTTGAGAGAGAATTACATTTATGTTTTGTCTGGTTGCTGCATATTCTCAGCAGCACTTTTACTGTACATACAAATTGAAATAAAGACCTCAGCTATTAACGAGGTGGTTGGACTCGGGTTTATTTTGCTCTTTATTTTTGCATATTTATTCAGTTTCCATGACAAGTTTGTCAGTCTGAAAACTTTCCATTAGTTTGTACATTAGAAATTCTGTGTGTGCATGTGCACGCACACGGGCACGCAGTCAGTATCTTGAAACCATAACTGATAGCTGGGTGACTGTCACTGTCTCCCAGGATTTTATACCCATCATTTCAGATGGTCACTTTGCCAAAATTCCTTTCAACTGGTATGTAAGCCTGCCTTTTAGTTCTTTGGAGGGAGTTTTTTAGAGGTATCCTCCCACCTCAGATTCATCTGATGACCCCAAATGGGTATAATAGTCCCTGTCCATTCTTTTTATTATTGAAATATAGTTGACCCACAATGTTACATTAGTTTTAGGTATACAACATAGTGATTTGACAAGTGTATATGTTATGCTGTGCTCACAAGTGCAGCTACCAACTGTCACCATATAATACTGTTACAATCCCTAATCTCTGTCCATTCTTATAAGGCTTTGTTAATAAATGTTATGATGGGTATATAAATACACTTTGTAAAACATCTGACATTTGAAATTGTATATACGTGTAAGGGGTTTTTATGTAGCCAAATCTCATCTATAGTTTTGTTATAGGGGTAGTAATTTTTTTTTTAAGTAATATCTATGCTCAATATGGGGCTTGAACCCATGACCCTGAGATCAAGAGTCATCTGCTCTACTGACCGAGCCAGCCCTAGGGGTAGTAATTTTTCTTTTTATTTATTTTTTATTTTTAGTTTTTTAAAGATTTTATTTATTTATTTGAGAGAGAGAGAATGAGAGACAGAGAGCATGAGAGGGAGGAGGGTCAGAGGGAGGAGTAGACTCCCTGCCAAGCAGGGAGCCTGATGCGGGACTCGATCCCGGGACTTCAGGATCATGACCCGAGCCGAAGGCAGTTGCCTAACCAACTGAGCCACCCAGGCGCCCCGGGGTAGTAATTTTTAATATGGTTTCTCCTTGATAATCTCTGGGAAGCCTCTGGAAATGCAGAAGCTCTCATCTTGCCTTTCTTTGAGAGAATACCAAGAGGGACCTGATGACTTGGTTTTTCATAGCTGCAATTTGAATGTCAAGATATTTGGGCCCACACTTCTGGCTTACTAGCTCTGCCTCCTACCCCATCTGTACTTAGAGATATCATTCCCACCTTGATCCTACCTAGTGGGTGTTGTGAAAATAAAGAGAGCCTCTGTGAAAGCCTTTTAAATTATAGTGAGAAGGCCTTAAATTTCTTAAACTGTGGACCAGGCTGCCATGTACTGATGTGCAGGTTGTACATTGCCCAGCCCCATAGTAGGCTACACTGTGAACAATATATCCAAGTGTTGTGCAGTGCATAATGGGTACAAAGAGCAGGTCTGATTATAATAATTACATAATGGATAATAATCTTAAAGCCTGCTTTATTTTCATTCATTAAGAACTTGGGAGAGTGGACGGCTGGTAACCGATCTGAGAAGCTGTTGTGAAAACAGACTGGGGAGACAGGTGAGGGTATGGCCAACTAGAAAATGTATGTCTCATCTAAAGGATTCAAATGTATTACTTTTAAACACTATGGGCAAAGCTAAATCTAGCCAGCTTGTGACCTCGAGTCTAGGTAGTAAAGAGTGGCTAACATTTATTGAGTACTTCTTGAATGCCAGGCATAATGCTTGCATGCAGTTCTCACTTCTCCCCACAGTCTCACACAGGCATTGTCCTCATTGTCTAGGTAAGGAAACAGCCCTGGGTTCAGTGGCTTGCCCAAAACTGTACTGTTAGGAAATGGTAAATGAACTTGTTGGAAAATAGGTCTGTGCAACATAGATAACAAAAGATGAGTGTTTACAATGTGAGTATAAGTTAATGTGAACCTAGAAGAAAACAGCTCAGTAGAGAAGTAGGCAAAGGTTATGAAGAAGTAGTTCACAGAAAAAGAAATGAATGGCCAATAAGCATTCAGAAGAAAATGTTCAGCCTCATGTGTAAATCAGTGCGTTAAATGAAAAACAAACAAAAAACCCAGTTGTGGAATAGTATACTGTCTCCTGTTCATGCGAAAATATTCTTGTTTGTGTAAATGTATGTATGTAAGCCTCTAGAAATGAAACTGCACATTGAGCTGTCCCCAAGTAGTCACTGCAGGGTGTGGGGGCTTTCATGCTTGACTCCTGTAAAATACGAATCTCTCGAATGCAAAATGTATTTGTCTACTTTTTAAAGATATCAAAACTTTTTAAAAAAGAAAATGATAGGTCCATTGTGGAGAAATGAAAAGAGTTGATAATGTTTCTAATACCAGATTATAATAGACCATTTTCTGCTTTAGGATTGTCTTAGAAGGAGCTCTAGGGCGCCTGGGTAACTCAGTAGGTTAAGCAGCTCCCTTCAGCTCAGGTCATGATCCCAGGGTCCTGGGATCGAGTCCCACATTGGGCTCCTTGCTCAGCAGGGAGCCTGCTGCTCCCCCTGTTCATGCTCTCTCTCACTCTCTCTCTCTTGCCCTTTCTCTGACAAATCTGAAAAAAAAAAAAAAAAAGATGACTTACTTCATTTCAGCAGTTACTGAGACTATTAAAAGGTACAGCAGGGGCACCTGGCCGGCTTGGTCGGTAGAGCATGCGACTCCTGATCTCGGGGTTGTGACGAGCCCCACATTGGGCTTAGAGATTACTTTAAAAAAAAAAAATGGGTGCCTGGGTGGCTCAGTTGGTTAAACGTCTGCCATCAGCTCAGGTAATGATCTCAGGGTCCTGGGATTGAGCCCCATATCGCATCAGGCTCCCAGCTCAGTAGGGAGTCTGTTTCTTCCTCTCCCCTCTGCCCTTCCCCCCTGCTTTTGTGCACTCACTCTCTCTCTCTCTCAAATAAATAAAATATTTTATTTTGTCTATTTTTAAAGATTTTTTATTTATTTGATAGAGACACAGAGAGAGAGGGAATACAAGCAGGGGGAGTGGGAGAGGGAGAAGCAGGCTTCCCGCTGAGCAGGGAGCCTGATGCGGGGCTCCATCCCAGGACCCTGGGATCATGACCTGAGCCGAAGGCAGACACTTAATGACTGAGCCACCCAGGCACGCCTCAAATAAATAAAATATTTTAAAAAAATAAAACAAAAACCAGGCCTTAAAGAGATGGTTGTGAGGATTAAATGAAATAATTGTAAAGTGTCTTGCCCAGCACCTGACCTCAAGTAAGTGCTCCACAAATGGTCTCAATATTATTAATAGACCCAGGAATTCCTTGAGGACAGGGACCTGTCTCTCTGGATCTCTTCAGAATATATCCTGTCTCCCATTCTCACCTGATGAGAGGCTCAGTAACCAGACTTTGGGCTGTCCCTGGCCAGCCTTGGCTCTGGAGTTGGTTTGGGGAATGGAAAAATCAGTTTGTGTCAAGCAAACCCAAACAAAAAAGAAAACACAGCCATAGGGATCAAAAACTTGCAAATGGATGCACATACAGTTGGCTAATGATTTTACTGGTGACTTCTTAACCAGCACAGTGGCAGGGACATTGTCCTGTTCATGACTGTGTCCTTAGTGTCAGGAATGATGCCTGATACGTAACAGGTGCTCATTAAAAAGTGGAATTTAAAAATCACTATTGAATCCCTATTCTGTGCCAGGCACAGTCCTACTTGTATTACTTTCTGTTCCCTGCTCTGAAGAGGAGCTGGTATAATTTCCATGTTGCCGACAAAAACAGAAGCTCAGATAAGCGTTTGGGTTTTTCCCTATGAACAGGTCATTTCATCAAAGGCAAAGTCAGAATTTGAACTCAGCTGAGTTTGCCTCTAAAGCCTATGCTGTTTCTACTATTCCATTTTGCTGGACAATAAATCAAGATTTGTGAATTTCAGACTTTGTGTAACCCTGAGAAGGCAAATCACTTACTTTTTCTGGACCCCAGTGCCTTACTATAAAGTTACCTTAGTTCTTTTCCAGCAATAAAATGATATTCTTAACACTTACTGCCCAGCTCACGATCTCCTTAGGAGCATTGGCCATAACCACTGAAAGGGTTAAATATTGAGACAGGATGAAGTGGAGATTTGCAGCTGAGATCTGGATATGACCATAATAGGATTGTGCATATGGGAGGAGGGGTGGGAGCCGGAAGCCAGGGAAGGGGTTTAAAGCAAACATAACAGGATGTCTGCATGACGGTGGGCAAATGGGCATTCTGTTCTCTTTCTGTATGAAATATTTCCTGATCTAAAAGAAAAAATTAAATGTATCATGGTATTCACATGTATAGCACCTTAATGGGAGCATTAAAAGGATGATAATTGGGCCAATTCCCAGTGTGCTCTTCATGAGATCTGCAAGTTGTGTTCAGCTAGTCAGAGTTCTTACAGAGCGCACATCAAGACATCTCTGATACTTCAAAAACCAATGTTCAAAAGAAAAAGTATCACAGTTCTATCCCATTTAATTTTTCATTTACTGTAATGATTAAAGGCTTGTACCTATAATGGGTTATCTGAGAGAAGTAGTTGCAGGCAGCTTAAAATTTTCTCATGTCCTTTAAAAAATGTATTTTTAAAAAGGATTTATTCATTTAAGAGAGAGAGCATGGTGGGGAGGGGGAGAAGGAGAGAGAGTCTTAAGCAGCCTCTGCGCTGAGCATGAGGCTTGACGCGGGGCTTGATCCCATGACCCTGAGATCACAACCTGAGCTGAAACCAAGAGTTGGATGCTTAACCAACTGCACCACCCAAGCACCCCTAAAAAATATATATATATTTTTTTTAATAGTTGATATTTTAAGCACAAAATGTAAGAATTTCAAACATCAAGTAAAGTTTTTGTCCATTTTAAATGCCCTAAAAAATAAATAATATAGTTAAATTTTTCTTCATTTGAAGACCCCTTTATTTGCTTCCCAAAATATTTATACATAAAATTTGAATTTATCAATGAACCCTTTTTCTCAGACAATTAAACTAAAGAATATGTGTAATTTGTGCATGTTAAAACTTGACCTCACAAGTGTTTTAACTCCCTGAAGTGTCATTCTGCCTGCCCAGGGGGTCCTTGATAACCTCCTTTTGATAGAGACCCTGACTCACACTGCTTTAAGCACTGGACACTTTTTTCCCTCTTACTCATTTTCAGTAGGCATCTTCCAAAACATATGACACATTTCCTGCTGAAATTGATCTAATAGCCAGGATCAGGTTGTTAGCCCAGAGGAGCGCACTTGGATTTTTTTCTTTCCAAAGATCCTATTTACTTGTCAGAGAGCAAGCCAGCACAAGCAGGGGGAGCGGCAGGCAGAGGGAGAAGCAGGCTCCCCACTGAGCAGGGAGCCCGATGCGGGACTCCATCCCAGGACCCTGGGATCATGACCTGAGCCGAAGGCAGACGCTTAACTGTCTGAGCCACCCAAGCGTCCCCACATTTGAATTATTATTAGTGTGACACTCTTGCCCCTGCACTAAAGCAACCCAGACTACCTTTCTTTTTTTAATAGCAGTAAAATTTACTGAGATAGAACTCCCACAACCATACAATTCACCCTTTTACAGTGTTCTGTTCAGTGGTTCTTAGTATATTCACAGACTTGCTCATCCAGCATCACTAATTCCAGAACATTTTCATCACCTCCAGAAGGAACCCTGCACCCCTCAGCTATCACCCTCCTCTTCTCCCATTCTTCCCAGCACCAAGCAACCACTAATCTACTTGCTATCTGTCGCTTTGCCTACTCTGAACATTTCATACAAAGGGAATTCTATAATGTATGGTCCTTTGAGATGCTTCTTTCACTTAAACTGTTTTCAAGTTTCATCCATATGGTAGCATGTTTCAGTACTTTATTCCTTTCACTGCTGAATAATATTGCATCGTATGAATTTACCACATTCCTATTCATCATTGGATATTAGGGTTTTTTCTACTTTTTGGCTATTATGAGTAGTGCTGCTGGGAACATTCATGCCCAAGTTTTTGAATGAACATGTGTTTTCATTTCCCTAGGAGTGGAATTGCTGGGTCATATAGTAACTATGTTTAACCTTTTGAGAAACTATCAGCTTGTTTCCAAAGTGGCTGAATCATTTTACATTCCTACCAGCAAGCTCCACATGCTCCTCAGCACTTGTTATTATCTGACTTCTTAATTATACCTGTCCTATGTGTGTAAAGCAGTATCTCACTGTGGTTTTGATTTGCATTTCCTTGTTATTCTAATGTGTCTTCTCATTAGCTTTCCTATCTATAGCCTCCCAACCCAGGCTGTGGTCATCACATTTCATTATTGCCCAAGTGCTTGCCTTACTTAAAAGGCTTCCATTTCCCCTCTAAAAACTGCTTTTCATCTTCCATGGGGTGGGATCCCATATATCCTGACTCAGAGTTATGTCCAAAATAAGATTTCATGGCTTCTGAATGTGGCCCCTCCAATAAGTTAGATATGTGTTGGACGTTGTGATTGCTGACATAGCAGCTTTAAGACTCCTTCTGCTTAAAACCAAGATTTTTATTCTTAAAAAGGAAAAAGAAGGAGAAAGGAAGAAAGGGCGAGAAAGGAAGAAAAGAAAGAAGGCAAGAAGGCAGCTCTGCCTCCCACTAGTTGTGTGACCTAGAACTTGGGGTGTCCCAGCTCCTTGGGCCCTGCCTGGTGCCCCTTCACTCCTCGGCACCTTTGCGTGCGCTTTTCCTTCTTCTTGCAATGACCCCACCACCACCACCACCTCACTTGTCTGCCTAGCAAGTTCTTATTCTTTTACTTAACTTTACTAAAGAATTTTTCAAAGGTAGGCAAAAAACGAATAGTAATAATGAACCCAAATCCACAGTTACCAACTTGTAGTCAATCTTGCTTCATCTGCACTTGCCCTCCACTCCCCACTCCCCTCAAACTGGATCCATTTGAGGTAAATATCAGATAGCAGACAGTATTTGTCTGTTTTGATTTTTTTTTTTTTAATTTCTGGTCAAATGCTCCTTTTTCTTTTTTAATTAAAATGACATTCACATAATAAAATTAACCAAAATTTTAAAGTGAACAGTGACATTTAGTACACTTGCAATATTGTGGAACAACTGTCTATCTGGTCTTGAAAAGTTTCACCACCCCAAAAAGAAACCCCATAGCCATTCAGCAGTTGCTCCGCCTTCCCCCTCCCCCCTTCCCCTAATCACCATTTTGGATTCTGTCTCTGTGGATTTACCTATTCTGGATGTTTCATTTAAATGGAATCATCAAAGTGATAATTAAAGGATTGGGGTGGGGGGGGATGAAATGGAATTGTCCCGTATGTGACATTTTTGTGTCTGGCTACTTTGACTTAGCATAATGTTTAAAAAGTTCATTCATGTTGTGGCATCACTTCATTCCTTTTTATGTCTGAATAATATTCTGTTGTATGAACAGACCACATTTTGTGGAGCAATTCATCAGTCAGTAGCCACTTGGGTTGTTTCCACCTTTTGGCTGTTCCGAATCAGCTGCTCTAAACGTGTGTACGTGGACTTGTTTGAGTATCTGTTCTCAGTTCTTTGGGGGTGTCACCTGGGAGTGGAATTGCTGGGTCATATGGTAATTCAGCGTGTCATTTCTGAAGGCTTAAGCTGCCACTCCTCTGTGAAGCCTGTCCTGACTTCGCCTCATACACTCAGATGTCCCTGCCTTTTGCTGCTGTCTGGGTTACAGCACCCACCTCCCTGATGGTGTTCATTGGTTTATGTGTGGTTTTACCATATTACATCCCTTCCTCTGGTGACTGAGTCTGCTTTCAGGAAACACTCTCCCCCATTCTCGCTCCCCCTGGTTAAAGTCGAACCAACCCCATATGACCCCTGGCTCAAGGGATGGACAAGTAATCTAGTCAGGCCAGTGAGAGTCAGTCCTGAGGCTCTTGTGGCCTGCGCTGGGTAAGAAGGACTCGACACCTAGGTTTGCTATCTACGAGAGTCCTGTGTGCCCAGAGCTGTCCCAGCCTCAGCCTGCCTAAGCATGAACTCAAGAGGGACGGAGGCAAAGCTAAGACATGGAGACAAGAGATAGGTTCCTCATGAAACCAGCCTGACTCCTGGATGCAGCCATGCTTAAAGCCATTTCATCTTCTGAAACTCACGATGGCATGAGCCACTAAATTTCCTTTACTGCTAAAATTCTTTGAGTTGGGTTTTGTTACTTACACCCAGGAGACACATGCGATGGTTGACCCCTAAGGAATTGTCTGCCCATACCCTTATGGAACCACACCTTCCCTAGCTTCAGCCATGCCGTCTGCATGAACGTGACCATTATTCTCAGTCTGGGACTGGCAGGCTTGGGACCCAAGAGAGGGTCAGTCCTAGTTTTTGGGTCATAGGAGCAGGTAAGTGTGAAGTTCGTGAGGGAGAGCTGTTGGCAGGGAGACCCCGCGTCAACAAGGAGAGGGGAGACAACACACACCACAGCACCAAGGGCACTGGCCCCAGCTGCTCCCACACTCAGCACACTCTATCCTTACCATGGATTAACATGTAAGATATGCCAGCATAATTCAAACTAATCCCCCCTCCTTGGGGCCTGATCTAACCATCTATTCATGTGTCTCCTGTAAACTCCTTAAGACACAAACCACTTCTTACTCACTTCTGTGCCCTTAACACCAGCCCGGCACTCTGACAGGACACCTACATGGACACATGGCTGACTTTGTCCAGTGCTTATCCATTCTAGGAGCTAAGTTATTATGTGAATCATCTTTTCTAATCCTCCCAGTATTCCTATTAGATGCAAGTCGATAGAACTATGTGAAATTTCCAGTACTCAATAACTGTGTTTAGCTCAACAAAACTCAGCAATTTCATGTGGCCCAATCAATAAATATGGTATCTTGCTAAGGAAGCCAGGGAGACTTGGGGTCTTGCCCAAGGTAGACCAGGTAGAAAATGCTGGCACTGATGGGCAAGGTGAGGCCTTGATTTTTAGATGGCATGAGTGAGTGAGAAGAAGAGAAAGCCACAAAACCGAGCCCCAGTCCCTGCCTGCCTGCCCTCTGCTCAGTGGGCAGCTGAGAGCAGAGGGGGCCAAGGGCCCCAAGGTTCAACGAACACACCAGGGTCGAGCAGAGTTGCTTCAGGTTCACCATGGAGCCCATCCCACTACTTCCCACAGGGCTCAGCCCAGACTGGCCACAGCTGGGCCACAGCACCTCTGCCACCCCTGGGAACCCAGCATGTGTGCCCAGAACAGCAGAGCACACTCGGGGCGTGGTTCATCCTGCAAAGACTGACGGTCAGCACAGAGAACAGGAATGGGGCCTCTGGGAAGAAGTCTCTGTGAAGGCACCCAGTGCGGGCAGAGCAGGCAGCCTGTCTTCTGCCCAAGTTTGACTCCCCGTGACCTCAGGCAGATTGTTCCCCTCTCCTTGCCTCTCTAACTCAGCTGAAAAATGGAGGTAATAATACGCCAGGCTCATCAGGTTATGTGGATTTCATGAATTAATCCATCCAAGTCCCTAGAAGACCATCTGACACATAGTACAGGCTCAGTGACTGTGAACTAGTGTTGCTATTATTTGGAAGCCCTGCTCCCATGGGCATCCTTTGCCCCAGCCGTGACAGAATGCTGCCACTTGCTGGCCCCTCCACACCTGTGCACGTGTTACTCTGCTTCTGCATCCCTCTGTCCACTTGGGAAATTTCTATTCTTCCTTCGAAGAGCACCTCTTCTCAGAAGACTTCCGTGACCAGCCCTTTTCCCCCTGCCACGTCCCCCAGACAGACCAGCAAATTGGTCTGCACTTCCTTTTCTGAGTATCCATGCTAGGACCAGCTAGGCTGGGCCTTTGCAACAACTACCCAGTGAGTGTGGTTGTGCATCTGCACATCTGTCAGCCCCCCACCCCAGACTAAGGGGAACACAGGGAGGGGCTGGGTTCCTCTCCTCAGGAACCCCACCACACCTCAATGGGTAGGTGATGGCTGGGGCCCTGGGAGCCTTCGACACATATCCCATGAGGGCACTTTAGGATGCTCCCAGCTTTGGAAAGGGAGGTATCTAGTATGAAATGGCCAGTGATTGAACCAGAAATCTCCCAGTTACAGCACAAGTACCAGAGGAACTTGAGTCTGGAGGGAGGCTGGGATGCCATGGGTTCCCACACTTCAGACCCAGCTCCCTGGTGCCACCCATCAGAGAGCTGCAAACTAAGTTACAGGTGGGCCCCCCAAAGGAATTTGGAAACCCCGTGCGCCTTCCCACACAATTTTAAATTGACATCTACAATATTTTAAAGTTTAATCAGATGTAAAGAATGTACTTTCCAGGATATTTTAAATATTGACATTGTGTTTCATCACTATTGGTAATACTCCCAGTGAATCCAAAGAACGTAGTGATTGGATACCCACCATCACCCACGTAAAAAAGTACACGAATAAGCTCTTTATTAATGCAGTTTTACTTCATTGTTTATTTTTTTTTTTAAAGTAATTTCTACACTCAATGTAGGGCTCAAACTCACAACCCCAAGATCAAGAGTGGTGTATTCTTCTGACTGAGCCAGCCAGGCTTCCCTTACCTCATTATTTTTGAATATGTTGAGTATTAATGAATATTTTGAAACTTGAATTCAATTCCACAGTCCCCACAAAGTTTCAGCCTAGGGTAATATATTCTTGTGCCTGGTCACATGCTCCTCCTTCTCTGTAGCAAAAACTATGGATGTAAAGTAAAGTTTCAAAAATTTAAAATTTTCTGTGACTATAAGTCACTTAAGTGTTTAAAAACTGTTATTCCAGAAAGTTCATTCAAACATTCATTACAAATGTTATTAGATGGAGAGGGTGGGGAAATGGAGGCATGCGCAAGAGAAAAAGGGAGCAAAGGAATAAATCCGAACAAAAGAGAAAACAAAAACAAGGGCGCCTGGGTGGCTCAGTTGGTTGCGCGACTGCATTCGGCTCAGGTCATGATCCTGGAGTCCCTGGATAGAGTCCCGCATTGGGCTTCCTGCTCGGTGGGGAGTCTGCTTCTCCCTCTGACCCTCCCCCCTCTCATGCTCTCTTTCTCTTCATTCTCTCTCTCTCAAATAAATAAATAAAAATCTTTAAAAACAAAAACAAATGTTATTAGAATGCAACTGATCAAAACAATATAAATATATTACAATACTGATGCTTATTAAACAAAATGTTATTTGAATGCATTTTTAATGAGTTGATTAAATTTCCCTAGTTTTGTGTACCAGTGGTTAAATATTCCTTATATCTATGATGAGACAGTGTTCAGCTTCATCTCTTCCTAGTTCTCATTTTTAAAGATATAAGCACTCAGAGGTCTTGTCACATAAATAGGCAACAGAAAAGAAAGGGAGTAGTATTGGAGCAATGTAACTCTAAAATTACTTTAACTTCCTTTTGAGTTTTATGCCAAATCAATAGTAATCCATCATCAGGAGGATTGGGCCCTCCTGCAATCTTGTTGCAGGCAAAACATGGGAACTACTGGACTGGCAAAAGGATTTCTCTCCAAATCTCTGGAACCCTTTAGAGCCCTTTTTCTTCTCCAGACCCAGAGCAGGACTTCCAACTGGCCTTTTGTTGGCCTCAGGTTGGGGGCATTTGCCTTTCTTTCCCAAAACAAGAAGCTACTTTTTCAAAGAGTCAATGCCCCATTTGAAGACCTTGGTGGGTGAGGATGAGGGACCCCTTGACCAAGGGCCTGGGGAAACGGGTGGGGCCAAGAAGGATGAAAGAAAGTTTCCATCTCAGGATGCAAGTGCATTTTTTGCCCCCACCAGCCTCTTGCCCATAACTTGGCACTGTCAGTGGAGAGGGCCTCAGACCTGCCCAGGGTCATTCAGTTAAAAACGGTGATTACTTCAGCCCAGGAAAGCTTAGTGAATAAATTTCAATTAATTAGAATATAAGTGAACAACTAAATGTCCTGGAGTGAATCCTGGGGTGGGGGGCTGGTTGGGGAAGGGGAGCATGCTATAAAAGACCTCCTTGGGACAACTGGCAATATGTGAATAAGGTTTTGCAGGTTAAACAATAGTATTGTTTACAATAGTAAACAATCAAATCACCTGATCTTGAAAATTCTGCTGTGGTTGTGTACGAATGCCCTTGTTCTTGGTTAAGTACCCACTGAAGGGTTTAGGGTTCAAGGGCGTCACGTCTGCAACTTACTCTCCGGTGTTTGAAAGGGGTCTTGAATACGCAGAGAATAGGTAAGAATGCTAAAACTTGGTGAATCAGGGTTATGAAGGGGGTCCAAGTAATCTCTATACTATTCTCCACTTTTCTGTAACTGAAACGATTTCAAAACAGACGCGGCAAGCCTGGTCTATGTCGCCCCCTGGTGGTTGGCATGGGGAAGTGCACCCTTCGTGTCGGAAACCTTTAAACTCCCCGCCTCGGGCTGCGGGTCCCAACCTCCCAGGGTCCAGCCACCCGTCCTGCAACAGCCTCCCGCCTAGGGCGTCCCCGGCGATGCCGGTTTGATTTCCCTGCTTGCTTAAATCCGTCTGTCTCTGTGAACAGCTGCAGGCATATTTCTGGTGCGAAATAATATGAAGTCACATTAATCTTGGTTTGAAAGAAGTCGGAATTTCAGAGCTTCCAACCCAGATCACATGCTTTCTACAACTTAGGAAACAGGCCCGGAGAGGGCAAGAGATAGAGCGTGACTAGAACCAAAGTCTTCCTGCCTCCTTTTCTCAGCAAGCAGGGGGTCCAAGCCCCACCGTCCACTCACTAGATTTGACCCTCAAAGCTGGCCACGCCCCTAAAGCCTGGGCTCCCAGGAGGCGCCGTCTGACCTCGCCTCCCACTCCCAACGTGCCTGGGCCCTCTGGCCTCAAACCCACCCGGCACCTTCTCTCGCCTTACGGCCTTTGCATCCGCGACGCTCCGCACCGACTCCCCGAACTACAGGTGCCCTTCCGCACGAGTCTCCCCAGGTGTGCATTCATCCATTTGTCGTTGACCTGTTGCTGCGCACCCCTCTTCCTCCACTGGAATGGGGATTCCTGTGGACAGGACCCTGTCCGTCTGGTTTCCCGGTGTGTCCACCCTCCTGGCCCAGAGCGGGAACTTTGGCGAGGGCAGGAATGTTTGTCCCTGGTTCCTTTTCCCCCCGCCCCGGCCTTGCCCCCAGGTGACCGTCCGCAAGGGATCGTCCCTTCCCGGAGCGTCTGTGGTTTCTGAGGAGCTCAAGGCCAGGAAGGGGTAAATGGGTGCAGGCGGGGGGCGGGCCGCTACTGGGGGCCCCGCCCTCTGGGGGGGGGCAGCGTGCCGCAGGAAGCGTGCGCCGCTGTAGCCGCGGAGGGGCGCAGTGGGGTTTGGGACCACTGGCCTGGATCCCCTCCCAGGCGAGGACGGCCGGCGCGGGCTGGAGGAGTCCTCGCCGCGCCAGCCAGACACCCCTCCCCCAGCCCGCTTCCTGGCCGCGCCCACCGGCCCGACCCCGGCTCGCGCCGAAGGTCCCACCCCGGGGACAATGGCAGGGGCGGAGCTGGAGCGGACGTGCGGACAATGGACCCCCGCCCACCCTGGCCGGTCCGCATCCGGCTTTTCTCGGCCTGGGAGGGCGAGCGGGACGCGGAGGTGGCGCTGCTTCAAGGCCGCCACACACCCGGGCTCGGTCGGGCCGCGAGCCAGAGCCCCCGAGCGCTCCCCAACACACACACCCCGGGACCCTACCCCTCCCCCCGACACACACCCCGGGACCCTCCCCCTCCCGCCGAGACACACCCCGGATCCCTCCGCCTACCTCCGACACACACCCTGGGACCCTCCCACGGCGGCCGTTCTGGAGGCCCGGGGTCCACCCCCGACCCAACCCCGCCCCCAGCACTGCCCACCTGGAGGCCTGGGGAGGGCAGCGGTGGTTTTCAACACCCCTCCCCTTTTTTAAATTAAGGTAAAATTTACATAGAGGGAAATGGACTGATCTCAAATGTGAAGTTTGATGAATTTTACACGTGTATATATCTTGTAACCAACTCTCAGAACAGGATAGAACATTCTCAGCTTCCCAGAAAATTCCCTGGTGCCCCTTCCCAGTCCCTGACCCCAAACGCAGCCCCTGGTACTTTTTTTTTTGGTCTCTACAGCTTTGCTTTCTCTAAAATGTCCTATAATTGGAATCATACATTGTGGAGACTTGAAACTGACTTTGAGATTCATCCCATGTTTTTGTGTCCATCAATAGGAGGGTTCTTTTTATTCCACTACTGCTGTATTTCCATTCGTTTATCTGTTCGCTGGTTGTGGGCCATCTGGATTGCTTCCAGTTTAGGGCAACTATTAATAGAGCTGCTATAAACATTTGTGTACAGGTTTTTGTGTGGATGTGTGTTTTCATACTTCCGATAAACTACTATGTAGGTTTTTAGAGGGCCTGCCCCATTTCACACACAAACACACTTCAGCCGTGTGGGAGAGTCCCCATCGTTCCACATCCTTGTCATCTCTTGTTGTCAGTTGTAAATTTCAGCCCCTCCGGTGGGTATAATTGTCTCAAGAGAGTGTTTATCAACTAAACAAATGAGCAAACACCTAGAGCACCCCTCACCTTTAGCAAGTGAAAGAAGTCCTAATGGTTTCCCAGCCTTCCCCTGCCTTCCAAGTAGTGTTTAGGGGCAGGCATGGGTCCTGGGGCCAGGGTCAGCCCATATGCAGATCCTGGTGGACTGATGCCTGTCTCCATCAGTCCCCGAACTTCCTGTGCTTGAGTCCTTCCCAGGCTCCCAGCCCTTGGCGAAGGAGCTGGCCCTGAGCCCCCAGGTCAAAAGTGAGGGGGCTGGGGTTCAACCTGAGTCCTACCTGCTTGGCCATCCAGCCTCCCTTCCAGACAAAGAGCCTGTCTTTGTCCACTCAGGCTGCTATAACAGGATACCAGGGGCTGAGTGGCTTGTAAACAACAGACATTTATTTCTCACAGTTCTGGAGGCTGGGAAATCCAAGAACAAGGCACCAGCAGATTTGGTGTCTGGTGGGAGAGGCTGCTTCCTGGCTCATCCGTGGCTGCCTTCTCAATGTGCCTTCACATGGTGGAAGGGACAAGGGAGTTTTCGGGTGCCTGTTTTTATAAGGGTACTAATCCTATTCATGAGTGCTCCACCTCCATGACCTAATCACCTCTCAAAGGCCCCATCTCCTACATCACACTGGGAGTTACGATTTGACATATGAATTTGCAGGGGACACATTCAGTCTACAGCCCAGCCTCTGGAAGAATCACTGATGGACAGATGGGGAGAGAGGCGAGTGAATGCAGATGCTGGGTTTGGAAGCCGAGGGTGTGGGAGGCAGCAGCCGAGGCACCTGGCAGGTAGGTAGGCCTCATGGCTGGACCCCTGAGGACCATCCCCTGAATCCACCCCGCATCCAGAGGCCCGGCTCTGCCTCTGAAGCTCCTCATGACCTGAGTTTTGGAAGATGGGGCAGTGTTGCTAGGAGAGGCCTGCTTGCCTTCAGCAGATCTTCCTGGCACACCTACTGTGTGGGGGGCACTGTCTGGCCCAGGGCACACAATTCCTAATGTGGTGAGAGTCACAGTCTAGCAGGAAGGATGGATGACAACCCCAGGGAGCCCTCCAGCTGGGGAGGGCCTCTTCGAAGGGACTCGAGTGATAAGAAGGGGGCAGCCCCGGGAAGGTCTGGAGGAAAGGCGTCCGGGCAGAGGGAACAGCAAAGGCTAAGGCCTGGAGGTGGGAACATGCTTAGGGCACACAAACACCAGTGAGCAGGCCAGTGTTGCTGGAGCAGAGAGCAAAGGAGAGAGCACAAGGGGCTGAAATTCGTGAGGTCGAGGGGGTCAGCCGGTGTTTTAGTCCGCTCCAGCTGCCCTAACAAAGTACCACGGCTTTAACCACGGACATTACTCTTCTCACAGTTCTGGAGGCCAGAAGTCCAAATGCCAGGTGTTAGCATGTTTGGTTTCTTTGGCGGCCTCTCTCCTTGGCCTGCAGATGGCCACCTTCTCACTGTGTCCTCACACGGTCTTTCCTGTGTGTTCCTGTCTGTATCCTAATCTCTTCTTCTAAGGACACTAGTCTTGTTCGATTAGGGCCCAATTACGGTCCTACTCTGAGGTACTGGGGGTTAGGGCTTCAACATATGAATTTGGGGGGGCATAATTGAGCGCATAACACATGGCTTTTGCTCCCAGAGAAGTGGGGGCCTGGGTGAGCCATGTTGAGCCAGAACAGACAAGATCTGATTTGCATGTTAATAGGATCCCTCTGGTGCCAAGGGGGGGGGTGCGAAGACTAGACTCTAGGGGAGAAGGGGGACACCAGTGAGGAAGCTAGGGCAGTGGTCCAGGCTGGGCGCTGGTGGCCGGGCCTCGGTGGTAGGGCAAGTGGGACGCAGGGGTCAGACACTTGCTGTGTTTCAGAGGTGGAGCCCGCAGGTGTCTTGAAGGATAGATTGGGGGGGGTGGTGGAAGAGGAGTGGAGGGGGACTGGGGTCGGGGCCTTGAGCCCCTGGCGGGGAGGGGGGAGACCCCAGCTCCTTCAGGCATGATTGCTTATCCACTATGTGCCTACTGTGTGCAGCTCAGCCCCTGTGGGTGAGGAAGGCAAAGCCTGGAGGCAAGAACCAGGCCACATGGCATGCTGACTTGGCCCTTCTGCTCCTCTGGCCCTTCCTCCTTCCTCCTGGCAACACAGCCTGAGCCCCCACTTGGACAAACATCTTGCGGCCATTTCCGCCTCGCCTGCCCGGAGCCCCAGCCTGGCCTGAACAAACACTCGGGACCTGTGCTTCCGGCTTCAGCTCTGGGAAAAGCCCAACCAGGGGCTGTTGAGGTCAACCCTGGAGAGAAGTGGGAAGGAGGAGGCACCCAGCCCCTGCACGGAGGTCTGTCCGGCCTGCCCTGGGGGCCCCCCTGCCTCTTCTGGAGCCACCAGAACAGTGCTTGGGTTGCAGGGTCCCCATCTGTCAAACGGGCCTAAGTACACCCACCTCAGAGGGCTCTAGGGGATGGGAAGCACTGAGCCCAGCCCTGGGGAGGGTGGCGCTGCCCACAGGGCCATGAGAGGGTAAGGTTCCAGGGGATCCCCCGGGGCCATAGGGCAGGGGAGGGGGGCAGATTACACCTTCCCTCCTGTGGCCTCCCCATTCTTGTTCCCATTTTCTGAAATGCCCCATGGTGTGCACCTCTAGGCCTGGTCTGTCCTTTCAGAGCCTCCTGGAGTCCCTGTCCGAGACTGGGAACCAGGCTGGGGTTGGGGCCGGGGTGGACATTCTCGGCAACGTAAAATATATGACAATGGTTGGCTGTGAGAAGTGAGCTCCCCTTCCCCAGGAGCATGAGCAGAGGCAGCAGGATATGTGGGAGGCGGCCTTGCCACGATTCCTCCTCAACTGCTTCTAGAGCGCCGTGGACTGTGGCGCGAAGTGGACAAGCTAGCAGGTTCTGGGATCAGAAAGACCTAGGTACAAAGGCCAGCTCTGCAGCATGACCAGTGCCTCAGTTTACTGAATGTGGAGGGGGGCTGCTTGGGGGCCGCTGTAGTCCGCGCCCTGAGGGGCACACGGGGACTCCCCACTCCGTGGCAAAGGGGGACGGGGTCTCCTTTCTCCACCTAATGGGGTGGGGGTGGCTCCGGGAGGACCCACCATTCAACACCCCCTAGTTGAAAGCTTTCCCAGATAAGGTCTCCCCAGCTGGGGTTTGATTTTGGTTTTGTTTTTGTTTTTCAGGCAGGATCTGGAAGCGGAAACAATGGAACTAATGTGTTGGTTTTCTTTTTTTTTTTCTTCTTTTGGAGCAGTTTCTCCTCATCTGAGAGCTGTGGGATTAGATTCCTACCTCGCCTTCCGGTCTTTGGAGGAGCCACCAGGAGAGGATGGGTGTGGGCGGAGGAGGTCAGAGAGGGGAGGGGAAGGAGGAGGTTTGGCAGGACAAGGAGTAGGGAAAGATGGGATGTGCTTCTTCCTGCCTCTGGATCTTTGCCCACTGTCCCTACCTCAATGCCTGTCCAGGTTGGTAGCCCCTATGTTTCCTTGAGATCAGACATCCTCCTCCAGGAAGCCCTCCCTGACCTCCCCCACCAGGGCTACAGTGGTGTCAGCACCTTCTTGCTGTCATTAACCTAATTCCCTCTTACACTGTAGGCTGCTCATATTGATTTACAGACCTCTCCTCCACAGGAGACTCTTAGCTCAGCACAGGGCCTAAAGATGGCCCTCGGGGGATACAGGGAAAGGGGGGCCCAGTCCCTACCCTGTGGTCCTCACTGTCTGCTCAGGCATTTTGGTCTGGGAGGGGGAAGGCGGTAGGGGAGAAAGGAGAGGGAGAGTCAGACTCAAATGGGAGGGCCAGGGTCGGGGGGGAGGGGTGCAGGCACAGAGGGGATGTGGATGGGGAGAGTGCAAGGGCTGGACTTTGAGTGCGGAAACTTTGTGCTGTGACTTTGGGCACTGAGATCTCCCCGAACCTTAGTTTCCTTCTCTGTAAAATGGGGATAACAGCACCACCTGGTGGGACTAACTTGACTGGTACCAGCCTAAGGCAGTGGGGGCGTGCTGCAGGTGCTTTAACCAGCTTGGCGAGGGCAGGAGCTGGGGTTGGTGCCCAGGTGGTGGGGTCTTTGGCGGGAGGATCTGGGGCCTGAAGGTGAAAGCAGAGCCCCAGACAGATAAATCACAGTGGACCACTCAGCTACTGGTGCTAAGAATAACGTGACCACCCCCTCCTGCCTTCTCCCAGCATCCTCCAAGAGAGGGGCAGGGTCCTGCAAATAGAAGTGAATTATGGGCAGGGGGGGCACTCAAACCTGCTGTAAATCATGCCGGGACGGCAGCATTTACGAGCCTCTTCTCAGGCTCCTCACTTAACCTCTTGTCCTCTCCCTGGTCACGCGGGGGGTAGCACTGGGTGGACACGAGGGGGTCCAGAGGGTTGGGGCTCCAGCTTGGGCTTCCTGTGACTAAGAGCCACTGGTGGCCTTGAGGTCTGGTGAGGAGAGAAGGACTGGAATAGGGGGAGAGGAGGCAGAGAGAGGTAGCTCCTGGAAAAACACCTGCACCTTTCCAGCTGGATCATCGATGGGGGCTTGTCTGTGGACACTAACTCCCAGATGCTGGGCCCCAACGCGGAGTATCCTGCCCCCCCGCCCTTGTGCATGCACATGGCGCTGTGATCAATATCTGTCAGATGGCAGCCCACTCTTACGCATCGCTCACCGCGGGCCTGGCTCTGCCCCGAGTTAATGCTCCACGACATCCAAGAGAAACTGAGGCACAGATAAGGGCGGTTACTTGCCAGGAAGTTGCAGAGCTGGGCTTCCACCAATGCTGCCTCTCAAAGGGGGTCCTGAGGACCCCCCAAGTGAGTGCAGCCCTGGAAGTTGTATGGGAGGGGAGGGTGTGGGGTGCACGACCCCAGAGAGGTGACCATCGGCTCTGCGCCTCTGTGTCCCCACTGCAGGATGGAGCTGAGTCTGTCCCTCTGGGCTGTGGGGAGGTGACAGTTCCTGGGCTGGGCTGGGGCCATCTGAGTGCCTCCCTTCACAGCCCCCCCCACCCCATCACCCTTCTCTTTGCAGGTGCAGCTGTGCTTTGGGCCTGTGATTCCCTGTAAAAATCCACTGGAATCCACATCCCCCTGCTCGTGGCTTTTGCCCCACGTTTATATTTAACACAAATAAGACACATTCTTTGAGGAGACTTAGAAAATTCAGACATGAAAGTCTTCAACCCCCACCCCCTCCGCCCCTAGCCAGGCATTGGATCCATCCTGCCTGACTCTGCCTCTCCTTGACCCCATGACCTGGGGGTGCACAGCCTCAGGGGCTGGGCCTCAGGTCGCCCATCAGGACCTCTACTGCTTGTCCAAACCCATGTCCTGGGGCTGGAGCCCAGGCTATGGAAGCCCTCAGTTCCTTTTCCAGCAGGAGATGCCCAATTCTGCCTGCGGGCGCTGACAGGGAAGTGAGAATGCAGAGGCAGGGATGGGGGTGACACGGGTCCACTGAGGAAGTGAAAGTGTCCCTGAATCCTCCCATCTCTGACAAGGCTGCCCACAGAGGGCCAGTGCCAGTGCCCTTGTCTGGAGCGTCCCAGAGTGGTGCCCCCAGCCAAAACCATCCTTGGGGTCCCCAGCTATAACTCAGGGAGGAAGGGGTCCCCTGGCCCCCTGCCCAGGGAGCCCCAGCGCTGGAGGACCTTCCCAGCCTCACACCCCTGACTTTGACGCCGGCCTGGGCAGCCAAACCTCTTTTTTTTTTTTTTTTTTTAAGATTTTATTTATTTATTTGACAGAGAGAGAGACAGCGAGAGCAGGAACACAAGCAGGGGGAGTGGGAGAGGGAGAAGCAGGCCTCCCGCCGAGCAGGGAGCCCGATGCGGGACTCGATCCCAGGACCCTGGGATCATGACCTGAGCCGAAGGCAGACACTTAACGACTGAGCCACCCAGGCGCCCCGGGCAGCCAAACCTCTTGAGTGAGGACCAGGAAATTGAGGCCAGGGGAAGGAGCACCTGATTGGCTCCGTTTTTAGGCAGAGACAGAGCCAGGACTAGAACCCTGGCCTGCTCCAGCTTGGGCCTTAGACAGCTGCCCCAGAATTTCTTGATGGCTGCCTCCAGACCGGTTCTGGTGTCTCAAATTCCTTCTACCCCCTGTATCTCCATGCAAATCTCCGCGGCCACACAGACCTGGGTTCAAATCTCATGCTGATGTGGTCCTGGCAAGCCCCTGCCTCTATAAAATGGGGCCAGTGAGACCTTGTGCTCAGACGGGGAGTAAGTGCAAGAAGTTCACACCCACCCTGGAGGGACCCAGAATGGGTGTCAATTGGGTTGGGGGGTTGGGACTCGTGGCCACTCCTGCCACACCAGTCCACCCCAGGTGTGATGGGACAAAGGACAGGGGAGCTGCATCTGTGATGACCTCATCCACTTCCGCTGGGGCCCCACAGGGCCCTGTTCTGCTGGGGAGAGGGTCTCCCCTCCTATCCTCTTCCTCTGGGCTCCTTCCTGCTTCCCTAAGTGCGGCCGGCCCTTCCGTCCAGGCGCTCATCAATCGCACCCAAAGTACCCAGTGTCCGGCAGGCCTTCTCAGGCCCTGACTCACTTCCTGTTTCCCGGAGCTGGAAATCAGGCTCCCTCCCCAGGCAGCAGCTCCAAGTCCCCACCAGCACGTGCCCCCACCCAGGCCTGGGCATCCACCACTCATCATCCACGTCTGGGTTCTGCTGGACGTGAAACCAGCCCAAAGATGCTCCCGTTGGTCATTTAGGGATGTAGCAGCACCCACTTGGAGGGTCTGGCCATGGGGCAGCAGCAGGGGACAGGACAAATGAGGACGTGCCCTTGAGACATCTGCTAAAGTTCAATAATCCTGTCACTCGTGTGCCATGAGCTCTGTGCAGTGTCCAACCACCCTCAAGCTGAGTGGGGAGGCAGGAGGGGAACCAACCTGTGGCGGGACCAGCAGAAGCATGTGTGGGCTTGGAGTGAGGCCGGCGGCCACACAGAGACTGTGGACAAGGAAAAGGGGATGGGACTTTACCGCAAGAGCTTTCGCAGAATTTCAAGTTAGAGGAAAACAACACGAACAGATTTATAATTTGAAAACATCCCTCGGGCTGCTGTGTGGAGAAGTGATTTGGAGAGAGGAAGAGGAAGGAGTGGGAGGAGGCATCCAGGCAGGAGGAGGTGGGGCTTGGATGGATGCAGTAGTCTTGGGGGTGGAGGAGACCTGAACTGATGGTGGGTGATTAGCTGGTGACCTCTGGAGGTGTGTGAGGAAGGGACAGAGCACTCAGCATCTCCTAGGCTCCCCATTGTGTGCTCGGCAGTGGGGGCCTGGGGTTGGGTCCGGCCTGTGCCACTCCCGTGCTCCAGGACTTTGGACGAGTCACTTAACTTTGCCATGCCTCATCTCCCCCTTCTGTAAAATGAGTAGAAGAAAGAATGAAAGTGCCTTCCTCTAAGGTGGTAAATACAATCATCCCTGTGATGCTCTTGGAGCAGTGTCTGCTCCTGGGGGAGCCTCAATAAACATTAGCTGCTTTTATTCCAGAGCTGTTTTTCTACCTCAGGCCTTGTTGGTCTTGACCTTCTGCTGTGTGCCAGGGACTGTGCAAGGGGTGACAAGACCCCCGTGAGTCCAAGAAGCACAGCCTCACCCCACTTTTGCAGATGGGGAAACAGAGGCTCAGAGAGAGAAGGGCTCTGACCACGGTCCCCCAGTTGAAAGTGGTGAAGCAGGATGTGAACTGGGATCCCTCTGGCCCCACAGCCTCCCACGCTGTTCTGCTCAGGGACCCAAGTGACCCTCCCCTGCCTGTGGCCCTGAGCTGAGGGAATGGAGGTGAGGCTGGAACCATTGCCCTATCAACTTTAACCCAGTCAAGTCACATCCTCACTGGAAAACCTTCATTTTAGACACACAAACTCTCCCGAGGACCGAGCAAGTGGTATTGACCTTCCCTGGCAGGTGGGTGAGTGCAGGTGAGGACATCGGCAAGAGGCCAGGGGGTGGGGGGAAGAGAGGGTCAAGGCTGCCCCAAGCTCTATGGAGTGGGCACTGGCCCAGGAACTGATAGAAGAGCATTTGTTCATTTCCTCTCTCATTCATTCACCCATTCATTCATTCTCTCATTCATTCATCCTTGTGAGCCTGCTTTTAAGTCTAACATTCTGCCAAATGATATATGCCCCCAGTAAGATCCCGCTCCTGAGACCCCCCCCCCAGTTGCTGGGGAACCGAGCAACAGGTACTGTCACCGGTGTGGGGGCTCTGATGGCGGAAGCACAGGTCACCGCGGGAGTCCAGAGGAGGAGGTTAACCCAGCCTGGGAGGTCTGGGAAGGCTGCCTGGAAGAAGCCAGAGCCAAGGCTTGGGGACACCCTGGAGATTTAGACAGGGAGACAGAGCAAGGGGGACTCAGGGGCTGCCGGGCCTTTGGGACTCCGATTCTGACTAAGGGTAAGAGACTCTGGGGGATGGGGAGAAGAACAAAGGATGGTGGCTCATGCTGAGACACGCAGCTGTGGTCAGTGGAGGTTGTTCTTGAGTAAGATGAGGAATGGCGTCACCCAAAAGTCCCTAAAGAACCAATTCCAAGTTCCTCAATAGAGGGGACTCTGGCTGGGCTGAGTAATTATTCACAGGCTGGGCTGCCCAAGGTTAAGGGCTGGACCGCCCAAGGCCAGAGGCAGGACCAGCCAAGGCCAGAAGCTGGCCACCCATGGTCAGAAGCTAGACCATCCAAGGTCAGAGGCTGGCCAGCCAAGGTCAGCCTGAACTCTACAAAGCACAGATTGGGCTATTGAACGTTGGTCATAACAATCATGGAGTTTTATGAGGAAACCCTCCTCTGTCCCTGGGAGCAGCAGGACCAGGACCTGAGAAGGTCGTGATGGCCTCCAAGGCCCTGAATCCCCACTGTGCGCCATAGATCATGGGCCCACAGCAGCTCCCAGGGACATCCCTCCACATCGGAAATCACACACAAAGGGACAAGTAGACCTTTGCTGTACACTCATCCCCCACATGTTCCTGAATCCCCATTTGTGTACATACAACCCCAATGTGCACCCCAGGCACGCAGGAGCGCGAGCACACACACACACACACACACACACACACACTCCCACCCCTGCTTATGTACATGTCCCCATCTCCCTACCCACTGGGCATTCACACACAAACCAGGAACCCCCCACACAGGGGCGCCTACAGGCTGGTGCCGGCTGTGGGGAAGCCCATTAACAGGGCAGCCCCATGGGGCCCCTGGTGCCTCTCTCCTGGTGGCAGGGAGCTGGGCCAGCGGGCTCGGGGCCCCAGCCTCTGGGGCAGCTGTCTGTGACCCTTCCCCTGCAGACCAGCAGCCTGGGGTGGTACACGCCCAGCTCTGGGAGTGTGCAGACAGGGTAGAGTCTGTGTGCAGGCTGCAGGGCACTGACCGAGGAGTTCCCTGTGACCGAGAGGGGTCCCTCGGACTTACCCCCCAAAATGAGCGTGGATCACCCACCCACCACCTCCTGACTCAGAAAGAGACACCCAGGGTGCGAAAGCCCAAGACCCAGGAACTCCCCGGCTGCAGCCTCCCTCTCCTCACCCCCGACCCACACCAGCTACCCCAGGCCTAGCAAGCCCACCTCCTACCCAGCCCTCAGGCCATCTTTTTGTTCTCTGCCTCTGCCAGCTCCTGTTCAGGCCCCTGGCATCACCTGGCTGGCCGTCTGCAGAAGCCCCATCCCTGGCCTCCCTCAGCCCATTTTGATCCTGCCCCTTTCCCTCTGAAAGGCATCCTTAAACCATCTATGGCTTCCCAAACTTGTGTCGTGGACAGAGGGCTCTCCTAGGCCTTGCCGGCCCTCCAGCCTCAGGTGGAGCCTCTTCCCCCCAACCCCCTGAACCTCTGCTCCATCCACATGAGCCTGTGGCCTCCACTCCGTTCCTGCAGGCCTCAGGCTGCCGCTCACCTGTAGGTCTCTGCCCTTGTCCCCTTGCCGGGAAAGCTCTCTCTTCACCTCCCTCACTCCTCATCATCCTGCAGATCTCAGCTCTCAAGAGCCTCTGCCTCGGGGAAGCCCTCACTGACCCCCAAGGTGGGCTCATCTGTCTATGAGAAACTCTCCTAGAACCACCTGGTATCACTTCTTCTTAGGACGGGTGGCCCTTTGCGGTGACATAATTATTTGAGTTATTTGATTAAAGATCGGCTCCCCCATGAGGCTGCGCTGAGGTTAGGGACCATGCCTGTGGTTCCCCATAATATTCCCAATTCCTGGTACATAGTAGGTGCTTAGTCAGTGATTGCTGAAGGGAGGGAGAAAGGGAGGGAGAAAGGAAGGAAGGGCTCCGGTCCCGTGTTTTATTCCACCCAGGGCTTTGCCTGGGTGTGCAGGTGGAATGGAGGGGGCAGACCTGCCCTGGGAATTGGGTGTGAGGAGTCACTTTGAGGGCCAGCGGGTCTCCCACGCCGAAGTGGGGAGAGCAGGATGGCCTGGACTTGTGAAGGTGGATGGTCCGTGTGGCCACAGGGACAAAACAGGAGTCAGGAGGCAGCTTTGGCAGAGTCTGTCTGGCAATGCCCAGGGAGGGGGGCCTCCAGCAAAAAACAGGACTATTCTGTCTGCTTGGCAGATGTCCTAGGGTGGTGATACAGCCATCTGTCCATCCCAGCGTAGTGACCATGTGTCTCACGCTGGAAGATCCAGGGCATCACTCAGTCCACTGGGGAAGACAATGCCTTCATACTGTGTGGTAACTGATTTGATAGGAGGGGCTTCTAATATTGCTTCAGGGCTCGTGGAAGTCTACTCAGAAGGGTCATTTAGAGTAGGCCTTGAGGGATGCCTAGGAGTTCATTAGGGAAGACTTTTCAGAAAAGGTGACCTTTGGGCCGGGTCTTGAGGGAAGCATAAAAGTTCACCAAGAAAACAAGACCGGAAACACATCTTCCCTGAACACTGGTTTCTCTTTACAGACTTGTGTAGGCCATGGGGCCAGTAAGACCTGGGCCCTGCTCATCCATACCAGCCTTTCCCATACACCCTGTGTTACTAAGAATAAGGACTCTGGAATCCAGGCTCCATACACCAGCGGTTGACCTCAGGCAAGTCACTGCATGTCCTGGTGCCTCAGTTTCCCCACCACTAAATGGGTATGATAATGGCAGCTTCATTGAAGGGCTGTTGTAAGGTTTCAATAAAGGAATAGAGGCAAGGGCCCAGCTGGAATCCAGCCATGGAAGTGGCAGTTATTGTTATTTTGTTACCTGCCCTGCACTTGCTCAGTAAGAGGAGAGGTGGGGGGGCGCCTGGGTGGCTCAGTCGGTTAAGCGACTGCCTTCGGCTCAGGTCATGATCCTGGAGTCCCTGGATCGAGTCCCGCGTTGGGCTCCCTGCTCGGCAGGGAGCCTGCTTCTCCCTCTGACCCTCCCCCCTCTCATGAGCTCTCTCTCTCTCTCATTCTGTCTCAAATAAATAAATAAAATCTTTAAAAAAAAAAAATGAAAAAAAAAAAAGAGGAGAGGTGGGGGGCCCTGGGAGAGCGGTGAGGTGTCTGGAGGAGCACAGATTCCAGGGAGCCACTGAGGAAAGACCCAGCTCCCACCCTGAGCAGCGACCGAACATCACTGGCCAACTCTGTTGAGGGGGGCAGATGTATCATCCCGTTTCACAGAAGGGAAGACTGAGGCCCAGAGGAGGGGGTAGTCTGAGAGGGAGCAAAAGGGTCTCGAGATGAGGCCCTGGCTGCAGGTGGGAGGAGGCAGGACAGGGAGAAATCGGACAGAAACCCAAGCCAGCTCTGAGCTCCATCTGGCCCTAGGGCAGGGGAAGGGCAGGACTTTCCAAAAGTCAGAGCTGGGGGGATTGTGGGAGCAACACCTCCTTACCGTCAATGTCTTTAATAATAAATGTCATTGATTTATTTACCAAGGGCCAGGTGCTGGCTACACACTCTCTAGGGATTATCCCATTTGATCTCCACAGCCGGGAGAGGTAAGGGACTCTTCTACCCATTTCACAGGCATGAAAACTGAGACCCGGAGAGGTGAAGGGACTCACCCTGGGTCATATAAATAGGAAGCAGCGAGTTGAGATCTGAACCCAGGTCCCAGGACCACAGGGTAACAACTCCATAGCTTTGCCTGGGGTTCCCCTGCATTCTCACTGGGCCCCACTCTTGGAGAAGAGGGAACAGCCAAACCTGGGTGAAAGTTCCAGCTCTAACTTGAGCAGCTTGGTGGCCCAAAGTAAGTCACTTCCCCTCTCTGAGCCTCAGTCTCCCCCTCTGTACATGGGCTTCACAGTCTCTGCAGCATGAAGAGAGGAGATGAAGTTCATGTTGGATACTCAATAATCGTGTGAGTGCTCCATAAACCTGGCTCAGGTGCCACTTCCCCTGGGAAGCCTGCCTTGCTTGCTCCCATGGGCCTGGTTGTCCAAATGTCCTCTACGTATCCCCTCAGCCCTGCTGTCGGAAGGCATAGTCACTGCTGTGTCCCCCAGGCACGCAGTAGGTGCTTACTCAACATCTGCTGGAATGAGCATGGTCACATGGACCTGGGTTCAAATCCAGAGCTATTGCCTTGCTTCTCCAAGCCTCAGTTTACTCATCCATCAGATGGGATCAACAGCACAGGCCGTCGGGGATTTGGCAAGGATTGGCTGGGCAATGTCTAGTGTACGGCAGGTGCCCGGTAGGTGCCCGGCCCACACGACTCCCCATCCTCCTCAGCTCTGGGCTTTCCCTGCCTCCCTGTGGCTCCTGGCCTCAGGGCCACATTCACGGAGCACCTGCTGTGTGCTCGGGGATCACCTGCCCCCAGCCGGCCCCACCCCGGGTGGCCGTCCCCTGGAGATGGCTGGAGCCTGGGAATGTGGGTGGGGCCCCCTGGGGCAGCCTGTCCCTCCCTGGCAGCTGCTGGACAGAGGCCTCAGTGTGGAGCTGCCGGGTCCTTTCACGGGCCCAGACCCATGACTGGACGTCTGAGAATGCCGCCCATTATCCGACTCACAGAGCACAAAGGGGCCACGCGGCGGCTCGGCAGGCCAGGCGCCCGGGATGGGTGCATGGGGGCCCCGGGTCCCCACCCCAGCCTGCCGCGGCCGCTCCACAGAGGGCAAGCATGTGCCTGGAGTTGGGAGAGGGCATCTCTCACGCGCAGGAATGAGAACCATTTCCTCCAGCTCCACGGGGAGACAAAGACAGAGAGCAATGGCCAGGGGCTCGTCCTCACAGGCAAGGGCAGGCCACCCCTCCTGAGCCCCTCCCCATCCCATTCCCAGGGTGGCATCCAATGGAGGCAGGGGGCTACACTCCAGAACTCCAAAGGGGGGTAAAACCCCTTAGTTTTCCATGGCATCTGCAGTGGGGAAGCATCCACAGGGCCGCGCCAGCAGCACCAACTGTCTATAATTTAAACACATTAGTGTGATGGGTACTGTGTCTCCTGTCAGCGAGACCACTCTGGGGTCACCCTGGTCCCTCCTGGGCCACTGCAGTAGGACGTGGTAGCCATGACAGGAGATCCAGTGTGGAGGGGCAAGGCTGGCTAGAGACGGGGCAGGAGTCACTTTGGGCCACCGATTTGCTGTGTGACCTCAGGCAGGCCTCTAGACCTCTCTGAGCCTTGGCTTCCATGTTAATGAGTAGGGGGAGACCCGGCGGAGGGTTAATTAAACAAGGTGATCTCGCACGTCTGAGCCCTTAATGGCGCCCGCAAGACACAGCTCTGTGGTAGCTGCTATAGGGATGGTATCATTGTCTGGGGCTGGCGGGGCTTTCCTGAGTCGGGTACAGATGATCGGTTCGAGGAGTCTGAGGGAGAGGATCCCATGTTCCAGAGCTGGAAAGGCAACCGATACTTTCTGACATGCTGGACAAAGGACATGCCTATGTTTTTCTATCCTCACAGCAGTCTTGTGAGGTGGATTATATTCACCTTTTCCAGATAAGGAAACTGAGGCTCCAAGAGAGGTGGCACCACCAAGGTCACACGGTGGTTAGGGACTGAAGTGGGTCTGGGCCTCAGGTCTCTCAGCTCCAAGGCAAGGAGCAGAGGGACGCAGTGGCCAAGAGCAGGGTTTGGAGGCCAATAAGCCGTGTAGCTGTAGGCAAGTGATGGCGGGGCGCCTGGCGGGCTCAGTCGTTAAGCGTCTGCCTTCGGCCCAGGTCATGGTCCCAGGGTCCTGGGATCGAGCCCCGCATCGGGCTCCCTGCTCGGCGGGAAGCCTGCTTCTCCCTCTCCCACTCCCCCTGCTTGTGTTCCCTCTCTCGCTGTGTCTCTCTCTCTGTCAAATAAATAAATAAGAATCTTTAAAAAAAAAAATAGGCAAGTGATGGCACCTTCCTGACCCTCAGTGTCCCCATCTGTGAAACGGGCATGATAAAACCTACCTCTTCCTTTCAAGAAGAGAGCAGATGGGTAAAGGCCCCTAGAAGCTGCAGTCATAGCTCCTGGCAGTATCTAGGCCCATGCTGGGGGTGCTTCCTATCCCAGAGGCTTCTGCTTCCAGCACCTTCCTGCCACCAGAACACATTCGGGGCAGTCAGCGTGTCAGGAGCATTTCCTGCAGGGAAAGCATTCTCTTAGGCCAGGCCCGAGGGACAGAGAGTCAGGAGGCTCCCCTCCCAGCACAGCCCTGGCCCCACTGTTATTTTTTCCAATTGAAGAAGAAAAACATTTCCTCCTCCTCCTCACGGCTCTGCTGAGGACGGACAGGGCAGGATGGGGAAGCCCCCAGCCGGGTGGTGGTGGGAGCCCAGACCTGCTGTCTGTGGGCCAGCCTGGTCAGCAAGCATGGGGTGTCCAGGCAAGGCAAGGACCTGCCCCACCTGCCCCACCGTGTCCTCATCTAAAAAAGGTACTGGATGAAATCTGTGTTGCCCATCTTTCCGGTGTGTTGCACCACATGGATTACAACCTACTCCGTATTTGTCTTTAATGCACATCATTTTTAAAAACTTCAATACATGCATTTATCAAGCAAGCTTTTACATCCTGATTGTACTTGGAAACCAGTATCACTTGCCAAAACCAGAACATAATTGCAAATTAAAGAAAATACAGAGCTCTAAGTAAATTCTAGAATCCTGATGTCAACAGGACCGAGCTTAAGACCTTTTCTCTATTAAAAATGGACAATGGCGAATGTTAGAGAGGCATTAAAGGCACATTAACCCCAAACGGAGACCTTCTCCTTGATATGATCACAAGTCGTGAACAAAAACTGGAAAGGACCCGAGTCACGGTGTGATTCAGGATTAGCTGGTCGTCGGTCTAGAGTTGGTTAGTCGGGCCTAGTTAATTCTGAGTTAGTTAATGCTGGGTGTCACCTAAGCCACCCTCCCGGGTTCCATCCATCTCCCCTTGGTTTCCTCTAAAATCTCTTCTGGGAGGACATACCTCCCGCATCTTAGCAAGGCCAGGGAAGATGTGGGCTCTTTTGCTTGTTCCTTCCTTCCTTCTGCCAAGAGTTATCAGCCCCTCTTCTCTTCTGCCCAGCCAGAGGGGTACAGGGTGGCTGCCCTGTGACCCATGCTGATCTGAAGGAGCTCCCAGCTAATGGGCGAAGGGGAGTAAATCCACTCTCTGGAGACAGATCTGGGCTCAAGTTCTCACCTTACTAATGCCCTCAGTTTCTCCATCTATGAAATGGGCTCGATGACCCCGGCCTTGTCCGCTGGTGGTGAGGGTGGCACGAGATCATGCAGGGCAGTGGTGGGTATAACACTTAGCCCTCGGTGGGCAGTGGCTCCACCAGCTGCCGTGGAACCAAGGCCGGAAGTGGGGCCCTGTGAGCCATTGCTCAATGCGGGGGGGAGAAGCTGCCATTTGCCTGGTGCCTGCCGTCTACCTGGCACTGTACTTGCTGGTAGTTCTGTTGTTTACATCTTACAACCTCCCGGGGGCCTGGGTGCTATTATGATTGCTTTTGTTTTACAGACAAGGAAACTGAGGCTCAGAGAGGCCAAGTGCCTTGCCCTAGTCAACACAGCACTTTGAGAGGACACTTGGACCCAGCCTGGGCCCTCTGCAGTCTAACCTCGCTCTGCATATCCCCAGCCCAGGGTGGCTCCTGAGCCCCCAGCGCTCAGCTTTGCGGGTAGTTTGTGTCCAAAGTGCCAGGAATCATGAGCGCCAGCCTGAGCTGTGACAAGCCTGAGCATTTTCCTCAAGGCTCAGTGGGGGGAGCTGCAGGATGCGGCAAGATGAGCCCGGAGACAGGAAGGAAGCTAGGAGGGGCCAGAAAGGGAGAGAGGGGTGGGAGATAGGGAGGGAGACAGGCAGAGAGACACAGAGAGACAGAGAGATATGCACACAAAGAGACAGAGTGGAAAGAGAGGGGGGTGGGAAGAGACTGGGGGAGAGAGAGACAAAGAGAGAGAGTAACCGGGAGGAGCAAGAAGACAAAAACAGAGATGGGGTGGGGAAGGCTAGAGAAAGATAAGAGCGGGAGGGAGGCAGACAGATGGACTGATGGGGAGGGCTCTGGGGCGGGGGGTGCGCCGAGCACCCTGGTACCCCTATGGGGCTCCCCAGTCCCCTGGCACAGGTGGCACAGCAGGAGCCCTCCCCATCCAGGGATTGGGGGGGCATCCTATTGAGCTGTTCCTTGAGTGGCCTGGAGCCGAGGAGGGGACAGGACACCAGAAACAGAGCCTCTGATTTCCTACAGTTGAACACTCCCGGCTGTCAAAGCAGGGCTAGAGGGGGTGACCGAGGGGGCCAGAAAAAAGCAGGCGTGAGGGGCAGCAGGAAGACAAGGGTGCTGGAATGAGGGAAGTGGAGGACAGCTGTAGGCCTGGCCTTTCCCGCCTACCCTTTGGGGCACAGAGAAACCCTCTGTCTTTCCTTCCTGGCCAGGTGGAAACAAAGGAGCTGAGGCCAGACCACCCTGAAAGCAGGGGCCTCGGGGTGTTGTGCGGCCCCTGATGGGAGCCCCCTGATTCTGAGCAGCCAGAGCGGGCGTGGGGCTGGGAGAGATCTGGGTGAGGCTCAGAGCCAACAGACTTTGGCTTTCAAGCCTGGTAGTTCTGCTCCGGGTGAGCTGGGCATGTTGGGCCAGTCCCTTCACTTCTGGGGCCTCGGGTTCCAAATCTGTAAGGTGGGATAATAAGGGCACCAGCCTCAGAAGGCGTCTGTGAGGACTCAGTGAGTCAGTACAAGTAAAGTACTTGGCATAGTGCCTGGCAGGGCACTGTTCGGGCACCACCGTGGCCAGAGGCTGTGGATGCTTCTCATAGTGGCTCTGTGACCTCGGAACCATGGCGGCCTGCCTCTGACCTCAGTGCCTACCTGTTCCAGGTGGAAGAAGAAAGGCCCAAGGAAAGGAGAAGCAGGCCTGACTGCCCGCGCACTTGTGGCTGATCTTCCACTGAGTCTGGGAGGATTTTAGGTCCTTTCAGAGTCCTGAGTAAGGGGATGTGCCTGGCAAGATGTGTTGGGTGGGACAGCAGCAGCCCCCTAGGGCCAGGTCTCCACAGAGGCCACATTGGGCCTCCCAGGGCCACTCCCCTCTCCCCCAGGGCCAAAGCCTCACTCTCAGTGTCACGCTCCCAGCCCAGCCTGCACCATGGCTTGGCACATGCCTGAAATAGTTCCTCTCTCCATGTTTCCCTGATCTATATGTCTGACCCTTGAGCTTTGTTCCTCTGTCCCTGACACTTGTAAAACCTCCTTTATGGGGCTGAGGTTTTGGGGGCAGATCGTGGAGTCTGAGGAGGAGGTGCCCTGTGCCCAACTGGCCCAGCGAAGGCCCGGAAGGTGTTGGGTGAGACCGAGTGTTAGGGGAGAGCCTCTGAGTGTGAGATGGGGAAAGCTAGCGAGGGCTAGGAAGGAAGAGACAGAGAGAATGGGGGCAGACAGAGATGGAGGAAAGAGGGACGCGGGAGACGGAGCCATGGAGAGAGGGGGAGCACCAGGGACACAAAAACAGAAGGGAGAGAGGGGAGAAACGGATGGTGTTAACAGAGCCCATAGAGCAAAAGCGAGTCTGAAAGAGGGAAGAAGAGCCAGAGGCTGAGAAAAAGGGGGAGACAACACACACGGAGTTGGGGCGCCATGAAGGGTTAGCCAGAGACACGGACAG
>NC_138369.1:46405121-46549051 GCF_054177405.1 Leptonychotes weddellii | reverse complement strand
TGAGCCGGGCCGGGGCGCCGGGGCCGGGGGCCGCTGGCTCGGGCAGGAAGCGCCTCGCGGCCCGGGCCCGCCCCCCGCCTCCTGCCGCCTCCGGGCTCCCGGCTCCCGGCCGCGCCGCGCCCCATGCACTCGCCGCGCCGCGCAGCCCGCGCACGCCCGGATGGCTCGTCGCGCCGCGGGCGGCGCACCCCTTAGCGCTCGGGCCGCCGCGGCCAGCCCCCTGCCGCGGCGCCCGCCATTCCGGGCCCCGTCACCGTGCCCGCTGCTGCCGCTGCTGCTGCTCCTGGGGGCGGCGCGGGTCGGCGCCCTGGAGATCCAGCGCCGGTTCCCCTCGCCCACGCCCACCAACAACTTCGCCCTGGACGGCGCAGCGGGGACGGTGTACTTGGCGGCCGTCAACCGCCTCTATCAGCTGTCGGGCGCCAACCTGAGCCTGGAGGCCGAGGCGGCCGTGGGCCCGGTGGCCGACAGCCCGCTGTGTCACGCCCCGCAGCTGCCTCAGGCCTCGTGCGAGCACCCGCGGCGCCTCACCGACAACTACAACAAGATCCTGCAGCTGGACCCCGGCCAGGGCCTGGTGGTCGTGTGCGGGTCCATCTACCAGGGCTTCTGCCAGCTGCGGCGGCGGGGCAACATCTCCGCGGTGGCCGTGCGCTTCCCGCCCGCCGCGCCGCCCGCCGAGCCCGTCACGGTGTTCCCCAGCATGCTCAACGTGGCGGCCAACCACCCGAACGCGTCCACCGTGGGGCTGGTGCTGCCGCCGGCCGCCGGCACGGGGGGCAGCCGCCTGCTCGTGGGCGCCACGTACACCGGCTACGGCAGCGCCTTCTTCCCGCGCAACCGCAGCCTGGAGGACCACCGCTTCGAGAACACGCCCGAGATCGCCATCCGCTCCCTGGATGCGCGCGGCGACCTGGCCAAGCTCTTCACCTTCGACCTCAACCCCTCCGACGACAACATTCTCAAGATCAAGCAGGGCGCCAAGGAGCAGCACAAGCTGGGCTTCGTGCGCGCCTTCCTGCACCCGCCCGACCCGCCGCCGGGCGCCCCGTCCTACGCGTACCTGGCGCTCAACAGCGAGGCGCGCGCGGGCGACAAGGAGAGCCAGGCGCGGAGCCTGCTGGCGCGCATCTGCCTGCCCCGCGGCGCCGGCGGCGACGCCAAGAAGCTCACCGAGTCCTACATCCAGCTGGGCTTGCAGTGCGCGGGCGGCGCGGGCCGCGGCGACCTCTACAGCCGCCTGGTGTCCGTCTTCCCCGCGCGCGAGCTGCTCTTCGCCGTCTTCGAGCGGCCGCAGGGGTCCCCCGCGTCCCGCGCGACTCCGGCCGCGCTGTGCGCCTTCCGCTTCGCCGACGTGCAAGCCGCCATCCGCGCCGCGCGCAACGCCTGCTTCGTGGAGCCCGCACCGGACGTGGTGGCGGTGCTCGACAGCGTGGTGCAGGGCACCGGGCCGGCCTGCGAGCGCAAGCGCAACATCCAGGTACGCCGAGGGAGCCGGACACCCGCCCAGGGGGGCAGGAGGGAGAGCGTGCGGCTAACGGGGCGGGTTGTGCGCTGAGCGGGACACAGGTGTGAATGTGTGGGACCCAGACGCGCGTGTGGAGACCCAGGAACGTACTCTGGGCCCCAGGTGCATTTGCCGGGCCCCAGGTGTCCGCCATGGTGGGGGCACGGGTGCAAATACGGTATAGGTGTGCGCCTGCGGGCACTCAGGGGAGTGCTGGGTTCCAGGTGAGCGTAACTAGGTGTGTGGGAGGGGTCAGGGGTGCAGCTGTGCGCTGGAGCGAGCCAAAGGGGCGTCTAGAGCCCAGGTGTGCAGGTGGTGGTCCTAGGTGTGTGCTGAGTGCAGAGCAAGCGAGTGCATGTCTGCCCAAAGGTGGGGCCCGGGCTGGCTGTGTGAGCCTATCAGGGCTGCCCTGGGAGTTGGCAGATGTGTGCTTGGGTGTGGCCGGTGTGCAGGGAGGCATGCAGGTGTGCACCAGGGCCCTGCAGATGTGTGTGAGGGGCAGCAAGGAGGGAGGGACAGGGGCGTATGCGCCAGATCTGTGTGTCACTGAGCTGGTCATGCAGGAGTGTAGGGCAGGTAGAAGTGTCCCAGAGGGACATGGGCAGCAGGGTGGGCCTGGGTGTGCAGTGGGAGGTGTGTGGCAGGGAACACAAATGTTTGGGAACCAGCAGGTACTCTGGGGAGACCACTGGTTGGCAAACAGGTGTGTTCCTGAGGCCAACTTTTATTCTCTCATTCAACATATATATATATACTGAGCACTTAGCAAGTACCAGTCATGGGGGCTGTGGGCTGGCCGACCACATTTGTGGAATGCCCACTAAGTGCCTCAAATGGCATAACTGGCTTGGTTCTCACAGCCACCCTCAGAGGTAGGCTCTACTCTCATCCCCATTTTACATTTGAAGAAACTGAGGAACAGAGAGGTTAAATAACTCGCTCAAGATCACACAGCTGGAAACCAGCAGAGACCGGGTTTGAATCCAGGCTGTCTGGCCTCATCTGTGTTCTTAACACCACTGATCCTTTGCTGCCTAATGGATACGGAGCTCAGTGTGTGTGTGTGTGTGTGTGTGTGTGTGTGTGTGTGTGTGCAAGTGTGTTGGAGAAGTCTCAGGTGGCTGGTGTGGGGAGGTGCGGGAGCCAGGGGAGTAGAGGGAGGTGAACAGGACTGTGTGCAGCCCTGGGGTATGCAGGGGGGGACAGGAGAGGGCCAGGGGCTCAGGAGGGAGTGAGGAGGGGCCAGGTGCAGCAGCAAATTGGAGGGGTGGGAATGGGGCCCAGGCCGCTGGGGCTGGGTTAGACCGAGGTGGGGGATCACTGTGGTGTGTTGACCTTGCGGGGGACATGACACGGGTGTAGAAGGGAACTTTGTGCAGGTCCCCTCAAGAAAGCTCACTAGAAAGGAGTCACTTCTTCCGGGGGCCGTGAGAGGTGGGACCCTGTGCCTTTTCCACACTCTGCATCCTCGTGTGAGGTGGGGGAGTCCATTTCAACACCTAGGAAGCCTCAGTTTCTCCCTCAGCAAGATGCTGAACTCAGCCTTTTCCTGGTGAGCCCTCCTTGGGGCCAGGCCCCCCGTGGCCCTGCCCCGTCCCTTCTCCATGGTCTTCAGGCTGCAGGCAAGAATCTCATGAGATTAATTATTCCCCTGTGGGTGTGCCCAACACTGGGGCTTTGAGAAAACACGGATTCCTTCTCCTGCTTTCAGGCTCCCACGGCTGCCCACCACCAGCTGGCTGGCCGCCCTGAAAATAAAGGTCACGGTGGGTGAGTGGGGCAGACTGCCACCCACAGGGGCTAGCCAGGTCAGGGCTGGCTGCCTAGCCCTGTGATTGGGACATCTACCATTCCCCTCCGCAGAGCCACATCCTCCAAAGGGGTGTGTTTGAGGGTACAAGCTTTGTTTGGGGGTCTCAGGGCCAGAGGAGGTGAGTGGGAAGTCATTCCCTGTTCTACAGAGGGAAGACCCTACTGTGGTGGCCCGGGCTGAGGTCAGGCCAGCCCCTGGGCCTTCCTTCGGCCTTTCCAGGGCCTGTGTGTCCATCCAGGCCCTTGGTGTGGGTTGATCCATGGGATTCCTCAGGCCGCCACTGCAGTAACCCCCTCCCCCTCTGGCAGGAACCGGCCTGGTTCCCACGGTCCCCAGCCTGGCCTGGTGCAGTGACTCACTCTGCTGAAGGGGGTTGGGGCTTCCTTCTCCTTAGAGGGGCAGGGCCTCTCCAGGGACACAGCCCCAGGGACAGAGTGGCCATGGGCCTTCTCCCCACCCCAAGGTGGGGTCAATTTCTGGCCCTCCTCAGCCACTCTCCCTGTGTCCTCCACACCCCTCTCCCCTTCCCCTTGCCTAGTTGTGGGCACGGGACAGGGCTGCTGGGCCATATCTCCCAGATGTGTCCAAGGCCCCAGGGTCTGGGCCTATAGTTAGCGTAGCCGTGGGGCGGGGTGGGGCGGGGGATGGTTATTCCTGCTCCGGCTGTTGCCAGCTCCCCAGTGACAGGCCAAGAACTTGGACTTTGTACCCTGGATTCAAATCCTCCTCTGTCACTTCCCAGCTGTGTGACCTTGGCAAGTGACTTAACCTCTTTGAGCCTCAGTTTCCTCCTCCGTCAAATGGGGACACTAAAAACAAATCCCTAAGGATTGCTTCAAGGATTAAATGAATGAGTTAATGTGAAGCACGTGGTGCCTGGAACATAGTAGCACCTGGTAGCTGCCTGCCGTTCTTGCCGATACCCCAGGGGCCTTATTAACACCGCTCTGGGCTCGGCCCCAGACAGCGCTGACCCCTTTTGGCTTCTACAGCAGGAAATACCCCACCATTTCCCACCTCTAGCCCAGATGAAGGCCTCAGTAGACATTTCCTAAGGCCCTACTGTGTGCCCCAGGCTGGCACAGTTTCTGCTCTCGTGGCCCGTGCAGGTGAGCAGAGGGCAGACGTGTGGCCAGGCACTTAGAGCCCAGGGGGCCAGGGGGCGGGTGATAAGAGAACATGGACAGAGGGAGCCCCAGGAGGGGACATCATAGCTTCTGGGGGAGGTGCTATCAACGTGGAGGTGGATGGATGAGCAAGGGTTAGCCACGTGAAGCTGGCACAGGAAGACGAAGGGGTCCCAGCAGAGGGAACAGCCTGTGCGAAGGCCTGGAGGTAGGAAACAGCAGGGTGGGCCAGAGCAACTGAAGGTGGTCCCTGCGGTGGGGGGTGGGGGAGGAATGTGAGAGAGGGGCTGGGGGAAGGGGGCAGCACCTGCGGGTGTAGGGAGGCTGCATCGTGGAGTTGGGACTGTATCCTGGGGGTGTGGGAGCCATGAAGGGTCTTAGCCAGAGGAGTAATGTGATCTGAATGAGCACCTCACTTTCCTCTTCTGTAGAATGGGAGCAATAAGAAGGTACTTACCTCAGGCGCCTGTGGCTCAGTTGGTTAAGCGACTACCTTCGGCTCAGGTCATGATCCTGGAGTCCCGGGATCGAGTCCCGCATCGGGCTCCCTGCTCGGCGGGGAGTCTGCTTCTCCCTCTGACCCTCCCCCCTCTCGTGTGCTCTCTCTCTCAAATAAATAAATAAAATCATAAAAAAAAAAAAAAGAAGGTACTTACCCCCCAGGACTGTTGTGGGGATTAAAGGAGATAACACCTGTAAAGTCCTTAGTAGAGTGCCTGGGACACATGTTTGCAATTATAGTTGACTCTTGAACGACTCAGGGGTTAGGGGTGCCGACCCCCTTGCACAGTCAAAAATCTGCATATAACTTCTGACTCCCCCACAACATAACTACTAATGATAGCCTCCTGTTGACTGGGAGCCTTCCCAGTAACATAAACAGTGACTGACGTATATTTTATATGTTATGTTCGTTGTATGCTGTAACCTTACAAGAAAGAGAGCTAGAGAAAAGGAAATGTTGTGAAGAAAATCGGAACAAAGGGAAAATACATACAGTGCTGTCCTGTAAAAAATCCACATATAAGTGGGCCCACACAGTTCAAACCCACATGGTTCAAGGGTCAACTGTACTCTGATTATTTTTAATATAATTATTTTAGAAAGTCCCTAGGTGGCTAGTGAGAGGGAAGATGAGAGGCAGGAAGAGTAGTTGGAGGGCTGCTGCTATCTTCCAGGCAAGAGATTCACTCACTTACTCGAAAATATTTCTTGAGCACCTACTATGTGCCAGGCCCTGTGGTGGACCCTGGGCGCGGTGGTGGAGGTGGTGGGTTTGGCCTTGTTCCGGGGGGCTATGTAGGGCCTGGTCTGAGGGCAGAGAGGGAAGCAGTGGGTTCCGGCCAGATTGAGGTGCCAGGATGTAGCCCCAGAGGTGGGGATGGATGGGGGGAGCAGGAAGCTGCCCAGTCTGGTCCAGCATCGGGATGGAAGTTGGTGCTGTCAGAGTAGGGCATGCGGTGGGGTGCCTCTGGGGGAGAGGACGGATTTGGTCTGGGGGTGTTGGGGGAGTTCCAGGCACCTGGAATCCCTTTCTCTCCCAGAGCCATCTGGCCTGACTTCTCTAGCAGCAGGTGGTCTCAGTACCTGGGGGACAGGACCCTGCCCTTCCATCTGTTCTCTAGGGACATCTGACCCTCAAGTGAGGTGGCCAGGGTGGGCCTCTGGAAGCCCAGCCTCCCACTCTTGCTTGGGAGTCTTTTGACCCCATGGGTCCAGCCCCTCCATCAGAGTGATCTCAGACATTCCAGCTTCTCACCTGGAGGACTCTGTCCTCTGCCGCCCACCTTTATGACAATGAAGCCTTAGCCTCTGCTGCCACCTTCCATCCAGGAATCTGCTGGGGAAGGGAGAAGCTGCCGAGGTGCAAGGTCAGAAGCAGGGAAACTTGTCCACCCCGCCAGGCTTTGGAGGGCCCCAACTTTGTCCCTGATTATTTTTGGCATATTTGGGGCCGTTGCATGATTTTGAGAGAGAAAGTGAGTGCGAAAATTATCCTCCATTGTGTGTAGCTTGGATCCCTTTTCTCAATTTATGTTTGAGGTGAAAGCCAGTTGGGAAGTTGCTGTGTGCTGTCGATGAGGGAAACTGAGGCACAGGCTTATCCAGCAAGGCGAGGGCAGGCCGAGTCTAATTCCTTGCCTGGAATCTTTCCTCTCAACCTTTGAGTGACCGTGATTTTTTTTTTTTTTTTTTTAAGTCAAAAGGAAAACCAACAGGGAAATACCAATGCTGCATTTTCAAGGTGTCTTTTTATAGTAAAGGTGGAAAAAAAACCCTCAGGCTGTTTTAAACTGGCATGCGGTGGGTGGGTGCTCATCGTCAAGAAGGCGTTTTCTGAACCAATTTAGGGGCTGAAATGCTGGGTGGAGGTGGAGGGAGACAGAGCTTCCAAGATGGGCTTTACATTTGGAGTTGGGCTGGGGGCTGGGAGTGAGCTTCCCGTGGCCAAGGGTAAAAGCAGACACTTGGTGGGGCTCAGGGGGTTCCAGCAGCATTGGCCAAGATGACCTTCTAGCCTAGAGAGACAGACCTTGGGCCAGGCGACAGTTAATATCCCAGCCCACCCTGGGAATGTCACCAGTCCTGACTTGCATGTACAAGACGTTGAGTCCCATTCTCCTGCCCATATGCTGTGTGACCCAGGGTGAGTCATTTACCCTCTCTGGGCCTCATGCTTCCTTATTGTAAAAGGGTACAGTGTCTACCTCTGAGGTTGTGGGCGGATTAAAATCTCACATGTGGTACCCAGGAAATGGCAGGTGGAGGTATTAGTAACAGGAGGGAAAACTACACCTGAGAAAAATGAGCTCAGCATGTGTCAAAGAGCCAGCAGAGCAGGGAGTGCACAGAGGAGGGGGGTCAGGCCCTTGGAGGAGACGGAATCACACCAGGTCCTAAAGGTGACTTGGCTGGGCGAGCCAGAGGGGTGAGGCAGGGGTGTGTCCAGGGCCGCCCCACTGAGTGAGCTCAGAGGCAGGAAGACAGAGGCTGACAGGGAGAGAGTGGGCATGTTTTCACTGCCGTTGATGGGGCAGGCGCCGAGCATCTGGTGGGCCTGAGGGGTATGCGGAGGGTAGGTGCCCTGTCAGCTCTCTGGGGCTGGATAATAAACATTGCTGAGCTCCCAGTTCTGAGTGGGGTCACCATGTTGGCCCTTCACGAGTACCAGTGTGTTTGATCTCATAGCCCGCCACCATGAGGCAGGAAGGTCTGTTATCCCCAGCTTACAGATAGGGAAACTGAGGCCCAGGGTCACAGGGCTGGTTTGCAGGAAGGGGGATCCGCAGACTGGCTATCTGGCACCAGAGTCCATGGTGGGCGATGGCTAGTATTAGCTGTGAGCTCTCGGCTGGGAGTTCTGCTTACCCTGCCCCATGGAGACTTGGGCAGGGCCCTTTGTACAAAACCCTCTTCTGTGACAGCACCACAGGCCCCCAATGGCAGCTGGGAGCTGATGGGGCAGTGACTCAGTTCCAGAGTAGGGGGAGGCTGGCCGGGGCATCTGTCAAGGCTGGGGCTGGCCAGGCCTTTTGAGGAAGTGGGGAAGGCAGGGAAGTACTAGTTGCATTCATGTCTAAAAATGTGATCCTCTGGATTCTGGAAGGAGTGAGCCTCCTGGCCCTTTGAGTGTGCAAGTGAAGGATGTGGTCAGTTTGTACGATGACTTGACAAATCTCTTCCAACACTGACCCCAGCCCTGGACCAGTGCTGGGTGGATACTGGGGCTGGGAGGCTGCCTCCCCTCCAGGGCAGTACGTGCCATCCAGGGTTTGCTAGGAGAGGGGATGGCACATCTGTCCGGCCCTAACCATACCCACAGTTAGGACCAGCCACACCCAGGCAGGCCCAGAGGGTGCATGAGTGCTGGACCCTGGCACCGACTCCCTGGATTCAAATCCTGGCGCTGTGCCTTCCTAGCTGTGGCCTCAGGCAAGTCACTTACCTTCTCTGGTCCTCCTTTTCCCCGTCTGTAAAATGGATTCAGCATCGGGAAGAACGGGGCAGCCTGGTGTTCAGCAGAGGCTGTGTGAATCAGCATGAGCCCCTGCAAAAACAGTCTACGAGAGCCAGATTTGCTGGCCCATGGCTGCTGGTTCCCCTGGACATGCAGGAGACAGGTCGGGTTCTGTGCTCGGGTTGCTGGAGGGAGAACAGACACGGTGTGTATGGAAGAGGAGCATGAGGGCCTGAGCCCTGGGCCTCGTGGGGGCCCGCACCCTTCCCGGACTTCGGTTTCCCGATCTGAGTTGGGCTGTGGGGTGGCAAGGGGGCGCCCGCCATCCCGGAACGGCTTCTCTCAGCGCCAGTGGGGCCTCTGGTAATGCTGTTGTTGCTCGGGGGTTTGCGTCAGGCGTATGGCAAAGCTCTTTATATAGAGTCTATCTTTTCATCGCCCCGGAAATGGAATGAGATGAGTGTTATCCCTAATCTACAAAAAGGGGAAACCGAGGCCCAGAGAGGTTAGGTGACTTGCCTGAGGTCACACAGTGGGTAAAAGGTGGAGCGGGTGTCTCGCTGCAGAACCTGTGCTCATCCCCTTTACTCCCTGGTTCCTCCCGAAACATCGACTGAAGGGGTGTGATCCAGAGGGGCCCTCAAGGTCACAGTGGGAAGAGGTGAAAGGGTCCATCCTGAAGGGGAGGAAATAGACACCCAGCGCAGCCCTGGCCTTGCTGGGGCTGCTGTGAGGGGTGAGGGCTTCCCAGTGAGCCCAGCGCCTAGCATGGTCCCAGGCATGGGGCTCCTGTCGCCCAGGACTGCAGGTGCCTCTGCCTTCACCCACCAGAGCCCACACCTCCTAGGCAGCATCTCCTGCCTGTCCTTGCTCCTGGTGGAGGGTTCTCTAGAATGTGGCAGTAGAGGAGGGGGCCCAACTTTGTTACATGGCAGCCCCCAAAAAGGAATGAGTCAGACTCTGCCCCTACCCTCCAGGGGCTCCCAGACAGTCAGGGAGGAGATCATGACAGAACATATGCCACAACCAGGGCTGCACACTGCCTAGCCTCTTCTGAGGGAGTCCAGGAAGGCTTCCTGGAGGAGGGGGATGTTGGAGCTGGACTTGGGCGGATGGGGTTGGGGAAGGCATTCCAGCCAGAGGCAAAGGCCCAGAGATGTGGTAGAACGTGGCTTGGGTAGCAGGCAGAGATGAAGCTGAGAGCGTGTGGGGTCTGGGGTGCAGGCCAAGGATTTCGATGCTGTCCTGTGGGCTGTGGGGAGCCAGCAAGGCTTCTGGGGAGGAGTGAGACATAGTCGATCTGGTTCTAGAAGGGACTGCATAGCTGCTGGCCCCTCATCCGCCCTGCTAGGTGCTGGCAGAAGCAGGAGGCTCTCTCCCAGAGCCCCCACTGTGGCTGGACCAGGTGACTCCCGTGGGCCTCTCCAGCTCTGACAGTGGTGTGGGGATTGCCATGGAAACCAGCCGGTGCCGCGTGGGGACAGGCCTGGAAAGTCTCCTGGCGCCATCCACGTGCATTTGGATCCTGGCTACCCCCGGAGTGTGGCCGTTCTCTTCTTTTCAAAGCCCGTGTTTGGGCCAGAGCTGAACCCAACAGGCTGCCTGGATGGGCCCCTGCACCAACCCACTCTCCCGCTGACACTCGATGCCACCGAGATCTGAGATCCGCTGGGCCAGCAGGGCTGGCCCCTCCCCGTCCGCCATCCTTTACCCTGAAACACGATAAATCACACACTAGAGGAGGGAGGAAGCTCGAAGCTCCATTATGAGGCCCAGCAAGGCCCCAGTGGGGCGTTAATCACGTAGTGCTTTCTGCTCTGATCGGTAAATAATGGGGGGGCAGTGGGCAGAGGCCTTGAAGTGGAGGCCAGGCCCGGGAAAGAAGCTAAATGGGTATCTGTGGTCACCTCCGCCCCCATGTCCCTCTCAGGGCCCGTCCAACATCTGTGTTTGAAGTGAACGAGCCCTCCAGAAGTGGCCATCTCCTTGATGGGCCTCAGTTTCCCTAGCTTGCCACCCAGGGCCTTTCCAGCTCCAGGCAGCCAGGCCCCCAGCAGCTGTTGGCCCTGCCCAAGCAGAGCATTGGGCGGACAGGCTGTGGTTAAGGGCAAGGACTCCGGAGCCAGCCTGCCTAGGTTTCAGGCTCGCATCTGGCCATTCTGGCTGTGTGACCCTGGACAAGTCGCTGCTCTGTGCCTCAGTTTCCCTTGCTGTAAAGTAGCACCGACTTATTAGGGTTAAATTAGGCTATACAGGCCGGGGCACAAAGCCAACTTATTATTGTGTTGTTGCTACTACTGTATTGTTGTTATTTTAAAGCTGTCCCTTCCCAACTTGGGAGTGATCTCTGAACTGAGATGTGGGCAGCTGGAGAGAGGGACCCCTGTGTCACCTCCATGTCCCCAGTACTTGGGACCCAGCCCAGAAATGTTTGCTGGGGCCTCCAAGCCAGCCCTGTCCCCTCCACTGTGCCCACAGTCAGTTATATGATGACTCCGGGACGGAGGCCAGCACCCAGGGGACAGGGAGGAGGGTGTGAGTTCCAGTCCCTAGGGCTCCTTGGCCCCAGGAGGAGGAAGGCCAAATGTGCCCGATAGAGGCAGCTCAGCTCTCAGCTTCTCCTGGCCCACATCCCCTCTAGGGGAAGAGGCTGGGACAGAAACCGTTCCAGGGAAAGGAGGGCTGGAGCTGCAGTGCTCTGCTGCCCCGCCCCCCATTAGAGCTGGTGTTGGGGGAGTGACTACCCCGGGCAGGGAAGAGTCGCTGGCTGCCCATCCCACACTGGGCTCCTCTGGGACCCCAGGGGGAAGGGCTGGAAATGGGGCCAGGCTGGGCCAGAATGAGAAACAGCTTCAAGAAGGGGGAGCTGGGTGTCTGGGGGGGGGCCGTGTCCAGCTAACAAAACAATGGCTGCTTGAGTCAGCGGCTGCGGTAGGAGTTCCCAGGCAGGCCTGAGCAGAGCGGGCCTCGGCCGGGCCCCCAACACGCGTGTCGTGGGTGAGGGTGGATGTGGTGGAGCGGCTTGTCCTGGGCGGCTCCCGTGTGACCTGCCCAGCTAATGGGGAACGTTGACTGAGAATCTGCAGGGGTCAGTACCGAGGGCTGCTGTGAGCTGAGCTCTTTCCGGCAGCCCTCGATGGAGGGTGCAGTTATTGTCCCCATTTTACAGATGCGGAGACTGAGGCTCAGACAGGAAGCAGCGTCCCATGGTGAGTAATGAGCAACGAGACTTGCTACGTCAGGAGCCTCAGTTTCTCTGTCTGTAACATGGGGACACAAGTGTGCGGCTGTGAGATAGCTCTGCTCGGGGCCTACACGTAGCAGGTCTTCCGTCCAGCCGGACCTCTGACCTCAGCCTGGGGGCTGTCCTTCCAGCCTGCAGCCAGCGTGTGGCTGGGCCTGGGGTGCCAGTTGTGGCTAGACAGACGTACCGTGCTCAGGATGGCCTGGCTGTCTGGTTCACACAACCCTTCCAGACGGTGCTCAGCTGGCCTGGATGAATGCAGGGCTCTGGGTCTGGGTGACCCACCTCGTGCAGAGAGGGGATCAGGGAAACAGAGCAGGCCTCTCTGAAACGCTGGAAGGGTCTACCCAAGCTGCCGCGTCCATTGCTACTTCTCGGGGTCTCCCCCCGCACCTGATTCAGGCAGCCTGGGGTCAGGTAGGGGATTGTGGCGCTGTGTGGCCTGAGGAAGCCTCTGCCCCTCTCTGTACATTGGTTTCACCTGGGCTCAGAGCCAGGCCTCTTGGCTGTTGTTCCGTGGCCCAGTTGCGCGCACTCTCCCCGCCTACCCCTCCAGGAAGTCAGCATCTTGATCACCCACTGGGAGGTGCTGGTATTTCCTTCCCCGGCAGCGGGCGGCTTCCTCCGCGGTGTGGGGGCCTTTGCCATGTGCCCCTTAGAGCCAGCTCCATCCTGTTTCCTCCCTGGGCCGGCGCACAGTAGGCCCACGGCTCTTTCCATGACTCAGTTTACCGTCAGTGGAGGTGTCCGCTCAGGGGAGCCATAGCCCATTAGCTGTGGTTTCTGAGAAGCTGCACCGGCTAACGTGGGAGGGAGGAGTTTGGGTTTGGAGTCACAGGCTGACTGACCTTACTGAGTACCCGCGTGGTCAGCCACGAGGGTGACCTTGAGAATGCTTCCCCCTTTAACGTCAGGGCTTCTGAAGAAGGGTGGGGGAAGGACTGCTCACCTGGGCCCTGTGTGAGGCAACAATCCCGCAGAGTTTAGTGGTTCCTTTGTGTAGGCCTCCTGCAGACTGCCTGTCAGACCCCCGTGACCACCCTACCCGATCCTTGCTTGTTCCCTCTCCTCTAGTCCTTGTCTCTGGGGCATTCTCCTGAGGGAGACTTCCTTGTCCTTGGCTGTCCAAGCTGAGGAGGGCAGGGGAGGGCATTGAGGGGAGCCCCAGAGGGGGCAGGCCAGGTAGAGCAGGGCCTTGGGGCCCAGGAGCAAAGTTTGGGTTTATGTTGAGGGCACTAGGGATCCACTGATGGCTGTTGAGCTGCAGAGGGGACACACTGGTTTGTGGTTGCTTTTTTTTTTTTTTTTAAAGATTTTATTTATTTATTTGAAGAGAGAATGAGATAGAGAGAGAGCGCAAGAGGGGGTAGGGTTAGAGGGAGAAGCAGACTCCCCGCCGAGCAGGGAGCCCGATGCGGGACTCGATCCAGGGACTCCAGGATCATGACCTGAGCCGAAGGCAGTCGCTTAACCAACTGAGCCACCCAGGCGCCCTGCTTTTTTTTTTTTTAATAAACTTTTTATTTTGGAATACTTCTAGATTTACAGGAAAGTTACGACAATAGTACAGATAGTTCCTGCATATCCTTCCCTCCATTTTCCCCATTGCTAAGGTTTTACGCTCCCATGGTACATTTGTCAAAACTAAGAAACCAACATTAGTACTTTGCTCTCAACTGAACTCAAGACTTTATTCCACAAGTGTTCTTTTTCTTTTCCAGGATCCCATGTTGTACTTAGTGCCTTACAGTTTTGTTTTTTTTTAAGATTTTATTTATTTATTTGACAGAGAGAGACACAGCGAGAGAGGGAACACAAGCAGGGGGAGTGGGAGAGGGAGAAGCAGGCTTCCCGCCAAGTGGGGAGCGCGATGCGGGGCTCGACCCCAGGACCCTGGGATCATGACCTGAGCCCGAAGGCAGACGCTTAACCGACTGAGCCCCCCAGGCGCCACCCAGTGCCTTACAGTTTTAAAAAGCTTCCTTTGGCCACTGTGGAGGGAGAGGAGGGGGTTTGGTCCAGTCCCAGCCCAGGTGTATTTTTTTTTTTTTTTAAAGATTTTATCTATTTATTTGAGAGAGAGAGACTGAGAGAGAGAGAGCATGAGAGGGGGGAGGGTCGGGAGGGTCAGAGGGAGAAGCAGACTCCCCGCCGAGCAGGGAGCCTGATGCGGGACCCGATCCAGGGACTCCAGGATCATGACCTGAGCCGAAGGCAGTCACTTAACCAACTGAGCCACCCAGGCGCCCACCCCAGGTGTATTTTTTAACACCCAAAAGGGATGGTGTGTGCTTCCAGCTCCTCACGGTGAAACTTCGCTTTCCTGGGATCTTGGGTCGATAACAGTCAAACACTTGAGGTGGGAAAGTGCCCTCAATTCCCGAGCACAAAGCCCCAACAGCTGGTGTCTTCTATCCCTGGGACAGAACTCCTGGGCCTTGCAGCCTGCCACCCGGCCTACCATTGCTGCCTGACCCTCCTCAGAGTGCCACCTACAGTGGGGCTGAGGTTTGGTGGGGTCTGCAGACAGGATGCAGAGGCCTGAGAAACTGGGCTCTTGAAGCTCTTGCTTCAGCCGGCTTCCTGGGGAGAGAAAGTCAACACAATTACAGTTGGTAGTGAAATCAATATGTCAAGAGTTTTAATGGGAAAGTGGGCAGAGCTGAGCTTTGGCCCCAGGAGGCAGCTAGCTGAAGAGAGAGGGTGTGTCCTGCTCTCAGAAAAAAAGCTGAGACCCGCAGCAGCTATTGCTCGTCCCATTTAGAGAGGGATACACTGAGGTTCTTAGAGGAACCAAAAGTAGCAGCCCGGTGTTGCCTGGGCCTGAACACCTGACTCCCCTATGTTGCCACACACACAGTAGGCATATAGGTGGCCCATATGTTGCTCTAGTTCTCCAGCACCCAGCATGGCAGTGTTGTTCTCAATCTCTGTTTGGAAAAGAAGCAGCTGAATATAGTCAATCACACTTTAGTCAAAATTAGTCTCCTCTCTTTAGTAAACAGTCATCCTAGAGCACAGTCTCTACCCTGGAGAAGCTCATGTTTATGCTACCATGATAAATGAAAGTGGTAACCAGCACAGTGCCGTCCAGAAGAGGGGAGATTTTTTCTGAGTCACATCTTGAAAGCTGGTGAAAAATTTGCTGCCTGGACATGTCTGGCAAAGGGACTAGCATGGGTCAAGACAAGGGAGACTGATGGGCCAGGGGAAGTATGAGGGCTCAGAGGTGTGGGAAGGGCATTGGCTGCTAAGGGAGTAACGGTTATGAAGGATCAGGAGCCTGGGTGGGAAGGTGTGGCCACACTGGAGGAATTGCAGAGGTTGGTGTGGTCAGAGCAGAGGGTGGGACAGAGGAAAAAAGCGAGACTTGAAGCCTGAGCAGCTGGAACCAGACCACAAAGGCCTTGAATGCCAGGCCTGATCCTGAGGAGAGCTGGGCGCTGGAGATGGGTTTGACGCCAGGGAGGATTTAACCAGTTTTGTGCTTAGAAAGGTGGCTCTACTGGATTGGAGGGGGCTGCTGGGAGAGGCCAGCCCTCCTCTGCTCCCAGGGGAGTTTGTGTTTTGAAAGACCTACGGAAAGTGAGACTTGAGGGAAGGCCGGTGCTAAGGGAGGAATTTCAGGCAGCGTCAGCCGGTCAGGGTGGTATTTTGGGCCCCTGGAGCTAACTGCCCCCAGAGACCAAGTTTGGTGGAGGCCACACTTGGGAGGGCTGCTACGTCCCCAAGGGCACTGTCCCCCTTTCCCAGGCCTGCAGCCCCCTCCCCCAGCAGGGGAAGCATTTCCCGCTCCGTGGACATGGGTCCCAGCTTCCACTTTTGAGCCGGTTCGAAGCCTTGTGATTTCCCCTGGCAGTCCAGAGTCAGCTTCCCCTCAGAGCACAGATCATCCAGAGCAGCTGATGGGGGGTTACTTCTCCTTTAAAAATTTTTTTTTAGATTTTATTTTTAGGATAAGAGAAAAAAAAAAGTTGGAGGAAAGGCTTTTTAGAAAATTCCTTCGGTACAGAATTAATGGCTTGTGAACGTCAGGGCGGGCAGGCGAGAGCTGGATTCCCGGCGTGTTCCTGCCTCATCCTCTCTGCCGCGACCAGCCCACAAATCACCCTCATCTGGGTGCCCCGTCCGGCTTTTCCTGGCTGGCTGGGGTCTCCCATTGTGGGGCCCAGGGCAGAAAACCCTAAGGGTGTCATCCAGGGCCTCCTAGGTCTTCCCTTCCCTCCCCGCCCCGTCCCAGAGCTCAGGGAGGAAAATCATGTTCTCCAGGCAAGGGTTTACAATTTTAATTTTAAAACAGCTTATTATTTCATGACGCAAGGAATCCATATTCAGTGAAGAGAAGTTATGTAACCCCTAGGAGAAGCTTCCCTCATGGCAGGCCTCAGACCCAAGTGCCCACTCTCCCGCCTACTTGCTGACAGAGCTCCCCTCACCTCTTCCCCTGCAGCTGCAGGATGGCTGAGGGGTGGGCCCGGGACCAGGAGAGGCCGCTGGGGGAAATGGTCCAGCATCCCCTTTCCACAGCTGTCCCCCACCTCGGGCACACACAGAATGAAGTCAGGCAGGGTAGGTCTGAAGCTGCAGGACAAGAGGGAGCCAATTATGTGACAGTCTGGGGAATGACACTCTGGGCAGAGGGAACAGCATGAGCAAAGGCCCTGAGGTAAGGCCCAGTGTTTGAGGAACAGAAACGAGCCTCCCCCTCCCGTGGCTGGAGTGGAGGAGTGTGGGTGAGGAGGGCGTGGGATGGGTTTAGAAGGGCTGGGGCCCCTGATGGGAGGATTTAGGATTCAGTGTTTATTCTGAGTGTTGTGTAAACCATCAGAGGGTATCAAGCTGGGGAGGCCTCTTTGCATTTTTAAAGGGCTCACTTGGCAGCTGTGTTCAAGGGGACATGTCGAGGTCAGAGCAGGCTCAGAAAAGAGGGGCTGGGAGAGCCTCCCGGGGGAGAGGCTGCCTTAGGGGCTCCTGGGCAGTCCAGCTGGAAAGCTTTAGAGGTAGGCATGATTTGTCCCAAATTCCAGTTTATAATATTTGAGTGACAGTCCTATCTGAAACGGCAGCAGCGTCAGCTAACACTTCTGGAGCATTTAGGCATAGTGCAGGCGCTTCCCAACCAATGAGCTCATCCCACTTCTTGTGAGGGGAGTGCGGGAGATGCGCCTACTTAATAGTTAAAGAAATGGAGGCTCAGAGAAGCAAGGTCACTTGCCCGGTCACCCCTGGCCATCCTGTGGAAGACCACCTACTCTTGGGTTCTGGCCCAGGGGCGGCCTCAGCCCCACCCCACCTCTGGGCTCAGGGCCTGGCCCCCCAGGGATGCTCTGGGATACAGGTCTCACCTAGAAGCCTGTGGGGCCTGAAACTGTGTTTATTCGCCCAAGGACAGGTGGACCTGGTATTTATTGTTTGTTTTTGAAAACTAGCTGGGCTTTTGAGCAAACCGCACACGGGCACATCATCAGTGGCTTAGGCTTGCAAAAAGCACAAATGAGAAATTTAAAAAGAAAACAACAAAAAGACTCTAAGGCTGCTCCCTAAAGCTGGTTCCGATGCTACATTCTAGTGACCTTCTGAGTCCCTGCTCAGAGCTTCCGCTGCCCATGTTCCAGCGTCCAGGGGGCTGAGGGGGGCTCATGTCTGCTGCTAGTTTCAGTCATAGAGTCATGACACTGCAACTGGTGATCTAGAGTGGGCTCCTTCCCCTCTGAACCTCAGTCTCCCCATCTGTGACATGGGACCTCATAGGGTGGCCAGGATATAGGGAGTTGATGCCCAGGCCTGGTACAGTGTCAGTTCTCAGTAAACGCAGCCTGTTATTTTTTTTTTTTTAAGATTTTATTTATTTATTTATTTGAGAGAGAGAGAGAGCACACAGAGGGAGAGGGAGAAGCAGACTCCCCGAGTAGCAGGGAGCCCGACGCGGTACTCGATCCCAGGACCCTGAGATCATGACCTGACCTGAATGCAGACGCTTCACCGACTGAGCCACCCAGGCGCCCCAAACACAGCCTGTTATGTTCACCATCATGACTATTACCTTATTGTGGATGCACCAGCTTTACCAAAACGGCCCTATGACGCCCTGTGACTTTTCTCAGCCGGGTATCTTTGTGCCTCGATCCATACGGATTTGTGGTGTCACTCAGTGGTGGGGGCGGCTCTCCTGGACGATGCGCCATTATCTTCCTGCTCAGTCCTGCAGGACCCTGAGGTTGTGTCCCCCTGTCCACTCTTCTGAACCATCCTTGTGTCTGCATCCTTGTGGATTTGCACGATTATCTTCCCAAAGGTGTTTTCCTGGAGGCCTGTTTGGTATTTTTGTGCAAATTGCAGAAGGAACCTTCAGAAGGAGCAACAAGACCCAGGGAGGGGGTGGGAACAAGTCCAGGGCATGGCTGGGGGCTGGGGTCCCTAACTCCATTTGTCTCACTCCAGCGTGTGCTGGGACTGATTCGCCACTTGGAGTGGCGCTGGGCCGATGCGGACGGCAAGGCTATGCACTTGGACACGACTTGCCTTGGTCTGCCCATCTGTAATGTGGGCAGATGAGGGGGATGCATGGTCGTGGGAGAAAGGGAGGGCCTCGGTGTGGGGAGGCCTCAGTCTGGGGTCTGGTGAGCTGCTGGGAATTTGGATGGTGGTGCTGGGGTCAGAGCAGGGGCCCCGGGAGAAGGAAACCCCCTGGTTGCTGTGGAGACCCAGCCAAGGCAGGAGGGACGCCTCTTGGGTAGCAGCAGGTAAGCTGAAGCGGAGGATGGCCTCAGGAGGTCTGGTGTGGACTTCTCTGCTCTGCCGGCTGTGGCCAGCCACGAGGGGCAGCTCCAAGTCCATGAGGGTGTGTGGGCCTCACCCTGTCCTTACCTCACTGGCCTCCTGACCTTGTCCCGCTGCCAGCTCTTCCTGCCTCCATCACAGAACTTTTCCTGTACGGTTCCTACCTACCTGAAACGTCGTCCCCTTGGGGCAGCTCTGTGACAAACGCTGAGGTCAGGGGTCAGTCTACGGGGGATAGGGCCCTGCTTGTGTTTGGGCCTCAGCCCGGACCTGGGCATGTAAAGCCACAGCCGGACTTTAAAGCTCTGATGCTGAGGCCTGACATACAGTGTGGGCAGGGAGCCAAAGAAGGTTCTAGAGCCAAGGTCTGACATCCTGCTTCTTTTGCAGCTGCAGCCAGAGCAACTGGACTGTGGGGCTGCCCACCTGCAGCACCCGCTGTCCATCCTGCAGCCCCTGAAGGCCACGCCTGTGTTCCGAGCCCCGGGCCTCTCCTCTGTGGCCGTGGCCATGGTCAGCAACTACACCGTGGTCTTCCTGGGCACAGTCAGTGGGCGGCTGCTCAAGGTAGGGCTGGGGGGGTCAGGGCTGGGGAGGCTGAGGGGAGGCTGAGTCTGAGGAGGCTGTACACGTGGCCTCTGCAGGCCTGATATTAGCCCTCGTTCCCTCCGGTTTGCCCTAATACCATACAGTTTACAAAGCATCTTTCACATCCATTTCTTCTACTCTTGCTCATAACAAGAAGGGCCGTGTCCTGCAGAGGAGGGAAACCAGGCCTGAGAGAGGCCCTTCTCTTGGGTCTCTAGGACTCGGGCTTTGAAGCAGAGGGATCTCTGTTCAGGTCTCTGGGCTCTGCCACTGCTAGCTACTTGACCTTGGACAGTGCATTTTCTCTCTCTGAGCCTCAGTTTCCCCATCTATGGAGGGTTGTAAGCCCTGCCTCTTGAGACAGTTGTTGGGCTTTGACAGGGGAAGACCACAGCCTGGCAAGTGGGGGCTCTCTTGCCATTTCCTCCCCGTACCCCGCTGGCCTCCCTCTGAAGATTCCCCCTCCCCCACCCGCCCCAACCAAGATGACTGCTTTCTGGAGGTAATGATTCCTGGAGCTGGGAAAGGTGAGAGGACTCTTACCACCATGGGGTAGGAAGGACTTTCCAGGGCCTGGGCCAGCTTCCTCCCAGCCACCTCCCATCCCCTGCCTGTCAGGAAAGTCAGCTGCCTGGCACAGCTCCAGTGTGTACCAGGCCCTGGCCTAATTGACTCAGATCCGATAACTCAATTCCCTCAGCTGCCCAGGCGGACGCCACGGGCTGGTGGGGCGGGGGGCGCGGCTGGGGATCAGTGCCCTGGCTGCCTGGCCCCGGGACCCTAGCTGGCCCACTAGCAGTGGTGGGGGAGGGGCCAGGTGTGGGAGCAGGGAGGGGGTGGGGGGCACCCTTCTCAGCCTTTGAAGCCCCACTGAGGGTCCTTAGGACAGTGGGACTCATGTTTTGGGGTCAGATTCTTGGGTTTAGATCCTGGCTCTGCTGGCCCCAGCTGTGTGACCTGGGGGTGGTTGCTTCTCACCCTGAGCCTCAGTTTCCTCATCTATCATGGGGAAAATGAGCTGGACCATCCCAGACTGTGGTCAGAGTCTACTGTCCCCTGTGAGGGAGGTAGCACCAGGATTCCCGTTTCACAGATGAGAACACTAAGCCGCCGAGAGGGGAGGTGACTGCCCCAAAGTCACACAGTGAGAGCTGGGGTTGAATTCAAGGCCAGCTGACCAGGAGCCCACATGACCCCTCAACCCAGACCTCTTTACCCACCACCCTGCGCTGTGCACTGTCTTCTCCCACCAGCCCTTCCCTGTTCAGGGCTTAGATTACAGCACCTGGCCTGGGCTCTTGAGCACAGTAGGTGCTCAATAGTTGTTTGAAGGAGTGGAAATAAGCTGAGTATCTGGTGGGTGCCTGGGGGGAAGGCTGGAGACTGAGCAGGGGCCAGGCTGCCTGGGCAGACTCCACCAAGAGGCCAGCTGGGATGGATGATATCTCAGGGGTTGGAACAGAGCCTGTGGGAGGCTGGGAAGAGAGTAATTTCAATTTGGTGTGTGGAGAGCATTTGAGAAGCTCTTCTAGAGGAGGTACCGGGAGGACAGATCTTCGCTGAAGGGAGAGGAAGAGAAATACTCCAGCGGGGAACAGAGCGTGCGCGAAGGCCTAGAGGCTAGAATGCCGGAGTTGGGTTGAGGGGGTGGAAATGAGCCTGGAGGAGTAAGCTGGGGTCTGTTGTTGGGGCCTTGAATGCCAGAACAAGTTTATTCCATAAGCGGGAGGGAGCTACCAAAAGTTTGGAGCCCACAGAGGAGGGCCGGGCAGTAGGAGGCCCCTGGCAGCTGGCCCAGGGAGGCATCTAGACCACTTGTCCCAACTCAGGGCCTGGCGGGGCCTCCAACAAGGCAGCATGCTAGCAATGTGAGGGGACAGCCAAAAAAGAAAGTTTGGTGGAGCTCTGGTGGGCACTATCTGTTCTCAGGAGGACATGCAGAGGGGCTCTCAGAGCTAGGGGAGCTTCTAGGCCTCAGGTAGTTCTGGTCGGCCTCTTGCCGGGACCCTGGACCTCACCCCCTCCCCTCATCCTTGGACTGTGGGGTCACACAGGCCTGGGCTTGCACTGTGACCCTGAAGTGTCTTCATTTTATGACTCACCAAGTCTGTAGCCTCTCTGGGCCTCAGTCTCCTCATCTGTGAAATGGGCACAAGAGGGGAGGCATGAGAAGTGTGGCCCCATCAGCGCTTTGCAGGCATCTTCTCCATGTGTGCTCACCACAGTCCTGAGGGGCGGGAGCCATCGTGAGTCCCATTAGGTCAGGAAGCTGAGGCTCTGGCGGGGGGAGTGACAACTTGTATGTTTGTACAGCTTGTAAATGTCAAAGCCAGAATTCAAACCCACGTCCCTGCTCTGAGGCATGATGCCAGACAGCCTCCCAGAGAATCTTTTGTAAACTGTAAAGTCTGTATGTATTCACATGGTGGGATGTGCTGGGGAAGATCAGCGAGGGAAGGAGCTCCTGGTGGGGGGACCCAGCAAGGCACAAGTGTAGAGACTGGACCCCCTGGCCTCCCTTACATGTCCATGATTTCCCACTGGCCCCAGAAGGCCGGAAAGAGGATGAGGCTGAGACCCCAAGCCTCGGTCGGGTCCCCAGCTGCCGTGGGCACCATCCTGGCGCCCCGTCACCCTGATGCCCCCACCCCCACCCCCCACAGATCAACCTGAATGAGAGCATGCAGGTGGTGAGCAGGCGGGTGGTGACGGTGGCCTACGGGGAGGCTGTGCACCATGTCATGCAGTTTGACCCGGCAGACCCTGGTTACCTTTATCTGATGACGTCCCACCAGGTAAGGCCAGAGCCCCAGCCTGACAGGGCCCCCAGACATACGAGCTTTCTCCCTCTCTTCCTCCCCGCAGGAGCACCTTCCCTCCCCATCCCCTTGGTCGGCTAGCCCTTCGCCTCCCAGAGTAGACACCACCTCTGCAGGGGAAGCCCTGTTTCCCCATGTGCCCCCTGTTATAGCCCCGAGCCTCAGTTTCCCCAGTGTCTCAGGGCCCTGGCCATGGCTGATTCCCCACGGAGCTGGGCCCTCACCTCTGCCTCCAGATGGCCCGGGTGAAAGTCGCTGCCTGTGCCGTGCATGCCACCTGCGGGGACTGCGTGGGGGCCGCCGACGCCTACTGCGGCTGGTGTGCCCTGGAGACACGGTGAGGCTCCCTGGGGAGAGGCTGGGCACGGCGGGGCGGGGGGGAGCCCACTGGGGCCTGACCAGCGCCCTGCCGCTCCAGGTGCACCCTGCAGCAGGACTGTGCCAACTCCGACCAGCGGCATTTCTGGACCAGTGCCAGCGAGGGCCCCGGCCGCTGTCCCGCCATGACGGTCCTGCCTGCAGAGATCGACGTGCACCAGGAGTACCCAGTGAGTCGCGGGGGAGCCAGCGCTCAGCTCGGGGGCGACACGGGGTGGGAAGCCGCCCTTCATCTGGCCCCCAAGCCCTGAGAGGTGGAGACTCCTGCGCATGGTGCCCCAGGGACCCGGAAGTGAATAACGAGAATGACTGGGCTTTGCTGAGCTCTCACTGAGTGCTCAGCACTCACTCTGCCCGAGACGGTCACCTCTGTTAGGCCTCACACAACTCTGTGAAGTGGATGCTCTTAACATCCCCATTTTACAGATGAGGAAATTGAGGCACAGAGAGGGAAAGTGACTTGCTCAGGGTCGTACAGCTAGGGATTAGGGGAGCTGGGATTTGAACTCAAGTGGGCAGGCTTTCGAGTCTCAGGAGGGAGGGCGCAAGTTGGAGGGTAGAAGGAGAGTGAGTCCCCAGCCCCCACCTCTTTCCGGCCCCAGTACAGGGAAGGGGCAGAGGGGCCACCAAGTGCCAGGCCACTATTGCTTGTTCTCAGATGAATCTGCAGTGTGGAGACCTGGAGCTGCTATGGCGGGCGGTATGGGGACAGGGGCTGAGGGACAGACAGCCCTGCCCTCAGTGACTTCTCTGAGGCTGGGTACCCTCATCCATCAACAGGGAGAGATGGTGGTTCTAAAGGGCCAGATGGGGCCTGGGGCTCCTCTGCACCCCTCTCCCCATTATCATGTATCACAGAGTCCTTCACATGCTTTATCTCATCAGGCGGACTGGGCATAGGTTTGTCCATCTATCCATTCATTCCATTCATGTATTCATTCATCAAATGTATTCTTGAGCACCTACTATGTGTTAAGTGCAGTTCTGGACTCTGGGGACACAGCATTGAACAAGACAGACAAAGCCTTGGCCCTTGAGCAGCTGCTTGTGGGGGCTGAGGGAATAGGCAAGGTAGGCTGTCAAGACGGGGGAAAAGTATGATTGTGAAAAGGGAAGCAGAAGAGAGAGGGGTGGAGAACGGAGCGGGGTGGGGATCACTGATGTTTTAGACCAGGTCAGAGCTGGCCTTGTGCTGCAAATGTTGTCTTTGAGCAACGCTATGAAGTAGGTGAGTCAGCTGGGCCTCTGGGAAGAGCGTTCTAGGCAAAGGGAATTGCCCTGCGGTGAGAAAAGATTGGTAGATTTGAGAGACTCTCAGGGGAGGGGGTCAGAGAAGTCACGGGGACCAGATCATGTAAAGCCTCCTCGACTGCTGTCAGGTGGGCCGTTTCTTTGGGCAGCTGGGGAAACTGAGGCCTAGAGAGCCCCAGGTAGGATATGGCCCCCTGGCCTGGAGTCCCGGCCACCAGTCTCCCCCTTCTCCCAGGGTTGCTAGGGTGGGGGTGGGGCCATGAGGGGAAAGGCCTGCTCCCCACTCCCCCAGCTGAGGGGCCCTGGCCCCCAGGGCATGATCCTGCAGATCTCGGGCAGCCTGCCCAGCCTCAGTGGCCTGGAGATGACCTGTGACTATGGGAACAACATCCGCACTGTGGCCCGGGTCCCAGGCCCGGCCTTTGGCCACCAAATCGCCTACTGCAACCTCCTGCCGAGGGACCGCTTCCCGCCATTCCCGCCCCACCAGGGTAAGTGCCTCACTCACTGGGCATCCCACACCGTGGAATGTCAGGCATGGGGGTCCTGCTATCACAGCCTCCAAGTGGAGACCCCCGACCCCTTTGTCCTTCTCTCCCTGGTTCCCCGGGTCCATTCTAGATCACGTGATTGTTGCGATGTCTGTGAGGGTCAACGGGCGGAATATCGTCAGGGCCAATTTCACCATCTACAATTGCAGCCGCATTGGACAAGTGTATCCACACACGGCGTGAGTGGGTCAGGGCGCTTGCCTCCAGGTGGTGGGCGGGGGGGCGGGGAAGGGTCTCTGCTCCCAGGAAGGCCCTTGGAAGACAAATGGTGGTGTCCTAGAGGCAGATAGGACCCTCGCTTGTTCGCTTGCCAGCTCGTTTACCGTGCTGCAAACCCTCACCGGGCTTCCGGGAGCACTCAGGCTGCAGGGGCAGAGAGAAGTGCTTTCATCACACTTAATTTCGTCTCCTAAAGGTCCTGCTTGTCTCTTTCCTCCTTGCATACCTATTGTAGGGAGCTCACTATCTTAAGAGTGCCCAAGCCCCTGATGATGCAGAAGACCTTTTCCCCCCGCGTTGGGATCTGCTTCTTGGGTCCCAGTTCCCGGGGGCAGGGGGGGAAGTGAGGGTGGGGAGCTGAGTGTCTGAGGGGCCCCTTGTCTTCCAGCTGCACCAGCTGCCTGTCGGCACAGTGGCCTTGTTTCTGGTGCACCCAGCAGCATGCCTGTGTCTCCAACCAGTCACGGTGTGAGGCCTCCCCCAATCCCGCGGTAAGTTAGGCCTGGGGGATTGCCCTCTGCCTCTTTCATGACCATTTTTTTTTTAGTATGTTGAGAACATTTCCACGTCATTAAATTTTCTTCCTGGCACCAGATCTAACAGCTGCGCTGGGCTCATCACATAACAGCACATTTAACCAATCCCCTATTGTTGGATATACTGATCACTTCCCATTTCTTTCTTGTGTTCTGATATAGCCAGGGCATGGTGTGTGTCCTTGATTATTCCCTGGAGACCAGTTCTAGAAATGGCACTTTGGGGGTGAAAACGGGGCCATATTTTTACACCTTTAACTCAACTGCCTCCAGAAAGCCTGAGCCAGTTTAAACTCCCACCTGCAGTAGGAGAGCCCCTTTCTGCACATTTTGCTGATACCAGCTAGTTTGTTGTTTTTTTTTTAAGATTTTATTTATTTGAGAGGAGAGAGCGAGCGAGAAAGAGCATGAGTGGGGGGTGGGGGGCAGAGGGAGAGGGACAAGCAGACTCCTTGCTGAGCAGGGAGCCCAACATGGGGCTCAATCTCAGGACCCTAAGATCATGACCGGAGCTGAAGGCAGATGCTTAACTGACTGAGACACCCAGGTGCCCCAATACTGGCCAGTTTTAAATCTTACCTGTAACATTTTCAACAACCACATGGGATCAGGGCAGTTGTCCCTGAGGCCAGGAAGTACCAGGCTGGGACCTTGAATCCAAGCCCCTCTGGCTTGGGCCCATGTTCTCCTGCCTTCCCCAGATCAGGAATTGGGCTGAAAGGCCCTCACCTTGGTCTCCCCATGGGCGCTGGGGACCCCGGGGCAGGTGATTCCTTGGGCAGAGAAGATGAGCTGGCCTCAGGAACCACATGCGTCCAGGTCCTGTTGCTTCTGTGGTCCCTTGAGCTCTACAGCTGGCCAGGATCCAGGCCCTTCTGGGTACTCTGGAATGGCTGGATTGAATCAATTACACTGGGGTGGGCGTGGTGGGGAGACTTGGGGGATGGGGGAAATACAAATGAAAATGCCACATACCCTGTGGCTGGTTGGTTTCTGCGGTGTGTTCACTCGCAGGATGGCCTTCTGCCTTTGCCCAAAAAGCTTCTAAGGCCACCCCAGCCTCGGTCCAGTGATGACCAAGTGGGATTCCTGAGGCTTTGGCTGGGGCTATCATGCTCAGCCAGGTGGTATGGCTAGATTGGGGCAGGGGTGGGGGGGCCAGGGTTTTGAGACCACAGCTCATCACCTCCTAGACCTCTGACTTGTGTTAGAGCTGTGAGGGGTCAGGATAAGGCACTGAGTCGCTGCCTGAGGCTCCTCCCTCCAGGAAGGGGATGTTCCTGCCCATTTTCCAGATGGTACAACCGAGGTAGCCAATATCGTTCTGGGGGCGCTGGTTCCTAATAGGAGGAGGTCACCCTGGGCATGTGTTCCAGGAAAGCAGCCCCAGTCCCCAGAGCATCTGAAGCCCCCGCCTCTTGGCTCTGGGCTCAGAGAATCTCATCAGGAATCCTCCAAGCAGGTGTAGAGGTAAGTGTGCAGGTGCTAAGAGGGGGGGCCCCATGGCCCACATCTGGAATCCTCTGGTCTCTGCACCTCCTGCCTGAGCCTCAGAACTGCTTTGAAAAAGAGTCATCCAGGAGCTTAACTCAAAGGACCGACACAGTAACATGGGGCTTCTGGCACTGGGGGAGAGGCCCAGGGGAGTCTGTGTGGCCAAACCGTAGGGGAGGCCCCCAGGCCTCTGCATTGGACCCCAGGTTTCCAGTCCGGGCCAACCAGGACTCCTGTTCTCCTGTGGGGTCCACATCTTCCAGCCCCAAGCCCAGGGCTTGGTACATAGTAGGGAGTCAGGGAATGTGAACGTAAAGCATTTGTGTTGGCAGCCTGAGTCCTGTGCTCTAATCTACAGGGATGATGGGGTGAGGAGGACCCAGCCTCAACACGGTTCATTCAGCATTGATTGGGCATCCTTTGTATGCCTGAGTCTGCACAAGGCACTGGGAAAGAACCCAGTTAGGCATAGTTCTGCCCTCTCCATCATGAGTCAAGAGCCCGAGGTGTGAGTTGTGGCTGTGTGATCCTGGGCAAGCTCCTGAACCTCTCTGTGCCTGTTTCCGCATTGCCTATTTTACTTACTATCAAATTACCCATCTTACTACTTTAAAATGGCCTTCTTTCACTGTGCAGGGAATCTGGAGCTGCAACTATGAAACGGTAGCCCCATAGTGGCCCGTAGGAGGTACTCACTAAAAGGCCACTGTGCTCCTCCGGAGCTGGTGGCCGCTTTGCTGCGTGGGCCAGGGAGCCCTTCTCTGGGAAGGGGACCTTTGTGCAGGGTCCTGACAGATGTGTAGGAGCTCACCAGTCTGCAGGTGTTTCTGTGGCAGCATCCCATAAACCGTCCCCCCCAGGTCTGCAGCTCTAGGGGCCAGGAGCTGGGGTGGGGAGCACAGAGAGGGCCTGTCTTAGAGGATTATTGTAATCTAGCAAGAGAAGAGGCAGCCCCCTCCCCAGGCCTGCAGAAGGCTCTGACTGATACTTAAGTTGGCACTTAATTACATCTCAGTTAGCCATGCGGGCGCCATGCTCCTGGTCAGGTGGTGGGCGGGGGAGGTTTGCACATCTGTCTGTGCCCCTTGAGCACTGGGAGGAGAGAGTAGGGCTTGGGCTAGGCCGGGGAGGTGTCCCAGGGGAGGTGCTGGGGACCAAGTCTCCTGTTACTTTCCCATTCCCTAGTGGGCCCCAGAAGGAGAAAGTGGAGGAGAGGAGAAGAGATGGGAGGGCAGGCCCCCTCGAAGGTGTGGATGCATCTGTGAAACTGAACTGCATTAGGAGCCAGCGGGGAGAGTGGTTTGGTAGGAACAGGGGGCAGCTTAGGGGGCTGTTACGGTACAGAAAGGTAGGAAGGGACCCGGTGTGGTGGATTCAGGGTCCCTGGGCCAGCCATGTATTGGGACATCAGTTCTTGACCCTTGAACATGGGAGAGACTGCAAGAGAGTCTGTAAGTCCCAGTGTGGGGACAGGTGAGGCCCTCTGTGAACCAGCACACGCTGGGCTCCCATCGGGGTTGATGGTGGCTCCCGGCACTGTTGACCCAGCATCTGTCCTCATTCCTGGTGTCCCACCTTCTCAGCTCTGCTGGAATGTGGGAAATTGGCTGTGGTTTCCTGAACCTGCAGGTTGTGCCCCATGTGGCACTCCAGCAAAGGGCAGAAACCACTCAGCCTCTTTCTGAGGTGTCCATGGCTTGCCTTGGGATGGGACAGGGAAGCCCCTGTCCTTTGGTTGCATGTGGGGAAACCCTCATTCAAACTGGACTTGCCCCAACAGAATTAATTGACTTGTGAGTGTGAAGTCTGGGGGGTGCATCACTTTTAGGTACAGCTGGATCCGGGGGTTCCCGCCACGTTTTCGGGACTCCCCACCCCTCTGGGTGGGCTTCATGCTCATGTGGCCCTCTCCTCTTGGTAGCCAAGTCAGCCTCAGCAGCTCCAGGCAGGCTCCTGATTTCCTGGCAGCCCCAGAAAACAAAAAGAGCTCTCTCTCTTATTCGTTCTACAGAGGTCCCGTAGCTGACTTTCACTGGCTGAACTAGGGTCACTTATGCTCCCTGAACCAATTGCTGAGGCCAGGGCAGGCCTGGGACACCCGCCTATCCCTGGGGCTAGGGAGTAGAGTCAGTCTTCCCAAACCACAAGCCTGTGGGGGAAGTTCCCCAAAGGCCAAGCCAGACTTGAAGGCAGATGGTGGGGGCTGGAGGCTAACAGCAGATGTTCCAGCTGGCCCCATGGAGGGTTAGCCACCTCTGGCGGGGGGGGAGGTACCGAAGGAGGGCAAAGGGGTGCCAGGACCCTTAGCCTTGGTCCCACTCCGTAGAATGGGTACAAGCCTCCAAGTGGCCATGGGATCATAGATAGGGATCAAGGAGAATGGGAGGCCCTCAGGGTTGGTCCCATGTCATTCCCTCTGGGGGGCCTCCTGTAGAAGCTCCCCCTGCTCCGACCTCACCCCCCCCAGCCCTTCCTGTCTGCCGCCGACCCACTGGTGGGGTGGAGCTGGGAGGACAGAGCTCAGAGCACCCCCCCGCCAGTCGCAAGGCAGAACTGGCAGGAGCCATGAAGACTGATTGCAAACATGTGGGTTCCATTCTCTGAAATTCCATGGGGTTTACACACGAGACTGTGGCAGACAGCAGCTCGGAGGGACGGAGATTTGTGTGTGCTCACACTGAGCTGGACACAAGCTCCTCCCGCCCAGCCCCGCAGAACGGTCAGCTCAGGAGGCCTCGCCCGGGCCTGGCTGTGCTGTTGTTTCAGCCAAGGCCTCTGCGGCCCGCACCAGGCGCTGCTCCCGGGTACACGGGCCGGCCTGGGCGAGGTTTCTGGCCTGGTGGTCAGCACACAGTCGGGACAACTCGGAGGCCTCTGGTGCTGCCCATTCCATCTTGGGCAAACTGCTCTGCTTCTCTGTGCCCCGATTTCCTAGTCTGTAAAATGGGTGTGATGATTGTACGTACCTCACAGGGCTGTTGGGGAGTTGGGATGTGGTGAATTAACACAGTGCAGAGTGCTCAGAACTGTCCAGGAGCACAGTGAGAGCTGTGCGAGCTAGTGACTACCACTGGTATGGGCCTGGTGATCATTCATTGGCATCCCCTCAAGGTCCAGTGTTGTGCTGGGTCCCTGAGGTACCCCTTGAGGAGCTCCCTGTCCGATTAACAGTAAGGAGAAAAGACTCCAGGGAGGCCTCCAAATTCTATCCCCAGAGGCCATTGCCCTGGTTGCGTGACCTCAAGGTGGACACACAGGGATCGTTGTGTTTCCAAATCTGTCCCCAGCCAGACTTGGGCAGGAAGAGGGCAGAGCAGGAAGCCCTCTGGGCTGGAGGGTGGTCAGGCCTTGGTATGGTATGACTGCTGCAGGGTCCCCAGTCTCCCCCTCTCTCAGGCTCTCGGAGGTCGGGCTCGGAGTGTGAGGAGGCAGGACATGGCCCACCGGGGCCCTCAGGTCAGAAGAACCTAGTGCAGGGTGGGGGCTCCAGACGTAAAGCTCAGAGAGGTCACTAAGGCGGCAGGGTGGGCATAGCCCTGCCCCCTGGTCTCTGCCCCTCGCCCTAGGCCTCAGGTTCAGGCCTGTTTCTGGCCTGGGAGGCAGACAATAGGAGTTCAAAGACCAGCTCTGCCCTCTGACCTCAGGTATATCACCACCTGCCCTCCCTCACTTCCTTCCTTTTTTGAAGTAACCCCCCGCTCCATCAGGCCTCAGTGGCTGTACCTCCAACATGGGAATGCTGATGCCCAGGCCAGCCCCGGGACTCTCTGGGGGACTGGCGCCTCTGCCCGGAGGCTGGGACTCTCGCCTGCGGAAGTGGGGAAGGGTGTGGAGCCCGGGGGCACCAAGGTCCTCAAGCCCGTTTCCCACGGGCCATCCAGAAGTCTGGAGTTTCTTTTTTCTGCATCATTTAACGTGTGTCAGTCTGGAAGCCGAGTCTCAGAGAGTGGGTGCAGCCCCACATTTTATAGTTGGGAAAGATGAGGCCCAGAGATGGGGAAGGGGGCCGGCCCCGGAGCAGCCACGGGGGCACTGGTTCCATCACTGGGCTGCTTATTTCATTGCTCTGTGCCTCAGTTTCCTCATCTGTAAAATGGGGCCAATAAAGCCTCCTGCCCAGAGGCTTGTCTTGAGGGTCAAATGAGATGGTGTGTGGGAGGGGAGGTAGGCTGCAGCCGTAGGCTGGGGTGGCCGTGAGTCCTGTCCCTTCTGAAATTCTCCCGCATCACCCTCACCTCCTTGTGTTTTGACTGCAGAGCCCTCAGGACTGCCCTCAGATTTTGCCCTCACCCCTGGCACCCATGCCCACAGGCAGCTCACAGAGCATCCCAGTGCATCTGGCCAACGCTGCCTTCCAGGTAGGTGGGGGCCGGGCCCAGGCGGGGCAGAAGGCTGGGGAGAATGCCGTCCCGGATGGGGACCCACGCTCTGGGCCCTCCACCCACACTTTGGTTTTGTGTCTCTGAGTTTCCAGGTTCTGTTTGAGAAAGCCCCAGTGTGGTTGCAGGGGGTTGGAGGAAAGAGAAGTGGGTGGTGAGGGCCCAGCCCAAGGGACAGCAGGTTGCTAACAGCTCCTGAGGGCAACTCTGGTCAGGACCCACTGTGTATGGAAATGCTTTGACCGGGACCCCCAGACTCCCCTCCCCTCTGAAGCTCTCCTGACAGAGCTGGGCTGCAGGCCATGGACCTGGTCCGTGTCCTGCCCGCCCCGCCCCTAGGCTGAACTGTGATTCTGGACACACTTCTTCAGTTCATGGCTGACCTGTCTTACCTGAAGAAGGGCCCTGTGCTGCCCCATTCCCCATTGTCCCGATGGGGAAAAGGAGACCCAGAAAGGAGAAGTAGGTGTACATGACGTAGGCTTGGACTTGCACCCTAGCCCTGGACTCCTAAGACAGTGCTCTTCCCTGCAATCTGCCTTCACCTCCCCACCCCCGCATGGGGAGGAGGAGCAGCAGCTCCTTTCTGGGTCCCTCCTGGAAGAGTGTCTTGGGTGGGAAGTGTTGACAAGTTCTGGAAGTGTGCCAGCCGTCCCCCTCCCCCCTCCCCAGCTCCTGGGGAGTCACCATCTGTTGCTTCCAAGGGGGAGCGGAGGCTTGTGCTAGCTGTCACACATGGGGGGGCCACGTGCCAGGCACCTGGGGTGTGTCGGGCAGCCTTGTGGCTGGGGCTGGGGCTCTGTGAGTGGCGGGGGCCCACGCCCTCTGACTGCACCCTGCCGCCGTTGGGACAGAGCCTCCGGAGCATGAAGGTGCCTGGGCTGGCATGGACGGAGGTGCTGCTCCCTGGGGCTGCGGGAGCCTGGCAGGGGGAGGCCCAGGCCCTGGGTTTGTGTGCTGGCTGCTGCTTCCTGGGGGACATGTGTCTGCCCTCAGTGTGCCTGAGCGATCCCGGCCCTCCTGGCGCTGGGCCTGCTTCTAGAACATGAAGGGTGGGGGAGGTGCAGAGCTTCCCAGGGGGACATGTGTCTGCCCTCAGTGTGCCTGAGCGATCCCGGCCCTCCTGGCCCTGGGCCTGCTTCTAGAACACGAAGGGCGGGGGGTGGGGGGTGGGGCGCGGGCATAGCCCCCTGCCTGGGCTCTGCAGCAGCCCTTTTTGCTGGGCCTAACCCCCTGGGGAGCCCCAAGATAGCTTGGGCCTGCTGTCCCGAGTGGCTGAGGCCTGAGCCTCGGAGACTCAAGAGGACAGACCCCCCTCCTGGCTCAGCATGGGCAAATGAGCTCAACAGCCACCTTCCTGTGTTAGCTTCAGAGGGAAGGGGGAGACAGGGCAGGCCAGTGGGGGAGGGGAGTGCTGACCTGTGTTCTCCCCAGGGTGTCACATCTGTTAACAACAGGGACATAAACAGGAAGTCCTGCCACGAGGCTGGCCTAACACACATGGAACCTGAATTTGTTCAGTCAGCGAGTATTTATTGATACTGTTCCCCAGAGGCCTGTGCTGGGCAAGATGAGGCTGGGGAGTCGGGGCCTGTTTACTTAGTCAACAAACATGTATCGAGCACCTCCTGCGTACTAACAGCCAGCATATATTAGTTACCCACAGTGTGCAACCTGCTAAAGATACATGATCTCCCGTTTCCCCAGCAACCCTACAGAGTAGGGAAGCCTGTTTCTACTGCTCAGTTGAGGAGACCAAGGCTCAGAGAGCAGAGCCACTAGCACAGGGTTGCACAGCCAGGAAGTAGCAGAGCTTGGGATTCAAACCGGTGGAACCTGAGCTCGTTCACTGCCACCCACTGCCCTTGGAGGCGTCACAGGGGCTGAGACCCAACCCCAACCCTTCCCAGGGGGTGGGGAGGCCAGTGTAAACAAGGCCTGGGCAGGGGGATAAGGGTGGCCCTTAACATACAGGGTGGGGGCAGGCTTTAGGAACTTTCCAGAGCCCCTAACATGCACCCAACCCCCTGCTAAATGAGTGAATGATCAAATGAGGGGTGCCCACCTGATTTAAGGGGAGGGTCTGGGAAGTCTTTGGAACATGGGGCATTTGAACTGGATTCTGAAGGCTGTGTTGAGTTTTGCTGGGTGGTAAAAGTGGAGACAAGTTGTTTGGGTAGGAGGAATGGATGGGGCAAAGGCCCAGGGGCAGGGCAGCCCATGCCATGTCAAAGAATGTCCTGCTATGGCTTGGGCGTCAGTCTATGGGACAGAGGTGGGGGGTTGTAAGTTTCAAAGAACAGGTGGAGTCTCACTGGGATGAACCTTGAATGCCAGACATGCTAAAGAGTCAGGACTTTATGAGCTGTATAAACAACCATTGGTTTAGGCCACTGGGGGATGTTGGTGAAGCTTTTAGTGGCATGGAGAGCACAAGGCCAAAGTTCTAGGTGTTCCTGTACTCTTCGTCTCCCTCAAACATTGGACATGAAGGCCGGGAAGGACATTGGGGGGGGTAGGGGCCTGGGAGTAGGAAGGACTCAGCCCACTCCTCAGGGCAGTAGGCCATGATGTACTGCTGATGGAGCTAGAGGGTAATGCGTGCTGATCCGACTTTCCTTAGCGCCCCCATGTCTCCCAGGGTGCAGCCCTAGAATGTAGCTTTGGGCCAGAGGAGATCTTTGAAGCCATATGGGTGAATGAATCCACCGTACACTGCAACCAAGTGGTGGTGAGTGGTGTGGCTCCAGTGGGGGGGGGGCGGGGGACAGCCTGCCCAAGTCCAGATGCTGTACTCCTTCCTTCCCACCTTATTCCCTTCCTCCTTCTGATCCCCCGATCCTCAACAGCCCTGCCCTCTCCTCTCTCCAAGACATCCATCCCCTCCCCCAGCAGAGACCTAGACACCACCCATGCCTCCCATGCTTTCTTGTCCTTTTGCAGCTGCACACGACCCAGAAGAGCCAGGTGTTTCCACTCAGCCTCCAACTAAAGGGGCAGCCAGCCCGATTCTTGGACAGCCCTGACCCCATGACAGGTGGGGGCCCCCATCTACCCCATATGGCCACAGGGGACTCAGCCTTAATGGGTGGGGCTCTACCTTGGGAGACTCAGCCAGTGCTCACTACACAGTCACAGATGTCCCATCGTGTTGTTCCCTAACACACAGGTTCTCAGATCCGAGCCTTGCCATTCTGTACTTGGTCACTTGCTTGGTACTTATTTATTCACTGAGCAGCTACTCTGGGGCAGACTTCTCTATGCGAACGGCTGTGCAGCGGCAGGCCCTTGCTTAGCCTTCCCCCTCTGAGCCTCATCCTCCCCAGGTGACATGAGGCACGGGCCCTTTCCTGGAAGGCTTGGTGAGGATTTGCTGAGATGATGCACACAAATCTTACAGCTGTGTCTGGGATGTAGTTAGCACCCCCAAATGGTAGCTGGTGTCCTTACTGTTCCTGCACGTATTGAATCAGTCCCCCAAGAGCCTGTCCATGGGGAGCCTCGGATATCCCTGGTGGACATGGGGGCCCCCCACATCCCCACCATGAAGGCCCCAGAGAGACCGCAGAACCAGCCCGCATACCCAGGGCCCTGAAGAACCCTCCCTGCACTCCCTTTGGGCCACTCCGAGGGTCTGAGGCCCTGGTGCCCGCAGAGCCCACATTGCTCAGTGGTTCCCCAGCATCCCGGAGCCCCAGTGGGGAGTAAACAGACCCACTCAGGCCTGGGTGTGAATCCTGGCCTGGCACTCACAGGCTGTGGGACCTTGGGCAAGTCGTTCCTCCCCTCTGAGCCTCAGTCTCTTACCTGTCCAATGGGGTTAGTAAAGCGTGCCCCCTGATTGAATCATGGTGAGGACAGATGATTTTAATGAGGCTGTCACTGTGCTGTGCTGAGCGCAGGCCCTGGAGGGCTTGGAGAACCAGGACTCACCTCTTGGGGGGGATGCCACCGCGAGAGGGAGGGTGCCGAGGGTACCTCGGTCATGGGGGTGCTGCTGACTCATGCTGCCTCCATCTCTCTCCCAGTGGAGGTCTATAACTGTGCCATGGGCAGCCCCGACTGTTCTCAGTGCCTGGGTCGGGAGGACCTGGGACACCTGTGCGTGTGGAGTGACGGCTGCCGCCTGCGGGGGCCCCTGCAGCCCCTGCCTGGCACCTGCCCCGCGCCCGAGATCCGTGCGGTAAGCACCCCCACCATGGAGGCCCATCGTACCCATGTGCCTACCTGTGCAACACACACAGCAGCCCGCACAGGCCCTCAGACCCGTGGCCCCTGTGCTTCACATGACGGAGCGTGTGCGTGCAGGGTGACCACCTGAGCACCTGCCGGGGGCCAGGCCCCCTCCGTGCCGGACACACAGCCGTGAACACAACACATAGCCACCCTCAACATGGAGCTAATGAGGTCGTGGGGGAGGAGGGTGGGCAGTAATAAGTACGGAAATAAATAATTTACACATAGAAGATAAGTGCTACAGAGAAAAACAGAGTAAAGGGGGGAGGCTGGAGTGGGAGAAATGCTGGGGCTCGGGGCTAGTTTTTATAGTGAGGTCAGGGAAACCTTGCTGATAGGGTGGTAACTGAGGTTGGCAGTAACCACCAAGCCTCAGATTTAAGGAAGAAAGTCCTAGGGAGGGATTGTCCTTAGCTTAGCCTGGGTCACGTGCCCCTCCCTGGCCCAGTTAGCTCTGGCCGGGATGCAGGATCATGTGGTCAGACGTGGCCACTGGGAGCGGACCTCATTGTCCCCAGGAGACCCCACGCACCCAAGTTTCATTGATTTTGTGCGTGCACACTCACATCCCCACACCCATGTGGGCTCAGTAACCCACATGCACACCCTCACTGGCAGCCCCAGGGACCCGTCAAGTGAGCAGTGGCCCAACCCTCTCAGAGCCAGAACCTTCTCCTGAGTAGCAGGTGGACGTGGTCCTACCTCCTCCTGGGTGTGTGCAGTAGTGGGGCGGCGGGGGAAGCTGCTGAAGTCCCAGCCTCAGAACTTCATTCATCCTCTGTCACCTGGCAGATCGAGCCCCTGAGTGGCCCCTTGGACGGCGGGACCTTGCTGACCATCCGAGGCAGGAACCTAGGCCGGCGGCTTAGCGACGTGGCCCATGGCGTGTGGATTGGCAGCGTGGCCTGTGAGCCCCTGGCTGACAGATACACGGTGTCAGAGCAGTGAGTAGTGGGCAGGGCCCGGGGTGGTTCTGAATGACCTCTAGCGACCCGCCCCCAACAGTGCCAGCCACAGTTCTGCCCTCTCCCCTCGGCCATCCCACCCTCCTCGGCAGCCTGCTGCTCCCCAGAAATGGCCCACTGCCGGGTCTCCTGGACCTTGTCAAGCCATTCCCCCCTTCCCTGTGCATCCTGCCCTTTTCTGCTGTGGCCACTCATCTTTACCCTTCAAGTTCCCATTTCAGTGTCTCCTGCTCCGGGAAGCCCTCCCATGTGCCCCTAGACCACTGCACTTCCACAGAAGCCTTGCGCTGATAAAAAATAAAACAAACAACAAAAACCTTGCGGTTAACAAAGCATGGGGCTGCCTGTGTGGTACAAGGGTCCGGGCCTACAGCTGTGGGGCCTGGCCCAGAGAGGCTCTAGAGAAGCAGGGAGTGAGCTGGATTTCCTTCTGGGCGGGCTGTAAGGCAAGCTTGCAGAAAGGCCGTCAGTCTACCCCCTGGGCCAACGTTCTCATGGTTGGAGAACGTTCAGGTCCGAAGAGATGGTCTTATCCAGCCCCTTTTTCATATAGTTGCAGAACTGTGGGAAAGTCCTGGGGAAGAGCCTGGCATTAGGGTGGCAGTTTTCTAACTGATAGGGAATGGTTTCGGTATTTTGATGTGGGTGACGCTGTTGGGTGTCCTGGCCGCGTGGCCGCCCCAGCTGTGAGCGGGTGGGGCAGGTAGCTGAGCGCAGGTGTGGGGAGCTCACACACCCTCAGGGTGTACTGGGGGGCGTTATTCAAGGGAGAACACCCAGCCCCTGAGCTCCTTGGGCTGCTCCGCTGACCAGAGCTGCCTCCCCCCCAGGATTGTGTGTGCCACAGGGCCAGCGCCAGGGGCGTTCTCAGACGTGGTGACGGTGAACGCCTCTAAGGAGGGCAAGTCACGGGAGCGCTTCTCCTATGTGGTAAGGGAGGCCGCGCCCACCTTCCTGCCCACCCCACCAGGTCCACACCTGGGGGATAACCTGAAGCCTGACCACCTGTCTTCCTCCCCACAGCTGCCCCTGGTCCAATTCCTGGAGCCTGACAAGGGCCCCAAGGCCGGGGGCACCAGGATCACAATCCACGGGAGCGACCTCCATGTGGGCTCCGAGCTCCAAGTCCTGGTGAACGACACAGAGCCCTGCACAGAGCTCGTGTAAGCCCCGGGGCCTGGGCCACCCTTCCCAGCCCAGGGCAACTGGACGGCTGGGGGCTAGAGGGGTGGAGGGACATCCTTGCACCAGGCATTACTCGGGTCTTCACTGGCTGTGTCCTCTTGGCCAAACCCCTCTCCCTCTCTGAGCCTCCGTTTCCTCATCCGGTAAGAACAGCAGTTACGAGTAGTACTCTGTGCCTGGTATACAGCAGGTGCTTCATAAGTGACAGCTGCAGTGAAAATGGTGATGGTTGTGCACATTCCGAGATCCTCCGGCTGGCCCAGAGGTGTGTCTGCTGGCAGGGGTGGGGTCCACAACCCCTTGGTGAAATGCCTCTGTCTTTATTATTCACTTACTGTGTACCAGGCCCCAGGGATGGGCATTGCTGAGGAAACCAGGAAGAGCCCAGCACAGTCTCAGCCCTCAGGGGACAGCAGACACTCCCACGGGAAATAGAAACATCTGAGATTGGGGGGAAAGTCCGTGCTTTCAGAGCCACCCCTCAGCAGGGGTGGCCGTTGAGAGAGGAGCTCTGGGAAGCCTTCCTGGATGATGCGGGATGGGGCAGAAAACTGGGAAGTAGGGGCAGGGTCTGAGAAGGGAGGGTTGAAGGTGGGGAGCACGGCCTGAGCAAAGGTGTGGCGGCGGGAATATGGAAACAACAGGTTTCTGTGCAAGGGGCCAGAAGCCCAGGCTGGGGCCCATCAAGGAGGCCTGGAAGCCAGGCCAAGTGCACGGGCTTGCGCCCTGGGCGATGGGGCAGGCAGGGGCAACCAGGGGGAGGTGGGGGCCGTGCTCACGATGCCACCGCCCTTCCGCAGGCGCACGGACACCAGCATCGCCTGCACGGTGCCTGAGGGCGCCCTGCCGGCCCCCGTGTCTGTGTGCGTGCGCTTCGAGCGCCGGGGCTGCGTGCGCGGCAACCTCACCTTCCAGTACATGCAGAACCCGGTCATCACGGCCATCAGTCCCCGCCGCAGCCCCGTCAGGTGAGACCCCGCACCCTGCCCCGCAGGCTGAGCTGGCTCTCCGGGGCTGCGGGTGGCCTGACGCGGCTTGCCGTCTCCTGCAGTGGCGGAAGGACCATCACAGTGGCTGGCGAGCGTTTCCACATGGTGCAGAATGTGTCCATGGCCGTGCACCACATCGGCCGGGAGCCCACGGTGAGGGGGCAAGGGGCCAAGGCGGGTGGGGAGCAGCCCGTGGCCCTGATTGACCAAGCCTCACTCTGCTGCATCTCCCCTATCTCTGCCTCTCTCTCTCTCTCTGTCTCCTGAAACCTCAATCGTCTCTTCCCCGTTTCTCCATGTCTGTCTGCCCGTCCCTAACCTTGGCCTTGGCCCTGGCCCTCCCCTCCCAGCTCTGCAAGGTTCTCAACTCCACCCTCATCACCTGCCCATCCCCGGGGGCTCTGAGCAATGCATCGGCACCAGTGGACTTCTTCATCAACGGGCGGGCCTACGCTGACGAGGTGGCGGTGGCCGAGGAGCTGCTGGACCCCGAGGAGGCGCGGCGGGGTGGCAGGTTCCGCCTGGACTACCTCCCTGACCCACAGTTCTCCACGGCCAAGAGGGAGAAGTGGATCAAGCACCACCCCGGGGAGCCGCTCACCCTGGTCATCCATGTGAGTGCCAGCAGGTGCCGGGGCGGGGGCGTGAGTGGGGCCGGGCTCTGCCATGGACCTCAGTGAGCACCCCCACTCTGCTCCCGTAGAAGGAGCAGGACAGCCTGGGGCTCCAGAGCCATGAGTACCGGATCAAGATAGGCCAAGTGGCTTGTGACATCCAGATTGTCTCGGATAGAGTCATCCACTGCTCAGTCAACGAGTCCCTGGGCACAGCCGAGGGGCAGTTGCCCATCACGGTGAGTGAACGGGGCGCCCCAGGTGGAGGCGGCCCCGGCCGCCAGCCCTGCCCCATCTGCTTGAGTGTCTACCCCTTCCCCGCATGTCAGAGCTAAGCATTTTGGTGCTCAGTGGATGAGGCAAGGGGAGCAAAGCAGAGCTTTACATCCCCACTTGACAGATGAGGCCCAAGAACTTAGTGACCTGCTTCAGGTCAATGATCGGCCCGGATAGGCCTGATGGGGCTGGACTTTTCAGAGGCCATAAGAAGTTGCCCCTGCTCCACTTAATGCTCCCCCCAGAGGCTGGGCTGCCAGTCACCATGCAGAGTCACAGAGGGGAGGGAAACTGGGGGAGGGCAGAGAGGGCCCAGAAGTGGGACCTTTTCTATGCTGTACCTGCTTGCATGCCTCCTGGGGTGGGGAGCTCCCTCCCTCCCAGGCAGCTCATGCTGCCCAGGACGGCTCTGACCAGGAAAACTCCCTTTCACCCACACCCCGGTCCCAGCTGTGCCCTCTGAATCCTCAGACTCTGCCTGCTCCCTGGCTCCTTGAACAGCCCTCCAGGTGCTTGGCGACAGCAGCTAGGCCCTCTGGCTCCTCCACTGCTCCTCCCAGGCTGTAATAGTAAACAGCGCCCCCTGTACTGAGTGTCCCCTCTCAGGCTGGCCTTGCCCAGCATCCTCTCATTTAGCCCTCATGGCATCCGCAGGAGGTGGGCATGGTTATCTGTGTTATGGACATGGCATCTGAGGTTCAAAGAGGTTAGGGGGCTTGCCCAGGACCCCACAGCCAGTGAGGAGAGGAGTCAATGCACAAGGCCAGGGAAACTACAGCTCCCTCTACCCACCTCTGCACAGATCCAGGTAGGGAACTTCAACCAGACCATCGCCACGCTGCAGCTGGGGGGCAGTGAGACGGCCATCATTGTGTCCATCGTCATCTGCAGTGTCCTACTTCTGCTCTCTGTGGTTGGTAAGGACCCCTTCCCTCCTGACGCCTGGGAGGGTGGCCCTGCCCCGCCTTGTCCCAGCCCCTCTGCACAGCGGCAGATAGAAGAAAAGGCACGATGGGCTGGGGACACAAGCTTGAGCAAAGGCCTGGTGGTGGGTCACTCACTGACAGCTGTGCCCTGGCTCCAGCTCACGCGGGCGGAGGGGGATAGAGGCTGGGGGGCGCACCGAGTCTGGGCTGTGGGCCCTGGGTGCTTGGCAGAGGAACTTGGAACCTTGTCCTCTAGGTAATAAGGAGCTACTGAGGGAACTTAAAAGAGGGTTGTTCAGGGAAGATTAACCTACATATTTGGTAGGCTACCCCACTCTTAAAATAGTGGTTATGAAAGTGATACAGTTGATTCTTGAACAACGTGGGGGTTAGGGGCGCTGACCCCCGCACAGTCAGAAGTCCACAGATAAGTTTTGATTCCCCCAAAACTTAAGTACTGATAACTAAACACTCAACACATATTTTGTATGTTATATGTATTACATACTGCATTCTTACAATAAAGTAAGCTAGAGAAAAGAAAGTGTCATTAAAGAAATCATAAGGAAGAGGGGCACCTGGGTGGCTCAGTCATTAAGCGTCTGCCTTCAGCTCAAGTCATGGTCTCAGGGTCCTGGGATCGAGCCCCGCATCGGGCCCCCTCCTCAGTGGGGAGCCTGCTTCTCCCTCTGCCTGCCGCTCTTCCCCCCTGCTCCTGCACACGTGCTCTCTCTCCCTCTCTCAAATAAATAAAATAATCTTAAAAAAAAAAAATCAGAAGGAAGAAAAAATACATTTACAGTTCTTACTGTATTTATTTTTTATTTTTATTTATTTTTTATTTTTTATTTTTTTAAAGATTTTATTTATTTATTTGAGACAGAGAGAATGAGAGACAGAGAGCATGAGAGGGAGGAGGGTCAGAGGGAGAAGCAGACTCCCCGCCGAGCAGGGAGCCCGATGCGGGACTCGATTCCGGGACTCCAGGATCATGACCTGAGCTGAAGGCAGTCGCTTAACCAACTGAGCCACCCAGGCGCCCTGTATTTATTTTTTAAAAATCTGCATCCAGATGGACCCACACAGTTTAGACCCAGTTCAAAGGTCGGCTGCATGCGTGTGTGTGTGTGTGTGTGTGTGTGTGTGTGTGAGATTTCCCCATTCCCCACCCCAGAAAGGGATTATGATGTAATACTGCTGTGTAATCTTTTTTTAAAATATATTTTTATTTTATTTTATTATGTTAGTCACCATACATTACATCATTAGTTTTTGATGTAGTGTTCCACGATTCATTGTTTGTGTATAATACCCAGTGCTCCATGCAGAACATGCCGTCCTTAATACCCATCACCAGGCTAACCCATCACCTCACCCCCCTCCCATCTAGAACCCTCAGTTTGTTTCTGAGAGTCCATAGTCTCTCATGGTTCGTGTCCCCCTCCGATTTCCCTCCCTTCATTTTTCCCTTCCTTCTTATGTCCTCCATGCTATTCCTTATGTTCCACAAATAAGTGAAACCATATGATAATTGACTTTCTCTGCTTGACTTATTTCACTTAGCGTGATCTCCTCCAGTCCCATCCATGTTGATGTAAAAGTTGGGTATTCATCCTTTCTGATGGCTGAGTAATATTCCATTGTATATATGGACCACATTGTCTTTATCCATTCATCTGTTGAAGGGCATCTCGGCTCTTACACTGTTTGGCTCTTGCGGACATTGCTGCTATGAACACTGGGATGCATATGGCCCTTCTTTTCACTACATCTGTGTCTTTGGGGTAAATACCCAGTAGTGCAATTGCTGGGTCATAGAGTAGCTCTATTTTTAATTTTTTGAGGAACATCCACACTGTTTTCCAAAGTGGCTGTACCAATTTGCATTCCCACTGACAGTGTAAGAGGGTTCCCCTGCTGTGTAATCTTTTAAATGTTTCATAATTTTTTGATCTTTTAAATGTTTCACAAGTTAACACCTGGTCATTGTGGAAATAATTGAAACTGATAAAAAACAGAAAGAGAACAAAAATCACCCATAATTCTCTCAACCAGGGAAAGTCACTGTTTACCCCTATTTTTGTATTGAATTATAATTGACATACAGTATTATATTAGTTTCAGGTGCACAACATAGTGATTCAATATTTTTATACAGTTACCTTCTGTTACCTTACAAAGATATTACAATGTTATTGACTATATTCCCTATGTTGTACATTAGGTCCCCGAGGCTTATTTATTTTATAAGTGGAAGTTTATACCTCTTAATTCCCTTTACCTATTTCATCCAATCCCCCACAGCCCCCCTCTGTCAACCACCAGATTGTTCTCTGTATCTATGAGTCTGTTTCTGTTTTGTTTTTTTAGATTTCACATGTAAGTGAAATCACATAGCATTTGTCTTTCTCTGTCTGACTTCATAGCATAATACCCTCTAGGTCCTTCCATGTTGTCACAAATGGCCAGATTTCATTCTTTTTCAAGGCTGAGTAACATTTCATTGTATCTATACACTGCATCTTCTTTATCCATTCATCTATCCGTGGACACTTGGGTTGCTTACATGTCTTGGCTATTATAAATAATGCTGCAGTGAATATATAGATGCATGTATCTTTTTGAATTAGTTATTTCATTTTCTTCAATTAAGTACCCAGAAGTGGAATTGCTGGGTCCTAGTACAGTTGCATTTTTAATCTTTGAGGAACCTCCATACTGTTTTCCACAGTATGATGGCTACATTGATTTACGTGCCCACCAACAGTTTACCAGGGTTCCTTTTTCTCCACAGCCTCAGCAACACTTGTTAATTCTTGTCATTTTGACACCAGCCATTCTGACAGGTGTGAAGTGATATCCCATTGTGGTTGTGATTTGCATTTCCCTGATGATTAGTGATGATGTGCATCTTTTCATGTGTCTGTTGTCCATCTGCCTGTCTTCTTTGGAAAAATGTCTCTTTAGGTCCTCTGCCCATTTGTTAATCAGATTGATTGTTTTTTAGTTGTATGAGTCTATATATTTTGGATATCAACGTTTTATTGGATATATTGTTTGCCAGTATTGTCTTCCATTTATTTAGTAGGTTGCCTTTTTGTTTCGTGGATGGTTTCCTTTGCCGTCCAAAAGCTTTTTAGTTTGATGTATTCCATTTGTTTATTTTTGCTTCTGCTGCCCTTGCCTGAGGAGACAGATCCAAAAAAAATACTGCTAAGACCGATGTCCAAGAGCTTACTGCCTATGTTTTCTTCTAAAAGTTTTATGGTTTCAAGCCTCCCATTTAAGTCTTTAATTCATTTTGACTTTATTTTTGTATATGGTGTAAGAAAGTGGTCTAATTTCATTCTTTTGCATGTGGCTGTCCAGATTTCCCAACAAATTTATTGAAGAAACTGTCTTTTCCCCCTTGTGCATTCTTGCTTCCTTTGTTGAAGATTAATTGGCCATGTAAGTATGAGTTTATTTATAGACTCTATTCTGGTCCATTGATCTCTGTGCCTGGTTTTATGCCAGTACCATACTGTTTTGATTATAATAGCTTTGTGATATAGTTTGAAATCTGGGACCATGATACCTCCTGCTTTGTTCTTCTTTCTCAAGATTGCTTTGGCTATTTGGGGTCTTTTGTGGTTCCATTTACATTTTAGGATTACTTATTCTAGTTCTGTGAAAAATGCCACTGGTATTTTGATGGAGATTGCATTGAATCTATAGATTGCTTTGGGTGCTCACTTCGGCAGCACATATATATGGATTGCTTTGGGCAGTATGGGCATTTTAACAATAATTCTTCTAAGGTAGGAGCAGGGTATAACTTCCCATTTTTTTGTTTCATCTTCAATTTTTCTCATCAATGTCTTTTAGTTTTCAGAGTACACGTTTTTTACCTCCTTGATTAAATTTATTCCTAGGTATTTTATTCTCTTTGATGCAATTGTAAATGATATTGTTTTATTTCTCTTTCTGAATAGTTCTTTATTAGTGTATAGAAACAATAGATTTCTGTGTATTAATATTGTACCCTGCGACTTGACTGAATTTGTTTAGTAGTTGTGATAGTTTTTTGGTGGAGTCTTTAGGGTTTTCTGCATATATTATATCACCTGCAAACAGTGACAGTTTTACTTCTTCTTTTCCAATTTGGGTGCCTTTTATTTCTTTTTCTTGCCTAATTGCTGTGGCTACGACTTCTAAATGCTAGGTTGATCAAGATTGGTGAGAATGGGCATCCTTCCTGATCTTAGAGGAAACACTTTCAGTTTTACATCATTGAGTTTGATATTAGCTGTGATCCATCCTATATGGCCTTTATTGTGTTGAGGTACATTCCCTCTATATACCTACTTTGTTGAGAGTTTTTTATCATAGATAGATATTGAATTTTGTCAAATTGTTTTTCTGCATCTATTTAGATGATCATATGATTTTTAGCCTTCAATTTTATGTTAATGTGGTGTATCACGTTGTGTGATTTGTGGATGTTAAACCATCCTTTTGTCCCTGCAATGAATCCTACTTGGTCATGGTGTATGATCCTTCTAATGTATTGTTGAATTTGATTTGGTAATATTTTTTTGCAGATTTTTGCACCTTTGTTCATCAGTGATATTTTTCTCTTTTTTTTTTTGTAGTGTCTCTGCCTGGTTTTAGTATGAGAGTAATGCTGGCTTCAAAAATGAGTTTGGAAATGTTCCTTCCTCTTTAATTTTTGGGGTTATGTCAAGAGGATAGGTATTAACTCTTCTTTCTTTATTTTTTTTTTTAAGATTTTATTTATGGGGCACCTGGGTGGCTCAGTTGGTTAAGCGACTGCCTTCGGCTCAGGTCATGATCCTGGAGTCCCGGGATCGAGTCCCACATCAGGCTCCCTGCTCAGCAGGGAGTCTGCTTCTCCCTCTGACCCTCCTCCCTCTCATGCTCTCTGTCTCTCATTCTCTCTCTCGCAAATAAATAAAATCTTAAAAAAAGAAAAAAGATTTTATTTATTTATTTGACAGAGAGAGAGCCACACAGCGAGAGAGGGAACACAAGCAGGGGAGAGGGAGAGGGAGAAGCAGGCTTCCCGCTGAGCAGGAAGCCTGATGTGGGGCTCGATCCCAGGACCCTGGGACCATGACCTGAGCCAAAGGCAGCTGCTTAACGACTGAGCCACCCAGGCGCCCCTTAACTCTTCTTTAAATGTTTGATAGAATTCACCAGTGAAGCCATTTGGACCTGGACTTTTGTTTTAGGGGAGTTTTTTGATTACTGATTTAATTTCATTACTAGCAATCAGTGTATTCAGATTTCCTATTTCATGATTCAGTCTTAGAAGATTGTATATTTCTAGGAATTTGCCCATTTTTTCCAAATTGTCTAATTTGTTGGTATATGACTGTATAGTATTCTTGTCTTTTGTATTTCTGTGGTATCAGTTATAATTTCTCTATTTTCATTTCTGATTTAATTTAGTCCTCTTTTTTGTCTTGATGAGCCTGGATAAAGGTTTGTCGATTTTGTTTCTTTTCAAAGAACCAGCTCTTGGTTTCGTTGACCTTTTCTATTACTTTTTAGTCTATTTCATTTATTTCCACTCTGATCTTTATTTCCTTCCTTCTCCTAACTTTGAGTTTTGTTCTTCTTTTTCTACTTCCTGTAAAGTTAGATCATTTGAGACTTTTCTTGTTTCCTGAGGTATCACTGTGAACTTCCCTCTTAGAATGGTTTTTGCTGTGTCCCAAAGATTTTGGACTGTTTTTATTTTTTCATTTGTCTCAATGTATTTTTTTATTTCTTCTTTGACTTCTTCATTTACCCATTGGTTGTTCAGTAGCATGTTGTTTAGTCTCTACATGTTTGTGCCTTTTCCCATTTTCTTCTTGTAATTAATTTCTAGTTTCATACTGTTGTGGTCAGAAAAAATGTTTGATATTACTTCGTTTTCTTAAATTTATTGAGGCTTGTTTTGTGGCCTAATGTGTGACGTATCCTGGAGAATGTTCCATGTGCACTTGAAAAGAATATGTATTTTGCTGTTTTTGGATGGAATGTTATCTGTTAAGTTCATCTGGTCCAATGTGTCATTTAAGGATGATGTTTCCATATTGATTTTCTGTCTGGGTGATCTATCCATTGATGTAAGTGGGGTGTTAAAGTCCCCTACTCTTATTGTGTTGCTGTCTATTTCTTCCTTTAGGCCTGTTAATATTTGCCTTGTATGTTTAGGTATGTTCAGTGCATTGATCTTTACAAATGTTATAATTCTCTTATCAGATTGACCCCTTTATCATTATGTAGTGTCCTTCTTTGTCTTTTATTACAGTCTTTATTTTAAAGTCTATTTTGTCTGATGTAAGTATTGCTACCCCAGCTTTTTTTTCATTTCCATTTATATGAAACGTGTTTTTCCACCCTTACTTTCAGTCTGTGCGTGTCCTTAGATATGAAGTGAGTCTCTTGTAGGCAGTCTATAGATAGGTTTTTTTTTTTTTTTTTTTTAATCCACTCATCCACCCTATGTCTTTTGATGGGAGAAATCAGTCCATTTATATTTAAAGTAATTATTGATAGGTGTGTACTTACTGTCTTTTCATTAATTGTTTTCTGGCTGTTTTAGTAGTTTCTCTCTGTTCCTTTCTTCTTCTCTCTCTTCCCTGTGGTTTGATAGTTTTCTTTAGTGGTATGTTTAGATTTTTTTTTCTTTTGTGTATTTTATATGTTTTTTCTTTGTGGTTACCGTGAGGTTCACATATAATATCTTACGTATATAATAGTCTCTTTTAAGCTGATAGTAAGTTAATTTTGAACACATTCCAGAGCTTTATGTTTTTACTCCCCCATTTTATATATATATAAATAAAAAATATATATATATATTTTTAAGATTTATTTATTTATTTTAGAGAAAGAGAGCAGGAAAGGCAGAGGGAGAGAGAGGATCTCAAGCAGACTCCTCAGTGAGCATGGAGCCCGATATGGGGCTCAATCTCACGACCCTGAGATCACGACCTGAGCCGAAACCAAGAGTCGGACGCTTAAACCAAGACCCAGGCACATCCCCCCAGCATTTTATATATTTTTATTTATTTATTTATTTATTTGAGAGAGCGAGAATGAGAGAGAGAGAGTACACGAGAGGGGGCAGGCTCCTCGCTGAGCAGGGAGCCCGATGCGGGACTCGATCCAGGGACTCCAGGATCATGACCTGAGCCGAAGGCAGCCGCTCAACCAACTGAGCCACCCAGGCGCCCAGCATTTTATATTTTTGATGATCACATTTTACATGTTGATTTTATGTATCTTAACTAATTATCATATTTTAATTAATTTTACTACTTTTGTCTTACCCTTTATACTTGCTTTATAAGTATTTGACCCACTATCTTTATTTTATAATGTTTACCACTATTTTAAAACACACGTACTTCTTTTTATAAGAATGGGACATCAGAATTATTTTCCTGGGTGTTCCCCAACCCTTTCCCCGGTAGGAGGGGAGGACTGCAGGCTGAGGGCACCCGTCCGCCTTCCACACCCCGCCCAGAGGAGGTGGAGAGGAAGCCAGCAGGACCTGTCCCTCCAGGCCCGGGCCCTGTGCACTGCATGTGTCAACCAGTGTTTTCCGAAGTGCTTTCCAGGCCTGACCTGTCTCTCTGCTGCCCGCAGCCCTGTTCGTCTTCTGCACTAAGAGCCGCCGTGCGGAGCGCTACTGGCAGAAGACTCTGCTGCAGATGGAGGAGATGGAATCTCAGATCCGAGAGGAAATCCGGAAAGGTAGCGGGGTGCGGCCCAGGCGGGGCTGTGGACCTTGGCTTTGCCGACTGGGCAATGGGTTCCAGAGCTACTCCCAGCTCCCTGCCAATCCACCAGGCTTTGCCGAGCTGCAGACGGACATGACTGATCTGACCAAGGAGCTGAACCGCAGCCAGGGCATCCCCTTCCTGGAGTATAAGCACTTTGTGACCCGCACCTTCTTCCCTAAGGTCAGCCCACACCCTTGCCAGCCACCTCAGGGGCTCCTTGATCTCTTTCTGAGCCATGCCAACCTAGAGGGCATTTTTAAGCAGATGGGAAAACATGGTGCCACGTGGTCCCCTTGAGCAGTGCATAACCTGCATGCACGCTCACAGCAGCCTTGCCCACCTGCCCTCATCTGCCAAGGGAGGGGGCCCAGTTTTTCCCCTCACTTTTCTTCTCTACTCGTTTGATGTTTGATTGTCCATACGGAAGCCAGCTACTAGCCCCACTCTCCTCCTGGGGTGTAGGGCCTGCCTGTCCTTTCACTGAGGGGGCGAGCAGGGGTGGCCCAGGCTCCCCTAGGCCCGTGGTGCCCCACCTACCTCTCTCAGCACTGAGTCCCTTCCCAGCCAGGCTTTTGGTCTCTACATTCCCTTCTCCTGCCCTCTGGACTCTGCCTCAAGCCTCCCACCCCTCTTTGTGTTCCAGGGGCTACCTCCTTGTCCCCGCCTTCCCTGCCTGGCCAGAGCATTTATGCTGGTGGCCAGTGACCTGCCTCTTGCCCTCTCCACACTGCTCACCATGCAGCAGCCCTAACAAGGCCATACCGTGGTCCTTGCTGGCCTCTCTGCTCTTTCTCCCACTCCGTGCTCAGCTTCTTTTGCTTCCTCTTAAGCCTCATGCCCTCTTGCATTGCACACCTTGCATCATGAGGTTCTGCTCCTTCCTTTTCCCCCACGAAGCCCCTTGGGCCAGCCCTCCCTGCTTCTCTGGATTCCTAAGGCCCCTGGGCATGGCCTGTTGCCCCTTCTTCCTTTACAAGGTAACCCTTTGCATTTGTTGAGTGGCCCTTGCATGCCAGTCAGGGGAGATCGCAGCCCTGCTGAGATGCTGGGGGGTGGTCTACCCCTACAGTGCTCCTCCCTCTATGAAGAACGTTATGTACTGCCCTCCCAGACCCTCAACGCCCAGGGCAGCTCCACAGTGCAGGAGACCCACCCACTGCTGGGAGAGTGGAAGGTGAGTACCCCATGCACGTGCGTGCATATACACACAGGGCTGCCTCAGAGGCACCCCACCCCTCTCTGGGCCTCACTTTCCTGTTCATCTGATCCATTGATCCTAATCACGGGGTGTAGGGCCTGCCTGTCATTGGAGTCAGTCATTGGAAGACACTGAGTCCTCCATCCCAGGAGGCATTCAAGGTATAACACCATTCAGGGTGTTAGAAGTGCTGACCCCAAGCCAGGTGGCGAGCGGAGAGGATTGGGCCTTTCTGGACATCCCACTCCACTGCTGCCTAGAGAATGGAAAGCAAGAGGGTCCTAGGCACGGGGACTCTGGGTTACCTCCAGGCACCCTTGACCTTCTCTGAGCCCCCCTTTTCAACTCAACTGAGCCATTATTCCCAATCATGGGGAGTTAAGAGACATCTGTCATGAAAAGGTGGTGAGCTTCCCATTCCAGGAGGCATTCAAAGAGCCATTCAGGGCATTATAAGTGCTGACTCCGAGGCCAGGCAGAGGCGCCAGACCCCTGTGGACAGCACCGATTGCTTCCGCAGATCCCGGAGAGCTGCCGGCCCAACATGGAAGAGGGGATCAGCCTGTTCTCCTCGTTGCTCAACAACAAGCACTTCCTCATTGTCTTCGTGCATGCGCTGGAGCAGCAGAAAGACTTTGCAGTGCGTGACAGGTCAGGCTGCAAGGCTCTGGGAGAGGGACGGGCCCGCTGGAGGCCACACAGCCTGTCCTGGCTTGGCCCGGCCAGACCCAAGCCCGGGACAGTTTGCAAATCGCCTTGCCTGCTGGACAGTAGGCATCCACCCAGGACCGGGCCCCCACATGCCTCCCTTTCCTGGGCCTGGATGCCCAAGATAGGAGCCCACAGGCACGGTGGTTGCTGTGGCCGTTAGAGAAGGTGGCCCTCTCTCCGGGTGGGTGTGAGCTGCGTTCACCCACACAGACATACCTGGGGCCGCCAGGTCCATGAGGCAGCGCCGGAGCCCCACACCACACACGCTGCAGATCCCGGGGCCCGGTGCTGATGCCCTGCGCCCCCTGCAGGTGCAGCCTGGCCTCCCTGCTGACCATCGCGCTCCACGGCAAGCTGGAGTACTACACGGGCATCATGAAGGAGCTGCTGGTGGACCTCATCGACGCCTCGGCCGCCAAGAACCCAAAGCTCATGCTGCGGCGCACGGAGTCCGTGGTTGAGAAGATGCTCACCAACTGGATGTCCATCTGCATGTACAGCTGTCTGCGGGTGAGGCGGGGCCGAGCCCGCCCCCTGCCAAGCCTTCCCTAGGGCGAGCGTCATGTATCTGACTTGGTTTCCTCCTCATGCCAGCTCCGTCCGGAGGGGTCCTCACGCCCTTTGTGCAGATGAGGAAAGGGGCTCAGGGAGCAGGGACAGGCCTCTAGGGTCCATTATACAGCTCAGGGAAGGCCTGGCTTCCCGCAAGGGCTCAAAGCACTCTCCAGGGGCTTTGTTCCAGATAGTTTTCTTTTTTTTTTTATTAATTTTTTTTTTTTATTTTATTTATTTGAGAGAGACAGAGATAGTGAGATAGAGAGCACAAGTGGGGAGGAGAGGGAGAAGCAGGCTCCCCACAGAGCAGGGAGCCCGATGCGGGACTCGATCCCAGGACCCTGGGATCATGACCTGAGCCGAAGGCAGACGCTTAACCGACTGAGCCACCCAGGCGCCCCCAGATAGTTTTCTTATTCATCAACCCCCCCTCCCCTTGTGTGCCTTTGGGCCCGGCTCTGGGTTCAGATGATAAATCAGGCCCAGTCCTAGCCCTTAAGACTCCCCCAGGCTTAGAGGAGACAGATGCAGAAATAACAATTAAAATACAGAGCAATAAAGGCCACAGAGTGGCGCTCAAGCGCTGAGGCCTTGGACCCGGCTGGAGGGATCAAGGTGGCTTCCTGGAGGAGGCCCTAAGCTCAGGTCTGAGGGCTTAGTAGGAGGGCAGGGGTATGAGGCCCAGCCTGGCCCAAGATGCTCTCCACTCACCAACCTGGGAATTGAGACCACATCCTGTGTTCTGGTTCCACCTAAACTCACCCCGGGCGGCTTAGCAGAGTCAAGGACTTTGGAGCCAGCTGATCCGGGGTTCAAGTCTAGCTCTGCTATTTCCACCCTGGGTGACCTTGGGCAGGTTGATTGTCCTCTCTGAGCCTCAGCAGTGAGGATGATATCCCATACCGGGAAGAGTTGCTGGGATGACCGAATGAATGTGCTTGCCCATAGCCAGTGGTTTTCCGCCTCAGAGTCCACGGAGACACTGAGGGTGGGGGACGGGAGGTGGGGGGAGATGGGGAGAATGGCACTAGGATCCCAAAGTGGGGGTGTTACCCAGGCAGCCATGGAGGTGTTGGTACAGGGGCGTGGGGAAAGTGTTCCAGATGGGGGCCACAGCATGGCCAAAGGCTTGGGGGCTGGAATATGGAGGGTGGGCAGCGAGGCAGTGGGGGCTGGGCTGGGCAGGCTGGGCCTCAGCCCCTGACAGCCCCGTCCCCACCCCAGGAAACAGTTGGGGAGCCATTCTTCCTGCTCCTGTGTGCCATCAAGCAGCAGATCAACAAGGGCTCCATTGATGCCATCACAGGCAAGGCCCGCTACACGCTCAACGAGGAGTGGCTACTGCGGGAGAACATTGAGGCCAAGCCCCGGGTGAGTCGGGCGGCTGGGCGGCCAGGTGGGAACCATCTCCCAGGCTGGCTGGGAGGGGGATCCTCATGCTCGGAGCACCCTGACCCTGATCATGACCCAGCCGCCCTGGGCAGGTTGTTGCCCTGCCTGGGGCCCAGGGTAGTAATGGGAGGAGCTTGCTGACTGTCTCCTCCTCTCTCGTGCAGAACCTGAATGTGTCCTTCCAGGGCTGCGGCATGGACTCGCTGAGTGTGCGGGCCATGGATACGGACACGCTGACACAGGTGAAAGAGAAGATTCTGGAAGCCTTCTGCAAGAATGTGCCCTACTCTCAGTGGCCACGTGCGGAGGACGTTGACCTCGGTGGGCAGGGGTGGGGTGCCGGGCCTCAGCATTGGGCTACTCCAGCGGGAACTGTCCCCCGCCTTGGTTGCATACTCCTTTCACTCAGGAAATGTACATTGATTGTGTCCCTGGGGACATGGAGATGATTAGATAAGGTGCCCATCACGAAGGAGCTCCTATTCTGGCAGGGAGATGGGTACTGCAGTGTGAGCAAGCTGCAGACAACAGCAAAAAGTATTCAGGAAAAGCTTGCTCAAGGAGGGGCAATTGGAATGGGTTTTGAAGGATGCATAGGAGTTCTGGTTGGGCCAAAAAGCTGCCATTTGTTCTATGATCACAGGCCCTGTTCCAAGCACGAGGTTGTGATAATAAATGGGCACAGTGACTGTTCAGAGCAGGGAGCTCACTGGTTCTGGCCTGCAGGGGCCGGGATAGGTTATGAGATGAAGTTGGGTAGGCACTCAGTCACCCAGAGCCTGGAAGGGCAGAGTCAGTATCTAGGGATCACATACTTTCCATGACTCTCACTGTCCTTTTCACAGATGGTACCTTTTCTTATTTCATCAGCAATAGTAAAGTAACAACCTCAAGGATGAGGACACTGCCAGACTTCCTGCTCTGTGCCCACCACCACCCTCTCCTCTGGGTCTTTTTTCTCCTCCTCATTTTACTCATGGAAAAATACAGGCTCAGAGAGAGGCACAGCTTGCCCTAGGTTCCACAGAGAGAGCCAGAGGTCTCTCCCTGTGTGGGCCAGGCTGGTGCTGCCCCCTCCAGCCAGCTCCCTGTCCCTGACACTCTGTTCCCTGCCCCCCAGAGTGGTTCGCCTCAAGCACGCAGAGCTATATCCTCCGGGACCTGGATGACACCTCAGTGGTGGAAGATGGCCGCAAGAAGCTCAACACACTGGCCCACTACAAGGTGGGGTCCCCAGCCCTACCCATCCCCCACTTGAACCCTCCCTAACCTCTGACCTCTGACCTTGGCCTCTCCCCTCCTGTCAGATCCCTGAAGGTGCCTCCCTGGCCATGAGCCTCACAGACAAGAAGGACAACACACTGGGCCGAGGTAGCACTGGTGGACAAGGGGAGGGGGTCAGGCCAGGCTTTGGCCCCTTCTGAGCAGCCCTAAGAGGGAAACTGAGGCTTTAAGAGGCAGGGCTGGGCTGGGCTATGGTCTCCTTGGTTGGGGCAAGGGCCAGGCCAGGCCCCTCTGCCCCAGTACTGCTTGGGCAGGGCCTGCCGCCAGGCCTCCTCGGGCTGGGATCCTGCGGGCAGCCAGAGAGAGGCCCCAGGAGGGCGGGATGTGGTTTCAAGAGGTCTGGGAAGCTGCCAGGCTGGAGGGGGAGACTGGCATGGCCATCCGGGCTTTGGGCTGGGTCCCTGCCTCAATCCCACCCCCCATCCGCACCCTCAGGCTCCCAGGCCTAGCTGCCCAGCTGCCAGGCATGGGGTCCTAGGCTCCTTTGGTCAGAGGGTCCCCTGCTAAGATCAGGAGCAGGGTCTTGGGTCTCTCCCTGCCGTTTACGAGGTCTGGGCTGTCAGGAGCTCTGGGCTGGGCAGTGGAGGGGGTGAGGGCAGCCATCTTGCCCCCCTGTGGGGGTCTCCCCCTTGTCCCTCTGTTTCTCCTTGTGTACATCTCTCTCTCATGGCCTTTTTCTCTCGGTCTCATTTTCTATGTGTCTCTCTGGATCTGTCTCTCCCCTCTTCCTCTGTTTGCATTTTTCTGTCTCTCTCACTCTCACTTTCTCCAGGTATTGCTTTGGATCTCTCGCTCTCTGCCACTCTCCACTTTTCTGTCTCCATTTCGGTTTCTCTCTCTCCCGCCTCCTCTCTCTTGTTTATTTATTGTTTTCCCTCTCACAGTGAAAGACTTGGACACAGAGAAGTATTTCCATCTGGTAAGTGCCCGGCCTCTGGCCCTGGGGGTGCCCGCCCTCGCTGGGTGTGGACTTGGCTTCCTGCCACCCTGGGGCTCTGGGGAGAGTACTCCCAGGCTCTGGGAAAGGCCAGGGATTGGGGAGCAGGGAGGGGTCCCTCCTCCTTATGTGCCACGAGGCGTCCATGGAGCCAGGTACCTGTGGGTCGCAGGATGGGACCTCCCACAGGACGGCCCAGGATGGTGCCGGGCGCTGGACTGACCGCTGCCCCGGCCTCCCAGGTGTTGCCCACGGACGAGCTGGCAGAGCCCAAGAAGTCCCACCGGCAGAGCCACCGCAAGAAGGTGCTACCGGAGATCTACCTGACTCGCCTCCTGTCCACCAAGGTGGGCCTGGCCTCTTCTCCCCATCAGCTGCGCCCATGCCAGGGTGTTGGGGGGAGTTCTTTTTCTGCGGGGCTGGATGAGCTCCCCATGCAAGAGGCTCAGGGCTTCGCGTTGCTCCTGAGGAGGGGTTTGCTCACAGCCGTGAAAGGTGCCTGACAGACAACTTCTGTACTAGCCAACGTGATAGGGCAGCAGAGGCCCAGAGGGGTCAGTGCTGTCCCTGAGGTCACACAGCTCAGGTGGCAGAGTCATCACCCCGGCCCTGCCAGTTCCCCAACTCTGTGCCTCAGTGTCTGGATCAGTCCTTACAGTACCCCTGGGAGGAGGATTCCACTAACCCATTTCACAGACAAGAAAACCAGGGCCCGGAGAGATTAGGTGACCATCCTGATGGTACATGGCTTTCCCATTCACCAGCCCAAGCACTTTGGGCTCCCTGGGGCTGCCAGACGTGCCCACTCACCCTCCCCAAGTGGTCCTGGGCTGACGGCAGCCACCCCACTCCTCTGCAGGGCACGCTGCAGAAGTTTCTGGATGACCTGTTCAAGGCCATCCTGAGCATCCGTGAGGACAAACCCCCACTGGCTGTCAAGTACTTCTTTGACTTCCTGGAGGAGCAGGCTGAGAAGAGGGGGATCTCCGATCCTGACACTCTGCACATCTGGAAGACCAACAGGTTGGTGGGCCAAGGGTGTGTGGGCAGGCAGGGAGGGATGCGTAGCTTCATCGTTCCCGTGTGGGCGGCACTCGTGCAGGGGTTCAGAGCCTGGTCTCTCAGCCCACCTGCCCAGATTCAGTCCCTGTTTTGCCACTTCCTAGCTGTGTGACCGTGGGTAAGTGACTTCACCTCACTCTGCTTTAGTCTTCCCAGCTGTAAAACCAGGGGGATAAAAAGGAATCCACCTTAATTGTAAGAATTAACCAAAAGCAAGCATGATAGAACTTTTGCCCTTAGCATCATCTCTCTCCTCCACTCCTCTTGGGTGGGTACCATCAGCTCCATTTTATAGATGAGAACAATGAGGCTCACAGAGAAGTGCCTGCCCAAGGTCAGGCGGCCCTCGCAGGGGCAGAACCAAGCTCAAACCCACGTGATCTGACTCCCATACCCAGTCCGGAGCCTTCCTTTAAGGCATGTCTTTCTTAGCTTTCTGGGTCACAGAACCCCACAACTTGTTGAGAACTTCAGCCTGAACCTCAGGAGATGTGACACAGCCTAGAAGTTTCTGTGCCGTTGCAGGGGCTTCTCAGAGCTCTGGTGGTGGGGGGTTGTCCATGCCCTTCGGGCTGCTGAGTCACTGCGTGGCCCTGGGGTGGGGGTATTACCAATCCTCTCTGGCCTCCTGAGGCCAAGGCCAAGAATCCAGACCCCGCCCTCCCCCAGCCCTTTCTGGCTGCTCCGCGGCCCTGGCTAATGGTGGACTTCCTGCTGCTGGGCAAGGGCTGGAGGGAGGAGCTGTGTGCTGCCAGGCAGGGCGGGGTTGGGGGGGTTTCTTCTAATGAGAACCAGGACCGGGCTTGAGGCTCCCCTGTGAGAACAGCAGGCTCTGTGGGGGCTGGGGGCAGGCCTGAAGGTAGCCGGGCCCTGCAATGCCTGCCCTGGCATCCTGTCCCGAGGCATGCAGCAACCTCAGCTCTTGGCCCCTCTGTGGCCCCACCCGGCAGGGATGGCCGTCCACCCCCTTTGTGGATGAGCACACTGAGGTTCTGTCTTGGGGGGAAGCCTCTCTGGCCTGGAGGGGTAAAGCCAGCCTGGCCTCGGCGCCTGGCTGCCTCCCTCCTGCAGCCCCCCTCAGTGACCCCTCCCTTTGCTGCCCGACCCTCTGGGCGGGCTCACGGTGCCTCCATCACCCCCATCCCACAGCCTTCCTCTCCGGTTCTGGGTGAACATCCTGAAAAACCCCCAGTTTGTCTTCGACATCGACAAGACGGACCACATCGACGCCTGCCTCTCTGTCATTGCTCAGGCTTTCATTGATGCCTGCTCCATCTCGGACCTGCAGCTGGGCAAGGTCTGCCGCTCTGGGGCTGGCTGCCCACGGGCTGGGCGGGAAGAGGGGGCCCATGGCTCTTTCTGGGAGGGGACCCCAAGGAGCTCAGGTTTGGGGGGCATGGGATGAATGGGGACCTTCCAGCTGGGGCATCTAGATGCCCAGAACCTGGCCCCGGTGGTCAGAAACTCTGCACCCGCCTCAGTTGTGCTCAGCACCACCTTCCAACATTTAGGCCCTAGAGCCAGGCCCCGGGAAGCCAGTAGCAAGGTGGGAAATCGGCGTGGTCAGGTGCAATATCATGAGAGTCAGCCAGGCTCCCAGCAGCAGGCCTGCTGGTCAAGAGCCCTCCAAGTGGGCACTGAGTGAAGGAGTGGGCAGGGGGGGAGCAGGCGACCGAGACCTCTGAGCTGCACGCAGGAAGGACATCCCTGAGACCTGTCTGCGGGGAGAGGACCTGGCTGGCTTTAGAGCCGGGAAGAGGAGGGAGAACGGCCTTCTAGGCAGAGGGAAGTACCTGGCCAGGGGCAGGGAGGCATGAGAGCGTGGATGCTGCGAACATTAGTGAGATGGTCTAATGAGATCCGGCAGTGCAGGATGGTGGGTGCCCGGCCCTGCCGTCAGCCCCAGACTTTCAGAGGCCACGAGAGAGAGAATGCCATCACTTCTCACATACGGCCTCCGCGGGCAGGATGCCTGTGACAAAGCCCTGTGAGCGTACTTGGCACGTTTTGCTTTCGGGCGTTGGAAACATACAGTGGGAAATGTTCCACTGAGCCAGCGATCAGGCTTCCAGCAACCTTCGCCACCAAGACCCACAACCCTAAGCAAGGATCTTAAACGAAACAGCCTGCAGGCAACGAAGAGCTGGCCCACAGCCCGTGCACCTTTCCCCCTAAAGGAAGCAGGTCCCCCTTCAGGTCATCCCCTGACAGTGCCCTAGAAAGTAGGGCGGGGGTTCTGTGCCAAAGGGCAGCACAGGGAGGGGTGAAGAGCCCCCGCCTGGTCCAAAGCCGGCTGCGAGGGGGCCGGTTGTCTGGCAGTGGGGACGTGCACTGGTCCAGAAACAGGTCTGGTCCCCAGCCGCCGCTGTATCCCCGCCACTCCTCTCTGCCCAGGATTCGCCGACCAACAAGCTCCTGTACGCCAAGGAGATCCCCGAGTACCGGAAGATCGTGCAGCGCTACTACAAACAGATCCACGACCTGACGCCGCTCAGCGAGCAGGAGATGAACGCGCACCTGGCCGAGGAGTCGCGGGTGCGGCTGGCTCCAGAGGGGCCTTGTGGGCGCAGGGGTGGGAGCGGACTTCCCGGGAGGGGCTGTGGGAAGCTGGGGCTTTGTGTGTAACCACCCCCAGCCCCCGGGCTGGGCTGGAAGGGTGGGGTAACCCCCTCCCCCCTCCCGCCTTCTCCCTTGTAGAAATACCAGAACGAGTTCAACACCAACGTGGCCATGGCTGAGATTTATAAATACGCCAAGAGGTATCGCACACAGGTGGGTACCCTGATGTGAGGCACCCACCCTGGGGCCCGCGGTGCCCCCCTCTCAGCCCCGTCCACCTCCTCTCTGCTCAGGAAAGCCCCAGAAGAGGCTCAGGCTCACGTAGTCACATCTCGGAACTTTTGCGCGTTAGGGGCCGGTTGCCAGCCGTAGAAATCCAGGCAGTGTTGTCTCCCCGCCCCCCGTCCCCTTGCTCCCCCCTCAGATCATGACCGCGCTGGAGGCGAACCCCACTGCCCGGAGGACCCAGCTGCAACACAAGTTCGAGCAGGTGGTGGCTCTGATGGAGGACAACATCTATGAGTGCTACAGCGAGGCCTGAGCCTGGGGGAGACGCACCGCCCTTGACTTCACTTTGTGCCCCGTGCCTCGGACTCCAGCTGGGAAAGGACTGAGCAGGGTCGGCTTCGGGGGCGGTGGGGGGGGGAATGGAGGGGCTTCTCTGAGCCAGGCAGAGGAGCCCCCAGTCCCGGGCCCCTCGGGCCCCTCTGTCCCCTCCCACCTGTCCCCCAGATCTGATCTCTGGACCGGGGACTTGGAAGCCACAGCCAGCCCCTGGTAAGGCTCCCGCCACCCCCCGAGCGCAGCCTGGACGGAGCCCCCGGCTCTGCCGCCGCCACTGCTGCTGAGAGGCCTGCCCCCCAGGGCCCAGCGCCCTCCGGCAGAGACGAGCCCCCGGCCCACGGGCCGCAGCCAGAAACACTACCTCATCCAATGTGGCGGAGGGGAGGCCTCCTTGAACCAGCCCTCGAGTGATTTCTGCTTCATCCACCAAAATGTTCTCTCTGGCTTCGGTCACCCAGAGAGGACCGTGGCGACACACGGTTTCGAGCGGCTGCCGGTGGAGCGGGCGGCGCCCACTGCCCGTGGGCAGGCTCTGTGTGCTCTCCCACAAGCCGGGGCTGGGCAGAGGACCAGGGCCCAGGTGCTGAGCGCTGCTGGGCTGGAGGGAGGGGACAGGGGCTAAGTCGTACCAAGGCTGTAGCTGGGCTACTTGATCTTGCTGGAAGTGTTTCTAAAGATAGCACCACTTTTTTTTTTTTTTAAAAAGCTTTTATATATTAAAAAACTTATCACGCGCCAACTGTGAATAGCTGCCGCTTGTGCAGAGGACCCGGGGAGGGGTCCCCAGGGGCTCCCACCACAACACTGGAAAGGACTGTTCCAGAGGACAGGCAGACCTGGCAGAGACACCCCCCCCCCCCCAAACCCAAGGCCCTGAAAAAATCACCCATTCTGTTCCTGTCAGAAGCCACCCTCCGTGGCTGAGCCGGCTCCCCCCGCAGCAGACCCAGCCAGCACTGGGACTGGCTCCGAGCCCACGGGGGCTGGGCTGGAGGGGGTGGCTGGGAAGCTCTGGAACCTTCTTTGTAATAAAAGCCTGATGGGAAAAGCTGCTGTGGGCTCCAGCCTTTATCCTGAGATGGCCAAGGAGGGAAACGTGTGCTCGTAGTAGAAAGGAGAGGGGCAGCTGGGTGTAGAGCCCCGCCTCGGCCATGCTCCTGCATGCGGTTTGGGCAGATACCGGACTTAGCCCCGGGGAGGCAGCGGCACGGTTCAGTGGGACCAGGTCTGCTTGCCTGGGCTTAGAGGGCGCCCATGGGACCTCCAGGAAGATGTCATCGTGGCTATGTGCCCCCTACCCCTAGGTAGGCCCTGCTCCTATTACCTTTATAACAGGCCTGTGAGGAATGGAACATTATGCCCATTTTACAGATGTAGAAATGGGCCCTCAGCACAGTGGAAGAATCCCCACAGGTCATTGCTGCTGCCTGGCTCTAAGTGGAGACCCAAACCAGGTTGCGGGGGCCCCTCATTCCTCCATTTTGTGCTTCCTCCATGCAGTCTCCACAGTGGCACCCAAAGGTGTGGGGAGGTCAAGGTGACAGCCCTGGAAGAGAACTGATGTTTACACATGCCCCCTGAATTTCTCATCAGTCTTGAAAACCCCATTTTTTCATGTGAGGAAATACGCAGTTTCCCCAAGGCCAGTGTAACCCTGGACTGTTCCCAGCTGGGCAGTCCACTCCTCAGGATGGTTAACCTTAGTTGGGGTCTTACCATAGAACCCCCAGCCCAGCCAGCGGGCTCTGGGGCTGAGCTGGGGGTGAGGTTCATCGCTGTCCCCCCAAAGAAAAGGTCATTAGAGAACTGGCTCCAAATTAGAAGCAACTCAATCATTTTTCCATCATAATGGGGAAAAAATGAAGCACCCATTTATCAAGAATACAAACTAGGACAGAAAAATTCATACAATTTAAAACAAAATCCCACAAATACCAGTTCTAGAATTAATGAGAACAGAGGTGAGAAAAGAAAAATAAACAATTTTTAGCTTTAAAAATAGCCTTTTCCTGTAGGGGCTCCTGGGTGGAGACAGATTCTTTATCTTTTCAAATTTTCTATTCTGAGCACTGATTCCTTTTCATTAAGCAGCAGATTTTCTAATTTAAGTTATTGACACATTTGATAGGGATTTTTTTTTTTTTTGGTGTGATTTTAGAATGAATACACATTTCCTGCAGAAATGTCAGGAAATCAAAGCCACCCTAACCCCCCCGTGGTTCGCGTCCCGGAGAATGCCGGTCCAGATCGTGTGCCCGCCTGGGTCGGGGGCTGAGTAAATACGGGACCAGGGTGTACTCCCCATTCTGTAACCTGCCTTTTCCCCGTGCGACAATATGTCAGTGACATCTTTCTGTGGCATTAAATATTCTGCAGCCTGTTGTGATGCCTGCTGAACATGCAGTTCCTTCTTGAGGTTTAGTAACACATTGGCATATGGCGGAAAACTAGTTTCTGGGGTCATTTCTCAACACAGAAGGTGGGAGACTTCTGTGAGTCACCCACAGTTCTTATCTGGGGCCCTGAAGACTCGCCTTGCAGCGACAGGCGTCCCTTCGCTGTCTGAAGGTCATGGGAGGTCATGGACACTTTGGCGCAATGTCCTCAAGCGGGGAGGAGACTTGGCCGTGTCTCATGAGTGCTGGATGCTGTCCGGCCTCTGCTAGGCCAGGGGTACTCACCTGCCCCTAACTTGTGGGGGTGCAAGGCCCAGGGGTGCCGTCCCAGAGCCTGGCCGGGCGCCTCCCACAACCCCCTGCCCAACTGTGAAAGGAGAGGCATAGCCAGACCCTCTCCATGGGAAGCGCCAGCCCAGCCCCTCCCGTCTGCTCACAGTACCCTTGGGGGCCTGCTGGCAGCCACACCACAGATGCCCCAGGGAAGACGGCAGCACAGCTAGAAGAAGCCTCACGCGGGATTCGAGGAAGTGCGGGCAGGGCTGAAGGAGCAGGGGCAGGAAGGAACTGTCTGATGCTCCACGCTGGCCTGTGTCGGTTTCCCTTTGTGCCCCTTCTGCCCCCTTTCCCAAGTCCCTTCCAGTTTCCCTCCACCTCCCTTCTAGTTCACCCCGTCCTTCTCCACCCCTCCCTGGCTCAGCTGTCCCGCCTCAACAGGACTTCCTCTCAGCAGCCTTCTGCCCAGGCTGAGTCCTCACCCCAGGAAATTGTCACCGTGGAGTCACCAGGCTGCGTCCACCCCAAACTATAGGCTCATCCTTGACCCCTTTCTTCCACCCAATACTTCAACAAATCCCATGCACCCTGCTTAAACTTCTATCCAGAACCCACTGCTTATAAGCCCTCCCTCCACGCACAGCTCTCCTCACCTGGACCACGGCAGGGCCTCCCCGCTGCCCGTGCCCCCTGCAGTCGCTCTGCTGCTCACTGTCTTCTAACGGCCCCTCCTCACGATTACAATGAAACCCCAAGTTCTTCCCCTGGCTTACAAGGCCCTCCCCGATCTGCCCTGGCCTGCCCCACGGTCCTTGTTCTAGGTTATCTACTGCTGCGTAACAAACCACCCCAATCCTCAAGGGATTAAAACAACAGCATTCATTTACAGGAGACCCCCCCTTCTCCATGGGGGATATGTTCCAAGACCCCCAGTGGAAGCCTGAAACTGCAAACAGTATGAACCCTATATATACTATGTCTTTTCTTAGACATACATACCCACGGTAAAGTTTAATTTATAAATTAGGCAGAGTAAGAGATCAACAAGTAGTAATAAAATCGAGCAATTGTATCACTATATTATAATCAGAATTATGTGACTGTGGTCTCTCTCTCTCAGAATAACTTATTGTATGGTACTCACCCTTCTTGGGATGTGAGCTGATAAAAGGTCTACGTGAGGAGGTGCGAGGGGTAGGACAGAGACACTGTGACGTAGTGTTAGGCTACCAGCGACCTTCGGATGATCCATCAGAAGGAAGGTCACCTGCTTCCGGAGCATGGCTGCCCACAGGTAACTGAAACCATGCAAAGCGAAACCGTGGGAAAGTGGGGGGCACTACTGTACGGTCCTCGTGCATCTGCCACTGGGACAGGGTTCGGCAGAGAAGGCTCATCCCTGTTCCACGTGGTATCAGCCAAGGCAGCTCAACTACAGCTAGAAGTTCCGATTCCAAGGTGGCGCACTCCTCTGGCTGGCAAACTGGTCAGGGATGGCAGCTGGGGCTGACAATCGGGGTGCCTCTGTTTCTTTCCACCGGCTGCTTGGGCTTTCCCACAGCATGGTGGTGGAGTTCTAAGAGCAAGTGTCAAAGCAAAAACAAAAACAAACAGGACACACGGGGAGTAGAAGCAGCCAGTCTCCTAAGGTCCGGGCCCAGAAACTGTCATAATGTCCTTTCCACTGTATTCTACTGTTCAAGCAATCACGGAGCCCGAGGTAAGGGGCAGGGACATAGACTCCACCTCCTCATGGGAAGAGGGTCACAGATGTGTTTAAAGCAACCCTGGACCTCATCTCCCATTACTGTCCCTCCTCATTGGACTTAAGCCCCATGGAACTCCCAGAGGCTCTTTGAGCCTTTCAAGCATATTTCCACCACAGGGCCTTTGCACGCTCTCCTCCTGTTGATTAGAGCAGGGCCCTGCTCAGTAACTTGTTGAATGGTCCTCTCCTTAGCCAGAGGGCTCTTTCTAAACACACACTAACCACATTAGTCTCTCCCCTGCCTATAACCCTTCCTGCCTAGCCCCCACTGTCTACCTTCCCTTGTCTGTCACATCCCCCACCCTCCTCCCTACCCCATGCTCCTCTCAGAGCCACAAACCCCCTCCTTCCACCACACTGTCCAGCCCCACCTCACATGCTGGGCCCTCTGCCTGCAGTGCCCTTCCCCGCCTCAGCTGTCTCCTGCCCATCCTTTAAGACCAAATCCACCTCCTCCAGGAAGCAGTCCCAGATCTCAGGCTGGGTTTAACACCCCTCCTGTGCCTCCACAGACCCCTACAAGTCTTGGACCCCTAAACCAGCCCTTTACGTTGTACAACCTGTCTTCCCCAGGGAGGGAACTCCTATCTGGGCAGGAGCCGTAGACGGCCAAAATCCTTGGACCTCAGCCTCCACCCACACCGATTTGTGAGGGGAAAAAAAGCCTTTATTGATAAATAGGTTACAATGAAATAAATAGAGTGACGGTTTGTTGGGGAATAAAAACTCGGGCAGGATCTCCGTGTCTCCACCCCAGCTCTAGCTTTCAGCCTCCACCTTCCTACTGGCCAGTTTGGACGATGAGGCCTTGGTGGGCATGCCCGGCCTCCTTGGGCCCTTGGGGGCCTCTGTCTTCCTGGCCAGGGGTTCAGGCACTGTCTTAGACCCACCACCCCTGGGAAGAGCAGCGGCCTTGGCTTTGGGCCCCGCCTTGGCCGCATGGGCAACAACCTCTTTAGGGACGTGATTTTCCTTCTTTTTGGCTGGAGAAGCAGTACCATTCTTGCCCTATAAGAAAGCAAACCAGGAGCAAGAGGACAGAGTGGGGCAGGGTTGGACACATAGCTTGGAGCCCACAGGAATAGAGCTGAAATCCCAGTGGGCTCCAAGGGTGGGGGGGGGGATTCTGGGTGGCTTTGGACAAGGGACCTCACCTCTCTAAGCCTGGGTCTTACATGTGAAATGGGGGTGAGGATCCTCAGAGCACTGGAGGGCCAGACAGAAGTGAACTGTGCTTTGTACAAAAGCAAATTACCCCCTTCTCCATGGACCCTCCCAGGGGCTGGGTGTAGGAAGCCCGAGCTCTAGCCTGCTCAGCGTGGAGATCCAGACCAGGGAAGTCACGCAGGACCTACCTTGGGGACCGTGGGTTTTGCGCTCCGACTCCCAGCTTTCGTTTTCCTGTGGGCCTCGCCACCTGTCAGAGGGTGGGGGAGAGCATGTGGGAAGGACCCCTTTCAGGAGGAGCTTCTGGTGGGCAGGAAGGTTCAGGGGCCCCAGTCCTCACTCTGACACATACAGGCTATGTGACCTGGGGCAAGTCGGTTGGCCACTCTGAGCCTGGGTGTCCTTGTCTGCCAATTGGGGATAACAGCATCTCTCTCATGGGATGGTTGGGGGATTAACTGGATGGTGGAAGACCATCTCTCACCCTGAGCAAGGCACCAGGCAGAGCCCCCCTTGCTCCGTGTTCACCCACACCAAAGACCCCTCACTGGTTTATTAGTCTCTAGTCTTTCGGCCATCTTCCACGTGGCAGCCATGATACATTTTAAAAAAATACCTTGTACCCTAGCTGTTCCCTGTTCAAAGTCCCTCCATGGCTCTTCATGGTCTTCCAGATCGAGGCCAGACTCCCAGCTGCCCTTCACAGGCTCCCACTTCTACTTCCCACACTGCACACACAACTATTTGCACTTCCTCAAAACCTTTACCTTCTTCATGCCTCTGGCCTTTGCACAGGCTGTTGTCCTCCCTGGGACACCTCCTCCAGGAAGCTTCCCCTGACTCGTCTCAGATGAGTCAGGCTCCCCTTCTCTCTGTATCTCCCCTTTCCTAAACCTACCCCCTCCCCCCACCCCCCAGCTACCATGAGTCCTCCAACTTTCCAGTGCAAGCCAAGTACTCAGGCACATTTACTAGATAAGGAACCCCTTCCCAGAACAGGCCTCTCCTCCCTCTCGCCTCATATCCAGTGGCTGCCACAAATCCCTATCCCTATCTCTCACCCCACTCACACACCTACCCTGGCTCTTCCTTCTGCCTTTGACCTTTGACTTCCCACTGGGCCCGGTGGCACTGGGAGGGGCCCGTGTGGCCTTGTCTGGCTGTTGGGAGGCCTTTCTGGCCTCACTTGCTCTTGCCTCTTGGTCTTTGGTCTGGCCGCCTTTCTTGGGAGCCTTCTCCTTGGCTGCACCTGGTTTGGGAGGAGACGTCCTCACCTCTCGCAGCTTCCTGGGTCCCCTTTTCACCTCGCCTGGGTTGGGAGGGTCCTTCTTTGCCTCCCTTGGTTTCTTGGGGACCTTCTCCTTGGCCTCACTGGGTTTCCTGGGGGCTGTCATGATGGGGGTCTTCCTGGGTTGGACTTTCCTCTTATGCTTGGGAACCAACTGGTGGAGGAGAGAATGGGGTGGAATTGAGAGCAGAAGTTCTCAGTGTCTCATACCCCTACACCCTACACGAGGCTCAGAGAGGAAAGCCTTGTTCCAAAAGAGGGGGCGAAGAAGGTGGTCAGGGGCACGGGGAGCAGATGCATGACCACCTCCTAAATGCCTGATGCCAAAGACACATTCTATCCCCGTATTGCTCTTCGAGGGAGGGGTGTTGCCATTGAGGAGCTGGGGGACCTGAGTCTCCTAGACACACCCGAGGTTCTCTTACCTCCTGTGCAGGTGGCTGTCAGGAGGGCACAGGCACCCCCTCCCTCCTGCCCCCCAAGTCTGGAAGTCTCAAAGCCAGGCTCCTGGGAGTAAAGTGCACAGCACACACTGAGTCCTGACCCCAGTCCTCTGAGATGCTAATCTACAAATCTCCTTCGACCTCCCACTCCACACACCTTCGCATGCACTCTGACTCCCCCTCCGCCTCCCACCTCAGGCCTCACACCCCCATGTCTCCCCAGGTCTCCCTTTTCCCCTTTTGCCTCTCGGGTGGACCTTCCAAGTCACAACTTCCTGTGCAACTCAGCCAAGTCTTTCTCTTCTCCCACTGGCCTGTCTTCCCATCTTTACAGCGGGGCCATCATGAAATGGGTGAGAGGCAGGGGGATGTGAGGGCCCCTGGCAAACAACAGGTGGTCTCGTCCTCGAGCCCGCCTCTAATGATGTTGCTCTCTCTGTCCCCAAAATCTCATGGCTCCCCATTACCGTCAAGACCAGAAACAACCCCCCTCCTAGCACACACACATTTCTAACTCCATGACACTCCAGGCTCCCTTCCCCGCCTCCCCTCCCCTCCCCTCAGCCCACTTTCCTGACAGGCTCTCAGGTCCTGCAGCCTAACCCAGCCATGCACACCCTCAGTGCCCCCCACCTTGCTCTCCTTCGCCCCACCCTATGCACCTGGACTTGCCATAGCTTGTGTCCAAGCTGTGACCCTTGCCTGGGAGTTCTACGAGGAACTTGTTGTCCTCAGCCACCTGGTTACCACAGGGACTGGAACACGGTAGGTTGAGAAAGTTCCAGTGTTCTATGGTTACGGTCAGAGCAACTGCCACGTGCTGGGGCCCAGCAATGACCAGAAAGACCCCATGTCCGGGTCCCTGAGATTTCCCTGGTGGCAGCCAACAGTCACAATGCTGGGGTTGGATTTTGTGCCAAATCTGCCCTCAGCTCTAGGTGTCCCTGGACGGCTCCCCTCCAGGACCCTCCCGTTTGAAAGATGAGGATGGGGTGGCTCAGGGAGGTGCCAGCCCTGGTCTGGAGACCTGGGGTTTAGAGCCAGAGAGCATGGGCAGCAAACCCAACTGTGACCTTCTAGACCCCATGGTTGGGTGTGCCTTGTCCATGATGGAGAACTCCAGGCAGGTGCTGTGGGCACTAAGGACTCAGCGTGAACACAGCAGAGATAGTCCCTGGTCACCGGACACCGTGACAGGGATGAAGGCAGACACAGCCAGGGAACCGGGGCCCTGCAGGCTCTCCAAGGAGGCACACCACTACCCTTCCTGGAGGAGAAGGTGTTTCCAAGAAGACACAAGGAAGACAAGGAGAGGAGACAGGGAACAGCCCCCCTGGGGGGGGGGGAGGTGCAGGGAGGAGGAGCTGGGGCTGAAGCTCAAAGTCTGGGGCCCAGGCCCTCCCACCCTGTGGCCTCCCCGAGTCCCACCCTCCAGCCCAAGCAGGCTCACTTTGAAGCTGCCAGTGGCCCCCCTGGCCTTGGAGTTGGTGGGCCTGACAAGCAGGCCGCGGTGCATGCCCGTGGCCAGGGCCTGCTTCAGCAGGTACTTGAGCCGGAGGACATCCACCGTAGGGTACTTCTGCAGGATGTAAACCTTGATGGCCGCCACGGAGGTGCCCCGGCGCCGCTCTCCCGCCTGCAGCGCCTCCAGGACCATGCGCAGCACGGGAGGGTGGCGGCGCGGCCCTCGGGGGGTGCTGCGGCTCGGGCCTGTGGGGGGGGGGGAACAGCGGGGCGTCACCCAGCGCCCAGACCACCCTCGGGCCCGATCGACCCCAAACCTGCCTGGCAGAGCACACGCCGGGCCCCAGCCAGGCCCCACGGTGGGTGGGCCAGGGGCCTGGGGGATCACACACCCCCAGGTTGGTAGCACCGCCTGCCGACTGGCCCACAAGCAACCCAACGGGAGGGGGCAGGGCAGGTGGCTTGTCTGGCCACCGTCTCCCAGTGACCCGAGCACAGCTGGGTCCACACCGGGCGCTCCATAGAGCTTCCCTGAAAGAATTAAATAGTTCTTTTAGAAAACTAAATACGTCAGGTCAGTTGTCTAACTACCAGTTTACAGGAAATCCAGGGGCTTGGCGAGAGGGCCACAGGGAGGAAATCAGCAAAATCCAGCCTGTGAGGAGCACAGCCAGGCTTCTACAAATAAACAAGGAGGAAAATAAAAAGTGGGAAGGGGCCCTAGGGATGAAAGAGACTGCTGAGCCCGTTCAACCACATGCAACGTGGGATCCTTTGCTCAAACTAAGAACGGGGACTTAAATGAGCCAACTTGGAGGTGGTGGTTGGGGGGGGGGGCGGCACGGAGAAGACAACCAGATAAATGTGAACATTGGAAATATTTGGGGATATTAAGGATGATGGTATTGCAGTTATAGTGTAAGGGGCTCTTTTCTTTTAAAGGTAAATACCGAGGGCAGCATAAGCGAAGATAAACTATTGGAATCACATCAAACTAAAAAGCTTTGCACAGTGAAGGAAATCATCACAAAATGAAAAGGCAATCCTACTGGGTAGGAGAAGATACTTGCAAATGATATACCCCATAAGGGGTTAATATCCAAAGTATATAAAGAACTCCTACAACTCAATAACAAAAAAACCAATCTGATTAAAAAATGGGCAGAGAATTTGAACAGACATTCCTCCAATGACATATAGATGGCCAACAGGCACATGAAAAGATGCTCAACATCACTAATCAGCAAGGAAATGCAAATCACAATACAACAAGACAGCACCTCACAATTGTCAGAATGGCTAACATTAAAAAGAAATAGGGGCACCTGCGTGGCTCAGTTAAGGTCTTAATCTCAGGGTTGTGAGTTCAAGCCCTGTGTTGGGCTCCACGCTGGGAGTGGAGCCTACTTAAAAAAAAAAAAAAAAAGGGTGGGGGGAGGTGCGCCTGGGTGGCTCAGTTGGTTAAGCGACTGCCTTCGGCTCAGGTCATGATCCTGGGGTCCTGGGATCGAGCCCCATATCAGGCTCCCCCTGCTCTACGAGGAGCCTGCTTCTCCCTCTCCCTCTGCCTGCCATTCCCCCTGCTTGTGCTCTGTCAAATAAATAAAATCTTAAAAAAAATAAAAAGAATAACAAGTGTTGGTAAGGCTGTGGAGAAAAGGGAAGCCTTGTGTACTATTGGTGGGAATGTAAATTGATGCAACCACTCTGGAAAACAGTATGGAGTTTCCTCAAAATTGAAAAATAGAACTACCCTCCCATCTAGCAATTCCACTTCTGCATATTTATCTGAAGAAAACAAAAGCACTAGTTCAAAAAGATATATACATCCCTCTGTTCATTGCAACATTTGCATTAGTCAAGATATGGAAGCAACTCATGTCCATGAATAGATGGATGGATAAAGAAGACATGGTGTGTGGATCCATTGGAATATTATTCAGCCCTAATCTTGTCATTTGCAACAACATGGGATAGACCTACAAGGTATTATGTTAAGTGAAATAAGTCAGATAGGAAGACAGTTTGATTTCACTTACAGAAAGGGTAACTACACTTAATTATGGTAAGCATTTCATAATGTATACAAATAACAAAGCACTATGTTATATACCTAAAACTAATCTATTATGTATCAATTAAAAACAGTTTTAAAAAATAAAGATGGGGCGCCTGGGTGGCTCAGTCGGTTAAGCATCTGACTCTTGATTTCAGCTCAGGTCATGATCTCAGGGTCATGAGATCAAGCCCTGTGTTGGGCTCTGCACTGAGCTCAGAGCCTGCTTATGATTCTCTCACTCTCCCTCTGCCCGCACCCCGCCACCATCCCCAACCTGCTCCTCTCTCTCAAAAATAAAAATTAAAATATAATAAAATTAAAATAAAAAACAAAGATAAATGCTAGACTACTTATAGGTGAAATGATAAGCCTGGCATTTGCTTTGAAATAACACAGTAGGTGAAATAAGAGTAGCCAGGAGCTGATAAGTGTTGAAGCTGTATGAAGGGTGCACAGGAAGGGAGTGGGGGGTGGGGGTGGTTTGCATTGCCTATTGTTGTATGCATTTGGAAGTTTTCATACATAAGTTACAAAAGAATCCCGCTCCTAGGTATGTATACTCAAGAGAAATGAAAACACATGCACAAATGAAGATTTGTACACAAATGTTCATAGCGGCATTATTTATAATAGCCAAAATAGAAACCCAAATGTCCATAAACTAATGAATTGGGTAAACAGAACATGACATTAACCATAAAATGGAATATCATCCAGCAAAAAGAAGGAATGAAGTCCTTCCTTGAAAACATGCTGCGTGCAAGAAGCCAGTCACGAAAAGTCCCATACTGTAGGATGCCATTTATATTGAAATGTCCTGAATGGGATAATCATAGACAGAAAGTAGATTAGTGGTTGCCAGGGGCTGGGGATCGTGGGTGGGGAGGGGCAGTGACTGTAGGGGGTAAAGGTTTTCTTTTTAAGGGGATGAAAATATTCTAAAGTTGCCTGTGGAAATGGATACACAGCTGTGAATATACTAACAGCCACTGTACCCTTTAAATGGGTGAATTGTAGGGTATGTGAATTACTGAGATATCTCAATTACTGAAATACTGTTATTACTATTTTTTTTTAAGTTGCAAAAGAAAATAGGATCAAGGGGAGAAAAGCTTTTAGTCATTATAAGGTGCATACGAGTGGTTTAAATATGAAACCTGATTTAAATGTGGTGATTAAAAATGTTGGCTTCTGGGGCGCCTGGGTGGCTCAGTCATTAAGCGTCTGCCTTCAGCTCAGGTCATAATCCCGGGGTCCTGGGATCAAGCCCCACATCGGGCTCCCTGCTCAGCGGGAAGCCTGCCTCTCCCACTCCCCCTGCTTGTGTTCCCTCTCTCGCTGTGTCTCTCTCTGTCAAATAAATAAATAAAATCTTTAAAAAAAAATGTTGGCTTCTGATCAGTTTGCAAAAATTAAAGACTTTTAAAAAGGAATTGATTGGCTAAATATATATATATATATTTTTTTTTTTTAAAAACACATTTTAAAGTAGAAAAAAAAAGTAAAAAAATTGTAGAGACCTAATCCAATTCATCTACTGCTGCCTCTTGGCCAAGAAGAGCCTAGTGTCTGGGAATATTCATTTTGGTCCAAAGCTTGTGAATGAGTGGAATCCCAGCCACACCCAGGACCTTGGGAGTTTCGCTCTCCTCTCTGGGCCTTAGTCTTCCCACCTGTACAGTGGGGATGGGGTCTTTAAGGAAGTCTGCACCCTCCCAGCTGGGGTGTCCTCCGGCCTGGCCTGCACTGACAGTTCTAACCCTTCCCCTGCCTCCCGAGAGCCAGGCCCTGTCCCAAGGAGCCACCCCAAGGCTCTTCCCTCCCCAGTCCCTGCAGCTGAATTCAGTTCCTCATTCTGCATTATTCAATGCCTGCTATATCCCGGGATGACCAGAACAGAACTCACAACTCCCCCAAACTTGTCCTCCATCCTCTCTCTCCCAGGAATGGTACCTACCATACTTACCCGGCCACCCAAGCAAGAAACTGGAGGACATCCTGGACCTCCCATCCCCACCCCTTCTTCATGGACTTCTCCCCCCTCCATCCCGAGGACCCCAGCCTTCTTCCTACTGCACCTCCCCTCTCTCCCCTCCCCACTGCTGTCAGTGTAAAGGGCCCAAGGCCCTGGCTGAAGCCTTGGAGGCTCAGTGTGGCAGGTCCTGCCCCTTCCCTCCTCCCACCCCGCCACTCTGCCCCTGGCCAGAGGAGGGCCTGTGACTCCCTGGAAGCTTCCCCTAACCCCCTCACCTCTGGGCCTCTGCCCATGCTCTTACCTTGCCTGGGTGGCCTTTGTCCCTCGTGGTCACTCAGGTAGCTCTCACTCATCCTTCAAGGCCCACACAGCACCATGATTTGGACACCTGCCCTGACTTCTCAAGCCAGGGTGAGCATCTCTGCCCCAGGCTCCAAAGCACCTGGAACCCACCCTCCAACTTTTCCTCTGAAGGAGGCTTTACTCACACTCAGAACACTTCCCCTGCCTCACCCTCTTTCTCCTGGGTGAGGCTTAACCCTCCTGCAGGGGTCACCGCCTCCAGAAAGCCTTCCTTGACCTCCCAGAGTAGGTTAGTGACTCCCATGGGCTCCTACAGCCCTCCGCATTCCCGACGTCAAAGCACATGCCACATTATGAAATGGCATCTATTAATGAGGCAGTCTTCCCCCTCAGACTGGGAGCTCCTGGAGCGAATGAACCTATCTATATCCAGAGAAACCCTGAGGCATTGTTTGTTGATTGCAAATTGGGATGCAGCCCTCAAGGCCCAGCCTCGCAGCACATGCTTGCTCTCGCACATGCTTGCTCTTGCCCCTGCTCCGCCAGCTAGCCGCCCCGCAGCTGCAGTGGGTCCGCCAGCCCGCCCCGACAGGAAATGGGCTCCAGCTGGGGAGGCCCGCTCTGCCTTCTTCCCCCTGAGCTGGGCCAGCCTCAGCCCCCAGGCAGGACCTGGCCCCTGCTACCTCGGGCATCAGCTCTTCTGCCAAATGAGCATGTGAACTCCACAGCCTCTAGAATGGGTGCTGGGGCCGGGCTGGGAGAGGAGGCTGGGTAGCACTAGGAGGGTCCAGGACACCCAGGGAATGGGCTCGCAAGGAGCTGCCTCCCCTTACCTACCTGGCTCTTCAGACTCAGACACCCCGGACGACCCTACTGTGGAGGGCAAGGAGGTTGAGGACGCTGAGGAGGTTGAGACATCACTGGAGGCAATGCTCCCAGGAGCCATTGCATGGGCAGACGCAGACGCGGACGCAGACGTGGACGCGGACGGTCAGACCCCCTCCCAAGGCGTGAGACTTCCAGGCCGGCTCGTTCCTCCTATATATCAGCAGCCCAGCCCCACCACTCCAATTAGCCCCTGATTGGGCTGGGAGGCTCTGGGCTGCTGATTGGGGCAGGAGGGCTGGGATGGGGCACTGCAACCCTGCCTTGTGTGCTGACGCCCGGCTTGGCCACCCACGCCTATGTGACCTTGGGTGAGTCAACTGACTTCTCTGGGTCTCAGGCTCATGGCAAAATGATGGGCGCTGAGATGATGGTCCCTCCTGCGCCCTCTGCCCCCACAGGGGCTGGAGACGCTGATGGGGAACAGGGCACACCTGGAGTGTGGAAGTGGTCACTGAGGCCTCCAGTCCCACTTGCCCCATGCCACTCCTGTTCCCAGGCCACTGCCGACCTTGGTTTCTCAAGAAGTGGCAGTTGAAGCCCGACTGGTGGGGTTTGCCTGGAGCAGACACCCCCAGATCAACCTGTGGCCTCCTTTTTTCTGTTTTATATGAAAGAATTTTTAAGGGATGAATGAATAATTTTTATTTATTATTATTATTTTAAGATTTTATTTATTTGAGAGAGAAGGCAATGGGGGGGGCAGAGGGAGAGGGAGAAGCGGACTCCCCACTGAGCAGGGAGCCCAACATGGGGCTCGATCCCAGGACCCTGAGATCATGACCTGAGCTGAAGTCAGGTGCTTAAGGACTGAGTCACCCAGTCACCCTGAATGAGCAAGTTTCAAATAAAATTGTCTAGCACAAGTGCCCATAAACTAGTAAAAAAGGACAGAGAATATGAATAGGCAATTCACCAGAAAGCCTGATAAACACAAGAGAATATTATCGGTCTCCTTGGCATTCAGGAAAATTCACACTGAAACAGTGATAAGATAGTATTTTCCCATCAAACTGACTAAAATTGAAGGCAGTGTAGGCATGGATGCAGGGACCCGGGCCCTCAGTGCCTCCACCTACGGTGTAAATTGGGGTGCGGCCTGGTTTGGAAAGGTATTCCCTTGAACTCAGCAACTCCACTTCTCTATCCTAGAAGCGCTTTAGTCAGAAAAGAAACAACTGATGCATTATCTGGAAAAGAAAAAAAAAAAGAGAGAACTAACTTCCAGAGGAATCCCTCGAGGCTTGGCTGAACTAGTCCCTAAGTACCGAACACTGTGCAGCCGTTTGAAAGGAGGCAGTGAATTAATACAAGCATGAGGTGTTTTTCCACACCTGCTAGAATGACAGGACTTTAGATATCTATCAATGCTGGGGGACCAGCACGTCAAGAAATACATAGCTGCTGGGAGGGAAAGCTCGAAGCCACTCTAGAAGGCAGTGCAGTGACATCTAATACAACTAAAGCTAGATTCATGCCACATCCCACCCGTGGCACTCCAGGGATAAGTCTGAGAGGAACTCTTACACTGAGACAGAAGGATGCTCACTGCCGTCTCAGCAAAAGTTCAAGACAAACGAAATACCCACCAGGAGAAAAATGAACAAATAAACTATGGTCTATTCACACGGTAGAATAGTATACAGCAGTGAAAATGAGTGAACCAGAGGGCGCCTGGCTGGCTCGGTCAGGGGAACATGCGGCTCTCGATCTTGGGGTCATGAGTTCGAGCCCCATGTTGGGTGCGGAGCCTACTTTAAATAAATAAATAAATAATTTTTAAAAAATGAAAATGAATGAACTGGGATGTGTCTGTGGAATATGCTCTGCTCTTCTGAGAAGAGAGAACGTGTGTGTGAGTGTATGAGCACGTGTGTGGGCATTTGTTTGTGTAAGTGAAGGCACAGAAGAAGGTCTGAAAGGATTCACACCAAAGTAATAGCAGTGGTTACCTCTAAGGAGGGTGTAGGATTTGGAGGGGACAGGTTTAAAACAGACTTGCATTCTTCTCCCTGTAGTCTCTTTATTGTTGGGATTTTTCCAGGGGACTCTCCATGACCAGATGTCTGGATTGAGGGAGGCGGAGGCCATCAAAGTGTACTAAAGTGAAATTAGCACCCTTCATAGCTCCCCACTGCCCATAAGTGGAAGCTTGACCTCTTGAGTCTGGCTAATGGAGCCCCTTTCCCCCTGGAACCCCGCAGTCCAACTGCTGTGGCTCTTGGAATGGGCTAGATGTTAAGAGCTGGCCTTTCTCCTTTGTGTTTCTTTTGTGTGTGTGTTCAGTGGATGCGGAAATGGCCCCAATTTCTCACCCCTGCCCGTATCCATGTGCATTTGCATGTAACTCTGCAGCTCCTCTCACACTCCTTAAATCTGAGCCTTGTGACTTGCTTTGACCAACAGAATATGGTGGAAGTGATAGCTTGCCAGTCCCAACCCCATGAGAACAAGCCCTGGCTAGCCTGCTGGATGCTCAGAGGCCCGTGGCTTAGTCACCCCCGTCACCCAGCCCACAGCTGGCCCACCAGCCAAACCTCCAGCTGACCACAGATGCTTTAATGAGCCCAGCAGAAATTAACCAAGCTGAGTCCAGATCAGCAGAAGCACGTGGCTGACCCACAGAGTCACAAGCAACAATACCTGGTGTGTTGTTTTAAGCCATGAGATTTGGGGGTTGTTTGTCATGCAGCATAAGCTAACTGATACAGTCTGCCTAGAAGGCCTTTCTTCACCCCCACCTACCTTCTCTGGATTGTTTCCCATTCATCCTTTTGGCCTCAGTGTAGCTCAGAAAAGCCCTCCCTGATCCCTGAGGAGGTTAGAATCCCCTCCTCTGGTTCCAACAGCCCCTGGGACCTCCAGCACCCCGAGGTACAACTCTCCCATGCTAGCCCCTGAGCTCTGGAGGGCACGGGGGCGTTGGGCAGGGCCGTGTCTGTCTTGTTCCTGGTGGTATCTCAGGCGCCTAGCACAGCACCTGGCACACAGTAGGCACTCAGCACCCACTGCTGTGGAACCCCCGTGCCAGAGCCCAGCCTGGCTGAGTGGAGGGAGGACTGAGGACCATGGGCAGGAACCACGTTAGAGCGGGAGGAGAGATGAGGCAAAGAGGCACATGGTGCTGGCACAAACGGGCAGCAATTTTGATCACATTGTGGGGAATTTCCAAGAATTGAGAAATAGAGAAAGACTCAGAGATACAAACATTCCCACAAGCTTCAGATGAAACCCTGCTCCCGGGCTGTGCCAGGATAGAGTTTTGCATTTGGAGGGAAGAAGTTCTAAAATGCGCTGCAGATCTAAAAATTCTTCTAGAGGATTGCCTTTTTACAGGAAAATGGTAACTGTGAGGCTCAGACTGCTTGAGAGAGGAAGGGCTGCTCTGTGTACTTATGTGACTCCTACTGAGGCCGGTATGGGATTTAAGTCCTGCTGACAACTGTTTTACCATCTTCGAACACTGAGTGGGGGCCTCCTACATGTGAACTCTCTCATAGTTCTTTTTTCTTTCTTTAAAAAAGATTTTATTTATTTATTTGACAGAGAGAGACACAGCGAGAGAGGGAACACAAGCAGGGGGAGTGGGAGAGGGAGAAACAGGCTTCCCGCTGAGCAGGGAGCCCGACGCGGGGCTCGATCCCAGGACCCCGGGACCATGACCTGAGCCGAAGGCAGACGCTTAATGACTGAGCCACCCAGGCGCCCCTCTTTCATAGTTCTGAAGATTACAGTTCTAGATATTTAGAAGCAACAATAGAGTGTTTGTTTTGTGTAACTCTAGTCCCTGTAGCATCAGGGCATTTGTGACTTTAGTCAATAAATGCATAGAGGGCAGGGTAGAAATAGCAATAGCTATCATGTTCTATGTCCATGTACATTTTTATATTCACTGTTTTATTTATACATGAAGAAGTTAAAGTTCAGAGAGGACCTGCACTAGATCTTCCTGAGTCCAGACCCTGGGCTGGAACCTGGAAGCCCTCTGTGTTAGTGAAGAAACCAGCTATATCTCTAAAATAACAGTAGTTTAAACAAAAAACCATGAAATCATTCTCTCATGAGACTCTTCAAGAGTAAGTTGTGCAGGGCTGGAAGGTAGCATGGGAGCCCCAGCCAGGCTCCTTCTGCTGTTCTCTGACCACAGATTCCCCATCATGATACAAGAAAGCTCTGGTTGCAGCTCTGGTCATCATGACCACATTCCAGCCATCAGACAGGAAACAAGAGAAGGGGAGGATGCCTCCATTCTCTGAAATGTGCAACCCAGAACTGCACATACCACTTCCAGTAATACTCCATTGGCCAGACCTTAATGTCATGCACCACAGGTGCAAGGGAAGCTGGGAGATGCTGTCCTGTGCAGCTAGGGTGGCTAGGTGCCCAGCTAGAACTTGGAGTGATATTACTAAAAGAAAGAAAGGGAATGAGTATCGGGGGCAGTTAGCACTTGCTTCCACCTTTCCTGAGTCCCTTCCATTATTTTAATCTCTTGACCACCACTCCAGCGGCTCAATCTCCCACCACACCAGGAGCTGCTCCTTTGAACTTGGTTCACATCTCTGGGAAGGAAATCGCATTTATCGAGTGTCTACCGTGCACTGCAGTTTTTATAACAATAATCTCATTAGTCTCTATAGATAATTCTACCAACTGAGATGAGTCTCCTCTTTAAAGCTGAGGAGCCTGAGACCTAGTGAGGTTCGGGGACATTGTCTGAGGTCGCATGGCTGGGAAGGGCACCCACTGTCACTCTGGGGGCACTCTGGGGTGTCAGGAGTGCATGTCCCTACTGGGGGGCATGGGGTAGGCTGCCATCAGGCTTTGCCGACTTGGTGGTGGTGCGGGGGTGGGAGGGTTGATTCACGCTCTGTCCTTCCAGAGGCAAGATCGGGGGTGAGAGAGCTCTGTGTCCTTGAGGATGGCCAGGTCACAGCCCAGAGACTAGCTCCCTCCAATCCATCTCTGAGTCCCCAGAACATCCTGGCCCAGGGTCAGCTTCCTTAGACCAGGTTGAGTGGATATATGATCATAAAAAACACGGGTTCCATAAACCTGTTTGCTACCTGGAGCCTGGAAGTGAGGTGGGTAACACCCTCAACCCAACCCAAGTCAGCAGCTGTTTGCCTTTATATACGGCAAGTGCCCCTAAGTGGCTGTCAAATCAATGATAAAGAGGGAAAAGAGGAGTTCCTCTCTACCAGGAAAAAACAGAGACTTTTCTGGTTTGAGAGTCAATTTTTTTCTCTGGATGTGGGGCTGAAACAAGCATACCACTCCTCAGAATAAGTGGACAGAGGTGGGGCAGTGAGGAAACAGGGCTGCCTGCAAGGCAGGGCAGCTGAAATGCCACTGTCCTTCCCACTGCCCAGCACATTTGAAATGGAGTGTGAGACCCGCGGGACCAGCCATGGAAATCTTCCCTCTCGTGTCCACGGTGTGGGAGAGAGGCCTGCTGCAGCCGGACATCACCCACTTCAACGGAGGCCAACCCCTCTGGGCCACTGTTAGTTCTGCCCACCCTGTCTCTGGCCCTCCTCCTCCTGCTAATGATACCCCCCAAGTACCCTTTGGGCTCCTTCCCGTCCCCACCCTCACTCAGATCATTTGGTTTATGTAGGGCTGCTGGGGGTGATCAGGTGACTCAGGCCTGGCCAATCAGTGGATGAATCCCCATTCTAGTCTGGTGGTGGCCTTAGGGATGATCAGGTGACCGAAGCCAGGCCAATCAAAGGATGAATCCCCATTCTAGCCTGGTTTTGGGTTTAGGGGTGATCAGGTGACCCTGGCCTGGCCAATGAGATCCCTACCCAGGACCTTTGCTGGAACTGTCAGGAAAAAGCAGCTCACTTTCTGCAGGGCTTGCTGAGCCTGGGACTGCTGGTAGGCGTTTGTGCCCCTCTTGGGAACAGTGAGCGTGTGCATGGAGCCAACACAGAGAAAAGTGTAGCCAGAAAGAGAGATACAGAAGTCAGATGACATCTGAGGAGCGGCATCCAGCTGTGCCGGAAGCCCTGGGCTTTTTGTTTATGCGAGCCAATAATTTCTTCCTCTGGCTTCAGCCCTATTGAGTTAGATTCCCTGCGACTTGCAGCTGAAGAAATCCTGTCTGACATCACTTAGGGAGGCAGAGTAAAGAGAGGCCACAGTAGAGATCCCAGCTATTACCTGCTCCAGCCCCACCACGGCACTGAGGACCTTCCATCTCAGGCTCCAGCCACCCTTTCCCACCTTGGAGGTTGAGGGTAACTCTTGGGACTATATCCGTCCTTGTTCCCCTTGTAGTTGATGTTCTTGGTAAGGCCAGCTCTGAACTGAGGCCCAGTAATGTCAAAAGTCTCCCACCAGCTGCAGTGTGCCAGGAAGTAGGCTGGCCACAGGAAGTTTTCAGTCCTCTTAAGCTCAGTTTAAGATTCCCTTTTGCAGATAAGGAGATGCAGAGAGATGACAAAACTTGCTTGCAGCTTCACAGGCCATGTGGGTCTCTGTGACCCCAAAGTTGGGGCTTTTCTCATTCCTAGGCCTGCCTCTACCCCGCACCCTGAGGGGGCTCTGCTGGTTGCCCAAACCCGGCATCCTGGGGGTCAGGGATCAGATGGAAGCTGCCTAATTTCAATCCACTCTGCAGATAAAGAGCTTGAGAGCAACAAAAACCACCACCATTAACACTGAGTATAGGAGCTGAGCTTTTAATGCCCCGAATTGCCTAGTGTGCAGGCAGGGCTGGGGACAGCCAGAGCTCCCAGCTTTGGTTATGTGGAGGAGGGGCAGCTGTGGGGGCAGCTCAATTCCGATGCCCAGAATTCCCGCCAGCTTTGCCGCAAAGACTCTCCAGAATGGAGAATGGACTGGAGCTACTGAAGACAGGCTCACCAAGCAAGGGAGCTGGAATCCGGGACCTGTGAACATCCGCAGGGAAGGTGGGCCCATCTGAATTTCCAACTTTTTGTTTCTAAGCTCTTTGAGACAAGGGTGACTCAGCTCTTCATTAAATGTGGGCAGGTGAATATGGCTTCTAGAAGCTCCAAGCTGCCCCTGAGGTGCTGTGGCCTAGTTGCTGGGCAAGAGAGTGGGTGGTTTGCAGAAGCTGAAAGAAAGTCCCATCTCTCCCTAGGCTGTACTGGGAAGAGGAAGCACCAGGCTTGGGGCTCCATGCCAGAGGTGAGACCCCCGACCTTGGCCCCAGACTCCACAGTCCCCTGACGCTTTTTCAGTCCTGATGACTGCATTCTGCGTTCCCTTGACTGTCCCTCCCTGCAGCCCAGCCGTCAGCCCTGGTCTGGCCTTGACGCCTGGCTAATTTTAAAAAACCTGCTGAGGTGGATGCTTAGGACTTTGCCCAATCTCAAAATGGTCACTATCAAGAGGAGATGATCATATTAATTAATTAATTATATTAATTTATATTATTAATAATGCTAACTACAATCTGTACAGCTCTTTACCCCATTTACAAAGTGCTTACATTCTCTCTCACACACACAGGCACACGCACACACACACACACACACACACACAAAATCCTATTTGATCTTCACAGCAGCCATGTGTTGGCAGGGCCAGGGATTAGGGATTTGGGATTTCCATTTCACAGGGAAAGAAAGTGAGGCCCAGGGAGGGAAACCACTGCTCAAAGTCATCAGCTGAGGGTGAGCTGCTACTGCTAGGAGGTTTCGAGAGGACAGATATGCTCTCCCAGCTCATTCATTCCTTCACTCATTCCTCCATTCGTTCCTTCCTTCATCCATCTAGCATTTATTAAGCACCTACTGTGTGCCCCACTCTGTGCTAGACACTTATCCCTAAGCTGGGACACTTTTCCAGAGAGCAAGAGTTCTTGTGTTCCTGAGAGATGAGTTGGGGGGAGGAGGGGCAGAGATCCCACTGGCCCCTGGGAACTCAGGACTGTTGATGGGGCATCCTGGCCGGGTGGGGATCCTCATCTTTCTCTCAATAATTCTTTCTTTCTTTTTTTTTTTTTTAATTCAGGGAGCCTGCACAACCTGGTTCCGACAGGCCTGGCTCCGGTGGGGCAGCTGTGGCTGGGGGTAGGTGTGGGGAAGGGGAGACTCCTACAGTAGGCCGTAGAGTCCTTGGCAGGGCTTAGGCTGGTGCCACCTGGCTGCTCTCCGTCTTGGAGGCACTGGCAGAGACCTCATCATCACCCAGTGGGTTCTTGCCACAGCAGAGGGTAGTGATCATGCAGTTCCGGAACTGGAAGGCAAGGGACAAGAGTCAGGGTCAAGGTCCACCGAAAATGTGTGTAGCAAACTGTGGTGGTTGACGAGATTTGCCTCCAACCCTTTCCCTGCTTCTGGCCCTCACAGACTCCACGCCCCTCTCAAATCTGGCTCCCTGGAGGGAACTTAGTAAGCACACATGGTCCCACCCCAGAGATGCCAGGGACCAAACAAACCCAAGGGGGCATTGCTACTCATGACACTCCATGATGCCCTCTGTGTGCCAAGGGCTTTCTGTAAGTTATCTTAGTTAGCCCTAGAGTTTAGGAGTTTGCCCTCTCTAGGAATGAAGACACTGAGGGCCAGAGAGGGGAAGTGACTTGCCTTAGGGTCACACAGCTAGAAAATAAGAACTGAGATTTGAAACCGATATGCCTAACTCCAGAGACCACCTTTTCCCCACTGGATCATGAATTCTGCAGAGAAGTCACTGATCGATGTTAAAGAACTGCTTTATCCCTTCATCCCTCAGCATAAGGTTTAGCTCCTTGTTCAGCTTTGTGGAGACTGGCACCATTCCATTCCTAGGCTTGGGACTTAGACTATTTGACTTTTAAAGTGGGCCTCCAGAACCATCTGGACTGGCACTTCTCATGCATCAGAGACACCCGGAGGGCTTGTTAGAAATGCAGGTTCCTGGGCCCACCCCGAGCTTCTGATTCAGCAGGACTCTGCATTTCTCCCAGAGGACTCTGACGTCCTGGGGGATACCAGGCTCACTGCCTGGTTTTGCAGGTGGAATGACTGAGCCCAGTCCAGGACATGGCTTGTCCTCCGCAGGCAATGCCTGGAGCCTGGGGCCCCTGGACCCTCCTGCCCCACCATCAGGCACCTGCTTGTTCATCATGATATAGATGACGGGGTTGTAGATGGCGGCAGACTTGGCGAAGAACGCCGGGAGGGTCATGAAGGTGGGGCCAAAGTTGGAGCCCTGGTGGGTGAAGATGTAGAATGCGACACTGGCGTAGGGCACCCAACAGATCAGGAAAGCGACGACCATGATGATGACCATGCGTGTGACCTCCTTCTCAGCCTTCTGGGTGGTGGCTGACTCCTGCTGCTGGGCAGCCGCCTGCAAGGACACAGGGCCTGCTATCCAGACTCCCTTGGAACAGGGGCCGGGCTCAACCCAACTGACGCTTTTGTCCCCAGCACCCAGCATGGGACCATACCTCCTTGACTGTGAAGACGAGCTGCCCATAGCAGAAGAATATGACAGTCATGGGGATGGTGAAGTGGACCACGAACATGTAGATGACGAAGGACTCGTTGTTGACCTCTGGCTTGAGCGTGTAGTAGTCAATCCCGCACGAGCACTGCAAGCCCTCTGGGATGTACCTGCACACCAGAGGGGGGTGGGACAGGAGAGGGCATGAAGGAGACCCACGTGTGAGGGGCCACAGCCGGTCAGGGCCCTGGTTCGGCCAACACACCTGCTGTGTGGCTGGTCTTGCTCTGGGCCTTGCTTTCCCTCTCTGTGAAATGGGCATGATAAAATATCTGCTTGGCTGCCTGACCGTGAGGATCAAATCAACTGAGACGAGGGATTCAAATGCCCCTGCTGCAAACAGTGTGGTTTGGTTGTAGGCAGCCATGGTATCATGAGATGGCCTAGTCTCTCACCTAGCAGAGCCCAGACACCGCTGACCTGCACTGTGTTTCCTCACCAGACCCGCTGCTCCCCGTGGCTGGAGGCCGGGCCTCAGACTGTGCAGGGCAGGGGTTGGTGAGAAGGGAAAAGCTCCCACACTCTGTATCTGAGGCAGTCTGTACAAACAGGGTCTTACTAACAGCGTAAGAGTATCTTCTAGGCCAAAGATGGGCACACAGGGTAACTAAGGGATCTTTGCACATTTTCTAGAAAGAAGAAGTCCCAGGGCCATGTGGTCGGGATGTTTCGATGATTTCAGAGGATGGTGACAATGGAGTGGCTGTTGGCTGTGCCTGGGGGGTTGGGAGACTGGAGACTCCAGGACTGGAGAAGACAGGGAAAGAGGCTGGAGGGGGCGGGCTCAGACTCAACAAGGAACAAAAAATTGACCCCAGGAGGCTGAGAGAGGAGGGACAGGAAGAGAGATTGGGAATTTCCTGGAAGCAGAAGGACACGAGGCCTCTGGGAACCCACAGGGTCACCAGCCCAGCTTCCCAAACCGCCGTCCTCCCATCTCTCATTTGAGTCCCATTTGGAGATGATGGACTAGAGGCTGTAGAGGACCCAGTTCCCAGGGGCTACCATGTTACCACCTGCACTAGACAGGCTTGGCCTCCTCAGGTGCTGAGGCCCAAGGTCAGAGGGAACTGCCTATGGGGCAAAGAGGATTGGAATCTGGCCCTGGCTTAGTTGAGGATTAGGGGCACAGCCAAGGTGAAGGGTTGGGGTGTCTTGGATTCTCCTTGACATGGGGGCTCAGGAGGTGGGACCAGCCCCCATAGCAACATTAAGGTCTGATTCTCTCTTTCCCTGACCTAAACCTCTCCCTTGGGAGAGCTGCCAGGGTGGGCATTTGGGGTAGGGAGCATATAAGCTCGGTGCCCAGAACCAGATAGCGTCAGGTTTGAGTCCTGGCTGGGGGACCCTACAAAGACCCCCCCAGAGACCATTCTCTTCTGCTCAGTGTCATTACCTGGACCAGCCAGCGAGGGGGGGTGCAGCACAGGCCAGTGCCATGACCCAGGTGAGGGCGACGCCCATGATGGCATGGTTCTCCCCGAAGCGGAAGTTGCTCATGGGCTTACACACCACCACATACCGCTCAATGGCCAGGACCACCAAAGACCACAGGGCAATTTCACCTGCAAGGCAGTCAGGGATCAGTCAACACACCACCCGCCTGGACCCTGCTGTCTGTCCAAGCAGGGAGCACTCCTCCTGGATGGGAGAGGGCAGCCAGGAAGGCAAGCTAGGGCAGGGCTGGAGCCAGGACCGGGGATGGGCTCTGGGGCAGAAGGACCCGTATGCTGAAGGAGAGTGAGCAGGGCATCCCCCAGGAAGAGGAATTAGTTCAGTTAGAGCTCTGGGTTCATGAGGGATGGAAAATCGGATTCCAGGGTCATCGTTAGACTGGGAGCCCCGTAGGGAGTTTTTACAGAACTTGTTCTTTGTGGGGCGACAGGCAGCGTGCCTGTTGGAGTTGGAAGTCTTTCCCTCCCTCTTGTGGCGTGGCCTCTCCCCACTGGGGAATGAAATAACCTGGGCCTCTGGGTCTCCCGCCTTGGAGCCAGGAAACCGGAGAGTGATTTGCCCAGAGGAAGGAGTAGGAAAGAATGGGGGCATTCAGACATCACCCCCAGAAACTCAGTAGGGAGGTTGGCCATAGAATTTATCAACCAAACCAGGACATTTCTGAGAGAGAAAGCGAACACAACTAATTATTACTCCAGAATAATAATTGTAAACTGGCCCCAGCCCTGCAGAGATGTGCCCGCACGTGGCACCCATCTCACCCCTGCCTTCTAGCCTGAGACTTCCCAGCCCACCTCCAGCCTTTCTGTGTGGAGAAACTCTTCCCCTTCGAAGAAACCCCTTCCACAGAAGGCATTAAACTGTGTGGTGATCTGTAGCTTTGACGGGTGCTTTCGAATAGTTTCTTTGACAGGAAAGCCGATGGGGGTGCTGCAGAGATAACAGATCCCGTATAGCAGCTGAGGAAAGTGAGGCCCGGAGAAGGGAAGAGACCTGGGCCTGGGTCGTCCGGCTCAGATCCAGGAATGTTTCCCCTCCTCTGGGACACACAGCCTCTCGGGCAAGCGGGCGGGGCCGAGCACCAGCCACGAGGACTGCTCTGCCTCCTTGGTTTCTCTTTCCTTCACTGGTCCAGGACGCTGTCTCAGCCCCATTCCCACGGAATCTCCAGCCATCGCTGGGTGTTTGTCACCTTCGATGACCACACAACACCCAGCCGCAGGTCACAAGGCAGGGGTGAAACAGGGGTACCACATACAGATGGACCCTTCTCTGCAGGGTCGGAGAGATGCCAGTGGGGAGAGACTGAGCCCATTGCCCAGCACAGGCAGAATCTGGTGGCTGGAGGACTGATCATCTGTGTCCCACCCTGGGCTGAGAGCCCTGAGCACAGGGATCTGTCTTGTCCACCTCTCTCTCCAGTGCCCGGCATGGGTCAGACCCAGCATAGCTACTCCAAGGGAAACAGAGCAAGGCTCGAGGGGCCACAGTGATGTGGGCTGGAAACTCAGCTCTATCCCCACCACAATGTGACCCCAGCAAGGCCCTTGACGTCTCTCGTGCTCAGTTTCCCTGATGTGAAGCAAGATAGTGGCACCACTCTACATGAGATCTATAGCGTCCGATGGCTGCCCTCAATAAACAGCCTAGCGTAGCATCACTAATGGTGTTTGTTGATCAAGTGGACAATGCTGACGAACGTAGAGGGGAGAAGACCTCTTAGCCACTATCCCTGGATATGGGGCTGTCTCCAGATCCCTCCACTCCCCCTGGCTCCTGTATCCCCCGTCCCACCACCCCTACCCCGGCTCATACCGCCCAGCGTGGCAAAGAAGCCCTCCAGATTGCATCCCGTGGGCCCAAAGATAAAGTATCCGTGCAGCGAGGTGTAGAGGGTGGTGGTGAAGCCCCCGAAGACCATGAAGAGGTCGGCCACGGCCAGGTTGAGCAGGATGTAGTTGAGCGGCGTGCGTAGCTTCTTGTGCTGGACGGTGACGTAGAGCGTGAGGAAGTTGATGGGGAAGCCGAGCACAATCAGCAGGAACATGTAGGCGGCCAGCATGGAGAACTGCCATGGCTCAGCCAGGTAGTACTGTGGGAACTCGAAGGGGCTGCGCACCACCCCTGTCTTGTTGGAGAAGGGCACGTAGAAGTTCGGGCCCTCTGTCCCATTCATGGCTGCGGTCCTGGTGGCTGCCCTGTGGGTGGCTCAGACCAGAGTGCTGTGGAGGCCTGAGCTCAGCCACCCAGGGCTCCAGCTGGACCACTCTGGGCTCTGACCCCCCCCCCAGGCCCTTATAAAGTGACCTCCCCTCCCTAAGCTCCTGGCTGAATCAGCACCTGGGAGATTGGGGGCGTTATTAATCATATTAATCCCCACTGCAACTGGGGGCCTAATTGGCTTCCATGAGGGGCCAAGGTGACTCTAGACAGAAGCCTGGGGCCAGAGAGGGGAGGGGCTGGGGACCCTGGGAAAGGGCAGGAGGCCCGCCCCCAACTCTTCTGGTCCCCAGGAATCTCTGCCCGTATCAATCTGGTGGCCGTGACCTGGCATTGGGACCGCTGGCTCCATGCCATGTCTCCCTCACTTCATGTGAGCTTTGTCTCCCCCCCCGGACCACGAGCTCCCTGAGGGTAGAGGCTCTGGTTATTCTCTTAGTCTCTCAACCCCTCACTCAGCCCCTTACCTATTTCTTCCCCAGCCCTCACCGGCTGGCTCACCCACAGCCAGGCCCTGACCCCAGCCCATCTCACCAGATTATGACCACCGTGAGGGCGGGGGCCGCGTCCTGCCTGCTCTGGCACTCTCCATGCTGGACACACAACCCGGCATAGCCCAGGAGCTCAGTAGGTATTCGAGTTGGAATTCCCTCACTCTCCCGTTCATTAAACATTTGTGTGCAGACCACTGGGGATAGAAGGATCCAGAAAGGAGGAAGTGATGGGGTAGGGAGGACTCTGATGTGGGAAGAACAGATCCAGGGAGGGGAGACTCCCTTTAAAGGGGAGGTGTCTGTGGAGGGGAAGTTTGGGTCTTTGAGGAAGGGGAGTGTTTCGCTAGGTTGCCGGGTGGGAAAGACAGGGGAGACTGAAGACAAGGGCTGGCAGACGCCTGAGGCCACACCTGGGCTGTGGGGCCAGCTCTGGTGCGTCTCAGTGCCAAGCTGAAGAGCCTGGGCAGCGGGCAGTGGCTTGGGCAGGTCTCAGGGGCAGAAACATGGCTCAAATGCCCCCACAGATGTATTGGAGGAAGTGAGGCTAGAAAAGGAGACCAGGGAGAGGGTGACTGGAGCAGGAAGGGGGCAGAGGCTCTCAAGGCTCCTAAAGGGAGCCCTGGCATCCGGGAGGTGGCTATGTACCAGGTGCGGTGCTGGGCACCAGACGACTGCCGTGAGCAAGGCCTCCTGGGGACTCCAGTGTGAAGGCAAGGCCAAGCCTGGAAACTGAACTGGTTGGACACTGCGGCACACAGGGCACATCCAGGGACGTCTGGTCAGACTGGGCTGGGTCAGTGGGCCTTGGAAGCCCATGTGACAGGTAGCGCCATGAGGGCGGGTTCTGGGGGCAAATGGAGGTTTGACCTGGACAGGCTCCCCCCATCAGTGAAAGGAGCACAGTGATGCTTCTGAGGAATGTCTGGGGCAGATGGGAGTGCCTGGCACAAGGGTGCTTGATGACCACCGTCCTGCCACAAATATGTATGGAGCACCTACTGTGTTCCACACACGGTGCTTAGTTCTGACAAACACAGTGGCGAAGGATGATGCCCGCGGGAAGTATCATTCTGTGGGGTTGGCAGGGCTTACAAACAAACACGTATTGAAACCACTGGAATAGGAAAAGTTCAGATTGTGACCCACTCCAACACCCTGTCATTTGGAGCAGCCCGGGAAGGTGAAGTTTGCACTGTGAACTTGGTGATGGAAGGATCCAGTGGGGAAGTGTCCCGGTCTCCAAGACTTCCTTCCCGTGTACTCTCTTTTGTGTAGCCTCTTCCCGCCTGAGATTCCCAGACCTGTTCACTCAGAAAAGTACCCCCTTCCCTCCAGCCCGCCTGGGGCTCCAGACCCCACCTGTCCCAGGTGGTGTTGGGGCTTGCATATGGGGGGCTGATGAAATGTGTGCTGGTGGAATGAATGAGCGCAGGGGAAGGCAATGGCTGGCGGGTGTGGCGTGACCTCTCACAGTTTAAGGGACCTGGCTCAGGGATTAGGCCCAATGCTAATGAGGTCAAGGTGGAGGGTTTGATTCTAACTGTGGCCGAGAACCAGGAGCCCTGGTTCCCTGGGCCAAGACCAGCCACACACAGCCCTGTGTTGGCGGGGGTGAGCCCCCAATCCTAGACCTCAAAGCCTTGCCTTCACCTCCTCCTAACGCTTGGACAGCCTGGAAGCTTTTAATTTATGTTCTGTTCCCGTGTTTTTTGTCCATCTCACTGGCTGTCATGTGAGCAGGCGGGCGTGGAGGGGGCCTGCCCAGCTCTCAACAGGGTTCCCGGAGCCGAGCATGTCCTCAGCACGTAGCAGAACGCTGTAAATCATTTCCCCATGCACGGGAAAGAGCTGGGATTTCTGTCTGTTTCCTCAGAGTCTGGCACATAGTAGGTGCTTAGTATTTGTGGATCAAGTGAATAGATCTAGGTTATCTCAGTCAGTGCTTCCCTTTCTATGTCTCAGAGTTTAATGACCCTCCCTCACAGGACCAGGGCCATGGGGAATCAAAGGCCTCACAGAGTAACATTGACCTGTATTCTGTGAGGCACGACAAAGAATCTTTTTTTAAACTAAAAATGCTCTTTGTTCAGAGCAATAGGCTCACAGTAAGCAGGAAGTCATTAGAAGTCACCTACTCTGACCCTCCCTGCTACATTTCACAGGTGGAGAGACTGAGGCCCAGGGTCAGCAGTGAGTCAGTAGCCCAGGTCACGTGACAAATCTGGGCTATCACCTGCCTGGCCTTGCCTCCCTCCCCAAGCCAAAGACAGCTCTCAGGAAAGATCTGCTGCCATTCACACCATGGTATAAATGACCAAAAAAGGGTTGTGTTGGGCTGATGGGAAAGCCACTAGCCTGAGTCACACAGGCCTGGGGCAGCAGTGGTGGCCCAGAGGGCAGGGGGTGGCACTGGACTCTAGCCTAGGGAGTCCCACTTCCCCTCTCCGGCCTCAGTTTGTTGGAACTAGGAAACCCTGGGGGATCCATGCCCATCTGCTGGGTAAACATGACCTGCTTTTCCACCAAGGCCCAGTCACAGACCTTCCAATCTCACAATTTAGGTGTCATGGTCCCCCTCCATTGGGCATGGTCCCTTTACACTTACCCTTACACCTGGACTAAGACTCTGTAAGCACGTAGCCTGGGCGCAGCCCAGCCCCCTCCCTTCCCTGTGCCTCAGTTTCCTACTCTGTTGCCTGTAAGTGATCAATGACTGCTGCTGACAGTGTTAGCCTCTTAGAGTCTAACTCAGCTTTCGAAGGTCTGGTCTCGGTTTACAAAGCACTCCTTGGAGAGGCCCCCAAGTCTACAAAGCAGGACCCCCACTCCTTCACATTGATTTTCTACTCAGTACGTACCACTATCAGCAACAGTCTTGTTTGCCTCCTGACTCACTGCCCACCTCTCTCCAGAGTGCAGGGCTGGCCTTGCCTGGACTTTGCTGCATCTGAGCTGGCAGCTTGGAGTAGCAACTCAATAAATAGTTGTCAAATGAATGAACAACTCCTGGCCCCTCGTGAGGAGGTCTCACTCCCTACCCTCTGACCACTGAGGAAGTGGCTTCCTCAGCAGAGCCGGAAGTGAACCGGCTGTCTAGCTCCCCAGCCTGAGCTTTCTTCTGCCATGGTAGGTGCTCAGAGAGGGCCTGGGAGCACGCCAAAGGACAAGTCCCAGTGTGGGTGACTTTCGGAGTCACTGGCCCCTCAGTCAGGCTTGGGGATGATGTGTGGAGGTGGGGAGCTGGGGGTGGCTGTCTCTGAAGATGGTGGCACCCACCTCCAGGCTTCCCTGAGCCTGGCCCCCTTGGAGCCCAGGTGCAGGGCTCTGACTTGGCCATGGAGGATTAGGGGCTTAGCAGGTAGCACACAAATAGCTCTTAAGCCCCTGCATAGAGGTGCTGCTGGTTCAGCAGCTTCCTCCTCCTTTTCCTCCTCCTCCTCTTCCCTGCCTCCTCTCCCTGGCTTAGCCCCACCTGGCTGCGTCACCATGGCTGAGTGAGGCCTTAGACTGAGCTGTGAATGTCAAAGGGAAGAAAGGAAGGAGACAGACTCTTCTCCCCTTCCTTCCTCTTCTCCTCCAGTCCCACTTCCTCCCTCCTCCCTCCCCCCACTTCCCTCTTACCCCAACATTTGCCAAACACCGTCTATGTGCCAGGCTCGGGGCTAGGTACTGGGGACACTCAGATGAATCCTATGCACTCCCTGCCCTCAAGGAGCTCCCAGTTTCAGGGGCCAGCTGACAAGGAGAAAACTAATAACCATGAGAGGCAAGGCTCTGCTCCCAGGCCCAGTGCTGTGGGATCCCAGAGGAGCAAGGTGTGGACCAGGAGGGAGGTGGGAGGCCTAGGCAGGGGGACAATTGGGCCAAGGCACAGGGAGCAAAGGGCCACCTGGCCCTGGAGCCTAGGGTGGAGTGGGGCCAGGGAGGACAGGCCTAGGAGTCTGGATGCTAGCTGGCTATCAATGGGGAGGGTTGTAAGCAGGGGAGGGGTATGATCAGATTCCCATTCTAGGAAGATATTCTGGAGTCTGGGTGGAGTACTGGGATAAGTGCTTGACCCAGGTTGAAAGCCCTGCCTGGTGCAGGCCTCTTTGCTAAGGCTCCCAACGGCCCTGAGGCTGGCACAAGTGGAAGGTCACCTGGTATCTGCCATAGCAGATGGGCTATCACTGTACCTGTGCGAGAGCCATGAAGGGCTCCCAGCTTCAGGAGCCTCACTGGGGGTGCATGGCGGACACCCAGCTGGTTGAGGCCAGGCTAGAGCCAGGCCCACCTAAGGCCTGGCCTGGGGCTCTAACTGGGCCACACGATCCCCTTCTATTTTCTCCTTCCAGGGACATGGGTAGTGTTGGGGACTTGGAGGATCAAGGCGCAACCTGAACAACCAAGCTGTGCAGCCTCTAGCAGCCAAGTGTCTCTCCAGGCCTCAGTGTCCTCTTAGTGAAATGGGTATCTCAATCTCTCCACAGCGCTTTCCTTGTGGCATGTGAAGGGTCGTCAGGCTCATCAGATGGAGACTGAGACTCGAGCCTCAAGGTCTGAGCTGGAGTAGGCCCTTTTGCACACATGAGGAAAATGAGCCTTGGAGAGAGAACAGGCCTGATCAAGATCCCATCTAGTCTGGGACAGGGGAGACGCAGAACAGAATGCTTAGGTGTAAAGGTTGTGCCTGGGTATGAATCCTATCTTGGCTCAGTAAGTATTTGTTGAATGAAAGGAGAGAATGTTGCTGAGCCTCAGTTTCATCATCTGCATAATGGGCACCCTTGGAGGCTGTCGAGGATTAAGTAAGATGATGCATGGAAGGTGCTTAGCATGGTGTTTGGTACTCAATGAGCATTTGATTTAAAGGCAGCTACAGTGATTGCTTCTCAGACTCAGACTTCCAGAGCTCAGCTTCCCCATGGCAGCAGAACTTGTCATGGTACACCCTGGTTTTTGTATTATTCGGCTGAGAGGACGCATGCTGTAGTCTCAGGCTGGGCCCCATCCCCCTGCCTCTAGCCACGGACCATCTGATCTGTCACTGTGATTGACGCCTGTTGGGTGGCTGGGACTGTTTTCTCTCTCTCCCCTCTTTTTCCCAGCCATATGCAAATGATTTTAGTTCAAGTAATGCGCTAATGGAAATCCTAACACATTAATAAATGTTTAGCAAGAGAGAGAGCATGCATGATCGTAAGTAATTAGACACTCAACGAAGGAGTTCTGTTGGCACAACTGTCTGGCTCCCTTTATTTTCCTCCATCATCTCCAAAGAGAAATGCAGAGGGAGGCAGGGGGAAAGGGGTAGGGCAGGGGGCCAGCTTCAGCACTCACCGCTGGGTGGCCTCTGTAGCCGCTCCCTTCTCTAGGCCTCAGTCTTCATGCCTGCAATGGGGACATTTGTCCCGCTCTGCCCACTTCACAGATGAGCTGAAAAGTATCAATACCTAATCACCAGGGCGGGTTTCTTATCCGACAGCCCAGTTCTCTTTCCCCTGCTGTCAGGACTTTGCATAAAGCTCTGGATCATTGACACCCCCGGGGCAGGTAGAGTGGAGGGCAAAGGGAGCAGGGGCCTTAGGGCAGGACAGATCAGGGGCTTCTACCCAGGGCTGGGTGAGCCCTTGGGCCCCAGTACCTCCACCCAACCCTATGGTTGCAGAATGGAAATCCTAACCCTTCCATCACAAGGCTGGTGTGAGAATTGAGATAATCTATGAAACTCGGCTGGTACAGAGAAGGTCCCCAATAAATGTCAGCTCGCCCTCCCCAGCCTCCCATGTGCTACCCACCCTTGCCCTTGAGCTGCTGAATGGGAAACTGTTGATGCTCAGGGGCGGGGACCTTAGCAGAACCTCAAACAGACCCACTGGCTTCAGAAGCTGGAGGGAAGGGGAAAGCCTCGGTGGGGTTGGGGCCTCTGTGGGGCTAGGGGAATGGGGAGAAGGAGGGGAGCCTGGCCCTAGCCAGGAAGCAGAGGGTGGGCTCCAGAACCTCTGAGGAGAGGCCCCCTTGTCATCTTCTTTGGAGCCAGGAACCTTATTTTCTGGTCAAGACGGAGCCCCGCTAAACCAAAATAAATAGATACCCGTTCCCTTACCCAATCCCATATTGCCATTTCGATTAGATTACATTTTAAGAGCAGGCAAATGTAATGTTCCTCTCAGATCAAATTAGAAACAGGTGCACTTTTGCATAAGGAAATTAAGTTGCAGACAATATGAAGATTTGCTAAAATGCAGACACTGATGAAAATAAGTAGCCCTTTTATTTGTAATTATTGAGGCAATCTGTTCGCAAAGTGTACATGTTAATGGTCTGACAGATCTGTGGACTCCAGCAGGCTGCGGCGAACAACTCAGAGCCTCTCTGAAAGTAACACATTTTTTTCCTTAGAAAATATGTACTTTCTCTTCTCCATCTCCTGGTGCTATTTACAAGGCACGAAATGCCATAAATAGGAATTCCGTGGTTACACAAGGCCCCTCCCTAAAATACACACTTGATCTGGGCAGAAGACACATTCTGACAGTTTAACTCTTTCTTCCTTTGACAGCCCAGCCAAGTGCGAGGTGACCCCGGTGGGAGCGGTGGTTCGGAGGGGGCCAGTCATGGGCTGGGGTCGTCGATGTGCCTCCGACAGTAGGGGCAGCAGGTGTGCTGAAGCACCAGCAGCTCGTAGTCCTCCGAGTGGAACATCTGAGGAGAAACAGTCATGACCCGGGGCCACACCCCGAGCCTGGCAGGGACTGCCGCCCTTCCGAGGGGAGGAGGCTTGGCAGTGAGTCAGGGCTAGAACCACCAGATCCAGAACACCTTTGTCTGAGGACTGAAAGGCAGGGGAGAAGGGTCTGGGGTCTGAGGCCCCTTTTTTCTAAATGGAATTCAAAGGTGCATCACACTTGCCCGGCCCTCCCGGATTAGGGGCAGGTACAGAGGGCACAGGGGCAGGGGCAAGCCTGCTCCAGACAGCATTCGGAACATAAGTGAGAGGAGGGAGGGCCTAAGGATGGCCGAGTCTCTTCCCAACTCAGAGCCTTGGCCTTGGGATCCCTTATGCTCCTCCCAGATGCCAGGTGTCCCCAAGAGGACACTTGGGAAATGGACAAGCAGCAGCAAGAAGAAACTGGTGACCACGCATGAGCTGTAGGCACGGTACCTGGAAGCAGGAGGGGCACATGGTGATGGAGGCATCAGGCAGGAGCGAGCGGAAGTACTGCCACTGCAGGGGCGGGGGCCAGCGCTTGATGAGCACGTCCCGTCGGCTCATGGAGCGCAGCACTGAGCGGCTCACCACCACAGGCACAAACTCGGAGCCACCTTGCTGCAAGATGGGCAGGTGGGAAGCAGGGGACAGTGGTGCTTTCACTCAGCCAGGGTGACGTAGTTTATCTGGGTCATGATCCCAGAATCTCTGGGGCAACCAGGGAGGACCCCAGAGACTCCCTCTGCCGTAACCTTCACAGAGCCCTGCCAGGTCACGTAGCTCCTGCTGGCCACCTCTAGTGACGGGATACCCACCACCTCGACTCCACCGCAGTGTGGACAGGGAACAAGTCCGCTTCATGCCAAGGAGTGTGTATAGAAGGGACTTCCAACCCCCCTCCCAACAGGCCTCCCGTGCCTCCACAGCCCATCACTCAGAGAGGCACCCTCACCTCAAAGCTCAGCTTTGCCGTGAATGGGTCATCATCTCCCATGGAGTCCATGGTCTCATCCAGCCTCAGAGTCTGGGAATCTGGAAGGGTCTGGTCAAGGACAGAACCTGAGGCTGAGTGGGAAATAGGCCCCACCCTCCACCCAACACAAGATTCACAGGAGCTCTCTGTGGGCCTAGTGTGTTTCTCCATGACTCTGTGGAACAGAGTTTCTAGATGGAGGAATGGAGGAAATGCAGGCGAGGGAGGAGACAGCCCCCTGGTCACACAGAGGCTGGGACCAGGCCCCAGTGCACAGGAGGGAAAGGGGCTCTGATGGGACCTTTGCTGCCCCACATAGACCACGCCAGGGCCCAGGTAGGCCTGACCAGAAGCACCAAGCGAGCAGAGGCTGTAGGCCTGCTGTGGGTGGGAGTAGAAATAATGGGCCAGCCAAAAACCACGGCCAGCAAACTTGGCAATTCCTGAAGAAACGCTTAGTAATCGCCAGGTTGTCTGTAGGCACTTGAGATGGACTCGCAGGTCCTATTTCATGGAGAAGGGGGTGAGAGCTCCTGCAAATCCTAAGGCCAGCCAGACCAGGCTGAAGGTGCCTAAGGAGCTACCCCCTCTGCCAGGCAGGGGCACAAGAGCTGATGTGAGGCCAGGGTGGGTGGGGCTCCTACAAGGAAGGGCCCCAGGGGAATGGAGGCTGCTGGTGCCCAATCAGGTGCGAGATGTGGTCCCACCAGGCAGCAACAACCCAGCCAAAGCATCTGATTTCTATCTCCCATCTTGGGCAAACAACTCCCTGGCTTTTCCTTTCTCCTCTGCTCCTCAAAATGTAAAATGTGGCCCACGGACCAGTGGCATTGGCATTACCTGGAAGCTTATGGAAAGTCAGGCCCTCAGTCCACCCAGACCTGCTGATCCAGCTGCTGTGTGCTAGCAAGGTCCGCAGGTGCTGAGTGTTCACAGTCACGTGTAGAGGCCCCCCTCCTGTGTCCAGCTGGGACAGTGAACATGAGGGATGAGCTGAGGTGTGGCCTTTGACCCAAGCTGTCCCAGCGAGGATGTGCCCTGGGGTTTTTGCTGTCATGCTGGGAGGAGTGTCAGCCCTTTCCACGGATTTTAAGGCTGACAGGATGCAGGGTTGGTACTGCTGGTGGGACGGGGTGGGTGCCGCCAAAGAAGGAAGCCACCCAAAGGACAGCAGAGCCAACAGGATAGGAGACAGCCTCCCACCAGTGCTGAATGAGCACCTGGATCCAGCTGAGTGTCCATCTATGGCTAGGCTTCTTTACACCCTTTCGTTTGCTCAGCATGATTGTGGTTTCTGTCTCTTGTACATAAACGTGACCTGACTAGAAAAGCTGATACAGACATCATATGCTGTGTTGGTTGCTCATCAGCTGTGTGCGGCCAGAAGCACAGACGGTACCTTTTAGGAGCCAGGTGGGTGGGAGGCCTTCCCGGAAATGAAGCAAAGGTGAATACCAAGGCACCATCTCCTCCTCCATATGCCTCTTCTGGGCCTGTGGTCATGTCCTGTGCCCTCTGGTACCTCTGTGCACTGGCCGGATCTCAGCCCATTCCCAGCCCCTGTCCCTGCCACCATGTGGGCCTCTCCAATCACTCGGCAGTGGCTTACCATGTCCTTGACTCCACTGGACCAGCCATCCCCCAGTGCCCTCCTGCCTCCTGTCTTACACCCAGGCCTTGTGCTTGGCTGGCACACACAGGCCTTTAGCCCAGCATCCAGGATACTGTTGCTTGTGATCTCTTGCCATTTGTTCTCACGCTTGTGTCTTGGTGCCTCCAGGTCAATGAGGGAGACAGCTTCTTCATCACTGATCCCCTCTTCCAGGTAGAATTCAACCAGATGCAGTACCTCTAGAGGGCAAAGGACATGGGGAGGGGCCATGGGATGGCTGCCTCAGGGGGAGCTAGGGCCTGGGATGCTCTCATCAGGCAGCATGAGGGGAGGTGGGAGGATGAGAGTTTCTTTCCCACCCAGCAGCAGGCTCCTCTGTAAGCAAGGACACACAGCAGGGCCACCTCTTTTTGCCCACCACACGTCTGGAGGAAGCAGGCGTGTATGCATGTATATGCATGTGTACGTGTGTGCATGGGTGAGAACCAGTGGCCTTTAGCCCCTCCTTCTTCCCGCTAATAGCTGGATGGGCTCCTCTACAAGGGAGGAGGAACGGCCTCTGCCCAGCTACCTGGAAGGGGCTTCTGATCCTTTGTCAACATAGAAGGAACCAGGACGTAAGAGCCCATGTTAGCCTCCCAGACCAAACACAGTGGCTAAACAGTGGCATCTGGGGCATTTATGTCACGCAAAGCCCCACACCAGGTTCTGAGGGGTGCGTGCTTCAAGTTTGGGCATCATCGGGTCCTATTTCTGGGAACCCTTAGTGACCATGCATCTGGTGGGGTGGGTGTCATGCTGTCCCCAGTTTACAAATGAGGGCAGGTGTGGCCAATCGGCAGCGGAGAGAGCCCAGCCACCCACTGGCCGCTCCCCCCGCACAAGGCAGACTCACCATAGGAAGAGGCAGAGAAGACGAAGGGCTGGCGGCAGTTGACGCAAACATTGCCCAGGTTGTTCAGCAGCGGGTTGTTGGTGGAGCAGCGGTAGCACAAGGGCACCAGCTCCTACAAAAGCACAAGAGCCACAGCTGCCTGAGGGCCAAACCCAGGGCGAGGAAATGCTCCCCACTCTGATTTCAGGCTCCTGGGGCCTGGCTGCCAAGAAGCAAGGCCCCCTGCGTGGGTGGGGAAGGGGCACTGGGCTCAGGGCTCTGTGCTGTGGTGACTCAGGATAAGGGCCTACAGAGGCATCTGAGGCCCTGTCACCTGGGTCCCACTGCCCTGGACACTCCTTCGTAGGTAGGGCTCAGCAGCACATTTCTCCAGCAGGAATGACAACACCACAGCCACCATGTACCGGCCACTTAACATGCACCACGTACTGTTGTGCATGCACCACTGATGTAAGCACATCATCTGGGCTGGCTAGCCATCCTGCGGGAAAGCTATTATGTGTGTCCCCATTTGATAGAGGGAGAAACCGAGGCTCAGAGAGATGGAGACATAGTCAGGAAATGGTGGAGCTGGGATCTGAACCCAGGTCTGTTTGATGCCAAGTCTCTGCTCTGAGCTTGAAGGAGGGGATTGTGAGAGACGACAAGATAAATTGGAAGAAAGAAGGCCGGGGCACAACTGGACTACAGATACATGGAAGAGTGATAGCCTGGTTCCAGAAGGAAGGGGGGCTAAGGCAGGAGCTCCTAGGATGAGGTGAAGGCAGAGCCATCTGGGCATGGAGGAGGAGAGGGAGGTTAAGGGCAGAGTAGCATGGGCTGGGCTGCAGCCAACTCAGAGCCTCACAGAAGGGCTAGGCAGCAAGGGAGGGCAGGGTTCTGGAGCCCACAGGGGCCAGGGACTGTGGCTGGAGCACAGCAGGCTTGAGTAGAGAACAGAGGAGGCAGAGAGGGAAAAGCAGAAGGGCAAACCAGGACTTGGGAAAGGGAGGAGGGCACAGAATCCTGAGAGCATGGTAGCCATCGTTCAAACAGAACCCGGCCAGGAAAGAAGGCATCAGGATACGTCCAGGAAGAGGAGGGGAAGCCTCCTGCCTGAGGGAGCTGTGCGCTCACCTCGCTGTCATGGAAGGGCTTGGAGCGGATGGTCAGGCTGCCCAGCTCAATGGACTTCTGGAACCTGGCGGGGATCTGCAGACCCTGCAGCTTGTCGTAGGCATGCCGGGCCAGCTTGTAGGCACCCAGGGCTTTGCTTTGCTTGGCCAGAGTGAAGAGCGTGTTCCTGCAGATGATAGGGTTAAGGACAGCAGAGGCCACACTGGGCCTCAGAGCTGGCATTGCCTACCCTCGGAGTAAGCCCCACGCTGGAATGCAGCTGCTGCTAGTGCCAGGACATGGGCAGGAGCCTGAGGAGTGCTTTGCTCATTTGTGGGATATAAGTGTACTTCTCGGATATCAAGGCATAGGGATTTTTCCAGAGATAAAGACAGTGCAGTTTCCATGAATATTTTAACCTTGCTTAGGTTCTCTGGGCCTGCTGATGGCTCATCTTGTACCCTAACTAGGCCAAAATGGCTCTCCCCAACTCACCCAGCCTGCCAGCCAGGTCCTAGGGTGTCCAGCACCAAGTGCCATCCTGCTCTAGCCTTGCCAGGTGGGGCTGGTCCCAGACTGCCTGTGGAGCTCCACTCAGATCCAGCTCACAGAGGCCACTGGGTGCAGGGCACTTCTCTCTGCCTGCACTTCACCAGGAGCCACAGTGATTTCTGAGTGTCAGCCTCCCCTGTTCTCTGAGACTCTCCTCTGAGCTCCTCAATCTGAGGTCACAGGCCTTTGCGCTTGATTCCAGGTCACCTTAAATGCTGGCTGCACCCAGGCCAGGCCTGCCCTTCCTCCCCTACCCCACCTGTGAACCCCTTTCCCCACTTCTCCCTGGCAAGCCTCAAGTACCATGCTTCCTTCCCATTCTCCTTCCCCCTAATGCTCTCGCTCCCCACAACCCCAGTGTGGCTCCTTCCACTCCAGAAGTTACATGGCAGTAAGTTTCCATGTCCGTGTCTCCACTGTCACTCTTCAAAGTCAGGGACCATATCAGGAGCCACTTTCAGGTCCCCAGTGAACAGTACAGGGTGCAGCTTAGGGTAGGGATTCAATCAAACTCTGCTGACTCGAACAGAACTTGCTGGAAAGGCTGGGCACAGGTGCTGAGGCTCTGGCAGGTGTGGCCTTGGCCACTCCTCTGCAAAGGTCTCAGTCAATGAAGGTAGCACTTGATTTCCCTGAAATGTAGATGATGGGCCTGGCACCTTTAGAGAAGCCACTTCTCACTGATCAGTACCTCTGAGGCCTCTCCTGGGAGGGTCTTTTCCTTACAGAAAGAAGGCAGGGTTGGGGCTGGGAAGGGGCTGAAAGAATATAAGATTTAGAAGAGGATGGGGAGAATTATGACTTTTATGACCTTAAAAGATTTTGGTCATTTCCTGGTAGTTTTTGACAGCATGGGTCCTCAGCCCCCTTCTCTGCTTACGGCCCCTTAATGGCCCTCACAGGTCCGGAGAAGGTGAGGCCAACTCACATGGAGGCCCTCAGGCCACTACCTCTTCAGCGGGGCTCCCACCTAGGATGGGCTTCAGCTCCTCCCATACACCATGCTTACTTCACCTCCGTGCATTTCCATGTGCTGGGTGCTCCCCTGGAACATCTACTCTACTGTCCTTCCTGATAGCCTTACGGGATAGACGTCAGCTCTTCCAGGCAGCCCTCCCTGACCATGGCCCCAGCCTTAGCTACATTCCACCCCTGGACACAGCACACATCCCACTGAACTAAGCCCTGACACTTGTCACCTCCTCTACTAGATGGCAGCTTTGTCACCCACTGCCTGGCTCACTGTCTAGGGCACAGCAGGTGCTCCATCCCCTCGGCTGAACAAACACCCCACCTCCCCAGGGAAATGCCCGAATCCAAGTGCTTCCTATAGTTCAGTTATGCCCTCATTTATGGGTTCCAGGAGGGCTTGGGCAGTGTACTGGTTAGAGACCCACTGCTGGGCCAAGCCCAGAGAGCCCTGAAAACTAATCTTCTCTTGGCACTGGCCCCTTGGCCTCCCTGGCTGAGCTGCTTCTACAGCAAAACAGTAGCAGCAGGACAAACTCTCTCTTCCCTGAGGGCTATGGGAGAGAGGGGAGGTTCCGCCAGTAAAGTATTCTGGAAAGAACTTCACAGGGGCCATTAGACAAGAGGGCTGGGACAGAGGGTGGGGGTGAAAGGATACACTTTAGAGATGCCCAAGGGGGTGTCTTTGGTCAGGCTGTGCAGCAGGAACCTGGAGATGTTGAAGAGGGTTTCGGGAAGATGGAAACTGAAGGGCTCCTCCTGCAGTGAGAAAAGCAAATAGGGATTGAATTCCGCAACGAAGCAGCTGCTGGACCAGGCCAAAAGGCAGACACCAATAATTCTGAAATACTTCAGGAAAAGAACAGTCTCCCTTAATGAGCATCTACTACGTGCTGGGCGCTTTACGGCTGTCTCATGTGGTCTTTAACATAATCTTGTGAGGATGCATTTTCATCCTCACTGTACTGGTGAGAAAACTGAGCCCCAGAGAGATGACTTGCCCAAGCCACCCAGCTAGAAAAGAGCCGAGTGAGGATTCAAACCCAGGTCTGATTCCAAAGCCCAAGAACGCCTCTCTCCTAGGCTGTGCTGCCTCTTGGGGTTGGTAATGATTCCATTTCCCTGAGCTCAAGTTGTCTCCAATTAGCTCTGAGAGAGAAGACCTTTTATGCAATTTAGGACATGACCAGACCTAAGCACGTCTTTAAATGGAGGCAGTTAACTCTTTAGAGCATGAAATCACGTGCCTCTTCGCAGCTCTCCAGCAGCGGCCTGGCCGTCCGATGCTCACCAAATGTGCACATGCGCTGGAGCTCCTCAGCTGCTCATTCCCGCACCCCCAGCACCTGGCAGGGGCCCCAACAGAGCAGGCACTAACACACATGAACAGGTCTTCTGTATCTAGAGGCTGCCAGAAGCTCCGCACAGTAGACCACAGGGAATTTTCTACCACGAGGGGGGCCATAAAAGGTTAAGAATACCATTTTGAAGGGATCTGGCACATTGTATGCAAATTGACACTACTTTAGATGACAAGATGAAAGCAGGCCAGCTCCCCCCTCCCCCTCGAGCACTTACATGGTGATAAACGGACATTTCCTGGAGGGTCTTACTAGGCTGTACTCGTCACCGTGCCAACAGGACTTAGGCCCTAATTGGTCTAAACTTGTGAGGACTTACTTTATACTACTACTTGGGTTTGGAGCCCAGCATTCTCTCTTTAGCTCTCTTTAACTCTCATTTAAATTTCTACAGCCTCTGTTAGTTCCAAGAACCCAAGAAAACCTGAGACCGCATCCTTTTCTGGATGAGAGCCAGGAAGAAGCCTGCCTCTGGTTATATCGCACTAGGTGTGGAAGCTAAGAACCATCCCAGGAAGAACAGAATTGGCGGGGGTGGGGGTGGGGTGGGGGGGGTTGTGTCCTCAGAATTAGCACCTCTCCTCTGGGAAAGAAGCCATTATCTCAGGAAAGGTCTGGTGCTTCCCTTTGCAGTCTGCTCTGACTCAGAGCTGCTCTGCTGGGCCCTGATGCCAAATGCTGAAGTATCACCCACCTCCAGGCCTCTGCACATGCTGTGACCTCTGCCAGGAATGCCGTTTCTTCTCCTCGTCTTACTAATCTCCCTCCTCACTAATCTCCCTCCTCTTTGCTTAGGTTCACTTCCTCCAGGAAGTCCTTTTGGTCCTCTTAGTTTTTCCCTTAAGACAACTGGGCTACACCTGCGTGTTCAGAGACTATGAACTCTCTTCAGGGGCAGGGATAACATCTTGCTCACCACTATGTCCCAAGGCCTCAGGAGAGGGCCTGACACCCAGGAGGGATTTGTTGAATGAAGGAATGGCCCAATGAAGTCTCAGCTGGGATGAACAGCCAGATACCCCAGCTGGTGTGAAGCTGCTACAAACTCACAGCTGCCATGTAGGTCCTGGAGCAGAGCTCAGTTGTTACAGAAGAGAGACAAAAAGCCCAGCTCAAAGTGGCTCAGGTAAATTGACACTGAGCTGAGGCCCTGACTTTCCAGCTGAAGTTGAGTTTGGGGTCTTTTTTGAGGTGGCTTCTTTCCAGGTGAGCACCTGATAGAAATGAGGGGCCCTGAAAAGACTGTAAAGGAAGATAAGTTCCCTTGAAACCACTGACCGTAGTGTGGGGAAGAGATGAGATGAAGGGCTGACAGCTGGCCCAGGCAGAGCCCAGCAGAGGAGCCTTTCTTGCCGGACTTTCCTCAGAGACAAAGAATGTGCCGAGTGCTCAGCACAAATGTGGGGGAAAGAGGTGCCCAGTGTGGAAGGTAGGGCCCATGAGATGGTCAAAGAATTGTAAAATGCTCGGCCTATGGAAAACTGGTTGGAAGCCTCCAAACAGGGCAGGAGGAACAGCTGACACTCATCTGTGCCAAGTGCTTTTCCAATATTAACTCATTTAATCTTCACAACCCCAGCAAGTAGGTACTACTCTCACCCCCACTTTAAGAGAAGGAAGCTGAAGCACAGAGGCAAGTGAACAACTTGCCAAGGTCACACAGTGGAGCTGGGGTGTGAGGCCAGTGGTCTGCCTTCTCCAAGTTAGAGGGTGTGGGGGATCAGAGGCTAAGCACAGGCTCTGGAGCCAGCCTGTCTGGGTTCCAGTCCTGGCTGCTACTTACTAGTTGTGGGATCTCTGTGTTTAGCACCTCAGTTTCCTCATCTGTAAAATGGGGGTAACAGTACTTATCTCACAGCATGATTGAAAGGATTAAATAAATTGATACAATAAAGCCTTCAGCACATTGCCTGGTAAATAGTAAGTGCTCAATAAAGGTTGGTTATTGGTATTACCCTCCTAGCTTATCAGCACAGGATAAGCTCACCCTGTAGGCACTTAATCAACATTTGTTGAGTGATTGAGGATACACAAAATGAGGAGGCTGATAACAGCCTACCACCTGTTCCCCATTGTCAGGAGATAGATTTAAAATGGCTTAAAAGAATCAGGAAGTGACTAAAAAAACTATTTGGGTCTCTGGAAATCAAGCCCACAATTCAGTGGCAGGGCCAAGGAGAGATCTCAGGCCTTTGGTTAGAGCTGGGCCTTCACCCATCTAGAGTGGAACATCCACCCTTGATCATTTTATTTTAATTTTGCTATTTTTTAAAAAAAGATTTTGTTTATTCATTTGAGAGAGAGAGCACAAGCCTGGGGGATGAGCAGAGGGAGAGGGAGAAGCAGGCTCCCCGCTGAGCAGGGAGCCCGACGCTGGGTTCGATCCCTAGACTCTGGGAATCATGACCTGAGCCCAAGGCAGACGCTTAACCGACTGAGCCACCCAGGTGCCCCCACCCCTGATCATTTTAGAGATAACCTGGAGTCTGCCTTGAGTTTTACAGACATAAAGCCGGCAACTAGAAAGGCCCATTCTAGCTCTGGCTCACTAATTCAGAAGCCCACAGCTTGCAACAAACAGGTCAAAAAGGTAGCTAATTGAGTAAAATCAAAGTTCCAACTTTGGGGTGCCTGGGTGGCTCAGTTGGTTGAACGACTGCCTTCGGATCAGGTCATGATCCTGGAGTCCCGGGATCAAGTTCCATGTTGGGCTCCCAGCTCAGTGAGGAGTCTGCTTCTCCCTCTAAACCCCCTCTCGTGCACTCTCAACCTCTCTCTCTCTCAAATAAATAAATAAAATAAAATCTTAAAAAAAAAAAAAGTGCCAAACTTTGTCTCCCAGGAGGAGACCAGAATTTCTTGGCAAATCATCCTGTCCGGTGGGTTTACTTTCCATCCAGATGTCTGCTGCTCTGTAAGACGTGCCCAGGGCCCCTGGTTCAGTAGGCAGCACCCCCACCAGGCCCCCATCTCCTGGCCACCTTACCGTGTACCGCTGAATGGCATGGTAGCCGTGGTATAGCTCGGCCAAGTGCTGGAAGTGGCGGAACTTGTCAAGCATCGCGTCCTTCTGGGCAGGGTCTGAGGGGTGCAGTGGGAGGGGGGAGGGGGGGAGGGGGAAGATGTGTCAAGCCACATCTACAAGGAAGGGTGAGGCAATGACAACACTGCCAGTGTCCACTCTCCCCCAGTATCAGACCTGTGCCAGGGAGACTGACAAAGAGATGCAATGATGGGAAAGGTGCTGCTTAGGAGCTGGAACCTCCCCAAGACCGGGAAAGTCTCAGCTAGGCACAGCATGTGGCCATGCAAAGTCTGAGAACATTTCTCACCCATCTCCCAGATCTGACACTATAGCCTACCAGGTCATTCCACTGGGGAGTGCCAGCATGAAGAGGGTGATCACTGGCACCCGGACATACCAGAGGAGCCTGGCGTGGAGGACGAGCAGATGTCAGCTTTATTCATCTCACCTCCAGCCTCTTCCCTCTGTGCCATGCCTTATACAAAGCACAGACCACTGGCCAGAACAAAAACATGCCACCTAACGCCTGGACCTAACAGTTTCCAAACTATAACCACAGCTTCTGTGAGGCTCACAGCAGCCTTATGAAGGAAGCAGGATAGGATTACCCCCATGCCACAGATGGGGAGGTAGAGTTTAGGAAGAAATTGTGACTTGTTACAAGTCACCTAGCTGCCTCCAATTCCAGTGTTTTTCCCACTCCAGCATGCTGGCCTTAGTCCAGTGAAGAATGTCTCCCTGTCCCCTCCGCTTCCAGAACTCCCTCAGTGCATCATGGGAAGTCTCAAGAAAGCAACAATGAAACTATTTTCCTGCCTGGAATGAGTGAGAATCTGGAGTGTGTTATTGTAAAGTGATCTCTTTTTCATCTTTCCATTTAATTAAAATTTTTTTTAAAAGTGCTCACCTGGGTCCAGTTATAGGCTCCCAGGTAGCAGGGGAGAGATATGTTCTGAATTAGCAACACAGGGCAGGACCTCCCAACCATAACCCCAGGACAGCCCTCATACCATCATTAAACTTATGGGCAAACTGGAAAAAGATGACACACCAGATTATGCTGCTGCAAGACAGGGTTATGGACAATACACCCAATAAACAAGCCCAGGGCTTTAATTAAAACGTTCCAGCTCCTTCGATGTTTATCTTGGTGCCAGAGCAGGGCTGGGGAAAACAAGTGGCCTGGCTGCTGTTTACTCACCTTGAGCTATATCAAGGCACTGCATGGACAGCATCCAGTAATAATAGGCAGCGTCATTAAATCTGCTCTCGACCACGGCATTGTGTGTGAGCTGCTCCAGCACCCTGACCGCTTCCCGCTGCCGCCCAGCCTTGTGGAACGCTGGAGGGGCACAAAAACACACACAATTTGGGGAGTGGGATGGAATTCTGCAGGGCTTGCAAGGGGCTGCTGTAGAAGTAGGACACTCATTGGGAGCATCTGCAGCACGTCGTTGCTGGGATGCGCCTCTCAGGCCGAAGGCTATAAATAACTGAGGCTACATCCTGAAAAAAGTACAGTGAGATATATTCCTTTCTGGCTGGGAAAAGGCAACTGACTTCAGAAAAGCATGGCAGAAAGAAAACCCTTGGGGCCAAATTGCAGGGCGAAGTCTGAGGATGGCACTGCTGCCCCTCACCAGTGAGGTCTTACCCTCACCCCGTTCCAGGACAAGGCTTTGTGACACCTGGGGTGACACTTGTAGCACCTGACACTTGAACAGGTTTGGTGGCTCACGAAGTATTTTTGTTGCTGATTCCTTGTTGGATGGTCACAACAGACTTACGAAGGTGTAGGTAAGGTGGCATACCCAAGGTTACAGAACCTATCCCCACTTAAGTCCCCCATCAGTCTTCAACTGTGTGCTTTTTAATGACAACCTTGAAAAATATGGCTCCCAGCTCTAGCAACCAAACGTTTGTGCAAACATGCAAAAAAATCTCTCAATAATCCCTATATCCATTTAACAGAAATTTCCTGACTCTTAACTATGTGGCCAGACCCTCAGGAAGTTGGGGGCTGCCAGGGAGGCACTTCTAGCTGTGACACTTGCTCACATGTGGGCACTCAGATGATCCCAATCCTCTGCTTTAGAGAAGGAAAAGGTCTGGCCTTTTTTCCAGTCTCATCTCCAATCTCTTGTCTGAGTACCAAGTTACTATGGCGATGGATTCTTGGAAGGGCAGACACAGACAGATGGATAGGTTGATGTGTTTTGCCCAAACATGCACATACTTCAGCAACTGGGTGCTCTGGAAATGCTAAAGCAGAAGAGAACATGCTGTCTTTCAATGGGGGCTTTTAGCTGAGGAGCTCCAACAGGGAGACATTTGTTCCGCAATGTGTCCGGAGGTGGCAACTGTTACCATATAGAAGTGTAAATGAGATGCTATGGAATAGACACACCCAGCTTCAGTTAGAAGACTTCCTAAGGAGGCAGCAAGACCTAGTCACAAGAATCAGGTTCCCAGGCGGACAGATCCTCGTCCAAACCTCGCTCTGCCACTCCCTCTGGCTTTGTGACTTTGCGGGGCACAGTTAGCCTCGGCGTCTCTGCAGGGCTGCTGGCGAAGTTCAGGGTTATGTAGTTAAGTGCCCAGCCGGTGCCTGACACAGAGAAGGCAGTCACATTTTAAAATTGCTATTACCGGTAAAAGCTCTATGCTTCCTTTTGCTATCTCGGATACCGCCATATGTGGGGTGCAGCCCACTTTACCAGTGGAAATGCCAAGGAGCAGAGGACACCCTGTTTATCTGAGCCAAGTTACTGTTTGCCGTAGAGGAAAGAGGCAGGTGAGACCATGCCGGACACACTGTGGGAGTTCTCATATTTTGTCCCCACCCCAGCCTGGCCCAGATTCTGTCTCTGCCACTTCCTTGCTGTGGAACTTCAGGCAAATAAATCCCTTTACCTCCTCCAACCTCAGCTTTCTCACTAGAAAACAGTACCGACATCATAGGGCTACTGTGAGGATTAAGTGGGAAGCAACTTTGAGTGCACAGTGCTTTGCTCAGAGAAGAGACAGGACCTGCCTGAGGTCCGGAGGCATGTGAGTGATGGACCCAGGTGTGTCCAACTCCAAAGCCCATGTTCTTTCCACTGCTCCCCAGTCTTCACCAGGAAACACGTCACATTCCCCAGGGTGAAGTCGTCCATCCTCAGACCCGTGATGGGAGGGGCTTGACAGCCTTTCTGAAATGTGGGTCTTGGCAGTACCATCTCCTGCTCCTTCTGCAAGGTGTCAGTCTGTGTGGCCTACCTTTCTGGGCTTCCTCAAAACGATCATTCTCTGCTAGCCACTGAGCGTAGGGCACATAGATGTCATCCTTAAATTCGGGATGCTTCTCACCCAAAGCAAAGGCCTGGAGGAAGGAGCAAATGCATTCTTAATAAAGCAGCCCTCACAGCCCCCATGAAAACATGGCACTTGGCTGAATCCATTAGGGATGTGTCATATTTTGCCAGCCTGACAACTCAGAGGGGGAGAGTGCCTCCCCCTACCACCACCCCCAGAAACGCAAAAACAAATCAGCTCTTTGAAAACAAAAGACAATTAACAGCAATATGCAAGTGACTGGATTCAATAACAACACAGTCTGTTTCTGGACCACAGAAGCAGCACAGAATCGGAAACATTTTATTTTGAGGGTTTGCGTGGGCTCCTGTAGCGCTGCAAACAGATTTCTTTTAATTGCAGATGACACCTAAGGAAACAGAATTGACATTATCATCGTCACTGCTTATTAGCTGTCAAAGATGACTATGGACTTGGTGCTGTATGGGACCCAATGACTGCTTTGTCTAAGCCCCAGAACCACCCGTCAGGCTAGGAGAACTGGAAATGAGTCATGGGGGACAGTATGTGGCAACAGGGAGAAAGTTTGCCTGATGCAGTCAGGACTGAGTGTTTCTAAGATGCTCTAATTTATGCTGCTTGAGAAATCTCCTAATAAATTTATCTTGAGAAGCCATTATTGCCTCTGTCCCTGGCCCCACCTCTTCTCATCAGTAACCTTGTCACCTCACCAAATGGAGCCACTCAGAGGGCAGACAAGAGTCAGACAGCTTTATTCAGAAAAGGTCTTGCTATGGCTCTGTAAACTAGACCTCAGTGGGTGGATGGGTGGGTAGGGTGGAGCGAGGACCGTGGGTGCAGCCCCTGATCCTCTCAGGAAGGAGTCCAGGTTAGAGGGAAGAAGGAGGAGAAAGAGCTGCCCCTGAAATGGTTCTGGCAGCCTCCACCTGGAGAGTATGGGTGGCATTTTCTGTCAAATGGCACCTAGCAGGTTTTGAATGTTACACAGGTGTGTCTCCATGTCAGAGATCTATCAGCATGTGGTGCTGGTCACAAGCAGCTCAGACCCACAGCAGGCACAGGGCTGTCCTGTTAACTCTCACATCCCCAGTGTCTATCACAGGGCTAGCATGAAGCCAGCAGTGCATAAAGATTTTCTGAATGAATGAACCAATAAATGGGCCTCTAAGACATGCTGGCTCAGAGAATTCGAGGGTTAGTCTCCTGATAGCCAGGCCAATGTTCATTCTCATGATGAGGGCAGCTGCTCTCCATCCAAACCCCAAAAAGCCCCCTGTGGTCCAGGGCTCACATGGGGCCCCCTAGCCCATGAGGCATGCTCTACCCTCACCTCGTCCCAGCGCTGGGTCTCCACATGCAGCTGAACCAAGGACTTCAGGTCACCAATCTTTAGGTAGGTTTCAGCAGCATAGCCAGGGTTATCCAGCTTCTTGAAGTAGTAAGCACACATCAGCAGGGGCTCCCGCTCGGCCTTGTCCAGTTTACGGGCAATGTCGATTAACCTGGAGAGGTAAAAGCACAGGGAGGAGATGGACTCCTGTAACAGGAACCTGATGGAAGAAAGCAGCACGGGCTTTTGGGTCTTCTTGAGGGCAGGCTCCATGTCGATTCATGTTAATGTCCCCAGTGCTCAATATGGTGCCATGGCCCTTGGTGCTTGACGGGTGGTTCTTAAATGAGTGAATATATAATCCAGAAACATTGCCCAGTGACCAGAAGTCACCTGCTAAAGGACACTGTCTCCCCCCACTTTGTGTGTGCCTTTCACAGAGTCACTATCTATCCAGCAGTATCTGGGGATAGAAATGAACACCTACTGATCACTTACTGGTACCAAGCACAGCACCATGAGCTTTCTTCACATGTGTGATCTCATTGAATCTTCACTGCCCTTAGAGGTACTATTATTCTCATTTTACAGATGAGAAGACTAAAGGCTAGGTCGAAGGTGAAGCAGCCTGCTCAAGACTCTACAGCCAGCAAGTGGCAGAATGCTCTTTCCACACTGTTTCAGGAATTCTCATAGGAAAGTATAGGTAGAGGCATGAGAATTCTTCAGCCGACAGGACTTTAGAGGAAGAGGCATGTGTGGAGCCAGCTCTGAGCTCTGGAAGAAAAGCCTCTTGGAAATCTTGGGTGTGCCTCTCCTGCTGGCCAAGGTGCTGACCATGGGCGAGGGGCCACAGGGACCACTGGGGCTCACCACTCCTTCCCAGTGGTAACTGGCCCTCCCACTACTTGTGAGGACATGAGGGGGTGGATGAAACATGCTTATTCCCTCTGGTCAGGCTGGGGTTTGGAGTAAAACCAGCTCTCTCAGGGGAAAGGGGCTCTACCCAGCTTGCTCTTTGTGAAAAAAGAAGGGGAAGCAGCTGTAACAGATCCCTGTCTCAGACACAGGCAAGCTCAGGGAGGCCTGTCAATCTGTACTTAGAATAATAATGACATCTAAAAATAACATTTCTCAGCAGAGAAAGAACACATTTTTAAGGAAAGGTGGCACAGCCAACCCCTTAGAGCCCCCCAGCCCCACCCATCAAACCAAATGTCCCTGGAGAAGAGGCACCTTTTACAGCCAGACCTGGAAAAAGGATGGAACATGCTTAAATATCTCTTTCCTGAACTAGTTAGGTATCTCCAGGGTAACCTGATACATGTCAGTTGCAAATGAAAGTGACATGAAAAACCAGAGGGGAGAGCAGGGCCACAAATCTGCCTGGTTCTCTCCTGTATCACTCCTTTTGTGAAAAGAATAATTTGGGGGGCAAGATCTGTATCTTCAAGAAACTTCATTTTGCACAGGAGAAAGATGGGGCGGTAGGTCATATACATATGGCACGTATGTGAGGGGCATACATGGCAACTACATGGTGGGGTTCAGGGAGGTGACTTAGTCATTAACCTGCCTAGGCCACTACGACCTGTGGACCACAGTATGGCTTCCAGGATAACCAACAGCCTGTAGGGTTCAGACTGAGCCACTGTCAGGAGCTGCTCCCTCACATGTTCTTTACCAGCTCTGGCAGTGTGCACCTGTATGTGTACATACACACTCACACACACACACACACAGGTACATGAGTGTGAAGTCTACCTTCCTCGACTATGGGAGGAGAAAGCCCCCCCTTGGAGGTCTGATGCTCTAGGAGTCTCAAAACTGAATCCATTATCTCTCTGGGCAGCCCCACTGCATGCCCACCCCCCCTTCTGGGTGACTCCTGGTTTGTGCTGTTTTTTTGGCCTCATGCCCTTCCCCTCCCTACCACCCTCTACCTCTTAAAATTCAAGGCCGTTCACGCAAAGACCACATCCATGGTTCCTCCCATGAGAATTCTTGTCTCCTTCCCTGGTGTGCTTAGAAGTGTTCTTGTTCGGGCGCCTGGGTGGCTCAGTTGGTTAAGCGACTGCCTTCGGCTCAGGTCATGATCCTGGAGTCCCTGGATCGAGTCCCGCATTGGGCTCCCTGCTCAGCGGGGAGTCTGCTTCTCCCTCTGACCCTCTTCCCTCTCATGCTCTCTCTCATTCTCTCTCTCAAATAAATAAATAAAATCTTTAAAAAAAAAAAAAAAGAAGCGTTCTTGTTCTTTTTTTGGTTCCTACCATTACACATGCTAGGGGCACTGAAATCAGCCAGGTCAGTTTGAAGCTCAGCTCCATGGTTTCCCAGCTGTTTTGCCTCATGTGATCACCTGGTCCTTGAGCCTTGGTTTCCTCATTTGGAAGCTGGGCATGGAAACACCACAGCTTAGGGTGTGGGGGAGAATCAAGTGTTTGTAAGATATCTCAGTGCCTGGCTCCTAGGGAAGGCTCAGTGAATGGCAGCTCTAATGCCGGGGTATCTCCCCTTACTTTTCCCCCACCCCCAACCCTTTCTCCAGGGATCCACTAAGCTCCTCAAAGGCAGTGACTGCCTCGTTCAATCTCTGTCTCCCAAAAACCTAGTCACTATTACATTTGGATTATATATTTAGAGAAATACTATTTTTTCCCTTGTCAGTCAAAACCAAAAGCTGACATGACATGACATGCTGCCAAATGCTTCTTGGGGCAGGGACTGAAAACCCACATGTCAATCCAGCCATGGTCGCCACTGATCTCTATGGCCTTGACGTGCTCTCCCGCTGAGATATACATCTCCACAGCGGCTTTAGGCTCGTTGATATTTCTAGCCCAGTCAGCCTGTTTGGTGATTAGCATCTTTGTTTCTTTGGGGTCTCCAGATCCAAGGAAATCCTGAGGAAGCACAACAAACAAAAACACTCCAGATTAGAACTTCCTGCTGCCAGCATTACATCAGGCTGCCGAAAGCTGGAGCAAGGAAGGGCTCTGTTTGGCTGAAGGAGGCAATCAGGATGCAGGCGTGAGCCCATCCCTGCATGGCTGACTGGGGGGCAGTCCCAGGTGTCAGGGAGGAGTGCTCATAGGCTGCCCCACAGGTGCTCCTTGGGAGTATGGGACAGTGTCAAGGACTATGGCCCTGAACGTTTCCTGCCCTTTCCACTAACAGACATTTGTTCTTCAGCTAAACAATACTTTCCGGACTCTTTGGAGTACTTACACAAACTCTGCAGTGTTGAGGTTTTATGATCAGGTTACTTTGTCTCTCTCTCTCTCATATAGAGACGGATATATGTGTGACTATTCCCATATAGTGACTCTGCAACCTGGTTGCCTAATTCCAAATATCCAGACCTACAATCTTTATTCAGTTAAAAGGGATGATACCACATGCCTCAGAGTGAGGCTAAGCATGTGGTCCCATAAACCTAAGTGACAAAATGATGTACAGAGTTTTAGGGGAGCCCCACTGTGCCCTCTCCTCAACTACCACACCACACTAGGAGTACTGTTCACATCTGTTTTCTGATTCTGTTCACATTCTGTTGCCTGAACTTAGAGCATCATCCTACTGGCTTCTTCCCCGGTTATGTGCCGAGAGCAGGTAAGGAGCACAAGTGTTCTTAGTTAGTTACTTTTCGACTGGATGATATCAAATCCTGTTCTGTTATCAGGTCTGTAGAGGTAGGGGCAGCAGGAGGCCATGGGGGGGTTAGATGGGGGGAAGAGGCCTAGAGAGAACCTGGGAAGGAAGAGATAACAGGGGGCCTCTGAAAGCCCATGGCTGGCTTCCCTGGGTTAGCCCTGGAATGCGTGAGAAACAGCCTCAGAAAATCATCTCTTTTCAGGATATAGTTACCCCAAATATAGACATGGGAGTTTGCCATAGTTGAGGCAGCTTTGGTGCTGACATTTTTAAAGGTGGGGCTTTTCAAAAAGGGAAATTAAGAGTGCTTAGAGCCCAGATCTGCATTACTAGCAAGAAGTGGTTTGTCTTAGGAATAATGTACCCTGCAGAGAGTGCACTGTGTCAACCTCACAAAGTATAAAAAAAGCATTCCTTTCCCCATGATTAGCACTCATTTGTCAGGAAAGTACAGTCAATGTATGCTAAAAACCCACTTGAACAATTAGCTCTCTTTTTTTCCATTTGCTTTCAGGGTAATTGTGTAGCCCCTAAAATAATATATTAGATTGGCCTAAGACAACCAACTGTTGTAAGGGGAGGAAAGGGCATCATTTACCCTGATGCTGGGATCCAATAAAAGACAGGCCCATCTCGCTGGCCTCTGGTCTCTGGAACTCACACAGGGGAAGAAGCTTGGAAAGCATTCACTGACAATCTGAAGATGCCTAGTTTCGGCCGTTACAAACACAGCCTTTATTCTTGGTAACTAGTATAACGCATACTGTTTATGCGAGTGCAAAGCTGGAAACTCTGCTAATCTGGTTGGTTAAATGAGGCTAGCAGCTGGAGAAAACAGGCATCATAAGAGAACAGAAATGTCCTTCAAAGTGAGTGCTCGGTGGACTTGGGGTGACTATAGTGAGAAGGGTCAGAGGCCAAGAGCAAGCCATAAATTTGGGTCATCAACAAGAAGACCAGCCAGACACAGCTCACAGGCTTGAAGGAGCCACCTCCAGCCCAACAGCCCAGCTCAGGGAGCTCTGACCTAATTGAAGCTGAGTCTAAATGATTCCTTCGAGGCTCAGCAAACTGGGTTTTCAAAGGTTCTTTGGTTCCATGAAGCTAATTTACATGTTATCTGGGGCCATGGCAAAGACTGTGTCCTGGAGTGGACAGAAAGAGGCTGTGCTGAGTGATGAATGAGACTAAACAGTGTTCTCATGCTTGGTGATTTTGATAAGGACATACTACATAAGAGTTAAGAGCATTATAATTCCCTTTATCACCATATAAACATGTCACTTATCCGGAAAGCATACAATTTATTTGTATGTGGGAATGTAATTTAAAAATTTTCCGAAAACCAGATTGAATCTTGGGAAGCAATTTTCAAGTAAACAAAAACATGCCATGTTAATAAGCACTGTATTCCCCCCCTGCCCCCCATCATAATGTGTATGTACACATTTCCTCAAAGTCAGACTACTGGGGGGGGACTGAAACAGAACCAACCTACTTGGAATTGCGATCAAAAACTAAAACCAAAACAACCCCCAGAATATTTACCTTCATAGAGAGGCAGACCAGATGGAGTGTGTAAGTGGGCTGCATTTCTGGATGGGAGACTGTGGGTACACGAAGCTCACCTGAGGTGTGAGGAGGGGCCTCAGTGTAAGGAGAGGAGTGGGGTTGGCTGGGGAGAGGCCTTAAGAATAGCCACTCTGTGGTCACACTTAGCTCCTCTCATTTTCCCAGCCTTTCTCTAGTTTGGCCTTTGCAAAGGGCTTCCTCATACATTATTTTGTGCAATTCTCAGAACTGAGGTGAGCTGTAGCTATGTTACCCTCTGAGAAGACAATGGAGGCTCAACAAAGTGAAGAGACCAGGAAGGACCCACAGGAAGGACCAGGACTCACACCGGCTCTCCAAATGCCAAGTGAGCACTGCAGCTGCCTACTAGGAGGTTTCAGAGGTTCCAGGAAAGGCTGCTGGTTCTGAAGAACAACCACATCCTGCTATTCCTAATGCCTAAATTCTACTCCTAGGGATTTAATCCTTTAGTTAAGGTTTTGTCCTCAGTTTAAATGTTGTTATCCCCAGAAAAAGACACACTGATTTAGCTGTTCTCAGTATGAATGCAGTGTTAAATACTGTGTGTGTGTGTGTGTGTGTGTGTGTGTGTGTGTGTGTGTGTGTGTGTGTGGTGTGGGAGTATAAGGAGAGGGTAAAAAAGTGGAAGAGGACAAAGTGGGGGAACCTCAAGCACTTGGATCTGGGGGATGGGGTGAAGGAACCATCAAGGTAAAAAGACAGGCTAGGACCAAGGTGCTCATTCAGATATTAATGACTAGAAACCCCTGGGCCACATCACAGTCACTGAGATGCAACCTTCAGCCCCAGGATCTCACAGGTGGGACAGAAGAGCACAGCCATCTTTGGGAACAAAAAAGGAGGAAAAAAAATGGGGAAGATTTTCCATCTTGAACTTGTGAGCTAGGTAATTACCATTAATAGCCACTAATTGGTTGTGGCTGATGACTCACTTAATAACATTCTGAAGCCTATCCTGACAGTATCGGGAAAGGCAGGTTAACAAAGGCATTTCTGTGGAAGGAAGAGCCTGGTTGCTCAACGCACCCAAGGCTCTTTGTACCTTGCATTAGGCTGAACTACAAAAGGCTTGATGGCCTAGGCTCCCCAGTGGGACTTGTTCTCACATAAACCATCAGGAGCCTGCTCTCGGAAGACCCCTGTCATGTACCCAGACCTGCTGGGGACTAACCTTAATAGAGGACCTTCAAATGCAAGGGAAATCTCTACCATCACAAATACAGATGCACCCCTGGGGTGACAGGAAGCACACTGTGCTAGTACTGGAGGGCAGGGACTCAGTCATGGTGTCTCCAAAGCCCAGTGAAAAGCCTAGTACCAATCAGAGAGCAGACATTTAGGAAACCTTGGCTGAAGTGAACCATATTGTCCTGTATAACAATGGTAGAACCAGCTCGTGCCTGAGGACACTGATTCCCAGTGGCTTCTACAAAGGTTTGAGAGAATTTGTGGGAGAAAGACCTGAAGCCCTGAACCCTGAACACTTAATGAAGGAACCATGCTGGTTCAGGTTCACTCTTCAGACAGTCCATCCAGCTCTGTCACTGACAAAGGTCTGAACTGTCATTCTCTTGTCCCTTTGATGTCAGCCTAAAAGGTGAGTTTTAGGCCAGCTTGAACCAGTGGCCATCGATGGTTCCTTTGTTTGCCAGTTTGCCCAAACCCTTACTAATAAGGCAGTTGCTATTTTCCATCTGTATCACTTCTTGGGATAAACATCTTGGGCAGTACAGTGTCAGAACACTGGTGGGTTCCACGTTGCAGCTTGGGCCCAGGTTGTGGCTGGATTACCTTGGCATACTCAAACATGCGGAGGTCGGTGTACATGTCGAGTGCGAGGTTCTCGTGCCCACTCCTCTTGTACAGTTTGGCGGCTTCGTGGAACTTCCCCTGGTAGGAAAACACATCTGCCAGAAACAGGTCATTGTTGGTCTCTCCCCGTTTCTTCCTCTCCTGGAAAAATTAGAAGCACAGGAAATAGCCTCTGCAGCCATGGCAGGAAGCAGCCTTTACAAAGGTTAGATGTTGCTATTTCAAGTTAAGCCCCTGGGCCTTTCTACTGGAACCTCCACTTGGCTCCTGGGCTGTTGTGTCTCTCACCTAGGTTTCTGGTGGGAATGCTTGACAACAAAAGCAGATTTTTTTTCTCAGATGAGTGAAGATCAAAAGTAATGCAAACTTTTGTTTGTTTAATGGAAATTCCTCAGGGCTGCTTTCTTGTATATTCTTCCAAGGAAACAACTGTATAGTTAGGATGGTGTGTGTTTTTTTTAAAGATTTATTTATTTATTTTAGAGAGCAAGAGCGTGCATGTGTGCAAGTGGGGAGGGGCAGTGGGAGAGAGAGAATCTCAAGCAGACTCCCCGCTGAGCGTAGAGCAGACATAGGGCTCGATCTCATTACCCATGACATCATGACCTGAGCCGAAATCAGAAGTCGGGCACCATGGGTGCCTGGGTGGCTCAGTCGTTAAGCATCTGCCTTCGGCTCAGGTCATGGTCCCAGGGTCCTGGGATCGAGCCCCGCATCGGGCTCCCTGCTCCGCGGGAGGCCTGCTTCTCCCTCTCCCACTTCCCCTGCTTGTGTTCCCTCTTTCGCTGTCTCTCTCTCTGTCAAAAAATAAATAAAATCTTAAAAGAAAAAAAAAAGAAGTCGGGCACTTAACGAACTGAGCCACCCAGGCGCCCCTAGGATGGTGTGCATTATCCACTTGGTGGCCCCCAAGCTCCCAAGATCTTCCAAGTCCCCAGGCCTGGTTTGGCCGAGCTGTGACCCATGATGATGCAGACAAGCAAAAGTTTAGGGTCTCTTCCCAAGAAGGAGACTAACAAAACAGGATGAGTCTTCATATGTCTTTGTCTCTAAAGAGGTGAGTCACATGTTGAGCATCCACTAGGTGCTGGTTATGTACTTCCCACAAGGACCCAAGGGTGAGTGGTACCACCCAAGTGTCACACTGAGGGAAGCTGAGACTCAGAAGAGGAGCAGGTCAGGGTCATACAGAGCTGGCATTTGGATTCAGTCTGTCTGACTCCAGATGCTCTTTGTACGACATAATACCACCTTCGGAAACAAGTGACAACAACATACCTGCATGCACACACACACACACACACACGAACACGAACACACACACACACACACACACGAGCAGCATTGAAGATAAAGAGAAGTAACTGGCATATTCCGTCCTTCCATGTTAGGGAACATTCATTAGTCTACTGCTCAAGTATTTGTAAACACTCAATAGCACCCAATCTCTCATCCCCAGCAGTTTCCTTTTGCTTGTTTTCTAGCAAGTGTATCATAGTGGAGGAAGATGAGACATTGAATCAAACTCCGAGACAAGCTGGTAAAGTTTTAACAGCTGGAGGCAACATGCTTTCCCACTGACAGAAATAATTTTTAAAAACCAAACCCAAAAAACAGTAACAAAAAAGCCCCCTACACATAGTTTAGGCTAATCAGTCAAATAAACTAACTCCTAATTGTAGGGAGTGAATCAAAATCTTGCAGTGAGATTAAAAAATAGGTTTCACTAGGCATGGAATTTAGGCATAGGCCACAGAATATCACCATGATCAGTAGAAGTGATTTACATATATTCAATATGTATGTAGCCATATGGGCAGATTCTCTTCCTCCTGTTATCAGTATAGTTATATTTCCCCTATCTCAAAGGAGCCTAGCAAGGAACCTTGGTTCTCTGGAATAATGCCAAATGCCCAGAAGCAAGCTACGAAGGCCTCAAAGCAGCCAAAATGGATCATTACTTGAAAGCAATTTGCTCTTTTTCAAAAGGCAATTATTACAAGTTTAACCAACTGCCCAGCTCATGGCACACTAGAAGAGGCAGTAAGACAGGAACTCAGTTAAGACATGATAAATGGTGAGAGGTGGTCTCACAGAGGTCAGTTACTTTTGCATAGAGAACATGTTCCATGGCTTCAGGTTAGGCCCCTAGATCCAGACTAGTGGATTCCCAGATGCTTGCCCCTGAGAATAAGCAGTACTGGGCATTACTAGTAGATGGCTCTTCACACATGCATGTAAGTAAGCATCGGAAGATACAGATGCTCACTCTGACAGTACTGGGGGAGGGAGTAGGTGGGGAGGGTGTGCATCAGAAACAACTTCTTAGATGACAATATGGCCTTGAATAAAGATAGCTTGAGCTTGGGAATTAGACAGAACTGGCTTTGAGTTCCAACCAAGCTTTTGCCTATGGACCCTTGGGGACGTGACACAGCCTTTCTGAGCCTTAATTTCATTATTTATCAAACAGAAAGAACAGTATTTGTGCTTCATTAAGTCAATGTGAGGATTTAAAATACAGCTGACCCTTGAGCAACATGAGTGTTAGGGGCACTGACCCCCCCAGAGTTGAAAATCAAGGCATAACTTTGGACTCCCCCAAATTTTACTACTAATAGCCTACTGTTGACTAGAAGCCTTACTGATAACATAAACAGTTGATTAATACAGATTTTATGTGTTGGATGTATTATATACCGTAAAGTAAGCTAGAGAAAAGAAGATATATTTTCTAAAGATTTTATTTTTAAGTAATCTCTACACCCAATGTGGGGCTCGAACTGACAACCCCAAGATCAAGAGTCACATGCTCTACTGACTGAGCCAGCCAGGCGCCCGAAGAAAATATTATTAAGAAAATCATATAGGATGCCTGGGTGGCTCAGGCGGTTAAGCGTCTGCCCTTGGCTCAGGTCATGATCACAGGGTCCCAGGATCAAGTCCCATATCGGGCTCCTTGCCCTGCGGAGGGGCCTGCTTCTTCCTCTCCCTCTGCCTACCACTCTCCCTGCTTGTGTGGGCGCGCGCTCTCTCTCTCTGTCAAATAAATAAATAAAATATTTAAAAAGAAAAAAAAGAAAATCATATAGAAGAGAAAATACATTTACAGTACTGCTGTATTTATCGAAAACAATCCACAGATAGGTGGACCTGTGCAGTTCAACCCCATGTTGTTCCAGGGTCAACTGTAGTATACACACTGATCATGCATGGGACATAGAGCATGCACTCAACAAGTGGCAACTATTATTCAGCTGAGAAGTCTGTGAGCTCCCACAGGCCTCCCTTCCACTCAGCTCTGTGCCCACAGGGCTGAGCACCAGGCTTGGCCCATGACAGGTGTTTATTATTCTGAACTGAATTGCAGGGACAAGACATTTGCTGATTTCCTCCCTGCTTCCATATGGGAATTCAAATGTATCTCACATTTCCTTAGCTTCACAATAAATCTGTTCAGGAGAAAAAATATGTACGCCTTTTCATAGACAGTCACAGGAATTAAGAGTATTGTCTACAGTTACCCAGCAAATGGTGCCCACAGAACCAGCCCACCCCAGTCCACATGCTCCCTCCCCAGGTCCCATTCCTGTGGGTGGGGAGCAGATTGTGTGCATTTGGGAAATGCTTCCTACACTGGCAAATTGTTGGAGCCTTAGAGGATGGTAACTACCTAACAATCACTGTAGGAGTGAAAACCAGTTACTGAGAACCTATTTAATCCTCCTAGCAACCCTGTGAAATCAACCCCTTTCACAGATAGAAACCAAAACTATGGAGAGATTAGGGACCTACCTGCCTCACCCCACTACCAAGTGAAAGACTGCACTCCTTGCTCCCAGGTGCTGTTCTCCCCGCCCCATGGCATTCTGTACCCCCAGAGCAAGGCTGTGGCCCAAATGCCCAGACACCAGTGGGCTCTGTTTATGTGCCCTCAAGGCTCTCATCTGCTAGAAGAGCTCCCTATAAGCCACTGACAGTGAGTCTGTACTTTCTTGAGAAGGAAGAACATTTTGTCTTTTACCTCAATGCTGTTGATGAGCTCTAAATATCGGAGGTCTTGTACTCTGGTGAAGGCCTACAGGGGAAGAAATAAAAGAATGAAATCAGCTGCCTTCTGGGCTTCAAAAGTAGGTGATTGGCTGGGGGTGGGAAGTCAAGCTTTAGAAAGTGAGCCAGTAAGGAGGGAAAAGAAGCAAGCATTGATTAATTGCCATGTACTCAGGAGGGTTATACCACCCAGTGAGGCACGGCTTTATCCCTGGGATTAGTCCACACAAAGAACAGCAAAGAAGTCCTGGTTGCATCAATCACTTTGGGATTAGGTAAAACAAAACTATGATACTGCAGTCTGGGATGGTGTCCGCTTAGAGGAATCTCCATGCAAAAGAGAAGAACAGGGTGGTCTGATACTCTGAGGCAGTGTCATCGGAGTGGGAGTGGGGAAGATGTACTGACTGAGGAGAGACTGCTATACATCTCGGTGACTGGGATGGAAAGCAGGAGACAGCTATGCTTACCAACAGTGCATAAATACAAGGCACCCAGAGCCCACAGTACCAGCACAGAGGAAGAGGAGGAGGGGAAAGCTGAGAAGGAATAAAGATGGTTTCTGGAAGGGAGAGGGAGGTTAGGGAATAAATCACTCCAAGTCCCTGGAAGGCAAACTCTTACGTAAATCCTAAAAGTGCAGCTCTTGCCTTGGACTCACAGTAAAGCCAAAGACTTTAACCCATGGGCTGCTAGAAGTTTCTAGGCAGCCTTTCTCAGGAAGACTGGTGTTAGTTAAGTCTCCTTTGGTGCTTTCTGATTCTGCAAGGGGTTTAGAGGATTATAACCCACCATGTCAGGCTGATCTTCATGTGGCTTTGCTGTCAATGTTTCTACCAGGTGTGCTTCTTTACAATGTCCCATTTGAAATGGGCTGACACACATCTACAGGAAGCAGCAGGTCCAGGAGTCCTTGAATATGAAATGCAGAAGAACCACCCTGACCACTTGCAGCCTCCACTTCGCTGCATGACATCCTCCACCCCAAAAGACGTGGGGAAGCGAGAAAGTCATCTGGCCTCTGGCTGCCTCACAGATGACCACAATGTGACTTCATCTTTTCATCCTGCAGGGCCAGCCATCCTGTCGGGTACTGGGGATCCAGAGGTGAATATGACCTGTCCCCCTCCCCATTCAGGGGCCCATGTGCTCAAAGGGGTGGCAGGTAGATTAAACAGATCATTGAATCTCCATGAGCTAAAAGCTATACAAGTATGAACTAGATACCCTGAAGAACACCAATTCACTCTCTGAGCACAGGCAGTGGTAGAGGCAGGATTAAGAAGAGCACCACAGAGTAGGAACCTGGCAAATGGGTATTCCTGAAGAGGAATTCTTTGAAAGGGTAAGGTAGGCATCACATGAGTAAAGGTAGGCCAAGAGTACCTGTGTTCCTTGCTGGAGGTCTTATAAGCTATCTTCTAGACCTGGGCTTCCTTAAAGCAAAAGGAAAGGGGAAAACCTGGAATGTCTGGCAAAGGGGCAGGGAGGAAAGGAGCATTCTGGGTGTCAGTCCTAGCTCTGGAGATTTTCCACCTGAGGGGCTCTGAACCTACTTCTTCCCTGCCTCTAGGCTCTTAATGTCTGCCTTATGGAAAGGGGCAAATTAGCGATGCCTCCTGCAAGGTCTTTCTAGTTCTGCTCTGCTAGGATTCTAGGATTTGCCACTTTGAGAAATCTGTTTCTGAGTTCCTTCGACCCTCACACATTCTGCAGAGTCAGGGGTGCCCTGGTCGGAGTGGTCAGAGTCACGAGGCCGGTGAATAACCTCAGCAGAGGGAAGTGTGGGAACTGGGAAGCAGCTGCAGTTCTGCTCACCACAGAGGTCCCGGGTGCTAAGCAGCTCTCCCCTGCCATCTAGTGGGGACACCAGTTTATTGCTGGAACCACCCTCTACCTCCCGTGTGCCTGAGTGACTTGGCAAAGCAGAAAAACAAAGGCTGGGGATTCGGAATTTGGATAAAATGATCAAACCCTAGTCTATGGTAAAAATCTTGTGGCTATAATACAATAATTTCTATTCCCAGGGAGTGCTTGGGGAATACAGGCTGGGAGTTAGTGTTAAACAAAAGAAGGGTTATTCTAGTTTTGTTTTGATCCATTCAAATATTTGCTGAGTACCCAACCCCATGTTGGCTGAACTAAGCTGAGATAAGTGTTTATTTCTTGGGTGTGAGGAGATGACAGTCTCTGAGGAAGACTTTAAATTTCATTCCAGGCTGAAAACAAATAAAACACAGTCTAGGAATACTTTGTTATTCCTCATCCCTCCTGGCATTTTGTGGGGGAGGAGGCCTGCAGGAGAGGGAAGCTCCCTCCATGAGAATATTTCCTCCTGCCTCTGAATTCTTAAAATCCTCTCTATTACCAGTTTTCTGACCCTTAGCTGATATAAAAATATAATTAAATAACAGCAATTTTACTTGTTTTAAAAACAGCTAGCATTTGTATAACACTTGCTAGTTCTGGAAGCCCTTTTACAACGTGGTAGTTAAGCCTAATGACCCTGTGTCAGGAAGGCAGGGCAGTTAGCATTTTCACCATCCCCACTGCAGACATGGGAGGATGGAGTCTATGAGAGAAGCGGCTGGTATGGGGTCATCCAGCCTATATACAGCAGAGATGGTATCTGGCCTTGGTTCCTCTCTCCTTTCATGCCTACAAGTCTTGACCTAGCACAGGGCGGGCATCACATACCCGTGCAATTCCTTCCCTGCATGCTCAGTAATATGAGCAAATGAATATATGATTAATTGGCTATGGGAAGATAAAGAGGGAAGGGAGAAGTAGGGGAGAGAGAGTTGAAGGCCATTCCTTTCCTCCACCTCAGGTTCTAGATGAAAACCCAACTAAGAGCTGGGCTTTTTCTGATGCGTGGCAAGGGGTCAAACGTTGTCAGCCAGTTTCTGTAGTTTTAATATACTGGCCAGGAAATGACACCAGATTGAAGCCATCAAAATATGTGGGGAGTGACACTGCTGTCAGAATCAGAGAGCTCGACTATCTCTTTGACCATACCTAGCAGGGTACAAAGAAAAACAGCACTGTGTAAAAAATGGCTGATACCAATAAGTGCTCATACCAATAATAAAAGCTACCCTTGATTGCATCCCTATTACGTGCCATGCTTTCAGCTAGGTGCTTTACATAATCATAGCTAATAAGGGTGACAGCTAGAATCTATCAGAGGTTTCTCCTGTATCAGGCTTTACAGACATTACCACATTAGACCCTTAGAACTTTGTGAGGATGGGGCTAATCATCACCCCAATTTTATAAATGAGCAAACTTAGAAATGAGTTACCTGCCCAGACTCAGGAGGTAGCTGAGTTGAGATCTGAATCCAGGCCAGTCTATCTCCAGAGCTCACTACAGTATGTGTCTGCCTCTTCATATATCACCTGGAGTCCCTTTTGCCTCCTCAAGGGACCCTCCAAGGGCCAGATTCCAGCTTAGGCTGACTAGATGCTTACCTTCTTTGCTGTTTCAAACTCTAATCCTTCTAAAGCTTCCATAGCCAGCTCACGCCAGTCAGTGTCTGTCACTCCCAAGCAAGCAATCTGGTAGGCTTCTTTGAACATTTTCCTATCCAGGTACTGGTACATTGGAGCAGACTACAGGATTTCATCAAAAGGAAAGAAGATTGTTTTCAGAGCAATGGAAAGAATCAGATTCATACAAAGCCTGACTCCAGATGTGTGCCACTGACTTAATTACAAATGCCCACAGAGCAACACTATAAAGATTAATCAGTACTCTTCTCACCCCACACACTCCACATGCCTTCCAGTTGCCACCTTGCCACCCCCTTTCATAGCCAAAACATAGCATTCAGCAGCACAAACTTCTTGCCTGTCCTTCCTTCTACCACCAGCTTTCCCCACCTCCAGGTCTGCTTTACCACAAAATATCACCCTCGTCTAGAATGCCCTTGCTCCTCCTCACCCTCTGGAAAGTACCTACTTGGCTCTGAAGGCCCAGTTAAAGTATCACCTCTTCTGGAAAGTCTTCACTGACTCCTCAAGGAAAGGAGTCTGAACTTTCTCTGCCCTTTAACCAGATCTCAGTTGTGCTGTAATTAAAAGCCTGTCTCCCCCACAAGTCTGGGCATACCCTGAGAGTAGTGGTGGGGTTGTACTTACCTCCCCCAGCAGGCCCTCAGTCTATGTTTGCTGGAGGAAGGAACAACATTACTGTGGGGAGGGGGTCTGGGATGGCCTCCTATTAAGAGGGCTGCGAAACCATCTTACCCAAGAAACCTAAGTGATTTATCAGCTCCAGGTTACTCAGAGAGGCACATCTCTCTGAGTTCCCTGGAGCTGGGAACCTTCCTGCAGTCCCTCCTTCCAGATGGGGCTGCCTCACTGTGATACCTGAGTGGTTCCCAATAACTTCTCTTCTTAGGTTTACATACTGCTTTTGGATCTGTCCCAACAGGTGTGTGTTGCAGGTTATCAGTCCCGGATTATAGCCTGAAGACACAGAAGCAGCATAGGGAAGACGTGGGGCTGGAGCCTGGGGGTGAGCTGACTCCAGGTCCTGAGCACTTTCCTGGCTCTTGGGTATGGGATATGTGTATGTGCGCATACACGAGAACAAGTCTGAGCTGGGTCTGGCGTCCTGAATAACGAAAGGCTCTACCCTTGTTTTAGGCCAGTGTGCTGAAGGGAACTCAATCTCTCCCGGGCAGTAGAGATCAATCAGCCAGTGCTTCATGCTAATGGTTCCCAAATGTGAAGCTAGAAGTGCTGTTTTCTCCATTTGGGGCCTATACCTTTGAACTTCCCTGTCTCATTTTTTAGCTTTCAAGTTGAAGGATTTTTTTCTTCTTTCTTAAGCCATTCTGCCCTCTGACAGCAAGATGTGGGTGCTTCGGAGTGCTCATCTTTTCTCCTGTACCATTCCACCTACCCTTCCTCCCTTTAGTGGGGTAGCAGGGTATGGACAGGGGAGCAGCTGAGCCAGAACCCAGACCTAGCTCAGCCACATCCTAGCTGTGTGGTTTTTTTTAGGTAAACTGTTTAACTTCTCTTTAGATGTCCTGCCCAGCTCACAGGCTACCAGGAGCAAACAAGAGACGTGCTCAGTACCTCCACTGTATTTTCTCAGCACCAGCTCCTCGCCATCTCCCCAACTCTCCAGACTTGTTCCTACCCCCATCTTTCCCCCTGTCTGAAACAATCTCCCTGCTCCTCTCTGCCTCCCCAGACGTTCTGGGGCTCAGATCAAGTGTCACCACCTCCTGGAAGCTTTCTCAAACTCCCCATGCATAATGAGCTTTCCTTTCTAAACTCCTTTAGTGAGCACCCTCTGTTCCAATTCAGTTCTGTTTTGTAGTGTTTGCTGCTTTAAGATGGTTAATAACAATAGGAATTGGGCCAGACAAAACCTGAAAGATAGGTATATTTAACTAAACAGAAAAGAAGTGAGTCCCCAAAGAGTGAAAGGAGTTGCCCAAGATCACAGCTGGTTCAGGCGGCAGAGTCAGAACTCAAAGCCAGTGCTCTTTCCCCGAAACTGCACAACTTCTTGCCACGCTGAATGCCCCGTAAGGCTGGAACAGGGACTTGGACAGACACATCAGAATCGAGGATACGATGAATGGTTAACATTTGGGCTTGCTTGGGAGGCACAATCTGAGAGTGGGAGTTTTAAAAATATCCTAACTGAACAAATGCCCTCTGAGTTCTACTTTATCTCACTGTTGCATTCCAAGCATGAAGTCACCACCCGCCCCGAGAAGCCTGACTAGGGCTTGCCGCCCTACTTGGCAGCCCTGACAAACCAGTTCTTGCACAAGATGATGTAAATTTCGAAAGGAAACCAGAAATCCCCAGAGTGGGTCTGATGCTTTCTCCCTCCTCTCTAGGCCAAAACCACAGGATGACTGGAGGCAGAGGCAACAGATAAATAGCCTTTGTCTTGAGGCTGCCTCTCCTAACCCTTGGCAGTTCTGACCCTGCTGCATCAGCAGGATGGGCTTGGGGAAGCTATTGGGGGCGGGGGGTGGGGGGGGGAACTGGATGGGGAATCTGGCTTCTGAATTTTAAGGGCTTGGCAGAGGAAGCCCCAGGCCGCCCCTCTGGCTCCTCTTGGCCAGCCAAAGCCAGGGAGCAGCAAATTGCATTTATCTTTGAGGTCAGGATGGCAGTCTTGGGAGAAAAACTTTTAATCAGCATAGCCTGTTTGGCACGATTAAGGAAGATTGGGTTTCTGGTGGATGTGGTGCATGGGTTTGGGACGGGGAGCAGATAAGGACTACAAGGAAACAATCCAGTAAGGGCTGTTCTTGCCCCTCCTCCTGCTGCCACTTCCACCCACCTCTCTCCTTTCTTTCTCTTTCCTTTTCCTCAGGTCTGAATTCCACTAATATTTATTGAATAATTGCTCTGTGTCAGGCACTTATAATTTCTGCACAATGAGTAATAAGTACCATCAGCTTAGAGGAAGAAGCAGACCCCAGCCCCACCCTTTACAAGAAGCCAAGTCAGGCTTTCAGTGACTATGAAGGTGGGGAGATCCCGGCTGGGCTGAGCACACAGGATCTCACTGTCCTCCCAGCCCTTCGACCGTCCTCTGAAGCCCCTCAATAAAATGGTTCGATGCCCTCCACCCCCACCCAGAAAAAGGAAGCTGAAGGGCAATCTAGAAACATGTCTAAAAATCTGTCAAATGTACATGGCCTTTTATCCAACAATTTCACTTCCAGGAATTCACACCAAGAAGCTAAGGTGGGATAGGTACAAAGACTTGGCAAGAAAGATGCTATCTACAATAGCAAAAAAGCTGTAAGCAGCAAAAGTGTCCAACAGTAGGTACTGGTTGAGTAAGCTGTGGAACATCTATGTGATAGGATAAAAAGAAGTCATTAAAAACAATGTGGGGGGGCACCTGGGTGGTTCAGTCGGTTAAATGGCTGCCTTCGGCTCAGGTCATGATCCCAGGGTCCTGGGATCGAGCCCCGCGTCAGGCTCCATGTTCAGGGGGAAGCCTGCTTCTCCCTCTCCCACTACCCCTACTTGTGTTCTCTCTCTCGCTGTCTCTCTCTCTGTCAAATAAATAAATAAAATCTTTAAAAAAAAATAAAAACAATGTTGGGGTGGGGACAGCAGGGAGGCGGGTGTGGTTACAATAAAAGGGCAACCCAACATCAGAGATCTCATGGGTTGGTGGTTGTAGCGACATGAACCTACATAGGTGAAACATCTGTGCCGTAATTTTGCAAACTGTTACCAGTGGGGAAGCTGGACAAGTTGTACAAGGGCTCTCTATATGATTTCTTACAACTATAGGTCAATCTACAATCATCTTAGTATTTTTAAAATGCTAGAAAAGTACACTTATTGAGGTGGATCCGTGCTTCCAGTAGATTGCTGAGAGAAAAAGCCACTCTGCTAGCTGACAGCCAGTACTTCATACAAAGTGATGGGTCTGCAATATGTAAATGTTAGGTTAAATTGGAAGATGGCGATAAAGGACAGTGATTAAAAATCTCTCGTTTGTGGTCCACATTCAGTAAAGGAAGTATAGTAAATCTGAGGTTTCATTTATAGGAGCAATATTTATAGATAAGAGTCAAAAACAATATCTACAGTAGATTCCACTTTTGTTTAACATGTTCATATAAAATTGTATACTCATAATTGTATATTCTGCATATGTTACATATACATACAGAAAAGGCCTGGGTGGGTATGTCCTAAAATGTTTAAGACTGATTCCCCTTGAGGTTGGGATTCTGAGGGCTAAGCGTCTCCTTTGTGCTTGTCTCTACTTTATGGCAGTTCTACAGTGAGCATGATTCATTTGGGGAACAGACAGGCAGCTGGGACAGCTGGGATTAGGCCAGCCCTGACTTGGGTTGCCAATCTCTGCCCTCCCATCTGTGTTTCTGCCCTCTCCTGTTTGTGGCTCCAGGCCCCCATTTCTGTTCTGGCCTCCTAGTTTGAGGGACTTGTGCAGATAGTCCCATGCTCCCTTCTTGGCTCACAAGACCTCAGGCCCCCTCCCCATCCCACCCATATTCTCTTTTCTCTCACACCATCCCCCCTCCTGCATCTGTGCATACACACTGCTGCACTCCCAGCTTTGCTGGCTTACTCCACTCTGCCCCATGCACGGCCCTCAGTGAAACACACTCTGTCTGAAGACAGACAACCCTGAATACCCTCCCTGTCCCAACCAGGAAAGGGGGATCAGAAAGAAATGGAGGCTCAGTGAGGTGGAGCTGTTTGCCCAAAGACACACAGGTTGTACAGGGTGGAGGCAGGCTTTCAGGTTCTAGTCCAGAATACCTTCCATGACATCATAGCTGCAATTCATCTCTCTTCCCTCTCCCTCCCCATCCATCCCCCAACCCAATGCATCAGTGAGGGGCCTGGCTTTCCTGGTCTTGCCCTGCCACTCATTGCTGAGAGCTGACAAGCGCCCCGGTTACCTGTGGCACCTCCACAGCTGACATGGAGAAGACATGGAGGCAGAAGATCTTGGAGCCATTGTAGCCCACCACAAAGCCCTGTAGCTTCTGCTGGTGCACAGGGAAGGTGCTGGCTTTGATGTTGAGGTAGCCTCCTCCCGAGAAGCAGAGCATGTCCTCACACTGGGTATTCCAGGCCACGCTGTTGGCATTTGGTTCCTGAGGGACAGGGATAGTGAGGACCTTGTGACAACCACCCTGGCCTTTGGTACCATTCCTGCACTCAGTCAAGCATTCTTTTTAAAGTCTGAATCACACTAAATTGCTAACAGTGGGATGGGGGGAAAACCAGGAAAAGTGAACCAGAAGAAAAGGATAGAAGCATAGAGGCAAAATCCTCTATGTACTTGTTTATGTTAGAACTATTTTTAATAAGCAAGCATTACTTTTGAAAAAAAATTATTATCCCAAATATTAATCATTACACAGTGAGAAAATGAGCAAAGTGGCTTTACTTCTGTTAGAAAATGGGAATACATAGCTATGTATAGAAGATTTAAAGGGATCTGTTCCAAAAAATTAACAGTGATTGTTTCAGGGTGGGTGGAATTGTGGGTGCTTTTTATTCTCTATGCTTTTTGTTTGCCTGAAATTTCTTTTGGTCATGAACATCCGTTGTTTTTTTATAATAAGAAAAAAGTGTTATTTTTATATTAGAAAATAATATATTGTCTCTGCATTTAAAATTCTCACACTGGAGAAATACAGTCACCCTGGGATGCACTCCCTTCCCCCTACCTCCTCTCAAAGTTTTCTGCTTAGCTCTGGAGCCCCAGGGACCAGCAGATGTTCATACCTTTCTACCTAGAATCTTCTACAATGTCTGAATCTTTTATAATGAGCATGGATTACTTCTATAATGAGAAAAAACAATATAGCTGTTTTCATTTGCAGGGGGCAGGGGCAGCAGAGAGAAGAAAAAAGACAGCTGGGAATGTTTATGTCTCCTGGCAAAGTCTGAGAATTACCTTCCCTAGCCTACTACAGAACCCTCAGTGGAGATGGGGAAGGACACATGCCCTTCCATTCCTGTATGGTTCTAGGCTCAGGCACAGATTCACAACCGGGGGCCTGCTAACCTACCTACAGGAGGTGGTTTTGAGGTTGCGGAGAGAAGTTAACAGTTAGGGCCCTGTTTTATACCAGGCACTGAGCTAGGTACTGTGGTATCTTGTTTAGTCCTATAGCAATTCTGTGAGGGGGCATTTACTAGTTCCATTTCAGAGGTAAGGAGAAGTTTAGGCTCAGAGAACTGTACTGACTTGCTGGATATCACACAGTAAGTGGTGAGGGCAGGACTGGAGCCCAGGTCTGTCTAAAGATAAAACCTGTGCTCTTTTTTCCCCCTTAATCACTCTGCCTTGATTTATTAGAGTCAGCTCAGGCTAGCAGTAGCCAGGTAGCCCCTTCCAACTGAGGCAGCTCCCTACACTCCAGCATCCCTCTGCCCTGCTAATTCTGCTCCCAATGCCCTGAGAAGGGCATCTCGATCTGCAGATTAATACTGGGACACCTGTTGTGGCCAAGGAAGCCAGACAGGGGAGGTTTCAGCTTCAGGGGGGAGCTTGCTTCAGGCAAATAGGCCCTGACCTCTTACAAAGTCCTAAAGAGGCAAAGAGTGGCGCTGAGTATGGCAGAAAGCCAGCCAGGAGCTGAGCATGAAGCCCTTGGGATTTCTTCTCCAGTGACACACTTCTACCAGCCATAGGACCAAATGGTATGTAAACAATGCTTATCTCCTAAACAGTTCACATTTTGTTGGCTCTGATAGCATCCTTGTGAAATAGCTAGAAGGTTATCATCCTTTCCCTTCTTTCAGATGACAAAACTAGTCCTGTGTCTTTACTGTGTCTTAGGTCACTTATAGATACAGCAAACCTCTAATTGGCAAGAAGCACTTTTGCAAAAGAATCATCCTCACATTAACCAATGCACTGAGAGCCTATCAAGTGTCCCACTTAAATTTATTATTATTCAGGCGCCTGGGTGGCTCAGTTGGTTAAGCGACTGCCTTCGGCTCAGGTCATGATCCTGGGGTCCTGGAATCAAGCCCCATGTCAGGCTCTCCGCTCAGCAGGGAGTCTACTTCTCCCTCTGGCCTTCCCCACCCCGTCATGCTCTCTCTCTCATTCTCTCTCTCAAATAAATAAAATCTTAAAAAAAAAATTTATTATTATTCATTTACTATTCACAGAAAGAAAGGTATTACTTGCCCATCTTACCTGTGAGGAAAGCAAAGTTCAAAGCGGCTTACCCAATTCCTGCAGCTCATGTGTGGGAGCAGTGGGCTGTGCCCTGGGGCCTCTTGAGCTCTGTGCCCCTGCTCAAAGCCTACACCCCTACACATCATTGCTCCTCCCGGAGACCTGCCTGGGAACCAGGGGGTGAGAACCTCCTGCAGGGACTGGGAAATAGAGAAGGAGTCAAAGGACCATGTCCTAGAAATTCTCTGGAATTTCACCTGAAAAAGCAGCTCCTTGGTGTGGATGTCATACACCAGACACGTGTCGTTTTCATCCACCACAGCCAACTTGTTACGGGAAGCACTCATGTCCAAGCAGCGCACGGCTGTGGCCTGCTTCAGCAGGACAATGGCAAAGAGATTGTCCACAAAGATCTTTAGGATCTGGTGAAATTTCAGAGAAAAAAGTGTGAATCACCATGGCAACAAGACCCCGGAACTGCGCCAGGCTGTTGGAATCTATGTGTTCTACAAGAACAACTCCCACTAACTTCAACAGAGGTTCCATGCAGAGAAAAGGACTTATCAAAAGAACAGGAGTGGGGGCTTATCCTTAGGGGACCAGAAGTGTGGTTCATCAGAGGTTGACAAAGTAATTATGGGCCCAAGACATGACAAATTCACTTAAATGTCTGTTTAACTGGGGATTTGTTAACATTACCCAAACTGCAGGATTAGGAGACACCATCTAGCGAGATCTGAGTCACGAACTAACACAGGAAGAAGCTACTTTAAACACTGACAAGACATTGGGTATAACCACAGCAAAATAATGATGATGATGAGAAGGATGATGACAGCTATCAGTTATTGACTATTTCTGACAGCCCTCTGAAACATGAGGCATTATCCTCATTTGTAAAACCTGAGCCTCAGAGAGGTAAAGTGACCTGCCCAGGGTCACACAGCTAGTGAGTAGCGAAGCACGAACGTGACCCCAGGTCGACCTGCCCCCAAAGTCCCATGTTCTCAGGCCTCACACTGGAAGTGACAGCTGACCATGAGAAAGATTCAGACTTTCCATCCCTTTGGTATTGCTACCCTGCAGCCCCCACTAATTTCATACTCCATGACTTCTGTCCCCAGGAAAGGCCTGACAAGCTTTAGCCACAAGCCATCTGCTAGACAGCTTGGCTCTCAGGCTAACGCAGTTATATTTTCACTTTCAAATTTCCATGTAGCCCACTTAGAACTTTTCTTATTTTGAGCAAAGAACACACACACAAATCTGTTTAATTGTATAACCTAGATTTTCCACATCTATATGAGCAAAGGGCCCATTTTTCTTATAACACCTAGTAATAGCCTGAGGACCAGCACCCTCTAAAACACAAGCTAGAACACACTGCCTTAATCCATTCACTGCCCTAATAGGGATCTGACCTAAGAATGAGCTCTGCCTTCCTCTCTAGCAAGCCCGTGAAACTGTACCTCTAACAAATCTCCCATCTTCTGGGTGCCCTTAAACCCACTAATCCACTCTACAGGCAGCCCAGAAGCCACAGTGCCAACCCTGCTAGAATGCAGCACACTCTAAGTCTAAGGGCCACTGCATCTTTGGCCTGAAGCTGTCCTCAAAAAATGAAACTCTGGGTTGCCCTCCAATGTGTCTATGGTGAATGTGGGGTGGGGGGAGGCCTTTTCCCTGCCCCAGGGAAACCATCTTAGGGTCATAATGAGTCTGGTCCCTATGGTCTGCATACAGATAATCAGCCTGATGGGAGACACATGAGAGCACTCACCTGTCCATTCTTCAGGCCTACTAACAGACCTTCCCTTCCTGGAGGGCCACCGATCACCTTGATGTAGCGAATGAGAGACTCCATCTGCCACTCCCGCTCCTTCACTCCACTGAAGGACAAGCACTGTAGCCGTTTCTCCTAGAAAGCAAACCCAGCTCTGCATGGATATTTGACAGAGTAAGTGTTCCCAGCCCTCCCAAGGAGGTCTTCCTGCATGTGAGGGATGAAAAATACCTACACATTCAGTGTCTATTGAACCCCATCTAGTCCCCATGATTGGCATTGTTCATTAATCCTTCATGTAAGCCTTCACCACAGAGCCCAGCTCAGCCTCACATCTTCTGTGCAGACCTCTGGGAAGCCACAGAGGCAGCATCCAAAAGTACACTTTTTTGTCACATCTGTAACTTGTGGCACCTCTAAACTGCTTGAAGTTCTTGACTTTTAGAGAGATTTTATTTGTATTTTACATACAGTGATTTTCTAAAGGATTTCTGCCACTTTATCACTTCTAACAGGCCTACTTTTATGAAACTAAATCCACCTCTACTTCCAAGAAAGATGCCGGGCTGGCCTTCCCTCAAAGTCTTTCCAAACTTCTCTTGGCATTGCCCTAGACATTTTGTAGAAAGCTCTCAGTTGAGAAATTTTTTCTGTGAAAAAATCTTTCAGCAAGTAAAACTTCCTTTACTATTTTTGAGTTGATATTATACATTTTTTGTTGTTTAACAGAAAGATAATATAAATTTTTATGTGTATATGTTTACCAAAAAAAAAAATCGCTCTTCATTTCTATCAGTGTATGCTTTAAGTCATTAAAACATGTATAATCCTAGGATAACAAAGTGCTTTGCAATACAAAAAGGTATTCTCCAGGTTATGGCCCATGACTTTCTAGTAGAGTCTAACTCCTCTAGATGTCAATAAAATTAAAGCAATGAACAGCTACTGAGTTTGATGGAAAGGGACTTGTTTCTTAGTGTTCAATTTTGAAACCATGATTTGGGTACCCTATCCTTGGAGGAAACATGAAGAGGATTCAGCCCCATCCCTCCAACCTGCTGCGCACCTGGCAGAGGATGATGTGATCAGCACACACCACCAGGAGGTTGCATTCAAACTTCTTGACAATCTTCTCCTTCACCCGGTAATGCATATCTGACGAGTCGTCTGAATACAACTCATAGATGAGGATTTTCTCTGGCAGTTGGATAGCTAATCGATTTTTGTAGATGGCAATTTTCTTGACAAGCTCTTTGCATTTAATCCGAACTGTCAAAGGAAAAGAAATCCAGCTCTAGCAAGAGATTGTTAAGTAAGGTAGAAGGCAGAAAAATTGAAAGCTATCATTTACTTAATGTTACTGGCAATTAAGGGAGACACTCTCATCAAAAAATCTTTACAGAGTGTCTAATATGTGAATCAGCTCTACTAAACACTGGGATCTAAAATCATATACAATCTTTGTGGTCCAAAGTTTACAACTGAGTATGTAAAGTAAAATTCTTAGTGATACCCTCACTTGCTGAATATAAGTTTAAACTCCTGTGCACAACATTAATGTATTGCCCCTAATGATCAGAAGGCCATCTGGATGACTATCCATGCCTCTAGCTACTCTCCACTCACCACCGTCAACAATAGAGAACTGCATGTAGTTTCTGGTATATACTAGGCTCTCACACTCTAACTGCAGACCAGATGGAGAAAATGTCGCCAGAAAGGAAGCTGGGGAGCTGCCCAAGTGGCTATACCCTCACCAGCACAACTGGCATCTTCAGCCAGAGGTGCTCCCGGATGGGAACCAAAGGATGCCAGCTGAATCTGTAAGACAACCCTCAATGTGTATCCCTACGCATAGGCACTGGGCAGGGTGCTATGGCCAGCACAGCTGTATATGACTACACTTGAAATAAGTGGATCCTTAGCCCATTTAACCAGCATGGCGACTTGAGTGGACAGTGGATGAAACTGAGGTTCAGACTGACTGTGCTAGGCCTGGAACTTGGATCTTCTGACTGAGCCTGTGGTGACCCACTGCCCCTGCTTACCCTTGGGTAAGGACCCATCAGGAGGCAAGTGGAGATGAGGCTGAGAGAGAAGGCCTCTAGTATATCCATACCAGAGAGGATATAGGTCCACAAAGACCCATGCAGTTCAGCCACCCTGGCTCTGACATGCCATACATTAACCTCCCTTAGTCGGAGTCCATGTTCCCCTTGGAATTAGCAGCAGCAAAATTATGTTAAGTCTGTGCCTCCCCTCTTTTTTTTTGAGAGGGTTTATTGCTCTCATTAGATCCTCAAAGACATCTACATTCTCCCCTTACCCTCCAAAAAAAAGAGGCAAGAACCAGTGGTCCAACGTGTTTCCAAAAGACTGAGGAGGAACATTCCCTATCATTTCACTTGCCCTATCAGCAGCCCTCTCAACCTACCCCTCTTCCCAAAGGCTGGAGGGCAGAGGGGCCATACCTGCCTTTTACCTTTCTGCTCAGTGATCAGGTGCTGCACGATGACATCAGTCATGCTATCCCTGTAGGCATACCGGTCCTTGTAGAGCCCATGGACAGTACTGAAAATAAGCTGGTAGAAGGAAATGGTGCCATCTTGGCAGCCTACCACCTGCAGGGAAAGAGAGTTGTTAATTCCCAGCTGTCTGTGGAGAAAGAGTCTGCCCTCCCAGTTGTCAGGAACAAATGTCAATGACCTGACTGGCTACACATGGCTGATGTCTGTGCCTGCTCAGGCAATGGCCCAACAGAATGAACTTCCTCTTCTTACCACATAGTTGGAGTCAGGTTTCACTTTACACGTCCACACCCAGGAGTTCTGCTCCCCAACAGTCCCAAGCCGCACTCCATCCTTGGTGAAAAGGGATACTTGCTTGTCTGACCCTCCCAGCAAAATGTACTCCCCTTTAGTAAAGTAGCTGAGGCAGCAGGGGTCAAAGTTCAGTGACCGATCCTTCCCAATCTGAGGAAAGAAAACACACAGCAAGGGAAAAACCACTAGTGAATCCACAGTAGTCACAACACAATTTAGGGCTTTTCCTACCAACTTTAATGAGGGGAGTCAAGAAGACAAGGGCAAGCTGGCCACCGTTACCCCCTGTGGGATTCCATCACGAACGCAGGCTAGTCTCCCTGGAGCACCCTACTCCTCCCCTCCACATAGTTGAATCCTCCACTGCTAGGGTGGGCAGCAATCCGCCCAGTCCCCACTAGGTGCTCGAGGTATGTGTCTTAGCAACTCAACCAATCCAGACCCAGGGATTGGTCTTTCTCCCATAGGCTCTCCTCCACACACAGCCCTTGCAAGGGTTCAATGGTTCCCCTCAGCTTCTTTCTTCTTTTTTTTTTTTTTAAAGTATTTCATAAAGCCAAATATATCCAATTTAAAAAATTGTCCTCTATTCTGAAACTACAACCATCCTACTTTTCTTTATAATAACCTTATTGAGGTATAATTCACATATCATACAATTCACCCATTTAAAGTATATAATTAATTGTGCAAACATCATCACTAATTCAGAACATTTCTATCACCCCAAAAAGAAACCACATACCTGTTAGCTGTCCATCCCAATTCTCCTCTCTTTCCCTCCCCTGGCAACCACTAATTTACTTTCTCTGTCTATAGATTTGCTTACTTTAGAGATTTCACATAAATGGGGTCACACAATTTGTGGCCTTTTGGGACCAATTCACCCACATTGGAGCATATATCAGTACTTCACTCCTTTCCATTGCTGAATAATATTCCATTACATAGATCTACCACCTTTTATTATCCATTCATCAGTTGATGGCCATGCCTACTTTTTTGATGATTACGAATAATACCGCTATGGATATATGTGTACAAGTTTTTATGTGAACATATTTTCATCTCTCTTGGATATATATACCTAGGAGTGGAATTGCTGGATCTCTAGTAACTTTATGTTTAACGTTTTGAGGAACTGCCAGATTTTTTCAAAGTGACTGTACCATTTTATTTGTACCAGTAGTATATAAGGGTTCCAATTTCTCCATCCAAGTGGGTATGATTTTGATTTGCTTTGCATTTCCCTGGTATCCAATAATGTTGAGGATCTTTTTATGTGCTTATTGGCCACATGTATATCTTGTTTGGAGAAAAGTCTATTCAGATCTTTTCTCCAATTTTTAATTGGGTTGTCTTTTTATTATTGAGTTGTAAGAGTTCTTTATATATTCCAGATATATGTCCCTTATCAGATATATGATTTGTAAAAATTTCTCCAATTCTGTGAGTTGTCTTTTCAGTTTTGGTAGTCTCCCCTTAGCTGTTATGGTGACGGTCAAGCTCCTGAGCTCAGCTCCCAAGAGCCTTTTCTCAGCCAAAATGAACATCTTATAATTTGCCAAGCAGACCATGCTCTTTCAGGCCTTCATGTCCTCACAAGTGCTATTCTCCATACCACCCCAGCCCTGGCCAGGAGTGTCCTCTCCCTCTCTCTCTACTAGGTGTCAACTCCTACAGAAAACATCCCCCAATCTCTCCGCCCCACCCAAGGCCTGATTTAGTGCCCCTTCCTCTGTGCTCCCATGGCCCTGTGCTCACTTCCCCCACAGCATTTCTCTCACTGCTCTCTTAATTAACAGGGCTAATTTGATGTCCCCCACTCCCCTTACCACCCATTAAAGTCCAAGCTCCTTATTGTCACTGGAGTTTTTGCTGCCCCTGAGGGAACTTTTTGTGAATAAAAAGAGTATTTATGATTGCCATTATTAAACTATTAGATTATTAAAGAAATAATTCTAAAAACCTGGTTTCTCAATAAATTTTTAAGTTCAATTTATATTTTCCTATTTATTAGTATAACAAAAGTAAACAACTAATTGAAAAGAGGCCTTTGATTATCATTTACTGAGTTAAATTTTGAACAGATTTTAAAATCCCTTAGTGTTGGGACACCTCAATTGCACAGTCGATTAAGTGTCTGACTCTTGGTTTCAGCTCAGGTCTGATCTCAGGGTCACTGGGCTCCACACTCAGCCTGGAGTCTGCTTGGGTTTCTCTTTCCCTCCCTCTGACCCTACCCACCCGCCTCATGCTCACTCACTCTCTCTCTCAAATAAAGAAATACATCTTTAAAAAAAAAAAAAAGAAGAAAATCCCTTAGTGTCATTTACAACTTAGTTGACTCCCTTAAACTAATTTAAATTGCAATTATTCATTTCATATGTTCAATTTTCCCTTATAAGAATTTCAAATGCCTGGGGCATCCGAGTGGCTCAGTCAGTTAAGTGTCTGTCTTCGGCTCAGGTCATGATCTCGGGGTCCTGGGATTGAGTCCCGCATCGGGCTCCCTGCTCACTGGGGAGCATGCTTCTCCCTCTCCCTCTGCCTCTCCCCCCTGCTCGTGCACGAGCACTCTCTCCCTCAAATAAATGAATAAAATCTTAAAAAAAAAAAAAAGAATTTCAAATGTCTAACAACCAAATTTCCCCTAGTACTTATATAATGATAGTAAACCTAGTAAGAAAACTAAAAAAATCTTTTTTTTTTAAGATTTTATTTATTTTTGCGAGAGAGAGAGAGGAGAGCACAAGCAGGGGGAGAGGGGCAGAGCGAGAAGCAGACTCCCCGCTGAGCAGGGAGCCCGATGTGGGACCCGATCCCAGGACCCTGAGATTGTGACCTGAGCCAAAGGCAGACACTTAACTGACTGAGCCACCCAGGTGCCTGAAAGTTAAAAAAAATCTTATGAGTCATGACATGGAAGGCTTGCAGCTTCTGGTAATGGCTCACTAGTTCCCATTGGGCCAACTCTCCTGCAGGTAACAACTATGAACTCTGGACCAACTATAAATTACAACCACGTGAAGGCACTACAGAGCAACCAGAAGCAGACAAAAACTGAAGACACATGGGTATTTGGAAGAAAGGACTGCACTACGTGAGTTTCTCACTTTTTTAATGGCTTTTTGCCTAAGGGCAGGCCCTATCAGCACCCTGCTGGATGAGCACAGAATTTGGAGTGGCTATAACAGCTTAAAAATGAGGGGAAATCCCAGAAAAGAGACAGATGAGAGAGAGGAGGGAGAGCCAAAATTCTGCACATACACTCTGTTGAATATCTGGAACTCCTTGAACTACACACATGTGAGGCAGATGCTAAGCAGCCTAGCAAGGCTAAAAAACTCAATAGAGACTTCAGCTGCTGCTTACAGTGGAAAGATGGGACTTTGAATGTTGAATCCAGCAAAGTTAACTACTTGTTTTTAAAAAACCCAACTATAGGGATGCCTGGGTGGCTTAGTCGGTTAAGCGTCTGCCTTCAGCTCAGGTCACGATCTTGGGGTCTTGGGATCAAGCCCTGCATCAGGCTCTCTGCCTGATCATTATCATACTCAGTGGGGAGTATGCTTCTCCCTCTCCCTCTGTGATCTCTCTTGCTCTTGCTCTCTCTCAAATAAATAAAATCTTAAAAAAATAAATTAATTAAAAACCCTAATACAGTGCTCCTTCAGCTGCACAAATACTAAAATTGGAACACTATAGAGAAGATCAGCATGGCCCCTGTGCAAAAATGACATACAAATTCATGAAGCGTTCCATATTAAAAACAAAAACAAAAACAACTACACAGTAATCCTCAGAGGAACATGACAGAAATGAATCCCTATGATGCATCATTTACACTGTCCCGAATATAACCCAAAATTCCAAAAAGCAGAAAAATGTGAACCATATTCAAGAGAAAAGACAATTAGTAGATATTGACCCCAAGATAATTCAGATACGAATTAGCAGATGAAATTTTAAAACAGCTATTATAACTATGATCAAGGATATAAAGGAAAATATTCCTATAATGAATGGACAAATAGTAAAAAAGAACTAAATGGCAATCTAGAACTGAAAAATGCAATAAGTAAAACAAAAATTCATTGGATGGGCTTAACAGAAATATTACAGATGACAGAAGAGTCAATGAAGTTGAAGATTGAGCAACAGATCAGAGCAGGGGGGAAAAAAGACTTAAGAAATGACCAGGGCCTCAGTGACCTGGAGGACAATATCAAAAGGTCTAACGTGTAATTGGAGACACAGAAGAAAAGGAGAGAATGAAGAAGAAAAATTATTTGAAGAAATAACAAAAAATTATTCCACATTTGGTGGAAGAATAAAGACATAAGTATATAGATTCAAGAAGATCAGTAACTATCCCCCACCCCCACAAGCCAGAAAATATAATGAATCTCTTTAACATTCCAATATTACTTAGGTACTTAAAACTAAAAATTTCTTATACCTTTCAATTTAAAATTGGATGTATAAAATTGATTACTCAATTACAACTTTTAAATGGTCATCACAAGACAGATCTGATAGATATTCTAATATGGATTCTAGCATCAGTCTGCCTGGGTTCCAAACCAGACTTGGCCACTATTACCTGTATGGCTTTGGGCGGTTATTGCCCTGTACCTAATTTTCTAACATGTAAAGTGGTGATAATAATACATACCTCACAGAGTTGTTACAAAGATTAAGAGTTAACCTTGTAAAGAGTTTATACAATGCCTAAAATTCAATAAATGGTAGCTATTATTATCATTAATCCAGATACCCTTAAACATTACAAACACTTAAAATGTCAAAAATACACAAATTATATCTAACACAAAAGTATAGGCTTGATTTACTTCATCATCCTATATTTAATTCTAAATCTTCCCAGATTTAAGACACCCAACTAAGGAAACAATTTTACTGTCCCAAGCCAGTTGGATTATCTCAGCAGAGTGAGGTTGCTTATCATTCAAAAACTCTGGGCCACAGCATGAGCTCTAGTGCTACATACATGCAAGATATTGCCCATGGCCCTGACCACCAAGTCAGGTTCTTTTTTATTTTCACTATAGCAACAAGAGTCCATTCCTTCCCGGTGTAGTGTGGTTATTTGTTCCCAAGAACTTCTAATACCCATGCCCAGTGCCTTGTACACAATAGATATGCCAATAAATATTTGTTGAATAATGATATACACACATTAAGTGAATGAACAGATAGGCCAGGGCTAGATGCAAGATAATTAGAAGTGAGGGTTTGGGGAAATCAGCCAAGGCAAACTCAGAAGACACTTATCTTTTCTCTACTCAGCTACAAAAAAAAGAGACCAATGGTAAGATGAGGTAGAAAAGAAATGGCCTCAAAGCTGGGCTACACATAACTGAAACCCCTCCTTTCTAGCAGGACATGTTTTGAGGAATAAGGATATTGTTAAACAAAGGCTCCACTGAACAGGCTGTATTTCTCACCTTCTTGGCTGTGGTACTTGAGCCATCCATACCACCTTCACTCTAATCCTTGGTGTCTCCAGCCTTACAGGTTTTCCTACCACCAGGTTCTATTTTAATCCACCCTCCACAGAAACAAGGAATTCTTCTGAAACAGGAATCTGATCAAGTCACTCCCTACCTAAATTGATGGCTCCTAAATACTTATAGTATATGAAGTTCAAACTCCTAATCCACATGACTCAGGTCTTTTAGAATCATGTCCCCATGGGGCGCCTGGGTGGCTCAGTCGTTAAGCGTCTGCCTTCGGCTCAGGTCATGATCCCAGGGTCCTGGGATCGAGCCCTGCATTGGGCTCCCTGCTCCGCGGGAAGCCTGCTTCTCCCTCTCCCACTCCCCCTGCTTGTGTTCCCTCTCTTGCTGTGTCTCTCTGTCAAAATAAATAAATAAAATCTTAAAAAAAAAAAAAAAAAAGAATCATGTCCCCATCTTCCTTTCTAGTTCCATTTTTGTCCACAATTCTTGGGATCCAGTCACTCTGAACAACCTGCTATTCCCTGAGTTGACATATATCTTCATTCTTCCCTGCCTTTGCAGATACTATTTCCTCTGCCTGAAACACTATTCTCAATTGTCCTCTGCCTAGCAAATTCCTGTTTATCTTGCTCAAAGGTCACCTCTACAAAATCTCCCAGTTCCCCCAAGCAGTGATGTTATCCTCTTTCGTGTCCCTGTAACAGTCTGTCTGTACATCTCTTTAAGACACCATGTATCATGCTGCACTGGGGCTACTGGCTATCAACTGTGCCCCTACCAGCCTTAATGCAGAGGCATTAACAGTTCTGTCAGTAGCTCCTAGGATAGGTGAAATGCTGGCCTCCGCGGGTGCTCATTAATGTTTATAGAATGCATAAAGCAAATAAAGGAAGATAGAGTCATAACTAAGACCTAGGCTTTAGAGTCAAAACAATCTGGGTTTCAAGATCAGGTGCCACCCATTTGCTAGCAGTGTGGGACCTTAGGCATAATCTTTATTTCACTGCTCTGAGTCTTGCCTACTCATTTCTACAAAGTTGATAACCAATTGTACCTACTTCACAGGGTTTTGTAAGAATTAAATGAGATAAAGTATGTAATAACACTGAGCACAGTACCTGGTATTAAAGTAAATGCTCAATAAACAGGAGCTAACAATAATAAAGTATAATTACTAATAATATAATCTTTGAAAGTGAAAAAAGATTATAATAGGCATGACCAAAACTGTATTTCCACTGGGTTTGTATAGAGCTACATACCTGTTTTCCACTTAGTTGATAGAAGGAGAGTTTCTGTCCCCAGTCAGCTACAGCCAGGATATCATTATGTTCCTCTCTAATCAACAGAAGACAAAAGAGGTTATGTGGGGCCATGGCCTACTGATAACTGTAGCCCTAAGGGTTTAACAAACAACAGGAAAAAGAAAGTGCTGGCCAGGCTGTCAGATTGCCAAATGTTATACAGCAGTACAGAGGCCAGAAGTTGTAATGTGGGCCAGCCCATCAATCAGTCCAGTGGGATGAGGCAAGGTGATCCTCCTGGGATCTGTTATTTCACTGAATGCCCTACTATGTGGCTCTGCCACAGTGAAGAGGCTAAACCCCTCATTTCAAGTCTTCCTGAGAGCAGTGCTAAGAAACAGCAAGGTGATAGAGCCAAGACTGCTTTTTACTTATGTACTATAAAATGTGGGGAGATGGTGGAGAAGCAAGTTTATTGCCATGGAAAGGCATGGGCTATCTGATTTTTTAATGGACAAAGGGGAAGCTGGCTTGCTCTTCCTGAAGAAGGAAAATTAACACCTAAAGCTAAGTTCTCTCATAGTTGGGGTTCTCAAACAGGTGAAATGGTTTCTGACTGGATCTAATAAAATATAGTGGGCTCTCTGAAGACCAACAGTTGTCTTTGAGCACACAGCACACAGAAGAAACCTCTTCAGCTGAGGCTGGAGATCAAGCTACTTGGGAATCTAGTTCAAGAGAGAGACATTCCCAGCCCTTGAGACCTGGTCTTACTCTACCTAATGTTGCCTCCTCTTTGTTTATTAATTCAAGCTTTTCAAGCCCAGGGCCTGCGGTCGGTCATCTGGAAGCACCATTAGATATGCAGGCAAGGCATGGTGCAGCCTCATCTGCAAAACCCAGCCATGGGTGGCAAACTGGCAAATATAGGCACTAATTCACAACTAAGGGAAAAAAGACAAAGATGGAGGGGGATGTTAACAGGAAGAGACCTGCAGGGGAACTCTGTATGATTTGCACTGACGTCCAAACACAATACAGGAACCCAGCCCATGGAGAGCCTTCTTACAGAAGCCACATACATGAGCTGGATTGGTGGTTTTCAATCTCCTTTTTCCCTTTGCTCTTTTTTATTCCTGGCAGTGGGACTCTTTACCAAAACGAAAACTCATGTCAAGCAATAAAAGGGGCTGTTCTGGTTGAAGCAGAGATAGGGATCTGAGGCTCACCCTTTCCTCCTTTCCTTGTCCCCCACCTCCACCTCCTTCTAAGGAACCCCAGGTACCATAGAGCAGTTTGGAAAGTCCCAAGCTAGATCATTTTTGCCCAATTAGAACATCCTGGCTCCCTCAGTCTCCCCACTCCAGTCTGCCGATGTTTTCCGTATAGGTAAACTCGATAGAAAAAAAAAAAAGAATGCCTAGACAGCCGGGATTTGGGTGTGAGGATGGTGGGTAAGGCAAGGGCTTCCTCTCTGATAGATGTCCTACCCAATGCAAGGTAAGGTAGAGGGGAATAGGCTAAGAAAGGTGTCCAGTAATAGAGGAAATGTTCAATGAACTATGGTGTATCTACACAGCATATCCTATGCAGGTATTAAAAATCATGTTTTTAAAAGGACCACTAATGTTACCAGAAAGAGTTCACTTTATGATGGTCAAGTGAAAGAAAAGAAGATCAGATATGACTTAGTTAATCATATGAACACACTAAAAGACTGAGGGGAAATACATTAAAATGCTAACAATGGTTCCCTCATGGGATAGGGTTTTACAGAAAAGTTGGTTCTCCTTTAGATTTTTCAGTAGTTCCTAAGTTTCCCAAAGAACAATTTTATAACACAAGTTATAAAGATGTGTTCCCCCTTGTTGGAGGAGCTTTCACCCACAATTCCCCCAACCCAACTTAGAATGGAGCTTCAGAGCAGTGTCTGCCCTGGCAGGTCAACACTGGGGCCTGGATCCCTCCAAGGAGGGTTCTCGTTCCTTGGGACACACTCACGAGTTGTCGTCCCTGGGACTGTCGTCCTCTTCCTCTGGCTCTTCCTCCTCTGCCTCACTACCCTGACTACTGTACACTGCTGACTTCAGAATGGAAGGGATTTCCTGAAAATATCTGTTGACAACGACTTCCTCGGCATCCTCATTTTCTCTGTTCATCCAGAAATTCTCCCATCGGCTGTAGACAGTAAGTGGCTGTTCACAATCACATTGCCTAGAACTGCACTAAAGCTATAATTTCAAAACCTGTCAAGAAGCCCCTGAACCCTGCCCGGAAGAGGACAGTAACCAGCTATACTGGGCATCCTGCTTCTCATGAATTAAAAATGGTACCCTGAAGCCACAAAGTTATTTGTGGCCACAAACTCAAACAGCAGGAACTCTGGGGTAGGCTAATGGCCTTTGAAGGCATTAGACATGCATGGTGCAGCCCTGGGCTGGACATGCTTATTCAGGAAGAAGCATAAAAATCTGGTGTAAGAAAGGCAATGGAATCAAATAACCTTCTAAATCAAGTAGGTACCACCTGTAAAATGACATTGGGCTGGTAAACAATTAAGTCCTTTACCTTCAGAGGACCCTTTGGGGGATACTGGGAATTTAACATTAGATGATTATACAAAGAGCACCTAAAGCTATTAGTCTACCTTTAAAGTCACATGGGCAGAAGATGGAAAAAGTGTGTAAGGTTTGAGAAGGTAGATGCCAATCATTTGTGGAACTACAGGCTTTGGGGACATTTCTAGACTTAATTATTACTTTTTTGGCAAGGGCAGCAAAAAAAGGCTCATGAAATAGCTGTTTATTATTCGGTGGGCACATGTTCTGCCCAGACTTGGAGGGAAGAAATGAAAAAGGGAAAAGACCAAAATAAAGCCACAGCAAAGAGGTGAGCTATTAATTCATAAAGAAATGGGCTTTCTGTAGCATGCATGCATGCGCACACACACACACACACACACGTTAGGCTGGCCTACATAGTTCATCTGCTTTGCTAAAATCTCTGGGATTCATTCCAAAACTCAAGATGGGCTCTTAAAAAATTCCATCCAAATGGAATGGGTTCCAAAACAGATCAGTCAAATGGAGTGAGAAGGTTTTGAATGGATGGAGACCTTAGGAAGAGAGAAAGAACTCAGCCTGCAGAGAAAGCCCTTTTTCTTTCTTTTTTTTTTTATATTAGTATATTTATTTTTAAAATAAATATAAATACAGATTATAAGGAAATAAAATTGTTATTATTTGCAAATAATATGGTAGATTACCTAAAAGAACCAAAATAACAAACTGACAAACTATTAGAACTATTATAAAAGTAAGTTTAGCAAGACAATCACATACAAGATCAACTTTATATGAACTCAAAAAAACTTACCTTCCTACAAACTGGCAATAAACAATTAGAAAAATACAATGGAAAAAATCATTTCATTAGTAATTGAT
>NC_138369.1:46347673-46404621 GCF_054177405.1 Leptonychotes weddellii | reverse complement strand
AAAACCATAGAAGGTCTATGATAAGCTTACCATACAACTCTGGCTAAACAGAAAGCTATGTGTTTGTTGGGGAGACCTGAGGAAGCTTGAGAAAGCCCTTTTTCTTAATAGTATTTGTCCTAGAAGGAGGACAGCTATAAGATCACCTTGAAGGGTTCCAACAGATAGACCATATGGGGGAGAGGGAGCCCCCCGGCCGCTCGATTTTCACTTTCTCCTCGCCATTTTTATTCCGTATGCTGATGATCCCATTGAACATCCCGAGAGCCAGGTACTGACCATCATTTGTCCAGCTGTTCATACAACCAACAAAGGGCATGGGAAGAGGGAAAGGAACACAGAGAAGATAAAACTAATGAGGATGATGCCTTGGTTGAAATACAGTCTGATGAGGCAGCAACAGCAGTGCTCATCCTGGTCCTGATGTAAAAATCAGAGGATCAAACTTCAAGCCCCATTTATTTCTAGGATCAACAGTGAGAGGGGCGCCTGGGTGGCTCAGTCGTTAAGCGTCTGCCTTCGGCTCAGGCCATGATCCCAGGGTCCTGGGATCGAGCCCCGCATCGGGCTCCCTGCTCTGCGGGAAGCCTGTTTCTCCCTCTCTCACTCCCCCTGCTTGTGTTCCCTCTCTCGCTGTCTCTGTCAAATAAATAAAGTAAAAAATCTAAAAAAAAAAAAAAATCAACAGTGAAATGTGAAGACAGTAGCACCGTTTTCTGAGCTCCCACAGCTTTCTGTATATACCTCCATGACAGCCCTTAGCTTGTGCCCCCATCACTGGGCCAGCCTCCATTCCCCACTCACCATTTCAACCTCCTCCCACTTCAAGAATGCCTAAAAACAGAATCTGTGTCTTGGTGTATGCCTAGCCTCTTGAACAGATAGGTGCTTAACAGATGTTGAATATAAGAAAGGCTACACTCAGAAGCTGCACAGCCAGAATAGCTACCATTTATAGAGTCTCTACTGTATGTCAGGCACTGTGCTGCTTGCTTTATGCTCCTTAGTTTGTGTGCATTTCACAGCACCCTATCAAGTCAGTATTTTTATCCCCATTTGTCAAATGAGAAACCTCCTAAAGTCACAGAGCCTGTCAGTGACTAAATCTGGATTCAAATCCAGGTCTAGTATCAAAGCCTGTGCTTTCTCTAGCGTACATGCTGCCTGGACAAGGACAGCCTGGAACCTCCAGAAAACCTCCACTGAGTGTAGCTTCTGGATGAGGAGGCCTGTTGGTAGATAATTGCAGGAAGGCAACTTGTCATTCTCTTTTGCTTGATGATCAAAGGCACAGGTCCTTCCCATCAAGGAGACCACAAAAGAAAAGAGAAAATACAGGGGCCCAAACCACCTAGGTCACACAAGACCTTTTCCACTGTGTGAACTAACTGGAGTTTGAGAGTCTGTTTGGGAGAAGGGAATGTAAAACCTACCTTCAGAGCTACCTTTAACTTACCTGCAGCAGGTGATCTTGCTATTGGATTTGTGCTTGGAGACAGACTTCTGTTCAGGAGACCACAAGCCTTCAACATAAAATAATATAAAAGAAGACAGATTGGATGGAATATTACTCAGCAATAAAAAAGGAACAAACTATTGCTACACCTCTAGGGCTTTATGCTGAGTGAAAAAAGCCAAACTCAAAAACTCATGTACTATATGATTCCATTTTATAACATTCTCAAAATGGCAAAATTCTATAAAGATGGAGAATAGCTTAATGGTTATCAGGTGCCAGCGGTTAGGGAATAATAGGAGGAGGATGGCGACAAAGGAGTGTCTTTGTGGCAATGGTAATCTACACAGGTGATGAAAGGGCAAAACTATATAAACACACTGTGCCAGGCCCCCTTTCCTGGTAGACTTCTCTACCATCTTTGCAACTGACAGAGAATCTATAATTATTTCAAAAGAAAAAGAAAAAAAAAAGGAGGATAGATTGGTGAATTTCTAACCAACTTTTCAGAGCTTTAACTCAAAAGAAATGGCAACTTGACAGTTCTTAACTATTACATTGCAACCAGAGCACAACTTAGCATTTGAAGTAATTAATGATGCTTCCTGAAAATCAGTTTCCTCTTCCAGGCCTCACCCACAGCACATTGACCCTGCCCAGGTTATGCCTTGTCCAAGGCACACTGGCCACTTTTGGCTTACTCCCTCCCGCTAGAGGCTCATTGCCCTACAACAGGTGTATGTCTAGGCAACATGAGCAAATTCTACTCTTTGCCTGAGCCATGAAGTTTGATCAAGAAGGTAAATGTAGGGCAATAATGTATTTACAAAGCCAAGTGCAACATCAAGCAAGCTATTTGTTTCCCCCTCCCCCTGGTCCAGAATGCCTCCCCCAAATGTTTCAACCTGTGCATATCTTATCTATGCTCCACTGAGCCTGTCTAGAGCCTCCAGTGGAGGAAACCTCTCCCTCCTGGGTCTCCCTTAGCACTGTTTGCCAGATCATGCTCTAGATGCAATCCCATGGCCTAGGTCCAAGCCCTGGTTCCACCACTTATCGGCTGGGCAACCTCAAGTGAGTCACCGAACCACTCTAAGCTCCATTTCTTTTTCACCAGTGGTGTGAGAATGTGAATGATACCTGACCTCAGGGGTGGTCATAGAGCTCAAATAGGAATTCATTTTAACTCTCAGCACAGTGCCTATCACATCTTAAACATTCAACAAATATTATTATTATTATTACTTGATGTTATATTTTTACAAATTCTACCTCCCCACCTGCCCCAAACCACAAGCTCTTTGAGGACAGGGATTCTATTTTGTCTTCTTTTTTTTTTTTTTTTTTGTAATTATTTTGTCTTTTTAATCACAAAAGTAAGCACACAGACCAGTGCCTCATATGGAGAAAATGCTAAAATTTTTAATGAATGACGGTCACTTTCCCTTTTATTTATACAATGTGCTTTCCGTTATATTCTCTCTTTTGAACCTCAGAACTCTGTCAATGAGATGAACAGGGTAGGAACGTGTTCATCTGAGATAAGGACAGTGAAACACTGAGAAGGGTTACATGGCCTCTCATTCCTCGATAATGCCTGTTCTGTTGTACTCAGCAAGGAAGAAAGAACGGATGAGCTGAAAACCAGAACTGACCTTGAATAGAGATAACCTAAAGGCCTCTGCTCCCTCCCCCCCGCCTCGATGGCCATTTCACTGGCCTCTCCTCTGTGCCAGCACCATGCCAATGCCATAAATGGGGCCACAGTGAGCTCCTCAGGGCATCCAGCACCTCAGGAAGGACAGCTACAGCCAGTGAACAAGTATTGGTGACACGCTACACAAGAAGCACAGTTGAAACAGTGAAGAATTTCACACACACATGGATGTTTGGGAACACAGAGGCGGCCATAATGACCTATTCCTGCCAGATGAGATTGGAAGGCTTCCCAGAGGCGGCAACACCAAGTTATGCCTGTGTTCTCCCACCCTTACCATCTCCCTCCCTGGGGCCCTTCCTGCTGTCTCCCAGATTGCTTACCAGACTTTGTTACCATTCACTCTCTTGGTTTCTACATAATTTAAAGAATAACTGCCAGCCTCCCCTCAGCCATTGAAGGGAGGGGAGTAGCATTAACTCTCTCAGGATGAAACAACCACATTTTTTGCCCAGATTTTCAGTAATTCCAGGACAAGACTTTGGGAATCAGAACTTACCAAAGTCACTGGAGGAACAAGATGCCAGTTGGTGGGTAACAGGGTTGTAGGAGACACACTGGATAGAATCATTGTGTCTAAGAAGTAAACAACTATAGATTATTATGCAGCAAACCACAGATGTTTCAGTGGCTACAACTGAAGGTTTTATGATGAGCCCACAGTCTCTCTGACTACACACCATAAGCTCTTATGCAAGTGACCAACAAAAAGCACAGGGATGAATTCTCCTGCCCTGGATTGCCCCTCACCCACCATTTTCATCTCTCAGACATTACCCACGAGACTGGCCTAGCTTAAATGCTACCTCCTCCAGGATGCTAGGTACCTCTGGCTTGTGAACTGATAAGATAATGAAGTAAAGCACCTAGCCTAGCACCAGGTACACGGGTGATGGCTGTTACTTATTGCTTTGTGGAGGCCTGGAAATACAGGATGGAGATGCAATGAAGATATTACAGGCCAAGGGGTGCCTGGGTGGCTCAGTCGGTTAAGCGTCTGCCTTCGGCTCAGGTCATGATCTCAGGGTCCTGGAATCAAGTCCCACATCGGGCTCCCTGCTCAGCAGGAAGCCTGCTTCTCCCTCTCCCTCTGCTGCTCTCCCTGCTTGTGTGCGCGCTCTCTCTCTCTCAAATAAATAAATGAAATCTTTAAAAAAAAAAGATATTACAGGCCAAGATCTGGAAACGTGGCAAATCCTGAGACAACAATGAAAGATGAGTAAGTCATGCACCACACCTGGCATCTCAGCATCTGTTTTATTTATTCACTTCTGGGTAACACTTCACTTATAACCTCATTCATCATTTATTCATTTATTCAGTCATTCAAAGTTGTTGATCTGTATACGTTCATAACAGCAATCAAAATAACCAAGAATTGGAAGCAACTCAATGTCCATCAATGACGGATAAATGGAAAAACAAAATGTGCTATACACATACACTAGAATATAACTCAGCCATAAAAAGAAAGGAAATTCTGGGGCGCCTGGGTGTCTCAGTTGGTTAAGTGGCCGACTCAGTTCAGGCCGATTTCAGTTCAGGTCATGATCTCGGGGTCCTGGGACTGAGCCTCATGTTGGGCTCCACGCTCAGCAGGGAGTCTGCTTGAGTTCTTTCCCTCTGCGCCTCCCCCAACTCACTCGCTCACTCTCTCTCTCTCTAAAATAAATAAATAAATCTTAAAAAAAAAAAAAAAGGAAGGGAATACAGAACATGCTATAATATGGATGAACCTAGAGGACATTATGCTAAGTGAAATAAATTAGTCACAAAAGGACAAATACTATATGATTCCACTTATATAAGGTACCTAGAGAAGTCAAATTCATAGAGACAGAAAGTAAAATAGTGATTGCCAGGGGCTGAGGGCCCAGGGAATATTTGTTGTTTAATGGGTATGGAGTTTTAGTTTTGCAAGATGAAAAGAGCTATGGACGTTTTGTACAACAACATGAATGTATTTAACACTACTGAACTGTACACTTAAAAGATGGTTATGATGATAAATTTATGTTATGTGTATTTTACCACAATAAAAAAGAAAAAAATCATTTGCTAAGTACTAATTATGGGCCAAGCATTGTACTAGGCACCAGGAACACAGGGGTAAGCAAAAACAGATGCAGTGTTTGCCTTCACGGAGTTTATAGGCTGATGGGAGATATCACTCAATCACCAGAATAATTGTAAAACTACAATTGTGAGAAACGCCAGGAAGAAGACCTGAGTCTAGAGGACCAGAAACAGCTTCACAGAAGAAGTAACATCTGAGCCTGAGATCTGCAGAACAAGTAGGGGTTAACTCGGTGGAGGAACAGGGAAGAACATGAGCAGAGCCCTTACAGAGAGGAAGCCTGGAGCACAATGACCCCAGGTTTCTGTCTGTTGAAACTGGGTGGATGTGAGGCCAATCCCTGAAATGAGGACATTAAAAGGGGACAGGTTTGGGTGGGGTGGAATCTGTGGTGTCAGATTAGCTAAACTGAGCTATATGAAAACTCTTAGCTCAGTGCTGGCCAGGCGAGGCATGCTCAAGAAATGTTCATTCATGTATTCATTACCCAGCTTTCCTATATCTACCATATACTCCTACAACTTAACTTCAAGTTCAATTGCAGAGAAAAAAGTTCTTCCTAATATTATTTCCAAGGGGCTTTTGCTATAGTAACTCAGTAAGAATCAAACCAACAATACTGTACACCTAAATGGTTACTTACGTGTACTTCAGAATGCCTTCCAATTTTGAGGTCCAGATAATAACGCTTTTGTCAGCTGATCCAGAAGCAAAGCGTTTGCCTAAAAGTGTTTTAAAAAGAAAACTGTCACATTTATTGTAAACCAGCATTTCCCAAAGAGTATTTCTTAGAAAACTAGCTCTTTAAGGTAACTAATAAGTGTCAGCTGTTTCTCTACTTCTTTTTCTTATTAGTACTGGATGGCAGTCAGGAAGTTTGGGTTCAAATTTTGCTTTGTCTGGCACTGAGTAAACAACAATGTATTGAGGGCCTACCACATGCTAGGTATCATGTTCTGTGCTAAGGATTAGGTAGTGATTAAAGCACACATGATCCCTACCTTCACAGAGTTTAGTCTATTGGTAAAAGAAGGCGTTAAATGAAATTAACCCAACACAAATATAATGTGCTAAGAAGTGAGTCCTAGGAAAGAGAATAACTGGGGGACCTAATTTAGATGAGGGAAAGGATTCTCAGGAGGAGAACCTTCAGTTGAGACCTAAAGGATGAGCAAAGCTTAGCCAGGTGCAAAGAGAAGCTAAAGACCTATCCACAAGGACAGAAAAGATATGCAAAGGCCCTGAGGTAGTAAAAGCCTGGTATGTCTGAGGGGCTGAGAAGCACCAGCATGGAACACCAAGGGCCAAAGGGGATGTAGGTGGAGGATAGATCTCTAGGAGCTTCAGGGTCATAGTCAAGATCTTGCTCTTTATCCCAAAGAAAAAGGCTTTAAGCAAGAGCAACAAATGAGATTTTCATTTCCACACTATTTGGGCTTTATGAAAGAATGGGACTAGAGAGAGGCAACATATAACAAGTAATTACTTCTTAATGACATTGTTGCAAGTTTACATGTTGCTTGGGATTTCACTGTACATCCACTCAGCCATTCTCCTAAGTGGCAACTTTCAATTTTTTCCTTTCTCCTCAACTCTCTGACACCTCCCTCCCCATCCTCACTCTGAGGTAATGTTGCTTCCTATTTCACTGAAAGAATGGAAGAGAATTTCCATTAGACTACTGATACCACATGCTTCCACCTGCCAGCCCCTGTGGCGACACCCTCTACCTTCCACCATGTCCCATCTAAGTCCTAGATCCCATCTCCTCTTGCCCACTCAATGACTCTGTTCTGACAAGTCCTTCCCCTCTCTCCTACAGCATCAATGTTTCTCAAATTCAACATGTCCAAAACTGAACTCCTGATCTTCCACTGTAAGTATCTCTACCTGCAGCCTTTCCCATCTCAGTAGAAAGCAACTCCAATCTTTTCAGTAGCTCAGGTTAAAATCTTTGCAGTCACCCCTGCCTCCTTTCTTCACACCACACACACCATCTGTCAGGCAATCCTATTGCCTCCACCTTTAAACCATATCCAGAATCTGACCACTCCTTACTACTTCCTCCGCTCCCACTTCTCTCAGAGGTCTGAGCCACCATCAGTAGTGTTATAAAACTTGCCTGGATGATGCTTCTTCACTGGTCTCCCTGCCCCAACCCTTGCCCCTTGCAGGCTGTTTCCAAAACATCAGCTAGAGGGATCCTTTTAAAATATAAATCAGATTAGATCTCTCCTCTGCTCAGAAGTCTTTAGTGGTTCCCCTATTTTCACTAAGAATCTAAGTCAAAGTCCTTATGACAGCCAACATGATCTGGCCACCCCATCCATACCTGTTACCTCCCTACCCATATCCCCTACTGCTCCCCCTGATTCTCTCTGCCAAAGCCCCTGGAAGGCACACTCTCACCTGAGGCCCTTTGCAATGGCTTTTCCCTCTGCGAGGAGCTCTCTTCCCCTAGATGCCCACTATCAGAATCTTCCTGCCTCCCACCCTCAAGTCTTTGCTCATCTGTCCCTGTCTCAATAAGCCCACCCTCACCACCCTACTCATTCCTGTACCCAATCCCCTGCCCCACCCAACGTTCTCAATTCCCCTTATGCTGCCCTACTTTCAGCATACTGTTTAATTTACTTAATTATCTCAAGCACCTAGAATAGTGCCTGGCACATAGATGGCCCTCAATAAATATTTGTTGACTTGAATGATTGAATTGAAGCCCAAGAGACTTAACTATCTTCTGCAACTACAAGTTGTATTAAGGAGTGACTGAGGAGAAAAATGAGCAGCTATGACACTATTACAGAGAGTGTAAAATCAGAGCAGACTCTTACCATCCTTTGCATATGCCACACAGTACACAGTATCTTTGTGTCCCTTTAGGGGCTGAAGTAAGGTGCCATCAGAGGTGTCATAAACCTGGCAAAAAAGAGACAGAAGTACAGGGGCGCCTGGGTGGCTCAGCTGGTTGTGTTCGACTCTTGATTTTAGCTCAAGTCATGATCTCAGGATTGTGAGATCAAGCCCCACCTACTACAGACTTAAGATTCTCTCCTTCTCCCTCTGCGCCTCCCCCCATAAAAAAAAAAGAGAGAGAGAGAGAGACAAAAGTACAGATTATCCACATGACATCCATTAGTTAGAATTCCTGCAGGTTGCTATTTTTGTTTATATAACAAAATATTTGTCAATATTCTAAATTTGTATCAAGTAAAAACTACACTGAGAAACCAGAAAGAACGTGAGAGAACTGGACAAACCCAAAAAGTAGAGGTCCTAACTCTGTGAATTACATGTCCAGGAACATGCCATTAATCCTTGAGAAATAGAAGTTCACTCTGTGGAACTTCTCTACAAAGTTCACTCAATGTATGTGAATTTGGATATATAACCAATCAAGCTAGACCCTCCCAAATAAAGCTAGCACACACAAAGAGCCAATTACAACATGATTAAATTTTAGTACTAGCCCTGCCCCTAAAGGATGTTTCATATCTGCTATCAAGAGTTTGAAAGTCAAAGACCTGAACTCTGGGTTTGCAAATCAAAGGAAATATCATAAAAACTAGCTGTAATTTGGATTTAGGATATTTTGTAGCACTGTAACATATATAAATATGTGGAAATTTAAAAAACACACTATCTGAGTAATCAAGGCAAAACTCTCCAGAAATGGTTAGTGTTGGAGAAGATAATCTTTGAGAAAAAAGTAAAAGGATCTGGATTGTTTACCCTGCGAGAAGTCTGCAGAACAATTTAACCAGGGTTTTAAGATTATGTAATTACCATACAGAGAATGGAGATTAGTCAGTCTGCATATCTCGAGACAACAGAGCAAGGGGAAGTGGACTTACGTAGGAGGAAGGAGAGATCATACAAAGGTTTTTAGGTCAAACATAAAGAGTTCTCTGAAAATTACTTTTATATATTGGGATAGGTTCCAGAGGGAGCTTATATTCTTTGAAAATATGAAAAAAGGACAGCATCCATATGGAATTATTTAGGTAGGCCAATGCCTAAAAGTTGGGGTCAGGCTATCTGGCTTCTCAGGGAGGGGGCCCCTTCAGTCTTGTTGCTTGAATTTTTCAGGAGGACAAAATGTGAACTGACACCAGTCCATTTTCAAAGGCATTTTGATTAATTGTTTTCAACTCTTTCATGGGTGTCTCAAAGTAAAAAGGGAAAGATTAATGACTCCAAAGGAGGTATTGTTCACAGGTTCCTATCTGATAGACAGTTTACTTACCTGTTTTAAATAGCCCATTTCCTTCCCTATTAAAAAGTAATGACTGGTTTTTCCGCCCTTGCCTTTTTTATCTTAAAAAAGGGGGGGTCAGATTTCAGAGCATTTACAAGAGGGAGAGGGAAAAAAGCACTTAAAAAGGAAACTCAGACACAATCCTACCAGTAATCTGTTTCCTGCAGCCAAAATCAGTTGCGTTCCATCGGGCTTAAATGCGAGGTCATATATACTAAACAGGAGACAAGACAAGACGAAAGGACAATTAGGAATCAAAATGATGAGGTCTGCTAATGGCCAGGAAAGCAAACTTTATTTCCATTATGAAACACTGCTTGTGTATGAGGGAGAAAAATAATGGCTAAGAATTGCATTTGGCTGCAAATTCCATTCAACCACCACACCTTGGCAGCCCATTCAATCACAATTTACTCGGCAGTTAGCTTTACGTCCCAATTTCTACTTGTCCAGAAGCCAGACGCCAGAGATGATACAAAGGGTCAACAGTCAAAGGCACTAACTCTTCTATAAAGGCTAGAGAAACTGAGGGCTACTGAATCCACATGTCTCTGAAAATTGGACATTTATTAAAATATCATTATTGTTTCCAACCAATCAGATACTTAATGAATGCCTCTTAGGTGCTAGGCAGTTACAGATACAAAATGAGTAAATCACAGTCCCTCCCTGCCCTCAAGGAAATTACCATCCAGTTGGAAGATGTGACTCAGACACATTCACAAAGAACTACCATATGTCGTCAACTCTGAAGCATACATTTTTTCACATGTTAACATCTCTGAGGTGGGGATGTGTCTTATAACTGATGATGTGTCAGCTTAACTTGAAAGCATTTTTTGCTTTCTTAGTGGTATATAAAATAATGGTATTTTACAATCAGTGACCTCTTAGATTAGATGAAATACAGAACAATACTAAGTAAAGGTTTTAGGCAGAATTCAAAGGAGGAAGACGCAGTGTTCTGATTTGGAGAAAGGATGAGAAAAAGCTTCATGAAGAAAACAGTACGTGAAAAAAGTAGGGCTTTTGAGACATGCAGGAGGAGATCTGAAGGGGGCAGCATTTCAGGCAGAGAAAACAGAACAGGGGCGCCTGGGTGGCTCAGTCGTTAAGCTTCTGCCTTCAGCTCAGGTCATGATCCCAGGGTCCTGGGATTGAGCCCCATATAGGGCTCCACGATCAGCGGGAAGCCTGCTTCTCCCTCTCTCACTCCCCTTACTTGTGTTCCTTCTCTCGCTGTGTCTCTCTGTCAAATAAACAAATAATCTTTAAAAAAAGAAAACAGAACAAGCAAAGACATGAAGGTAGGGAATAGCAAATAATCTAAATAATCGAATTTGACTGAAACATTTGACTATGCACAAGGCAGTAGGGAGAGATCAGGCTAGAAAAACAGACTAGAGCAATATTACAATGATTCTTGAATGCCCTAGGCAGAGGATTTCATTAGTTCAGGTGACTCTAGTAAGAATGTGCTAGACAGCACTGCCAGGGCAGCCTACTGTAAAAGTTTAGTATGGGATAAATTTACCTGATACCTGTAGTAATCTAGAATTATAGACCCTGGGGAAGAGTACTTGGAGCGTGTTCCAGAGATATTCTTGCTGAGCTCTTCAAATTATTATTATTATTATTTTATTTCATCTTCACAATTCCGTGAAGTAAGAATTATTACTCAGTTTTGTAGTTGAGCACACCATAGCTCAGAGAGGTCAAGTATCTCACCCAACATCATACAACCAACAAATGGTAGAGCCAGAATTTCAATTCAGGTAAGACTCTAGAGTCTGTGCTATATTGCCTTCCACTCTCTTGAAGTACTGTCAAATATGACAAATCTGTTATCCTTAGTACTTGAACAGTAACAATGGCTAACATTTATTAAGCACATCTATTTACTGTGTGTGCTAAGTACAATTTAAATGCTTTACATGTATTGGCTAACTTAATCCTCATAACCCTATACCCATTTAGCAGATGAGAAAAATTAAGACCCAGAGAAGTTAAGTAACTTGCCTGAAAATAAACTGCTACTGAGTGGAGGTAGCACCAAAATTCAAACCCAGTCTGGCTCCAAAGCCCAAGCTCTAACCACTGTGATTTGTGGCCCTCATTTTCATTATTATTAGCATATGCCATAGTTGACAAAATAATTAGCAATAGTTTCCACACTTTATCAATATGAAAAAAAGAGGCATTATATGTAGAATTCAGAAAGTTTTTTATATAGGCTCTGTTGACCTCAGAAGCCTCCTTTAACAAAAATAATTCTTAAAATAATAACAATAATAACTCTCTGCATATATTCAACAGCTGGCTGATGGAGAAGCTGGACAAGGGTGGGCATCCCTCTTGATGGAAGCAAACACAGACACTGAGTTCTTCAGCTTCCTCCCTATTACATGGTAACAGATCTGGGCCTTATCGTTTCCTGCACTTTCTTTCTCTGAGCCTAGGGGAAAGTATACTTGGTGTGTACCACAACACGAGAAGCAGGGCAGTAAAGTGAAAATTAGAGGGACCTGGGTCCTGAAGAACTGATGTCCTGTTCGAGCACTTGTCCTCACCTACAAAGCAAGATTAGAGAGCTGCCCTCCCACCTCTGGGTGCATAGGCCACCTTGTGCAAGCACCTGACACCTGTGGGTTGCTATGATGAGGTACCAGATTTTGGAGAGAATCTGTACGTCTTTTTTGTAGTCATCCTTGGTCATGTGGCTTCCTTTCTGCATTGTAGATAATCTAATCTCATTAAAGTGGTTCTTGTGGGGATCTTCTTCATAAGGATCATTTTGGGTTGAATTCTCAGAAAACCATTTGAGTGTCTGATTTGGGCCAAGCCTTAAACTGTCTTACTCTCAGCTGTGAAAATTTTCTTTAAATGTCTTGAAATTTGCCTTCCTAAAACATAATGTTCAATTTACCCCAATCTAAACTCTTAGTGCACTTAGGATCTGTATAATTCATTGTAGCTCTGAATTATATTACCTTCTATATTTCACTCTGTTTCAAATACTATCTTAATTATAGTCACGTATGCATTAAGGGCAAGGACCCTATTTTAGACATTTGTGGGCCCACCATGCATGGCATTGTCCTAGACACAAAATGAATATAATCGACAAAACTATTTTATCTTGAACCCCTCAGACTTTAATTACATCATGAGACTGTGAGAGGGAATAAAGGAAACCTCATTTAAAATGGAGTCCAGGGCGCCTGGGTGGCTCAGATGGTTAAGTGTCTGCCTTCGGCTCAGGTCATGATCCCAGGGTCCTGGGATCGAGTCCTGCATCGGGCTCTCTGCTCCTTGGGAGCCTGCTTCTCCCTCTGCCTCTCTCTCTCTTTGTCTCTCATGAATAAAAAAAAAAAAAAAAAAAAAAAGTTTATTAAAATGGAGTCCAGATGCCAGAAGGGGGAGCTCTCATGGTGTACTACTTGTTGGCAGCCCCCTGAAGAACCAACAGGAAGAAGCCTATACCTTACCCTAGATAAAGGAAGATTCTTCTCCTTGCCCAGCAACAGCCCAGCCAATGAGAGACTGTCACAACTCAACCAACGAAAAGCCACTACACTCTGAACTCCCAGTTTACTCCAATGAACTTTTTGTTTATAATGACCCCTCCCAACTTCCTTACCCCTTTCCTCTACAAAAGAGTGTTCCTCTCCTTTGTTTCTGGAACTTGCCTGTGTTTCACCGTAGCTTTCTTCTCCTGAATTGTAATTCCTCTCCTATTCCTGAATAAACCCACTTTGCTGGTAAAGTAACTGGCTGTTTTATTTTCAAGATTGACAAGATCACAGAAACTCAGAATTGGGAGACCCTAAAATTTGTCAGGTAGTCCAGTTCCCCCACACAGCAAGAATTCCCTGTAGATGGCCATCCAACCTCTAAACACTCCCAGGATTGGAGAGCTCACCAGTCTGCAGGCAGTTTATTGTACTAGAGGATGGCTTTCTCTCCCCATCATCTTATCTCCCCCTTTTAAGAGAAAGATACACTGTCAAATTCCACTGCAGAAAGACAGAGGGCAAATCCTGCAAATTCTCCTCTGCCAAACTTGTGCCCACCCCACTGTAAATTGAATTCCCAAGGTGCCTCTCCAAATTCTGCAAAATCTGGCCCAGCCCCAGTTACTTGCTTTGAATCTTAGGCAAATTATGTCACCTTGCTACTTCTCAGTTTCTTCATCTGTAAATGGGGTAACAATTCCAACCTCACAGGTTGTTGTGGAGATTAAATAAAATAATGCACGTACACACTGTCTGGCCTATAGCAAGTATTCAGTAAATACTAGCTGGTGTAATTGGAGGGTAATAGCAGATGCTGTCCTGACTGGAATAAGGCAGGCTAGCCAAATAAGGCATCATGGTTGAGATAAACCTAGAACAGTACTTTTAAAGAAGAAAGGAGGGAGTTCAGGGACACCTGGGTGGCTCAGTCATGATCCCAGAGTCTTGGAATCAAGTCCTGCATCAGGCTCCTTGCTCAGCGGTGAGCCTGCTTCTCCCTTGGCCTGCTGCTCCCCCTGCTTGTGCTCTCTCTCTCTGACAAATAAATAAATAAAATCTTTTTAAAAAATAAAGAAAAGAAAGGAGGGAGTTCGAAGAAGAATAAGAGAGCATTTAGAAAGGAGTTTTGGATAGGAAAATGGAGTTTTCAGCTGAAGTGGAAAGCATAAATTTAAATGTTAGCAAGCAGAGGGTGAGGGGGTAGGATAAGCAGGACCACCTAGTTAAGTGCACAATCTGATGTGGAAGGGAACTGGAAGTCAATCTAGGGTTATGGGAAGTAGAATAATGGATCACAGCAGCAGGACTCAAAAAAGAGAAATCCTGCTACCATGTGAAGTTTAGACTGGAAGTCAAAAAGCAGACCAGGAGACAGTGGCTGGTTCAGTTGTGGAGGACTAATCTTAGACATCTGAGATCTCTTAGTTCCACTATCTATTTTCTTAATAGTTTTTGTTTTATCTTATCCTGGGCTTCCAGCTGGCATATGTAGCTGCCATCAGGATCGCTGGTCTGTAGAATCCCTATAGTCCCTAATCTAGTAAGTTGTTTCAAACCTATAATGGGCCCAAACCCAAATAATCAATCTAAACTCATCATTCATTCACTCACTTATTCATTTATTCACTAATACATCTATCCATCAAATAATCACACCAACCACTGATTTGTCTAGGTTCTGGAATATGCCTTAGAAATGAAGAAGAAGTAGCCATTGCTTTTAAGGGGTTTATAGTCTTCTGGGATAAACAGATGCGCAAATAACTCTTTAAACTAGACAGATTCTAAGTACCACAAGAGAGGAATGAACAAAATTCTATGCCAGGGGTTGAAAACTGGGAGCAAATCAGGCAGTATCTGGCCAGCAAATGTTTTGTTTGGCCCACATGGTGTTTTATTTCAGTTTTAGATTAGTTGCCAACACTTAAAAATTAGGGCATTTCACATAAAAACCCAAACTCATAGCTTCTGGTAAAAACAGGAAGATCTGAGCACACTAGGCCAAATTCCTGTAGGGTGGTAATTGGCAGGAGCTGAGCAACAGCTGCCCTTTTTAGGCAGAGCATGAGCTCTCTCGTTTGCCACACTCCTTGCCACTCCCTTTTACTCTCTGACATGAAAGTCAAAGGTGCTAGTTATCAGCAGCTTGTGGTGGGTACTTTCATAATAGAGTTAAGAAAAAAGTAAAAAGAATTCTTATTTATTTTTTAATTATTATTTTTAAGGAGACTCCATGCTGAGCATGGGGCCTGAATGTGGGGCTTGAACTCAGGACCCTGAGACTGAGAACTGAGCTGAAATCAAAAGTTGGGCATTTAACCAACTGAGCCACCCAGGTGCCCAAAAAGAATTTTTTTTAAACTCAAATTTCTATTAAAAGTAGAAGTGACAGATAAACTGGTAGGGCTATATGTTTCAAGAAAAGTGGGGTGCAAAATAGCATACTACTCCTAGGAAAGACAATTCCTTGAGTTTAAGATGCAAATAAACATCTCCCATTATATTGCCTGCCTGACTCCTGCAGGCATTTGGGTTTGCAACCTCTGTAACATGAGGAAAAATTAATGTAGTAGCTAACAGTATTGGCTTTGGAGTGAGGAAAAAAGCTGGCTCCACCACTTACTTGCTGTGTGACCTTGGCGAATTAATTACCCTCTTTGTGTTTCAGTTTCCTTTTAAGTAAATGAGAGGTAATTACAGTAACTAGCTCAGAGGGCTACTGTGAAATGACAATGAGATAAAAGACATGAAGTTCTTAGCCAGGGCCTGGTGTGTAGAAAGCATTAGCTATTACTAGTGCAGACTACAGAAGAGAGAGAAACCATATCCGAAGGGAACATTACAGAATGTTTATAATTTCAATGTAAGGAGATGAGGAAAGAAGGCATGCTTTCTGACACAGACAAGAGAGGGAATGTTAAAGGTCCTATTCCACTGGCCAAAACAGAGTCTGCACCAGGAAGCTGAAAAGATCAGCCTGGAAGATTTTTAAGGTCAGGCTGGGGGAACTATCCAATAAGTCAGTATTTCCCCAAATGTTTCATTGTATGATGGATTTAGCTGATAAAAATGGAATACGACATTAACATCGACTCGTAAGGCGAGAAAATCATTCTCTTTTGATTCTCTTTCAAACCTTCTAATTAAGGATAGGAGAAAAGTCTTGCTCTGATGCTATTCACCTCAAACACCTCTTGGACCACACTTTCTAAATATCCAGTTCTTCAGGACAGTAGACAAGAGGCTTAAAAGCTTCCTAGCAACAGTATCTAACTACAACTTAATAACACCGTTTTGTTTCTCCCAACTTTGAGTTTCGCATTTATCCCACAGCAAGTGATACTGACGTTCAAACATGGAGCAATAAAGTTTCCTTGTAAAATCATAAAGTGTAAAATCATATTTGAGTGAAAATCAGTGAGACAATTCAGAGAAAAACGCCAAGTTTATGTGCATGTGGCAAAAATTGTGACGTTTCTGACAAACACTGTCGTGGGTAGTAAGATGAAGCCAGGACGGATTCTGTGTAAAATCGCCCCGACAGGCCACCACCTCATCCGTGGTAAACCCCCTAGCTCCCTCTCCAGGCCTCAGTTTCTCCATCCGCAAAAGGGTGGGAGGGCGACCCTCCAGTTGCTCAGACCTAGGGTTCAGGTCCTCAGCCCGGGCCATAGGCCCGTTGCCCCTGGCAACCACGGGGGTTTCCGCCAAGGTTCCCGCCATCCCCGCCAGCGCTCGGCCTCCCGCTCCTCCCGGACTGCCCGGCTCCTCACCACTGCTCGGCTTTATCTCTCCACGTCAACACGGCCCTCATCGCGGCTTCCCTGACGCCTCAGGCCCCTCCTCCCGCCTCAGCAACAGGCCCCACTCCGCCAGCCACTTTGGTTACCTGCGCTACCCCTGGCAACACACATGCGCAGTGAGCCTCGTGCGCGCAGCCAAATTCCGAGTGCGCAGGCCTAAAAGGCAGGGCTAGGAAAGGAGCAAAAGCGAAGATGGAACGGAGCCTAGGAGTCTGCGCAACTAAGGCGCGCGCGACTGGTCGGAATGGGCGGAGGGCGATACGTCTTCCTCGGCGAAGGATTTGATTGGCTGAGCCGTGAAAATGGCGGCTGTGGACAACTGGGTGGCCGGAAAGCTGCTGTGGAGTCTGACAAGCTTTCACCGCTTTAGGCTCTTGATTTCAGCCTAGCGTTCTGAGCTGAAGAAGTTTTCGCATCTGATTCTGCTCCGCTCCTCGGGCGTCGCACCCTCTCGGCCATTGCTGCTGTCGAAGCCCCCCCTGAAGGGCATGGCTGGGATGGAGAGTCCGAGCCTGGGGGACTGCGGAGCTGCCCCCTCGGTCACCTCCAGTGAGCGCTCAGCGTCAGACCGGCCTTGTGACCTCCGGCAAGTTATAGTCCCCTTTCGGGACTCATTTTCACCATCTGTAAAATGGGAGCGGGCTGGGGTGCGTAGAAGGTGGATGGGCCTTTCTAACCTAGGATCGACAGATCTCGAGACCCACAGGGTTAGTTACTTGGAGCAGTGGCTGTAGCTCGGGAACTCTTCCAGTGGGTTCAGTCAGCCCTGGGGTGCATCCTGCTTCGTTAGCCGGAATGACGAAGGAGCTGGAAGAAGCAGAGAGGTTTTATGCAAGGGGTGCAAGGAGAGGTCAGCTTGGGCTGGAGGATCCTAGGAAGACCTTGGAGGAGATGTCATGTTAAGCAGCCAAGGGTGCCCCCAAAATGGGTCCTATAAGAAGTTACAGAGGCGGGGTGCCTGGGTGGCTCAGTCGGTTAAGTGGCTGCCTTCGGCTCAGGTCGTGATTCCAAGGTCCTGGAATCGAACCCCGCATCCGACTCCCTGCTTAGCGGGAAGCCTGCTTCTCCCTCTCACACTCCCCCTACTTTTGTTCCCTCTTTCGGTGTATCTCTCTCTCTGTCAAATAAATAAAATCTTAAAAAAGAAAAAAAAAAGGTTACAGAGGCAGCCACAGGCATGTATCCTGTGGCCAGGGCCTGGTGCGTAGTAAGCATCACTTATTTGGGGAGAAGGAGGGTGTCTCACTGACTCTTCTAAGCAGTTCTGTTGATCCCAGGTTAAGAGCTCATCTATTGGTTCATATTTTTAAATTTATGCCAAGTGTCACCAGAAATTTTTATAATAGCCCTGTTCAGTAATTAACAACAACAAAAAGTTTCTAGGGAATAGCTTGAGCTTTTCATTGTGCAGAGACTTCCAACTCTTTGTAACCCATGTTGGAGGACAGGAAGATATTCACATAGCATAAGACTGGTCCATACTGATTTTAATCTCTCCTGTAGTCTGAATTTTAGTCCATATGGTTCCTGCTCTGTCATGGATTGAAATTGAATAAGCAGAGGAAAATAAATTTTAAATGAGCTGATCACTTGTACTTTGTTTTTTTCAGCGAGGAAGATGGTGCTCTGGGATCGGAAAGAGTGGGAGAAGATGAGAAGCAAGTGGTAATAAAAAGTAGCAGTGAGTGTAATACCCTACTGCAAGAATCCATTGCTTCTGCTCAGACTGGTGATACTACAATGACAGAATGCCATAAGTCTGTCCCATGCGGATGGGAAAGAGTTGTGAAGCAAAGGTTATCAGGGAAAACAGCAGGAAGATATGATGTATATTTTATCAGGTGAGCATGCAAGACGGTACAGATAGTACAGACAAATAATTTTATCTAGACAGGTATTGGGAAAGCATCACAGAAATCTTGGCTTTTTTCTGTTCTTACCAGAAATCGTTATAGATTTTATTCCTTGAGTGTCACTGGTTAGTTATATCAAGTGATTTGGGGATAAGTACATATATCTTCCGCAAACTGTTGCCCTTAAATTTGTAAATAATTGTAAAATTATTTTATACTATCATAGAGGAAACTATTTAAAAGTACCACTTTATTACTTTTTTTTGTAATTTTTTTTTTTTTTTTTGATTCAGGTTGCTTTATTTTATTGTTTAATGTGGACCAGGCATACTATTCTCACTGAGTCACACAGATTGTTCTATTTTATTGGCATCCATTCTTATTTTTATTTATTTTTTATTTTTTATTTTTTTTTATTCTTATGTTAATCCCCATACATTACATCATTAGTTTTAGATGAAGTGTTCCATGATTCATTGTTTGTGCATAACACCCAGTGCTCCATGCAGAATGTGCCCTCAATACCCACCACCAGGCTAACTTTTTTTTGTAATTTTAAATGACAAATACCCATGGCAACATTTGGAAATTATTAATTAAAAATCTGAAATATGGTCCAATTCTTTTTAAGGTCACTTTTATTTACTAGCAATAAGTTTTCTTTAATATCATTTTCTAGCCCACAAGGACTGAAGTTCAGATCCAAAAGTTCACTTGCTAAATACCTTCACAAAAATGAAGAGACTTCTCTTACGCCAGAAGATTTTGATTTTACTGTACTTTCTAAAAGGGGCATCAAGTCCAGATATAAAAACTGCAGCATCGCTCCTCTGACATCCCAAATGCAAAATGAAAGTAATAGTTCAAACCGGAACCTCAGGACACGAAGCTGGTGGAAAAAAGATGTCTTTCCTCTACCAAGTGGTAGTTTGGAATTGCAAAATAGCAGAGGACTGTCTAACTTTAAAGAAGATGAGGGTGTTAATGATGTTGACTCCAGAAAGGTTAGAAAGCCCAAAGGAAAGGTGACTATTTTGAAAGGAATTCAAATTAAGAAAACTAAAACACGGTGCCGGAAGGGTTTTCCAGATTCTGCTCAAAGTAATAAGAAAAGAAAATCTGAGTATAAAAAGGCAGATGCTGAAAGTGAACCTGTTGTGCAAGAAAGTCAGCTTGATAAAACACTCTCCATTTCTGATGCTGGAGCAAGCAACAAGACCCTCAGTGTAACCAGTGAAGAAAAGAGGCTTGTAAAAGAACAATCATTGAGTTCAGGATCAAATTTTTGTTGTCAACAAATAACTTCTGGCATCATAAACAAATTAAGTTCAACTGAAGAAGCAGAACACAACAAGAATTGTGAGGAAACCTTTTTAGAATCTGAGGAAATAAAAGTAGAAGTTGGGGAAAGGAAGGAACATTTGCATACCGACGTTTTAAAATGTGGCTCTGAAATGGACAACAACTGCTCACAAACCGAGAAAGACTCTATTTCTGTGAAAATATGTCAAGGTATTCAGAGCACTAAAGCTGCTAATGAACACGTGATGAATTTATACTTCCATATACTGTATTTCATCCCTGTACCCAGTTAGGATGTGGGAATAGAACAAAGAAATAGGACTAAATACCAGATACATTGTACCAGTTGATCCTATTACCTTATTTAACTGATCTTCAAACCCCTTCCTATAGCATAGGTGGAATTGGCTGGCTACCGCCTTGCTAACCCCAGCTCAGGAGATTGTGCCATTTACAGCTGCTATCATCTCTCCCTGGTGCAATAGCTGGGACTCTCCTCAACAGTGCTTTCCCTTCCCATCTTCTTTCCAGCCAGTAATATTACAGCTTTAGGGAAAATGAAACGCTTCACTTGTGAAAAGGTTTGGGGAAGACTCCTTTTAATGCCTAAACGGGTTGAGAATAGTCTGTGTCTACCCTTTTGCACCCCTCCTCTTATTTATTCCTGATGTGTGACTTCCAATTTCAGTTTGTACTTATCATAGTCATTTTTATCTTCTATTATAATGTAATGCTTTTCTAAATGCTTTAGAGCTCTAAATAATTCAAAACTGTATTCACATAGTTCATCTATTATTTGTAATATGCTCTTAATACAGAGTTCAGAGCTTAGCAGTATTGCCTTTATAATACCTCAGTGAATAAAAAATAAAAAGAAGACCTTTTGAGCAGCCCTGTATTAGTTATTCATTATGCCATTATGGTATAATGAATAACTCCTTCAAAGAAGAAGAAGAATTTTACTTAAAGTCCTGTCAGGAGACAGCCTGGACAAATTGGTGGAGCAGGGGGTTAGACTTGATTTCTGTTCTCAGTTCCACTCATGATTTTATGTCTTTGCTGTGCCTGGAATTCCTTTACCTTTAATAGAAAATGACCATATATACCTAGGAACTGCTTAAGAATTCAAGTCTCTCCTTTAAAGACTTTAAGCTTCTTAGAGCTTTGAGGTTTATGTAGCTTTATTGCTAGTATAATGGACAAATAAAATACTAAAAACATCCTTTTGTGACCAAAACAGAAATATCCTATTCATCCTATACATAAAGAAGTCTAGTTCTCAGCACAAGATGAAGTACCCTGAGTTTAAGAAGTGTCTAATGGAATTGTAAAGACTTTCCCGTTGGCTTAGTTGGAAATTGAAAAGTAAACTGAGCTTCAGTCTCCTACTAATAAAGGACGCTAGTTAATAATTATTTATAGGAACCCACAGAAGAAATTATCATGTAGCACTTAGTAAGAGTACTTTCTTTTGACCTCTTTTTTTACTTTCTACTAGGCTTTGCCTATTCGAACTAGAATAGCAAAAAACAGTAGCTAATTATCTGGAGAGCTGGATACCTGTCCCAATCTATAATTAGTCCCACTTTCATTTGGGGATTGTTGTTTAATTTCTAAGCCTTAGTTTGTTTATCTGTAAAATGGAGGTAATAATCCTCACCAGTCCAGTTTTTCACATCAAGAATATTGCAAAGTAAAATGAGAAGTGAAAAAGATGGCTTCACGCTATATAACTGCCAAGGTATTATTAACTGACATTCAAATTTAGAGGGTAAGGCTATGGAGAGTATTAAATGTGATGATTTTAGAAACTTGGGAAGCCTGATAATGCTGGTCAGGTAGTCTGTTATGTTAACTGAGCTTCCCAGTAGATAGTGGTCTCAGTAGTCCAAGGTTCAAATCTTAGGTTTTTCAGTAGGTTTTGTTTTGTCTGTGTCCTTTTTTGTTTTTTAAGTGTAAAAATATTCACTGCAGAAATTTTGGAAAATATAAAAAATTAAAGGAGAAAAAAATTAGCAAAAACCATTATACCATTTTGGTTTATTTCATTCTAATCTCTGTTTCTCTTTTTTCTTTCTTTATTAAATTGGGATCATATGTAGACTATTGCATTTTCACTTAAAAAGTTAAGGACATGGGGGAAAATATTCATGATATAGTCTCAAGATGTTTAATGACCACATTGTACAAATGTGTCATAATTTAAAATATTCCATATTATTTCTAATTTTTTAGTACTATGAACTCTGAACATAAATCATAGAGTACTAGTGTAACAGAGTGGTTAAAGTTATGGACTTAGGAGCTGGACTGCCTGGATTTGAATTTCCGCTCTGACACTAACTGTGGGACCCTGGCCATGTTACTAAATTTATCTGTACTCACTCAATATCCTTATCTGTGAGGTGAAAGTAAATAGTACCTAGCTTGTAGGTCATTAGTGGGATTAAGTTGGTTAATTTTTGTAAAGTGCTTAGAATAGTACCTGGCCAGTATTAAATGCTTTATAATAGTAGTGTGTTGTTATTTGCACTCCTGAATATTTCTCTAGGCTAAGCCATAGCTTCTATAAACAATGTTCACTATTCCTTTTCAGAAGATACCATTCCACGGACACAAATAGAAAAAAGGAAAACAAGCCTATATTTTTCCAGCAAATATAACAGAGAAGGTATCTCTTTCCTAATCAGAAAATTAGATTTTAAATCTGTTTCAGGTGTTCAGCTCTGATGCAGTGTGTTTGTTTAGCTCTTAGCCGCCCTCGACGCAAAGCCTTTAAGAAGTGGACACCTCCCCGGTCACCTTTTAATCTTGTCCAGGAAACACTTTTCCACGATCCATGGAAGCTCCTCATTGCTACCATATTTCTCAACCGGACCTCAGGTTTGTAGATTATTTTCATCTTTATCTTAGAGACAGTGTGATGAGGAAAAAGGGCACTGGATTCATTAGGAGGTCTGGGTTCAAGTTTAACTTTGAGTCTGTGTGACCTCAGGCAAGGACTTTCCCTTTCAGCCCTCAAACTTTTCACCCATGAGAAGGTTAGACTAGATGACATCCAAAGCCTTTTTAAGCACTACGGAACAGATTGTCATTTATTTTCTACTTCCAAACGAGTTTTGGTCAGCAGTGAAAATCAGTTACTTAACATTCCTCCACCCTCTGTCATGTGTAAAAGCATTTCTTTTTCATGGAATGCTTTCTTTAATGTCATTGGCACTTCATATTCCATATGCTTTTATACTAGTTATCTGATGACTGGATTATTTGAAAACTAATAATCAGGCAAGGCTAGGTATCAGTATGATTTAGCCATACTATTAGCCAAACAGCTGATAGATAGTGTTGACTTTTGACTCTGAAGGTGGTTGCCTTTTCAGGTAATGGCTTCTCCGCAGGGGTTTAAAAAAAAACAAAACAAAAACCCTCTATATGAGATTTCTAGATGAGGAAGTACCTGAACTTAAAAACAGCCCATCTGGAGGCTTGTAATCACAGTTACTTTTACTTCCCAGGCAAAATGGCAATCCCTGTGCTCTGGGAGTTTCTGGAGAAGTACCCTTCGGCTGAGGTAGCAAGAACCGCAGACTGGAGAGATGTGTCAGAACTTCTTAAACCTCTTGGTCTCTACGATCTTCGAGCAAAAACCATTATCAAGTTCTCAGGTACTTTCCTGTATACCCAAAGGAAAGAACATAAACTGCCTATTTAAGAGAGCCACACCTTAAACTTTAATGTCCTTGCATGCTACATTAATTGAGGTCATTCAGCTCAAGCACTGAAGGCATTTAAAAACAGTCCGCTTGCCCCAAACCACAGTCCCTCACCGACCCAAGCAATAAATCTTTGCCCAACACTGGGACAGGTCATCTGGGCAGGATTAGAGGAAGAAGTCAGTGAAGCAGAATGCCCTGTTGACCATAAGGACTTTGCCTCTGTCTAGTTAGCACAGCACAAAATAATAATGGTTAGTAAGTGGCAGGTGAGAGGTTCAGATGGGGTGCTGCGGGAAATCAGAAGAGAGAGCCATCAGAACTGGGGTTGTTAGGAAAGACTTTTTGCTGTCCCTTTCTGCCATTCTCACCATCTAGCTCTGTATCACCACATATTTAGGGAAAGTATCTTTCTAGAGGCTGACCTGATCTGTGGGGTGTTGTATTTTCAGATGAATATCTGACAAAGCAGTGGAGGTATCCGATTGAGCTTCATGGGATTGGCAAATACGGCAACGACTCTTACCGAATTTTTTGCGTCAATGAGTGGAAGCAGGTGAGACCCACTCCCAGCCATAACATCTCCAGCATATTTTGTCTCTGAGGCAGAATAAGTCCATCCTTAGAGCTAAAACTATTTCTTGGGCACAGTTTTGTTCCAAGCTTGAGGGGCACGTGGTGGCATGGGTCTTTTGGCAGCAGGGAGAGGCTCCAGAGATACTCGCAACTCCGTAAAGACTCCTTGGTGTGGCCTCTGACTGACCTCCAGCAGTTTGTCACTTCTGGCCCTGTGCTGTCATTCTCATTCATGTGTGGTCTCTAAGCCTGACCTGGTTCTCCTCCTGTCACAGTCATACTAGCCTTCAGAAATATACCACTGAAGGAAAGCAGGCAGGTTTGGGCTTGGAAGGTATGCTTGTTGGGTTTCTCCTACTGGTCTCAGACTGCTTTTATGGTAACTGGGCCCTACTTCAGCTACCCAGTCAACTGAGTATGCCCTGCCCACAGATATCCAGAGGGTGTCCTAGCAGCAGTGGTACCGCCAGGTGGCCCAGTACACTGCCCTCTTGGTCTGTGACTCACCTTAAAGCATTCAGCCAGTAGGTCTGGCCAAGCCCATCCCTGCTCCACCGTTGATTGTGATCTGAGCAATCCATGTAACTCTCAGGGTCTATAACCTCCTTCTGGGAAATGGTATATTAGTACTTGACTCATGTTATCACCACCCCACATGGTAGGTCACGGTGAAGATCAGTACTAAATTGGAAAGTACTTTGTGAAGGATTACCTTAATGTAAGGTATAGTTTTAAGCATTCATGAAGCCAGTTAGGCTAAAGGTTATAATTTTCAGGTATGCTATCATAAGGTATTTTTCCCCTACCGTACCTTTAAAAAGCCCATTTAAAAAATGTATTTCTGACGAACTTATATAAGGCTTCTGTCTCCTAATGTGTTGTATTTCTTCCAGGTGCACCCTGAAGACCATAAGTTAAATAAATATCATGACTGGCTTTGGGAAAATCATGAAAAATTAAGTCTGTCTTAAAATTCTTCGAAATTTTCAAACTCATTTTTTATACATTACCTTGCACTTGATTCTTAAGAGCTCCATTAACCACAACCAACTGCCTTTACAGGTATATAGATTGTAATTAGTCCAACTAGAAATATAATGTAAGTTTTCTTAATGTGTGTAACACTGGTAGATCTTTGCTACTGAACGTACTAGAACATGTTTTGAGATTTTTTTTTTTAAATAAATTGTTATTTGACAAGAATCCTAAAAATGTAAATGACTTTTCCAATAATAAAATGTGATTCAAAGTTGAAAAAAAAACTTTCATAAGTTCTCAGTAATACAAAGCAGATTTCTATCATTGTTGCTTAAGGAAAGATTGAATTTTCTGTTCTCTTTCTATAAAAATGGAATTACACAGTTGTTATATAAGATGCAATCAAAGAGTTTACAGCCAAATATGTAAGAAAAGATATTATAGGGTATGTTAGGCAGTTAATTTATATTTTTATATTTTACTTAAAAAAAAGGTAACAATAAGATTCTTTTGTCATCATGTGTACTTGACGACTCTGTTTTAGCATCCATTTGATAACCTGTGAATATCTGCCTGCAGCTTTGTTTCAGAGTGTCAGCTTCTGGCTCATGCATTTTACCTTGACCCCCTTGTGAAAGCTCGAACATTTACCCATCTCTCAACCTGATGGAGGACAGGACCTTCTAAGTTTTGTATCTTTTTTTTTTAAGATTTTATCCATTTATTGGAGAGGGAGAAGCAGGCTTCCCACCGAGCAGGGAGCCCAGTGCCAGGGCTTGATCCCAGGACCCTGGGATCTTGACCTGAGCCAAAGGCAGACACTTAACCAACCGAGCCACCCAAGCGCCCCTTGTGCCATTTTTAATACAGGTATTACAATGTTGTAGCTCAAATACTGAAACATTTACCTTAGAAAGAACTCATCAAACAACAATAACAGAAAATCCCAAGTTGTTAAGTCTCATTTACCAATTGCCATTTTAAGGTATAATTTGAAAATTAAATTGATTGAAGAAATGAAAAGTAAATTGTTGGGGGGGAAATCGGAGGGGGAAACAAACCATGAGAGACTATGGACTCCGAGAAACAAACTGAGGGTTCTAGAGGGGAGGGGGGTGGGGGATGGGTTAGCCTGGTGATGGGTATTAAGAAGGGCACGTATTGCATGGAGCAGTGGGTGTTATACACACAATGAATCATGGATCACTACATCAAAAACTAATGATGTACTGTATGGTGACTAACATAAAATAAAAATTTTTTTTTAATTTTTAAAAATTAAAAAAAAAAATAAATTGTTAGGGAAACTACCTTTGTGGTCGGGTGGAGTGTGCTGTAGGACAAGTTGGTTGTTTCCACTTTAGTGAGCTAGTTTCAGTTTTTGGAGAGAGAGAAGGATTTTGACCAGAGAACGGGAAAACTGGCCATATCCCCCCCAACAAGGCAAACACCCACTTTATAACATCCCATCACATCTTTATTTAGCAATCCTCAACATAGCATTTACTAAATGCAAACCCTGTGCTTGTGAGAGACACAAAGATGAAAAGGTTCTGTAAAGGGGTGCCTGGCTGGCTCAATCAGTAGAGCATGTAACTCTTGATCTCAGGTTTGTGAGTTGGAACCCCCCGTTGGGTGTAGAGATTACTTAAAATAAGATCTTTGGGAAAAAAAAAAAAAAGGTTCTGTAGAGACATGTGATCTCAGGGAGAGAGAAAGGCACACAAAATAATGGAAGGGAACAAAAGGAGTAAGTTGTAGGGGCAAGATGCCCAAACCCTGCAGCTAAGAGTATAGAGGGCCCTCTGAAACGCTGGGCCCCAGCTGGGATTGGGGGCTAAGGCAAGCTCACCAAGCCTAGGACATCAGGTGTGGCTGAATGGCAGGGCCTGCGGTCAGATACCCTGGGGAGTATGAGCCTGTGTGGACACAGCAAGGGAGCTCCAGCCGTGGCCATATCTGGCTTTTCTCCTTTGGTGCAGGTGAGGTCGCCTGCCCTCTGTACCTGTTTCCTCATCTCTTTCAAAAGTGATAGTGAGGCTATCACCACTCATAATAACTTACACAGTTATTATAATGATTATTGAGTTAATGCATGTAATTGCTTAAACGGAGCCTGGCTTATAAAAGTGCTGTTAATGTGGCTCATAGGGATGGTCTGAGTGACTACCTCAGGTTGAGAGGGTCACAAAGATAATACAATTCGTTGAAGATGGTACCTTATGCAGACTGAGCGCTCAAGTGTTTGTTTTTTAAAACTTTTTATTGAGACAAAATTCACATAATATAAAATTCATCATTTAATCATTTTAAAGTATACAATTAAATGATTTTTAGTACACTCAGCAATGTTGTGCAGCCATCATCACTAACTCTAAAACATTTCCAACCCATTAAGAAGAAACCCCGTGCCTGTTAGCAGTCAAACCCAAAGCCACACACCTCACCTCCAGCCTCTGGCTATTGCCAATCTGCTTTCTGTGTTTATAGATTTGCCTGTTCTGGGCATATCTTATAAATAGAATAATATGTGACCTTTTGTGTCTGGCTTCTTTCGCTTAACATAATGTTTTAAAGGTTCATCTGTATTGTAGCATGCATCAGTACTTAACTTTTTTTTTTTTTTAATATTTATTTGACAGAGAGAGAGATAGCGAGAGCAGGAACACAAGCAGGGGGAGTGGGAGAGGGAGAAGCAGGCTTCCCGCCCAGCAGGGAGCCCCATACGGGTTTCCATCCCAGGACCCCAGGATCATGACCTGAGCCCAAGGCAGATGCCCCAGTACTTAACTTTTTTATGACATTCCATTGTGTGGACAGAGCACATTTTGTTTATACATTTATCAGTTGATGGGCATTTCAAGTGTATATTATTAATATTCCTGTTATCAGGTTTTGTATTTCTAAGCCATGGCACCCTGTCATTAGGGGGCAAAGCATACTGCTTCTATTTGGCCAAGACTCTGGGTTTCTACCACCCCTCTGGAGGAGGCAGGGCCTGTTCCTTGGATGAAAAGGAAAGACGTGGAGGCCGGCTCAAGATCCTACAGCTTTCAGGACAACCAGGGATTTATTACACCAGGTTCAGGGGCCACTGGGCCATACTAAGAAATCCTGTCTTTCGCCAAGCTAGGAATTCTGCATGGCTGCGATTGCCTCTCAGGACCCGCAAAAGGAGAAGCACGGGGCATTTGGGAGTGGGAGGGTCTGCCTCCGCAACCCTCCTCCTCCCGCGGACTTCGGAGCGTGGCAGCGTTCAGCCAATCAGCGCAGGGCGTCTGTAGTCCTGGCAACAGTAGCTTCTAAGCTTGAGACTTCAGGGTCTCTTGCAAAATTTGGAATTACTGTTTTTTGGTGCTCCCACGCAAGCGCGCGCGCGCGCGCACACACACACACACACACACACACGCATTCATACACACTCTTCAGCGCCCGCCCGCGACGCTGTGACCATGGACGACGATTCCCAGGAAACGAATGAGTCTCTGTTCCTGTCGCTGCTCGGTAAGCTCCAGGGAAGCAGCGCCGTGCAGATGCGTGCAAGTGGGGTGAGGGCAAGGACGGGGGCAAATATCTCATTGTGCCGTCCCCCCCTCTAGATGAGGGGTTGCCAAGGAGTCGGGGGCAGGTCATGCACATTTCTCAGATTTCCATGCCCAGGCTGGAGGTGTGGGCCAAGTTGCCTTGGTCTGAAATCAGAGGTCCAATCTTTGAGCCCGGGAAAGACATCCACAGCCCTCTGGCTCGCCCTCTGCCCCACTTCTCTGCTGGATATTAATGTATTGGGTACTGGAGAAGCATGGAGAAAGCTATCAGTCCTCAAACCTTCCACGATAGCCTGCTGCTGCAAAGCCCTGCAACTTCAGAGGTGAAGGACAGGCAGATAAATGGATAATTACAGAATAAAGGGTGGATGCCAGGCCTGGGGATGACACCCAGGAATAAAAGGTCTGCTAAGTGTAGAGGATGGAGAGGAACAGTTCCAAGGTTCTGGAAGAGATCTTTACACTGGGGTCTAAATTAAGGATACAAGGAGTTCTCCATGCCAAAATGGGGAGGAAAGGCATTCCAGGCCAATAGAACCACATGCAAAGAGGCTCAGACATATGGTGTCTTCAGGAAATTGCTGGTAATTTGAGTGTTACTGGGGATGAGAGTGAGAGAGGTCAGAAGGGGCAAGATCATGAAAGAACTTGTGAGTTAAGAGATGGAGAAGCCACTGGGAATGACAGTATTGTATTGGGAGCATCAGCAAATGCAGAGTGAATAGGCAGACTCGGAATACTGGAAGCACAGATTGATGAGATCTGGGGCTGTCCAAAATATCCAGACCAAAGATACTGAGAGGTGAGGGAGCGTGGTCAGGCTAGAGGGGACTAGAGGGACTCGGGGGCTGAGTGAATAGGAAACATGAAAAGAACAATCCAAGATGATGCTCAGGTTGGTAGCTAGGGTGACCTAGAGATGGAGGTGGCTTTCACAGAGATCAGGAACCTAACAGGAGGAACAGATTCAGTGGAGACAGGACATGGAGATCAGTGCAGTCTTCACTGGTTGAGTCTGAGATACTTGTAGGCCATCCAAGTGGAGATGCTTTAGGAGCAAGTGTATAGAAAGTTGCAGCTAATTTCAAGTCATAAATATTGGTGTGGGTGTCCTCAGCATAGAGAAGGTCACAGAAACACGAGAGTAGGGGAGATTGTTTGAAAAAAAGAAGAAAGCCCAGGTATAAACCTGGAAGGCACCAATTTTAAGGGGTGGGCAGGAAAAGAGAAGCCAAACAGCAAGTGGCTTGAGAGGTAGGATGGAACTTAGGGAGAGATTTGAATCAGAGCCAAGACAAGACAATTTCAAGAGAGTTGAATTGTCTCCAGATACCTGAAGGGCTGTCCCACTAAAGAGGGAACAAATGCGTTTTCTGGGGCATCAATGGGGAGGACTAGGACCAACGGAAATTCCAGGGAAATGAAATCTGGGTCAATATAGGGAAGTCTTTTCTAGCAATCAGAATTAGGCATCCACAAGGCAAAGTAGAGAACTCCCTGTCGCCAGAGGTGTATACAAGCAGAGGTAAAATCTGCCAGGGTCATTGCAGAAAAGAGTTCCCTGACCTGGGAAGGCAAGTGGACTAGTTAGCTTCTGAAAGCTGTCCTCACAATCTCTTGGGGACATTTTCACACAGTCTCTACCCACAACTATGTGGTGACATCTTTTACTATAAGAGCCCACATCACTTTCCTACCAATGGACACAGGACCCCAAAGATCACTAGAATGGAAGCTCTGTGGTGTGGTGGGCATGTGACCTTTGATAGGGTAGTCAGGGTGACTTTGGGGGGATGCACTTGGGCTGAGAACCATATGGTGAAAAGGACGCAGCCAGGGGAGATCTTGGGGAATCCCATGCTCTTCAGAGGGCACAGCAAATGCCAAAACCAAGTTGGGACAGAGCTAGGAGAGTTGGACAAAGAGAAAGCAGGCCTGCACAGCTGGAGCAAAGTAAGCAAGGGGGAGAGAAGTGGGAGCAGGACCCAGGTGAGGACAGTGGTGTAGGCCATTGCAGGAGGGGGTTGCTTATTCTAGGGGCACTGAGAAGCCATTTCAGTGAAGCCATTGAAGGGTTTCAGAGGGGAGTGACTCGTGACTCTTCTGGCTAAGGGAAGATCATGGATTTGGGGTCTAGTGAGGACCCAGTGGCAGTGGCAAGGCCAAGGAGGAGCATATTTTGAGTGTGTGCCCATGGTTGACGTGGTAAAGTTTAAACCCCTTAATCTGGCATTCAAGATGATTCCAACTTCATTTCCCATTAACTTCCTCCTTCACACACAATGTGCTTCCAACTCGTGGAACTATAGTAACCCTAAAATCTCCAAAGCCCACCCCTAAACTTTCCCCACGCTGGCCCCTCCACCCCTGAAATCTGAATCCTTCTTGAAGGCACATGTCAATGCCTCCTCCTTCACAATGACCTCCCGGGTTCCTCCATCAGCATTTCTCCCCCAACTGAGAGCATCTTGTTACCCCTCTGGTTACCCCACCTTGTTCCATGCCAGTGCTCTGTGGTTGGGCATCCAGCCTCATTTGGATCTGCACCTGACCATGCCAAGTACTGCATGATTCTCAGCAAATACTGGTCTGATGAATGGCTACATTCTCAGCTATACCCAGCTTCTTGTCCTCATAGAAATGATAAATGGGTTGTTAAGAAGTGCTCACTTCTGTCCACATTAATGTATACTCATTATTTTGTGACCATGAAAGAAATACATGGGCATTGTAAGGAGACGTAACAAATGTCCTGAATGTTCACTTTGTGCCAGGCTGGGCACCAGGGATACATGGGAACTAGGACACAGTCCTTAACATTGGAAAGCCCACAGGCTGTTGGGAGAGAAAGACTCAGAAAGCATCTTCATCCAGAAAAATATGGTAAATGCTATGATGGGGATGGGCATGGGTGCTATGGGAACCCAGAGAGGGCATGAGGGTGGTGGTGGGGGGGAAGGCTTCAGGAGATGGTGATGCCTAACCTAAGTCTCGATGAGCATTCCAGAGAGAGGAAATAGCATGTGGCCAGGGCAAGGGGACCAAGGAACTGTAGTCAGCTCAGTTTTGGGGTACAAATACAGGGTGAGCCCAGAAGGAACAAGAGAAGGAGCGCATTAGAGAGGCTGGCAGAGGTGGGTAGGTCTGGTGGGGCCAGATTAAGGAGATTGAATTTTATTTTGGAGGCAATGAAAGGGTTTTAAAGCAGGGGAGTTTGGGTTTTAGAAGGAAAATATGGTGACAATATTTTTAATAATAATGTTATATCCCTACTGAATTTTAGAACATATCTGTTATTCATTTGATCTATCCCAGCTCTGCTACTAATCAACTGTGTGACCTTGGGCCTCTCAGGGCCTTAGTGCCCTTGTCTGTAAAATGGTATAATCTTAGAGCTGACCTGTTAGGTCTGTCCATTTGACATCCACTCATTCACCAAATAATTACTGAGCTCCCTCCATATGTTGGCATGTGGAGGTGCTGGGGCTCCAGCAGGGAACAAGAGAGATGAGGTCCCAGTCCATAGTCTATTGAAAAAATAAACATCAACCAAGTAATTACACCAGGGATTTCAAACACAAATGTCTGCTTGAAGCACACATTTAATAAATGAACTGATGTGTATTTGAGACAACAGAGAATGGTAGGGACTACGGAGAGGGCATGCCCCAGCCTAAAGTAACTCAAGCTGGAAAATTTTAAGGAATATGTCAAACAAAACAGGACCCCAAGCCTCATTCAGCATGAGGGCCACCTAATTCACATACCTGTGATAAGTGGTCCAAATGAAAATATAGGTTATATTACGCAGAGATAACATGAGGATATAACAGAGCTTGGGAGCTGGAGAGGTAACATGTGGTCTGAAGATGAGGACTGAGGAGGGGATGGATGGGGGAGGGAGCATTTCTGGCAGATGGAACACGTGGAAAACCCTTAGGCAGGATGGAGCTTGGACCATTCAGGGATCATTGAGAGAAGGTCAAGGCATCTGGGATATAGTAAGGAAGGATAGGCAAGTGATGAGGTCGGAAATGTTGACAGAGGAGGGTCATGGGACTTTGAAAGTCATGGAAGCGTTTCAAAATAGGTGAAGGGTGAGTACATTAAAAAACAAACAAACAAACGCTGCACTTACTATGAATAAAGCACCTCTAAAATGGACTGATTCTAACCATCTCCACCACTCAGTAAAGTAGGTACCCTCTTTCTCTCCATTTTACACATGAAGAATTGAGACAGAACTGCTAAGTAATTTGCCCAAGATCATGCAGCCATGAAGCAACAGAGCCAGGACAGGGCTGGAGCATTCTGGCTCCAAAGCCTCTGCTCGGATGATCAGACCAAATCAGAATGGCATTTTTATTTTTATTTTTTTTAAAGATTTTATTTATTTATTTGAGAGGGAGTGCATGCACGAGCAGGGTGAGGGGCAGAGGGAGAGGGAGAAGCAGGATCCCCATTGAGCACAGAGCCTGACCCAGAACCCAGCTCAGATCATTACCTGAGCTGAAGTTAGGCACTTAACTGACAGAGCCACCCAGGCGCCCCCCAGAATGGCATTTTTAAAAGATCATTCTGGAGGCGCCTGGGTGGCTCAGTTGGTTAAGCGTCCAACTCTTGGTTTCGGCTCAGGTCATGATCTCAGGGTTGTGAGATTGAGCCCCATGAGGGGATCCTCACTGGGTGTGGAGCCTGCTTAAGATTCTCTCTCTCCCTCTCCTTCTCCTCCCCCCCCCGCCCCCGCTCATTCTCTCTCTCTCTCAAATAAATAAATAAATCTTTCTTTAAAAAAAGATCATACCGATTGCGGCCGATAAGGAGTACTGGGGTGGGGTGGGACGAGTAAGATTAAATAAGAAAAAGCATATAGAGCTCTTAGCATAGTGCCTGCCACCAGGAGCGCACAATCATTATTATAGCAAAGCAATGATAAAGCCAGGCCTGGAACCCAGATGCCCTATCACCCAGCCTGCTGCTATAGCATTTTTCTTTCCTGAGGATTCTGTTAGTCCTCTTTCTGAAAGAAACTCACCTAACACTCTTCCCCCAAGGACTCTGCCAGTCTAAGACCTCGGGTGATGATGAAAATGCCAGCAAGGACTCCATATTCGATCCTGAACCAGTCACTGCCCACTGCTTCAAGCCGTACAAGCAGAAGGATTTCCACCTGCCTCAGGGCCGCCGGCGGATCATCATCTTGCCCCAAAACAAGGATCCGATACCCATCAATCTCACGGCCCAAGCCCAGACTCCCCTACGGCCAATCTCCAGCTTTAGAGCCCTGGGAGCCGGGGACATCCCAGGGCAGCCGGAGGACGCGAGGACCTGGCTCAGCCAGAGGCTGAAACTTCGGCAGAACCTGGAGTCATTTGGCGACACAGAGAAATGGCTGCAGAACAAGCCTTGCCTCACCCCTTCAGAGGCCAAGGTCTTATACATGATCCAGAAGGAGCATGAGGCCCAGTTGCTGGCCTGTCTGACTCCTACCAGAGCCACCAAGGTGAGCCGCCCCATTTGCTGATGAAGACACTGAAGGTGTTAGGGGCATACTGTCATGGCATTTCATTCCCTTGGGTTAGGCAGGATAGGGGTCGTTCCCCCCATTTCAAAGAGGAGCAAAGAGAAGTCCCCAAAGGGAGGTGTATTGGTTGTTTATTGCTGTGTAACAAATGCCCCCAAACATTTAAAGCCGCGAATGTTTATTATCCCACTGTTTTTGAGAGTCAGGAATCTGGAGGAGTTTCGCGGCTGGCTCTGGCTCAGTCTTTCATCTCAAGTGACTGGCACGTGCCACAGACATATCTGAAGGTTTGACTGAGGCAGAGAGATCTGCGTCCAAGCTAGCTCGCTCATGTGGCTGTTGGCAGGGGGACCTCAGCTCCTGGCCACGGCGACCGCTCCATAGGGCTGCTTGAATGTCCTCACCACCTAGCAGCCAGCGTCTCCCAAAGTGAGCCGTCCAAGGGACTAGGCAAGGAGGAGGCCTGCAATGCCTCTTATGACCTCATCTCAGGAGATAGTAGTTTCAGGAGAATCACATGATCACTTTGACCGGATGCTATTTGTCAGAAGCAAGTCATTAAGTGTTGTCCATGCTCGAGGGGAGAGGAATCAGGCTCCGTCTCAGGAGGGAGGCTGTGACTCTATCTTAAAACCACCTGAGGAGGGATAATTCCTGGCATTCCATCTATGGGGCATTTTATTTTTTATTTATTTATTTTTTTTTTAAAGATTTTATTTATTTATTTGACAGAGAGACACAGCGAGAGAGGGAACACAAGCAGGGGGAGTGGGAGAGGGAGAAGCAGGCTTCCCACCCAGCAGGGAGCCCCATATGGGTTTCCATCCCAGGACCCCAGGATCATGACCTGAGCCCAAGGCAGACACTTAACGACTGAGCCACCCAGCTGTCCCTATGGAGCATTTTAAAATACTCATTGTTCATTCATTTGTTCATGGACACATGTTTGTTAAGGGCCAGTACGTGCCAGGCAGGTGCTCCTAGTGCTACTGTGAGGATCACAGTTGTGAGGTTGGAAGAAAAAGGAGGAACTCCCTTTTATAAATACAGAAATAGAAGCTCAATGAGGCCAATCAATTGTCCAGACCTATAGAGGTAGTTAATGGAAGTCAGTATCAGAGCCCTCATCCCCCAGTGCTTGCTCTCTGTGACATTTCCTTGTAATGCAAACACTTGAAATTTCTCCCAGGTCAGGTGAAGTTGGGGTAGGAGGTCGGATAACTTGGGTTTAAACCTAGCTCTGCTACTTCTTAGCTCTATGATCCCCAATCTATTAAATGGGGATAACCATTGTACCTACTTCCTAGGGTTGTTGTGACATCTAAATGGATGAATTTATATAAGGTGCCTTGGACAGTGCCGGCCATAGAATGAGCACTCAATATTATGTCTGCCATTTTGATTACTACTGCAGTCTCACTGATGTCAGAGTCAGTCCGTGGTGTAATCAGAGTCCAAACCCAAATTTCATAGGTCTAACACACCCTTCCTAACAGCAGCACAGTGTCTATGAATAAGCACTAGACTTGGGTTAGAAACCCAGCTCTACTGCTCAAGGGTTGTGTGTCCCTGGACAAGTCACTTCACTTCTCTGAACCTGTTTTTTCAGTTGTAAAAAAAGGGAAAGTCATACCTAATACCTAATTTACAGCATCATTTATTCATTCAGCAAACAATGACTGCCTATCTGCCTAGGGCCGGGGGTCTTTTTCAGTAAGGGGACGGGAGGTAAGGGTATGTAGCTTAAATAATTGCTTTTGAGATGTTCAGATGTTAATGGGGGAGGCAGACACATCAGTTGGATGACTACAGTTTGCTACAGGCCATTAATAGAGGGAGGTCCCAAACACAGAGGAGCTATAGACTAGGGAACAGAAAGGCCCTTTGTAAACTGTCAGGTGCTGCACTAAGGTAAGGGGGTATTATTCTGAAATATATATTTATTTATTTATTTATTTATTTATTTATTTATTTATTATAAAATATATAACCTGGAATTAAAGGAAGATGAGGATTTGGAACAGTAGAGAAAGAAGGAAAGGTATTCTGGGCAGGAGGCCCAGTGGGAGCAAAGGCTGGGAGGTAGGAGGATTAGAGAGCCCTGTCTGGCTCCAGGCAAGGGCATGTGTTTTGGGGCACTGAGAGCCCAGAGGGATTATAATCCTGACTTGTCTGACAGGAGACATGTGGGTAAGAATGAAATGTCAGTTCTCCTAATGTCCAACCCTCTTGTTTCTGATGGGAAAACGGAGGCCCAAAGATGCAAAGTATCTCTGGCGACACGCAGTTGCCCTGAATCCAATGCTCCTTGCACTCCACCTTGCTGTCTGTTTAGAGCCCCTTGGCCCCTCTCTCTCCCTGTTCTAACTCTGGGAATCACGTGCCAGCGGCCTGTCTCCCCTGAATTCTCCCCCTCTGCCCCACTCTCTTGCCTCTTTCAGAAGAGCCCCCGGCCTTCCCGCCAACCTGTGCCCCAGCTCCGACTACCCAAGCCCTCCGCCTTGGCCACCTTGTACTCCTACCTGCGCAGCCGCAAGATCAAGATCCTGGAGATATTTAGCAAGGTGGACCGGAGTGAGAACCAGAGGATCTCTAGGGAGGAGTTCATTGTAGCACTGAAGGCGGTAAGTGCCTCCCATGCTCCCTCCGGGCTGGCCCGGGTGGGGAAGATGTCCATGCACCCTGCCCCCGCTGCTGCCTCCACCCAGGTCCTGGACCAAATGAAAAGTAGACACAGGGGACTCAAACCATCAGCCTTGTTACTTATAAAGCCAGCTTGGAAAATGTGGCATAACTTGTGGTCACATCAGACCCCTAAAACCACCCCTGCATGGATCTGACCTTGAAAGCCCCTCTCTGAGTGGAAAGCCTGCAGAACTGACCCCATAACCAGTCAGCTGCCTGAGGAATCACCGTCTTGCCCATCGGACCCCAGAACTGCGCACAGAGATGGCTGGGCCTTCAGTCTTGCCTCTAGAACCTTCTAGACCTTCTCCAACTGTCACTGGCACATGATCATATAAAGGTCTGTTAAAATGCAGCTTCTGACTCAGTACCTCTGCGCAGGGCCTGAGATGCTGCATTCTAACAAGCTCCCAGTGATGTGTATGGTACTGGCCCACAGGCCACACTTTCAAGGGCTAGCCAAGATTTTAAGTTAATTATAAGTAAATAAAATTTTAAAATCCACTTCCTCACTCACACCAGCCACGTTTTGAATGCTCAGTAGCCACACGTGGTGAGCAGTTCCTCTATTGGACCGCACAGATATAGAACATTCCATCATTGCAGAAAGTTCCATTGGTCTAGTAGGGGTCTACTAACTATCGCCCAGAAGTCAAATCCAGCCTGCCTCTGTTTTTGTAAATAAAGTTTTATTGGAACACAGCTACACTCATTTGTATGTATTGTCATGGCCACTTTCATGCTACGTTGGCAGAGTAGAGTAGTTATGACAGAGACCATATGGTTCATGGAGCCTAAAATATTTACTATCTGGCCCTTTATAGAAAAAGTTTGCTGACCTCTGGTCTGCATGAAGTAAGCTTTTATATACTTTGAATACAAGCTACCTTTACAAAACACTTTAGGAAGCTGAGTGGTACATCTTTTATGGTTTTAAATCATCATCAGTTTTTACACTGTTGTTTCATAACATGTACTCATCTAAACAACCTTTCAAAACATGAAAAAAAGATAAAGCATTTTTAATCATCATAATCAAAAAAGATAAAATATTACATCCTTCCATCCCAGGAAAATTCTGACCCTCTTTAAGGAAAGCTCAGTGAACTATGACTGCAGTCTAAAGAAGCTGAGGAACAAAATTATATTTCCTTTAAAACTTTTCTTCTTGAATATTTGGTTTTGATGGCAAGCATTATACTACAAAGTTGCTCACTGTCCCTCAAAGAGTAACGTGCTTTGTACTTCTGATCCTATTTTACTTCAGTTAAGGGAGGCTTATGTATTTCTCATGGACAAGGATGGTAGACGCGAAATCCTTTTTCCAGTCCAACCTGGGAAAACTGGCACTGAGGTTGGTATGGAGTGGGGTGGTGGTCCGGAAGGAAGAAGTAGCAGACTTTGCAAAGATGGTGGCTTATCCGGATTGGGTTTTGAAGGAGAAATAGGAGTTCTTCAGATAAGTGGAAACGCCTGAATAAAGGCAGAGGGTGAGAAAGCGCAGAGTGTGTTCAGGGCCTGGGAAAGGGCTCTGAGCTCCTGCGGCAGAGGCCTTGGGCATGAGCTGAGGGTGGTAGTGGATGGAACGAGAAACTATTCAGGAGAGGTGGGGCCAGGCTGCTATGGGTTTGGCCATCCAGGCAGGATGTTTGGATGGAGCCCGCCCACCTTTGTGGCTTCTCCTCTCTCCTCAGATTGGAGTCCCTCTGAAAAACCAGGAGGTGGAGGATGTTGTGATCTATCTCAGTTCTCTGGGAAAGTGCAATGGCATCACTATGGATATCCTGGTCAACAACTACAAGCAGTGGTCTTTGGCTCAGCAGAGAAGCACCCTGTCAACTGCAAGGGAGTGTACGTATCCACCCCCACCCCCATGTCTCCATTTCTCCATCCTGGAAGCAAGCACGAGGGAGGCAGCCTTGGCTTACTTCTTGAGTGTGTTCTCCAACTTTGGCTTACCATGGGTGGGCCAAGCCTTTGGAATTCCCAGGCCCAGCGATCAACTAAAGAGTAGATATTCTCTCGAGTGCCCACCTACCATGTCTATTCGAAGATGAATGAGGCCCAGCCCTTGTCCTTTTTCTTTTTTTTTTTTTAAGATTTTATTTATTTAGGGCGCCTGGGTGGCTCAGTTGGTTAAGCGACTGCCTTCGGCTCAGGTCATGATCCTGGAGTCCCTGGATCGAGTCCCGCATCGGGCTCTCTGCTCGGCAGGGAGTCTGCTTCTCCCTCTGACCCTCCCCCCTCTCATGTGCTCTCTCTCATTCTCTCTCTCAGATAAATAAATAAAATCTTTAAAAAAAAAAAAGATTTTATTTATTTATTTGAGAGAGAGGAGAGAGAGAGCCTGTGTGTGAGTACAAGTAGGGGGGAGGGGCAGAGGGAGAGGGACAGGGACAAGCAGACTCTCCGCTGAGCAGGGAGCCTGACATGGGGCTTGATTACAGGACCCTGAGATCATGACCTGAGCTGAAGACAGACACTTAACCGACTGAGCCACCCAGGCGCCCCGGCCCAGCCCTTGTCCTTAAGGGAGGATTTTCAAAAGGTGGTTTCAGCCCACCAAAGCTTACCTGATAGACTGAAATCTGACCCACACAGAAAGCCCTTCCATTTGTAGTGGGCCCAAGGCCTTCTTACTATTAATCTATATTTTACTGATAAAAGTTAACTAAAGGGGCGCCTGAGTGGCTCGGTTGTTAAGCGTCTGCCTTCGGTTTGGGTCATGATCCCAGGGTCCTGGGATCGAGCCCCACATCGGGCTCCCTGCTTGGCGGGAAGCCTGCTTCTCCCTCTCCCACTCCCCCTGCTTGTGTTCCCTCTCTGGCTGTGTCTCTCTGTCAAATAAATAAATAAAATAAAATAAAATAAGTTAACTAAAATTAAAAAAAACCAACTATAAAAAAAAACCACTAAAATTCAGAAACCAGAATTAACACATGTTTAGAGTTTACTGGAAAGTCTACTTTGATATCTACTATCAGAGATATTAGCAGGGTTGCTGTGAACAGTTGTGTGAGTTGTGCACAGCTCAAGTTCCATTTGCCAGGCCATGTGCTTGTGGAACCACATCTATCCAAATTTAGCACAGAGGCAAATCAGAAATGGACTATCCATGGTGCTGGCTATGAATTTACTCTACAACACAAGGGTACATCATGGTTCTTTATAGCTTAGTGCCATTGTTGTTGTAAAAAAAAATTAAAATTGAACTACGGATAAAATTAAAGCCCTCTTTAAACTTCCACCCAGGGCACCTGGGTGGCTCAGTTGGTTAAGCGACTGCCTTCGGCTCAGGTCATGATCCTGGAGTCCCTGGATTGAGTCCGGCATCGGGCTCCCTGCTCGGCAGGGAGTCTGCTTCTCCCTCTGACCCTACCCCCTCTCATGTGCTTGCTCTCTCTCATTCTCTCTCTCTCAAATAAATAAATAAAATCTTTAAAAAAATAAAAAAATAAACAAAAAAAATAAACTTCCACCCACCATTCCAGAGCCCTCCCCAAATGTAACCAAATATAACATATAATAACAAGTACAACAATATAACATATCCCCAAATATAACCTTTCTTTTTCTAAATAAAATAAATCTTGCTTTGCCCCCACCCATCAGGCTGGGAGGAGTTTCATTTCAGACATGTTGGTGTGGGGTGTTCCTTACCCTTTCTGAGGTCATGTGAGAGCCCTGCGGGCGGGGGGTAGTGGAGGGGTTTCCTTACCCACGTGAAGATTTGGGCCAGGGCCTCTGGAGCCCAGGTCCCACTGAGCTGGGCGCTGAGTGTCCTCACTAGTTGGCTCTTTTGGAGGCAGCGGGCAGCTCCCATAGAGACGCTGTTCCACAGGCCTCCAGAGCTTCACCCACAGTACAGCACAAAAAAAGGTCCTGTTTGCTGTTTGGTGGAAACAGGATACTAGAAGATGAGAGGGGCAATAGGAAGGCTGGGGCCATGGTGCAGGTGAGGGAGGAGGCGGCCTTGCATGAGGGAGGCCATAGTGGAGGAAGAGAGAAGGGGTACCTTCAAGGTCCATCTCATATGGCACTGACCGGCTACATGGGAAGTGAGCAGAGGGGTGGCCGGCACCTGCTTGGTCACATCAGTTAACTGCTCGATGGATTCCCTAGCTGGGCCTCCTCTCAGTCTCTCGGTCCTTTCAGATTACAGATCCGCCAAGCACAGAGGTTCCCCACAGAGTGCATCCAAGAAGCAGATGGATTTGGCCCCACAGCCTCGCAAGATGGACCTGCTGACCGTGCCCGTGGTCGACACCCAGATGGAGGCGCGGCCCATGACCCTGGAGGAGATGGAGGATGTTGGCAAGCGGTACCGCGAGAGGAAGCGGCAGCACAAGGTACCCGGGCCAAGGGGAAGGGCATGGGGCTGGGCGCCTGGACAGGTTTGGGTTCAAGTTCACTGCACCTGCGGGCTGGGGCACTCCCGGGAGCAGGCTTCTTCATCTGATAATGAGAACAACACCTACCTCACGAAGTTTCTCTGAAGATGAAATGAGATCATGTTTCCGAGAGTATGGAGATCCCCGCTCTCATTCTTTACCTGTGACTTTGCATCCTGAGACCAGGGCTGAGAGCTGCATCTTCATCACAGCTGGAATCCAAGTGCCCGGCACAGGGCCTGCCACCCAGTGGGCACTCCAGAAACACATGACCAGTGAAGGAAGAATGAATGGCATGAAGGAATTCACCCAACAAATATTTATCGAGAGACGGCACTGGGCCAGGCGCTCTTTCAGCAGAAAACAAAACAGCCCCTGCCTTCAGGGAGGCAGACAGTATTAGTATTATACTATATATAAATGCATATTTTATTATATACAATAAATAGAATAGAAAGATATATTATAATACTATATATTAAATTAACTATATATTAAATATAATAATATAATAAATATATAAATATATATTCTATGTATTATATATATAGGCATTGTAAGTGGTGCTATATCAACTAAGATCTGATTCACTTACATGACAAGAAAACCCCAACATCTTTGAGCAGGGATCAGCAAACTTTGTAAAGAGTCAGGCAACAGCTATTTTAGACTTCTGGGGCTCTATCGTTTCTGTGGCAACTACTACCCAAAAGCAGCCACGGACTGCAGCCACTAAACAAATGAGTGCCTCTGTGTTCCAAGAAAAGTGTCTTTATAAAAACAGGTGCTGGGCCAGATGTGGGTTGTGGGCTGTACTTTGCTGACTCTGGTGTTAGATGCTGCGAAAAAGATAGATTTTTTTTTATTTCCTTGCAAATAAATAAATAAGAAGGCCCAAAGTGGCTCCGCATTCCGCAGGCCTCTTCTGCTCCGCTCTGCCATCCTTGACACGTGGCTTCCACCTCAAAGGCACAGATGTCTGCACCTAATTTAAATCCTGGGGCAGCCAAACCCGTGGATGCCATGGTTCACTAGGACATCTACTTTGTACCCTACTGCACACGTGATACAGTGACGTGCAGCTCCGCGTACGGGGCTGTGCACACCGCACTGCTCGCCTTAACTGGAGCCATTCAAGCGCTCTTGGGGGGTAACCTTGACCATGTGTGGTTTTTCTCCCAAGTCACTGACTTCAGAGCCTGAACTTTGGTCCCGCCCTGCATCCTTTGCCATTTCCCCTCAGTGGGGAGAGGGAGGTGAGGCTCCACATCTGCCTTCTGGCCAGGAAGAAAAAGACAAGGTGGAGGGAAGTGTGTGCCAACCTCTGTTCTCTTTGCAGCTCAAGATCCCCTCCATCCAGTACATGGAGCGGTGCCGCCTGGTGCGCAGTGGGAACAAGCACTTTGATGAGCACTGCCTGCCGTCCACCATCCACGGGGAGATGAGGGAGCTCATCAACATGTCCCGCAGGGACACCTTTCTGGTCTACCTGCAGTGCTACAAGCTCTGTGAGTACTATGGCCTCCCGCTGACAGAGGACGTCCTCATGAAAGGTGAGGGCTTTCGGGGCTGGCCCGTGGGAGCTTGCCAAGAGGGCCCAGAACCCGGGCGAGGGTGGCGTCACCTGAGGTTTCTCCCTCCCCAGCTGACATGCACCCAGCTAAACTGCTGTAGACTGTGGTGGGGACACTGAAGGAGGGGGTGGAGGGGAGGAACAGCCCAGTGTGTTTTGCTGTGAGATGGGATTTCTAGAATCCTGGAGGTACCCAGGCTCCACAGACCTAGAGGTCCGGGTTCCCCCAACTGAGCTGCTAAGCATTCTAGAACAGGAGTTCGGGGTGAGGGAGCCCTGAAGTTGCGCAGAAAGGAACAGTCCCAGTTTCAAAGAGGGAGATCTGATAGAAGTGATAACTGCTATGCTGTATTGAGCTTTTCCAAAACCACTTCCTTAGGTCAGGTCTGCTTCTTGGTTCTTCTGCAGCACGGAGGTAGGACTGCACCAGGGGCCAAATTCTGCTGAGGCCCTTCGCTCTCTGCTCAGACCCCAGGACTGGGCCCTGAGATTTCCACACTGGTCTCACCCTCTGTTTGAGGGAGAGCTGTGTTTCCATATATCCAAGCAGGATCTGAACCCTCTCCATCTCTGGGTAGAGCATGTGCTTCTTAGAGATGGGGATGCGGATGGGGATTGCCCTATAAGCCCCCGATGACCACACAGCAATGCTGGTGCCCCAAATTTGTGAATTTATAAATTTAACGGGCAGGTCTCACTTTGTGCCTTAAAAGCACAAAAGAGCAAGCTGCGCTTGAGGGCAGCGTTTTCCCAAGTGGCCAGGAAGGAACCATGGCCAAACTGAGAAGTGTGGCTTTCAGAGAAAGGGGCACACAGACAGTGGTGTGACTTCCCTGAGAATAAGTTAACCGTCACAACTGACTGTTTCCATCTTTTTCCCAAGAGAGACAGAAGCAAGTGCACAATGCATAGGGCCCTAGGTCTTGTATTAATTTGCTCAGGCTGCCACAATAAAAATACCACAGACCAGGTGGTTTGAACAACAGAAATTTGTCTTCTCACACTTCTGGAGGCCAAGATCAAGGTGCCGACAGGGCTGGTTTCTCCTGAAGCCTCTCTCCTGGGCTCGCAGGATGGCCACATTCTCGCTGCCTTTTCACAGGGTTTCCCCTCTGCACACTCATGCCCCTGGTGTCTCTCTTGTGTCCAAATCTCCTCTTACAAGGACACCAGTCAGATCAGATTTGAGCCCACCCTCGTGTTAGCCTGATCACCTCTTAAAAGAGCCTCTCTCCAAATACGAATTCTGAGGTTTTGGGGGGTTAGGGCTTCAATATATGAATTTGGCCTTGGGTGGGGGGACACAACTCAGCCCATAACAGGTCTGTACAACAGCGTGTGGCCAAAAGCCTCCAGAAACACAGGCAAACCAACCTAAGTGGTCATTGTCTCCTGGACGTGCTGCACCCCCTCACTTGGGCAGCCATTTGCTGCCCACCTGGGCTGGGAGGGCAGAGGCAAGAAATCCTGCAGCTCTGGACACGGACTTTTTGCCACATCATCCTTCCTTCCTCCTTCCTCAGGGAGCCTCATCTTCCCTGATTGTGTACATTCCCTGGTCTTGGCTAGTGGTGAAGCTACAGCTAACTGTCTTCTGAACGCAGGCAGGCTTACCACGCATGCACCCGGGACTGCCCTGTGGGCCAGGCCTTTCCTCTGGATGTGCCTCCTTTGTCCCCTCGGAACCCTGAGCCGCTACTGATTCCCTCCACTGCTAGATTTTGCTAGCTCCTGGGCCTGTCAACTGTATTGGCTGGAAGGATCCTACTCACGGGCACACAGGAACATCCGTGGGTGGCCTTCCTTTTGCTTCTGATTGTTCTAGATGGAAAAAAACTCTAGTCCATCTCTGACCACTATCCTGGCCACTATCTATTGGCTGTCTCTGTGACAGAGACCTGCTCCTGCTGTGAGGAAAGAAACTCAAACGTTGGGACTTCTGGGTCTGTGTTTTAGACTAGAGCTTGGTGGGCTCCGATTCCAGGCCTCAAGCTCAAGGGCTAGAGTTTTAAAACTTTGAGGCATTTTCCCTCTCCCCAGTGAATACAGCTTTATTGTTTTTCTCCCCCCCAATATTATAGATAATACTTGCTCACTTAAGCTTTTTTTGAAAACAGAAAGATAAAAATTTCCCCAGCTTGAGTTGACACCATTAATATTTTACTGATTGTCCTTTCACAGACCTCTTTTTCTTTTCCATTTATACAAAATTTTTATGTAAATTATTTTTAAATTTTATATATATATCTTTAAATGTAGTTTTAAAAAATCCTGTGTACCTTTTTAAAATGTTGATGTTGCATATGTCCCTTCCCTCTCCCCTCAGATAACCAGCATTAATAACCTGGAGTGTAAACTTCCATTGCTTTTTTCTAGAATATGAGTTAGTCACGTGTTACCATCTTGGGACAAGCACTGCTCAATGGCTGCAGGAAGACAGAGCCCAGTGTTTTTTGTGCTCTGACTTCTTAGAAAAGTCTCCCGAGGATATCTGTGAGACTAATTCTAGGGGAGGAGAAAACTGTCATCGACTAGGTCTAAGTTAACCTAGTGAAGTCTTGGGTGAATCTCCCCTCCTCCTGTGGGTTCCTGACCAGCACAACCTCTGCAGAGTGGGACATGGGGCTGCACACTCCATCCTAACTGCACCCGGGCCTTGGGGCCGTGGCTGACCTGGCTATAAACAAGCTCCCCCATCTGTAGTCCAGACAGCGACCAGCCCCACTTCCTGACACCACACTATGGTTTTATGCCACATCACCATTAGGGGAAGGTAGGGGGAGAGTCTAAGGGACCCTCTGAACTCCTTTCACAACTTGCTGTGAATCTACAATCATTTAAACAGAAAAAGTTTAGAATGTATATAAGAAAAAATCTTTTCAAACAAAAATGTCAATAAAAAAAAAAAAACCCTCCTCTGCCCCAAAGGCTCAGGGCAGAGAGGGGTCCTGGGCTGACAGGTCACATTTCTCTTGCTGCTTGCAGCCCTGCTGTACCCGGGGGACAAGATCATTTTCCAGAAGGACCAGGTGCGCCCGATCCGACAGCCGGGAGGCTACTACTCAGACTTGAAGATCTTCAGTCCCAATCTGACCCTGCTCAAGTTCCAGGGCTTCAGCGAGGCTCTGGCTAAGAAGGCTGACAAGCTGAGTGTCAGACACCCCCCCGCCGCCGTGTCCCCTGTCATTTGCCTTCTGTTCTGTGCCACTCCTTCAGCGCTGGGGGTGGGATGCTGGCCTATTTGAGGTGTCATGGTGCGCCAGGGCCTGTCCAAGCATGCCCAGCATGTCCAACCCCACTGGTCACCTGAGGTTGGCCGATGTCCGGTGTCACCTCGGCACATGTCTGAGGGTGGCAGCCTCCTTGCCTCCCCCCTATACAGCTACTCTCCGACCACATCCTACATGATCTCAAGCTCTCTAGGAAAGACGAAAAAGAGGGCCTTCTTCGAGAAATAGGGAAGGCCCTTCACAAATCGTGGGCCAGCTGTCAGGGGCCCTACAGAAGACAGGGGTGGCAGTCCCTTCTTTGTCCTGCCTTCTCTGGCAAGAAGTGGGCTTGCAGCCCTTAGGAGAAGGAAAAAACTCTGCACTGGGGCCTGTCGCTGAGCCTCAGACCAACCTGAGTCCTCTCTAAGGAAATGTCCTTCTTTGGAAGGAGGTGACCCCTGGGCAGGTGAAAAGCCAGCATCTATTGGTGACTGCAGACTGGAGAATGAGCAGCATCCCCTAGGAGGGATGGGGCTAACGTGGGATGAGGAGGGGCCAGCTGACCACAAGGGGGAGGGGATAAGGAACTGCCCACATTCTAGATCTCTGCTAGCTGCCCACGGGGGCCGTGTGGCCAGAACGGATAGGATGCAGCAGAGCCAAGCAGAAATCAGACAAGCTGCAGGTTAAGTGGACAAGATGCTTCACTGTTTGAGCCTCAGCTTTTCATTTGTTAAATGCGCATACCAGCTCCTGGGTGGCTGACTTCCATTTCTGCACCATGAACCTAGGGAGTGGGTGGGAACCTGAGAAAGGGACTCTTGTCCATGCTTAGGTAGGCCACAGCCATAACGGATAAAGAGAGGGCCCGAAGGGCAGGGATGGATATTTGTTTTATCTTGCTACTTGAACTGTGTTGTCAAAGATTCTGAGGCCAGATGCAGGCCTTCTGGGAAAGAGTGATGTCTGTGGTCGATTAGTGATGTCTGCCAGGCCCAAGATTTGGGGAGTTAGTTTTCACCACTCTTGTTCCAAAAGCTGGATTCAGCCTTGGCAGAGGAAGTGGGAGTCAGGGGCTCCCAAACAATTCAGATTATTGAGCATCTCTCAGCTACCCCGGGAGGTGTTTGTTCTGGGTAATAAGAAGCAAGAGGCTCTGCAAAGGGAAGTGACCTGCCCAGAGTCACCCAGCCAGCCAGGTTGTGAGCCCAGGCCTGGCTGACCAAGCCCACTGTGTGTCCCACTGGAGCATGGAGAGACAGAGTCAGGGTCCCACCTCAGGTAGAAGAAACTCTCCTTTTGGAGCTCTGGTTTGGACTCACAGACAGGCCCACCCACATGTACTATCTGAGGTCCCATTAACTTGGATTTCCCCTCTCCTGACAAGAGAACTTCCTCTCTTATCCACTAGGAAAACATCGAAGAAAATCAAGAAAATACACTTTAAGGAGTTTGAGGAATTCACCAGGTCTGTAGCAATCATCCAACTCTGGAAGGGGGTGGGTGGGAGGGAGGACTTTGGAGGAGGTGCCTGAGACTCTGCATGTTGCATGGTGCACAGTATCTAGGGCTCAATGCCCAGGAACTGAGAAGGAGTAAAACTCTTAGAGTGCCAGGCAGACACTGCCGTGGTGTGTTCTGTGTTTTAGCTCATTTAAATCCTCTTAACAACCCTATAGAGTGACTCTTAGCATACCCATTTTACAGAAGAGGAAACTGAGGTACAGAAAAATTGATCTTACTCAAAGTCACCCATCTATTAAGTGGTGGAGCAGGGATTTGAACCCAGCAATGCTGGCTCCAGAGGCTATACCCTGACCCTCACATGAAAATGGTATACACTTAAGAATATGGGTTTTAGGGGTGCCTGGGTGGCTCAGTCATTAAGTGTCTGCCTTTGGGGGGCGCCTGGGTGGCTCAGTCGCTTAAGCAGCTGCCTTCAGCTCAGGTCATGATCCCAGGGTCCTGGGATCGAGCCCCGCATCGGGCTCCCTGCTCAGCAGAGAGCCTGTTTCTCCCTTTCCCTCTGCCTGCCACTCTGCCTACTTGTGCTCTCTATCTCTCTGTCAAATAAATAAATAAATAATATCTTAAAAAAAAAAAAAAAAGCGTCTGCCTTCGGCTTAGGTCATGATCCCAGGGTCCTGGGATCGAGGCCTGCATTGGGCTCCCTGATTGGCGGGAGCCTGCTTCTCCCTCCCCCACTCCCCCTGCTTGTGTTCCGTCTCTAGCTGTGTCTCTCTCTGTCAAATAAATAAATAAAATCTTTAAAAAAAAATTAGAGGCAGCAGATTAGGCGTCAAGCCCGCGCTCTGCCACTTGCTCACTGCGTGGCTTTGGGGAAATGACTTATCCTCCCTAGGCCTTCAGGTCCTCATTGGTAAGGTAGACAGGATAAGAGAACCCACTGACCGCATGGAGCCGAAGGACTTAGCTCAATGCTACCCCTCCACTCTGGTCACAGTTGGTCTGCTCTGCTGAGCAGGGGCCCTGGCCCTGGCTAGTCTGCCATGACACACTTCTGTCTTCTTTTCCAGGAAGCTGAAAGTGAAGAGCCCCACAGGTCCACAACGAACTCACCCCAATTTCTTCTGGCCGGGTCACCTGCTGGACAAGCTGCAGCTCTACCTGCCCACTGTGGCCGTGGACCGGAGCCTGGCACTCTTCAGTTGCGTCCAGCCCCAGCCCCATGCCTACTCAGCCACCTACCACCCCGACCACTGGTGGCCCATTGGGAACATGAACTACATGACCTGTGCCTATTACGATGCCCCCAAGGTCTACTACATCAACTAGAGTGGCCAGGTGTTGTGGGATCCAGCCATCCTCGGGCTGTGGCCTGTGCCTTTCGCAGCCCAGAGCCACAGTCACGGGGGAAGTGTCGAGAGCCAGATAAAAGAAATCCTTTCAGTGGAATGGTGTGGAGCCAGCTCTCGCTAGAGCAAAAGTATCCAGGGTCTCAGAGGGCAGATGTACCCGGGAAAGAGATGCAGTTTCTGAGTATTTCCCTGTCTTGACTTCTGCCCTTTTGAAATAAACCGGGTTGGAGTTTTTTTCATGTCACCTGTGATCCAGCTGATGTGACTTCTTGCTCAGGAGCTGTGGCCAGACAAATGTTTGGAAAGCTGGGGTCCTGAGCCCGGGGCACTAGAGCAGGAATATTCCCAGGGATCCTGGCAAGGATGCCTGCATGGCACCTCCAGCTTCTTGCCCTAGGATCTCAGGGCTCATGGGAAAGCAGCTGGCACTGCGGGTACCCTGTGCCCTTCTCTGTGACATACAGTGGCAACGGGTCTCTCATCCCCCAAAGATGGAGCCATTTTGGTTACTGCTTCTCAAACCTCTTGGGTCTTTCACAGTTGGGAGACATGCTCTCTAGTTCATGAGCCCTTTGATTAGCCCACCTGACCCCATCAAGACCTTTTCCTTCACAATGCACATAATGTGGGCTGCTATTAGGCTGAGTGATTTCATGCTCTGCATCCCACCTGACTTCCCAGAGCCTGCAGGATAAACAGGATTCATGAGGTTTGGTATAGTCCTAGGCACAAAGGGGTGCCAGTCTCAACCTTATTGCTTGCCAGCTTTGTGACCTCAGACAAGACATTTCACATTTCACTCCTCTGGGTCTCCTCAAATGCCCCTACCCTTTACAGTCCAAATCTCCTGAAGGATTTGTCAACCCTTTCTTCCCTTCTCACTTCTCATCCAATGAACAACACAATCCAGTGTAGCTTCTGTCCCCATCTGGTCCCTGGAACTACTATCTAGATCAGTGGGGGTGCCTGGGTGGCCCAGTAGGTTAAGCGTCTGCCCTTCAATTGATCAGGTCGTGGTCCCAGGGTCCTGGGATAGAGCCCCACATCCGGCTCCCTGCTCAGTGGTGAGCCTGCTTCCCCCTCTCCCTCTGCCTGCTAATCACCAACCCCCCCCCCCGCCGCCGCCGCTTGTGTGAGCTCTCTCTCTGTCAAATAAATAAAATCTTAAAAAAAAGATGATACCTGTATTGTGTTCAAATTGTGGAATCAAGGTGCAATTTTTTTATCCTGAAATGTGATTTTTTACAACAATCTTAAAAACAAAATCTAAGTAAAACAAAACCAAGAACAATTTAACACTAAGCAGGTTAGCCTAATGATTAGAAGTGTGGATTTTGGAGTCGAATCCCCAAACTTCCCTTTCTACATGTATAAAATGGGGAAAATAATAGAACTACCTCCCAGAATTGTAAGAAGGAGAGTAAAACCCATTGAATGATAGCTGTTACAGTCTCATTGCTTTTTTTTTTTTCAAGATTTTTATTTATTTGTCAGAGAGAGCACAAGCAGGGGGAGCAGCAGAGGGAGAGGGAGAAGCAGGCTCCTCACTGAGCAAGGAGCGCGATGTGGGACTCGATCCCAGGACCCTGAGATCACGACCTGAGCCGAAGGCAGACACTTAACGACTGAGCCACCCAGGCGTCTCGTCTCATTGCTATTTTACTCTATATGTTCACGTGAGAGAATTAGGAAGTCTCTGTTTTGTTCCTTCCTGGCCACTAAGAGGCGCACTTAGTAGCAGAAGAAACGCGGGCGGAAATAATCCAAAAACTGAATTCTTCTCCGGAGAAATGGCTTCAATTTCTGGCGGAAGTCTATGTCCCCCACCAGGTCTTAGAAGCTCAGAAAGAATTCCAAATGTTCTACGTAGTCCCAACAGAAGATATGAAAAATTCTCAGTACTACGCTGAGATATTAACATCTAGGAAAACAAAGGTGTCCCTCGACTTTTTTTCAGTATTATTTTTCTGAGGTGTCTCTCTTTTCTTTGAAGGACCAGGAACCGGAAGTGCTCTTTTTTCCCTGCCAGGACCCAGAGGTTAAGTCCCATCAGCCCTCGCGCGCCACCTTCCCCTCTCTTCCTCGGCGCTGCCTGTGGAGGTGGCAGCCATCTGTTACTGGGTGAGTTTTAATCGTTGGCCATCTGCATCTCTGCGGCCTTCATCTGATCCTATCGCTTCGTGGTGAGGAGGCTTGCCCTTCCAAGCAGTCGCCTTGGTGGGCTTTGTCCTTGTCGGTTGGCTGGAGTACGTACACGAACAGAGCGAAGCGGCCCAGTTGATGGTGGACGTTCGCTTCCCAGGGCCACTTGCCCTCCTACGGAGGCCGCCTGGTGTCTCTCTTAAGAGTTGCGGACAAGCTGGTTTGAGCCCTGGGAGTGAAGGTCGCTGTTCGGGTCTAGACTGAGGGGGCCGTGGAGCGACCCGAGGGTTCCGATTTGATGACTGGAATACTCGGATCCCCTTGGTCAGTCATGTGTGCCCGCGTGTATTTTCTGTTTGCGCAGACCGACGCTCCCTCCTCCGCAGTTTTCCGGTCTGGGGGTTGCTGCTGCAGCCGGACCACTTAACAGACCAACCACCATGAGCTGCGAATCGATTAGCTCCGTTAACAGAAATGCTGATGGCGGGTCAGGGTCTCTGGGAATATAAAATTGCGTCCTTGTCTTCGAGGATATAATGTTGCGGGCGGGGGTGCGTTCGTTTACCGAACACGACGTTCGCTGGGCACTTAACCGGGTGCTAAACAAGGAAATAGAGGCGGTGAAGAGACGAGAACAAAAAGTGTGCTGCAGGCGAAAAGAATAGGGTAACCGAGAAGGCCGCTTTGAGGAGGGTTTTTAATTGAGACTCGGATGATCTCCAGGTAGAGCAGGAAGTTCAGAGGTCTAGAAACATACGTACATCGTGGCTTTGTAGGCCTGTTGTGAGGGAATTGCAGAGCAACAGCACTCGGGGCAACAGAGGTTTCTCTTCACCTCTCTTTGGGTTCAGTCATTGCAGGCATTAAGTGTGCAGGATCATTCCCGTTTCGGTTCTTGTAGACTGCCCAAGTTCTGCATAACTAAAAGGAAATTGGACCATCTGGGGATTGGGACATTGGAAGTGGGATTTGCTGCCCTGTGCAAGCTGAGAACGTTCGGGGGTCGATTTGTCTTAGATCAGCTGTTAGCATTCTTCCTTGGCTTTAGTGGGTGAGGTGACTCCTGACCTCTCAGGATCGCGTCTGGAGAGTGGTTAGTATTCTGCCAGCTTCGGAGTCGGGAGGGAAAGCAAGCCTGGCAGAGGTACCCATTCCATTCCCAGTTTGCTCAGTAGCTGGTGATTGGAAGACACTCTGCAACAATGTTCAAGCCCTGAGCAGGAAAGCCTCCTTCCAGGACTGCTTGACACCATCTCTCCCTCTTTCCTGAAGGCATCATGGCTGCCCTCAGACCTCTGGTGAAGCCCAAGATCGTTAAAAAGAGGACCAAGAAGTTCATCCGGCACCAGTCAGACCGCTATGTCAAAATTAAGGTATGTATCGTCCCGGGATGGAAGTGTACTTTGGGATGGAGAAAGGAACTCCTAAATGGGCTCTTGGACTTCTGGCATCACCTGGTTGAGAGATCACCTTTGGCAGATGAACCAGTCTGGTTGGTGGTAGAGCTTTCTAGAAACCCAGGTCTCCCTGAGTATGCCTTACTGGCACTCAGTCACTTGATTATAATATAAATTGAAATTTAAATGATCAGGGACACTTGGCTGTTTTGAGGTGTCTAGAGACTTGAACCATTTTAGGTGGCCTTAAGACGTTGAGAGTAGATTATCCTTATTTTTATGATGAGAAAACTTAACATCTTGAGTGCAGTGCTGAAACCCGTGCTCTTCACTCTTGATCTTAACTGTATACACAGTCCCTTCACATTCTATCAGTATGTAGTCTGCTTTTCCTTTGTTGAGGAGTGTGGATGTGGGTCTTTATTCTTGGTAGTCAAATGCAGGAGCCCCTATTTTTTTCCACCCCCCCCCCAAAAATCTAAAGATGTAGTGAAATACTGTAACCCAAAGACAGCTGCTGTTTGGCATATTTCCTTTTCATTGGGTCCCCCCTTTTTTTTCCTCCAAAGGGAAGAGTTGTTAGCAAAGACACTAACCCTCCTGTGTTTATTTCAGCGCAACTGGCGGAAACCCAGAGGCATTGACAATAGGGTGCGCAGAAGATTCAAGGGCCAGATCTTGATGCCCAACATTGGTTATGGGAGCAACAAGAAAACAAAGCACATGTTGCCAAGTGGCTTCCGGAAGTTCCTAGTCCACAACGTCAAGGAGCTTGAAGTGCTGCTGATGTGCAACAAGTGAGTTGGGTCCCACCTCTGGGTTCAGGTGTCAGAAGTCTGCATCTGTGAGCATTTTTGGTAGGGACTCTAGACTTACAGATTGCATTTGGAAGAGTTGTATATTCTCTTGGGAGCTTAAAGAATGCTTGTTGGGGACTTGGAAATGTTTCCTTTGCTGGAGCAGGGTAAGGGAACTTGTCCTGAAAAGTGTAGAGACCCAAGATCTGGAAAGAGAAGGACTTTGCCCAATAATAAAAACACTGTGGTATCCTTTTGGCAGTTCTTTGCAGAACATTGCTTTATGTGGAGGTAGCAGGGAGATCAAATATAGCCTCAGGCCTAAGGGGCACTTCATGCTGTGGCCATGGGTATCTTCCTTCAGAAATCTACAGGAATAGACGAGTTGCTGCCTGATTAAGAGCTCTGTGATCTGAGGTGGAGAAAAGGAAGAGTATGGCTTACACAAAGTTGTAGAGATGCAAGAGTGCACGGAGGGTTCACAGCATTACTTCAAAGTATTTTGAGAAAGTTAGACACTTTATGAGCTCTGTGTGAGAGAGACTTGTGGTCTGCTTAGACTAAAACTAGGGCAGTGGGGTGAGAAAATATTTCATGTGGGAAGTGATTCAGATGCTTTGAATCCGGATTGGAGGGAATGGTGGGGTTTTTTTGGTTAAGCAGAGGACCGTTTTCTTCCCTTTCCATTAAACAGAAGGTGAAAACCTGTGTTTTCCTAATTAGGACGTGGAAAGGAGGGTGACTAACTGTAGCACGTAGGTGTGCTTGCTTACAAAGATCTTTCATCTATAGCGATTGCAGACACAAGTAATAGAAATAAACGAAGCCATTATTCTCACTTTGTGGTGGAGTTTTCTAAGTTGGGAATGTAACTGGGTGTTGGAATCCTGGAAATTTTCCTTAGAAAATCCTTGGGTGAGCATCGGAATTGGGGATGACTGCCCAAACTGCGATTAGGTGGTTGGAGAATTGTGACAGACAGATGCAGTACCTGTTGCGTAGCAGAAATGCTGCAGTGCAAGTGTCGCTTGTTGCCAGAAAGATACTCTTTAAATAGCTCGTCAGTTTGTGTCAGGAGCCGTAGAAGTATTTGAAAGCTAGGACCTTAAATCCACAAGTTCCATTTCTGGATATCTATCCCTAAATGAAAAGCATTTTGAAACAGTGATCACTTGTTCGATTCAGTTTGAACAATTGAAAATACGATTTGTGAATGGTGGGAGTACAAGCACTGGGTGGAGTGTTGGACATGTATTTAAAAGGATTGTCATGTGTGGGGAAAATGCCCAGGCAGACAGGTAAGTATTTAAGACGATATGTATAGTGATTGATTGGTTATTAAATACACATGTGGATAAGGACTTGCGGTAGGGGTGTAGATTTCAGTGTTGAAAACAAAGATTATGGAAACATTGCAAAATACAGCTATTTTGAGGGGTGCCTGGGTGGCTCAGTCGTTAAGCTTACTTAAATAAATACTTGAAAGATTTTGTTTTTAAGTAAGCTCTGTGCCCAACCTGGGGCTTGAACTCGCTACCCTGAAATCAAGAGTCACATGCTCTACCAGCCAGCCAGGTGCCCCTAGAGTATCTTTTCTTAACCAGATGTTGATGGTGTCATAAATCACTTCGCTAAAATGTGCTCAGTAGGCCAGTTTGTTACTGAACTGGGGCCTGGTGCAGCTGTGAAGAATGAGTAGGTTAGAACAGTATCTGGCAGCCAGATACTTGGGAAATATTCGGTATAGCTACTTGCTGGGTGACTTTCAGGCAATGTTACTTCTCAATTTGAATTTTGTCTGCAGCAGTCAAACAAGTAAAATGTTAATGTCTAGGCCAGGAAATCCTTGGCTTAATCAGACTGTTGGATTCTGCTCTTGCTTACTTTGCAGAGAATTTAAGAACTTGATGGTCAAGTCCAAGCTCCCTGAGACTGCCCTGTGTTGGGCAGATTGACTGAAAGGATTGGGGGAGAACGTTTGAACTTGGAATCTGGGACTGAGCCATCCTAGCCCCGTCCATTTCTAAATATCTGACTTGGGAATTCACTTCCACCTTTAAGGGTCATGGTTTGTAAGAGGAGGCAATACCTGGATTACGAGTCTGCTTTTAAGGCTTAAATGAGGAGACAATGAGTACTTGTGTCACTGCCAGGGAATACTTGAAGAGCCTCGCTGCTGGTACCATGGAATTTAGGAAAGTTAGGCTTTGGGACTGTGTCGGTCTTCATCAGCTTTGCCAGTGCCCTCGTGGCTCTGGAGCTGCTGTGACCCAAAACCGCCGCCCTCCCCGGGAAGCTCAGGAGTGTGTGTGCATCTGGCTTGCTCCTTACTAACTGCTTCTCTTCCAGATCTTACTGTGCAGAGATTGCTCACAATGTCTCCTCCAAGAACCGCAAAGCTATTGTGGAAAGAGCAGCCCAGCTGGCAATCAGAGTCACCAATCCCAACGCCAGGCTGCGCAGCGAAGAAAATGAATAGACAACTTGTTGTGCACGTCATATTTGTGTTAATAAAACCATAAAACTGCCATCTGGCATTTGCCTCTTTGGTTTTACTCTTTGGTTTCTTACTCTGACAACTAGTCATGGAGATTATTCTTGTGCTGACTAATGCTCTGTGGAATCCTCCATTTGGAAGGGGTTTATAAAGGATACTTAATTCTTGAAAGGGTACAGGCCTCTGGTGCCCAGAGCAGCCTTGTCAGCTCCAGCTGGGGCTGGGGAAGAGGGGTTGGAAGAGACTTGGGCTTCAGACCAAGGACGGTTCTAAGACCTTTGATTGAAGGACTTTGCAGCTCAGAGCAAGTGTAGTCCTCCTTAGCCCCACTTTGTAAATTTTTGGATGACGGTCACTATGTAGTCCTTGTGAGGTAGCTTCTGAGCAAAAATATGACAGGGTGACCCACAAATCCCTCTACGATCAGCATTGGATGTCCGAAGATAACTTTTGTCTCCCTTTTATAACCCTCCCCCAGCTTGCTGCTTCAGGTAATTTAACAGCAGTTTCTGAAGGTGTGGGATCCTTGGGCCTCTTGATCAGTACTCAGGATTTAATGATCAAGCTGCCTTTTCAACTAGCCCTAAACCTTAGGCCTCAAAAGCTAGAATTTAGCTGGGTGAATTACAGGCATACCTCTTGAGATACTGAGGTCCAGTTTGGTTTCAAACCACTGATAAGCAAGTCAAACGCATTTTCTGGTTTCCGAGTGCATATAAAAGTTCTGTTTATACCGTTAATTTATTATGTGCAATAGCATGTCTAGACAATGCATACCTTAATTTTAAAATAAGTTTATTGCAAAAAATGCTGACCATCTATTGCAAAAGTGCTAAACATCTTTGAGTTGTAATCTTGGCTGGTGGAAGGTCTTACCTCCATGTTGATGGCTGCTGAGTGATCAGAGTGGTGGCTGCTGAAAGCTGGGGTGACTGGCAGTTTCTTAAAATTAAGACCATGAAGTTTACTGCATTGACTGAGCCAAGAAAGATTTCTCTAGCATGATACTGTTAGCACTTCACCCAGAGAGCTTTCAAAATTGGAGTCCCCGCAGAACCTGTCACTGTTTCATCAACCAAGTTCAGTCCTCTGTTATTTCAACAATCTTCCACAGCATCTTC
>NC_138369.1:46321768-46347173 GCF_054177405.1 Leptonychotes weddellii | reverse complement strand
CCCCACTTGTGTTCCCTCTCTCGCTGTGTCTCTCTCTGTCAAATAAATAAATAAAATCTTAAAAAAAAAAAAAAAAGAGCCTGCGTGCTCAGGGAGTAGCTTCCCCTCAGTAACGGATAGGGTCTCTGAAATAACTTTAGAACCTTACCCCCATTCTACAAAGGAGGAAACTGAGGCTCAGAGGTGAGAAGGGGCAGGCTAGGCTCACCCAGCGGTTCAGTGCCAGCACAGGGATTTGAAAGCAGGCCCTGCTGCCCGTCATGGGAGTGAGGTAGCCTCCTTGGTCTCCAACTCCCCTTGGCACATGTGTAGGAAAATCAGCCCAGACTCAAAGCCTGGGAGTGGGGACTGAATGGGGCCGGGGGCAGAGGGCAGGGGGTGCTCACCGATGAGGCTCTTCAGGAGGGGGTCAATAGGATGGGGCTGGTCAGATACGAGGAACTTGAGCGCTGTGATAACTGTGCTCCGGGTGTGTGGCCGACCTGCAGGACGAGACACATCAGCTTGGTGAGTGGCAGGGCGGATCCTGGACACCCACAGGTCCAAGGCGCCCAAACTCCCTGCCTCCCTGGGAGACAGAACCGGACCCCTCCCCATTCAAAACACCCATCTTTGGCGAAGTCAATGCTCTCATTTCCCTCGGCAGCCTAAAATTCATCCCTAAATTCTCCCTGCTGTGGCTGACAGAAAAACTGCCAGTTCTCAGGTAACCACACTGCAGGATGCAAACAGGGAGCCAAGACGGTGGTCAATCCAGAGCCCAAAGAAAGACCTCTGCTCAGGCCTTAGGGCTGCGTTCTGTTTTTCAGATGCGTTATCTCAATGAATCCTCACAATGGTCCTGTTAATTAATTAATGGTAAGATAAATAAAAATGTTTCATAAAAATTATTATTAGTCTCTATTTTACAGATGAGGAAGAAGACCCAGAAAGGTTAAGTTCGTATCTCAGGTCACACAGCAGATCCAAAATTCAATGGCTGATTCTGAGCCTGGCCGGGCCCTCCTCCTCAGGCCTGCATCCTCCAAGCAGGGGGCAGGTGTGTTCCAGGCAAACTGAAGGCCAAGGGGATTCCAACAGAATTCAGAACACCCCCTAAGCTTGGTAATGGAGAAGTCACTTAACTTTACTTTTCAGCTGGCTGAGTAGAGAAGGTGAAGAAAGGGAAGGGAATATACCTCCTATTATGGTGAAAGAAACAAACCAGAGCTGCTCGCTCCTCTCCTCCCCCAGCACACAACAGTGATGGGTTAAGGTTGTTTCCATCACGTAGATTTTACATTAGAGACTCAGGAAATAAGTTTACATTTTGGTGCCAGGGTGTGAATAAGTGACTTTAGACTTGCAGCTTTTTCCCTCTTACTCTATCCTGACTGGCTCCTGAGAAGATTCAGGGTGGCTGATGAAGACATGGACAACAGAACAGGATTAAGTGAATTTAAAATGAGAAAAATGGGGTGCCTGGGGGGCTCAGTCGTTAAGTGTCTGCCTTCGGCTCAGGTCATGATCCCAGGGTCCTGGGATCGAGCCCCACATCGGGCTCCTCGCTCTGCAGGAGGCCTGCTTCTCCCTCTCCCACTCCCCCTGCTTGTGTTCCCTCTCTCGCTGTCTCTCTCTCTCGGTCAAATAAATAAAATCTTAAAAAAATAAAAATAAAAATAAAATAAAATAAAGTGAGAAGAGTGATGGGGTGCCTGGGTGGCGCAGTCAGTTAAGTGTCCAGCTCTTGGTTTCAGCTCAGGTCATAATCTCAGGGTCGTGGGATCGAGCCCCGCCATAGGGCTCCCTGCTCCAGTGGGAAGTCTGCTTAAGATTCTCCCTCTCCTTCTCCCTCTGTGCACACGCTCTCTCGCTCTAAAAAAGAAATCCTTTTTAAAAATAATTAATTAAAAAATAAAATGAAGGGACGCCTGGGTGGCTCAGTCGGTTAAGCATCTGCCTTCGGCTCAGGTCATGATCCCAGGGTCCTGGGATCAAGTCCCGCATCGGGCTCCCTGCTCCGCGGGGAGCCTGCTTCTCGCTCTGCCTCTGTCTCTCTCTCTGTCTCTCATGAATAAATAAATGAAATCTTTAAAAAAAATAAATAAATAAAATAAAATAAAATGAAATGAAAAAAATGAGGCCGAGGGAAAATACAGGCAGGGAAGTGAGAGGAAGACTAGTGTGAGGGCAGGGAGAGCCAACTAGGAAGTCCCACAAACTTGCGAGAAGCAGGCCACGAATTTGGCTCCAAGCTTCCAGGCGGCTAACAAGGAAATGTAACTGGTTCGCTGGCTCAACAGTGTGCATGAGGCAGAAACAAATCCCAAGACTCTGGCCTCTCAAGGTTCCTCGTGAAGAGCCCTGTGAGTGTCACAGGCAATGTCTTTGATACATTCTTCTGTCCACACAGTGGTGCGGACTACAGAGCTGCTGCTTCTAAACCCAGCATCCCAGTAAGGGCCTAATTGGAATCACGAACAGAGCAATGATAGCAGTTACTCACTTAGTATTAATTACATACTACGTACTATATACCCAGCACTTTGCCTACATTCTGTCAATGAATACACCCACTGACCCTATCAGTGGGCCAGCAGACCAGCTCAAGGCCTAGCGGCCTTTCCTTCCCAGGGGCTTTCACTTGCCCAAGAGCCCCACAGTCCCACCTGTCTGCTTTCTCCCTCCCTGAGCTTCGGAATGCCCTGACATGCCCTTGCCTGACCACACAAAACCTGCCCCTGGTTTTTGCTGGACGCTCCCCAAACCCCCAGGGTATGGTACCCAGTCCTGGTCTACACTGACATTTGATCCTGGCTCCAACCAGCCCAAGAGAGCTGCACTCTCTGCAGACAGAAAACTGATTTTATTAACCTTCACCCGGAGCATGAGGCTACAGTCCACATCAATGAGTACGAAAATGGCATCATGAAAGGCTTATTTTTTGAGGGGACATACTAGGATATTAAGGATTCTCTCTCCTCCATCCCAGAGAGTCCCCCGGGAGGAGGCTGCAAGTCTCTGGAAACACTGTGTTTTCTCATGGATCCTCTGCCTTTACCTTATCCACACCGTGACTCTCCAACCCAGTGGTTTGAATTAGCTCACTCTGAGTGGGCCGCTCAGATGCAAACTGCCTACTTCCGATCTGGACTGCCTTTGCCCACACCTGTGCCCCTACCTGCAGCGAGCTGCTTCCGGAATCGGGGCAGGAGGAACGGAGGGTTCACGAGGACCAGCTTGCCGATGCACTCAGCCACCACCCCCCGGGTGCCCTCCTCGGCGCCCTCACAGCGTTGGAAGAGCAGGGCCCAGATGTCCTCAGCATAGGGCTTCAGGCTGTCGGGCTGGGCGGCCCCCAGGGCCTCCCTGAGCGAGTGCAGCAGCAGGTACTGCCGCCGGGGCTCAGCCTCGATCTGCCCCAGCAGGAAGGGCAGGAAGTCGGGCAGGTTCCCGGCGCCCACGCGGCCCAGCGCATAGGACGCGGCCGCCCTCACGTCCTCACTGGGTGACCCCAAGGCTTCCAGGAGCACTGCCTTCAGCTCCCGCTGGGGGCCTGGCCCGGCCACCTGGCCCACCTCGGCCAGCGACAGGAACGCCAGGACCTTGACCCCTGTGCTGGAGTGGGGTGACCTGGCATCGCAGACCAGGCGGTTTGCCGTGCCTGCCGCCTCCTGGGGACAGGCGGCCGCGAGGGCTGCCACACAGTGAGCCAGAGAGTGAAACACCTGCTTGTGCAAGCCTGGCCCGCCCTCCGCAGCCTGGTCATAGACAGGTGCCGTGAGCATGCGGACGAGCCCCTCGTAGTCCACGCACGGGGGGCGGGTCCCCACCAGGGCCTGCAGGAAGCCTTCGGCAGCGGCCAGCACGCCAGCGGGCAACAGGGGCGAGCACAGCAACCGCAGCAGCTCCGAGAGCACGGGGCCGCTGACCTTGGCCATAGAGGCCGGCTGGGCCTGGGTCACCGTGGCAAGGAAGTCCACGGCCAGCTGGGCCACATGCATGTCGCTCTCACTGACCAGGGCAGGCAGCTCGGCCAGCACAGTCTGCATGGCACCCGGCGGGAGGCTAAGTCCCTGGCTCTGGGCCAGCGCGTCCAGGGCGGCCAGCGTGGCCAGCCGCAGTGCCCGCTGGTTCTTCCGCAGGAACGAAGCCAGAACGGGCAGTGCCTCAGCCACGACGGGCTGCAGGTCGAGCCGCAACGGGGACACGGCCACCAGCGTCAGCGCCTTGACAGCAGGCAGCCGGGTGATCTCATTCCGCAGGCGGTCCAGGAGGAGCAACAGTGACGGCCCTAGGTCGTCCCCGAGCCGGTCACCCAGGTGGGCCACGAGGTGGCCCATGCAGGTGATGGCACGCTCCTTCACCTCCTGGTCCAGGTCAGTGGCACGGAGCCGTGCCAGAGTGGCCGCAGACATCTCTCCAACGTATGGTTCGGGGTCCAGCGTCCGAGGCCTGTCCAGGGGCCACAGGGCCCGCACCAGCTCCTGGAGCACCAGCAGGGCCTCGGCCGCGATCTTGTAGAAAGGGTCAGCCACGCAGGCCATCACGGGTGGCAGGAGAGTCGGCAGATGTGGGTGGAAGGCCTCGGCTGGCTCTGTGCCCAGCAGCCCCTGTAGGAAGGCCAGGGCGTCCATCCGGATAGTTGAAGAGCTGGAACGGTCCACCAGAGAGAAGACAATGCCTGTGGGGGGTGGGTGCAAAGGTTATGGGGCCACAAGCAGTCCCTGGATATGACGGTGGAGCACCTGCAGGCATCTGAGCTGGACCCAGACCCCTAGGCTCTTAGGCTGCAGATTCTGAAAGGTCAGGGCTTGGCCAGGGCCAGGGCGGAGGGACACAAGGCCAGGAAACCCCTCGGAAGCCAGGACGTAGGGCCTGTAGCCCAGCTTTGTTCTCACTGCTGGCAGTGGGGAGCCACCGTAGGTTGCTGAGCAGGGGTACCCACGGGGATTGAGGCCTGGGGTCGGGTTCTGGAAGAGCCCAGGACAGCAGATACCTGGCTGCAGTCCATCCTACCTGCCACCAGCACGGGCATGTGCTCTGCCAGGCTGCCAGGGAGGACGCCCGCCAGCTCGGTGAGGAGGCTGAAGCAGCCCTGGCGGGCCCTGACACTCCGGTCCTTAAGCTGCCGCTGCAGGGCCTTGAGCACAAGAGGCACCTGTGGGCAGTTTGCAGGGGATCAGTGACTAGCCAGGAAACCTGGCTGTCCCACCCAGTACTGGGGGGCTTGGCCCAGGCACAGGCCCATGGAGGGCCCCCGGTGTGGGAGGATCGCTCCAGCCCCAACTTTCCACCACACACTCCATACCAGGTACTCTGCGGTCGGTCCTGTTTCTGGGCCCTCTTTACAGACGGGGAGCAGGTCAGAGAGATGAAGTGACTTGCTCCAGGCCACCCAAGGCAGTCTGGCTCTCACCCCTACACTCCACGACGGGGAAGCACTGAGGCCCTTTTCCCTTCCCTGGCTAGATTCTCTCCCCAGAGGAGCCCAGTTGGTCCCCGAGCTTAGATGCCAGTGAAGCAAGGACTCCCAGACCTACATCTCCAACGTTGACTTGTGTGCTCCCCACCCGCCGGACCTTCCACATAAATGTCCGGAACAGAACTCTAGATATTCCCTTCACCGTGGCAAGGAGCAGCAGTTCATGCTTTAGCCAGAGCCTGGCACTCACATGACACCTTCCGGTCTTTCACCCTCCACATCTAATCCGTCAGCAAGACCCAAAACCTACCCCTCCAGTCTGACCAGTCCTCTTTCCCCTATGCCCAGCCCACAGCACCATCCCTCCCACTTGGACAACTACCATGGCCTCCTGCTGGCCTCCAGCGGCTCCTCTTTCCTGCCCTTTTACACTCCATTCCCCATATAGCAGCCAGAGTGAGCTCCTTCAAATGGGAATGGGATCCCGTAATTCCCCTCCTATGGCTTCTAGGCCCTTAGAATAAAACAGAAACACCTTCTGCGGGGGGCAGGCCAGAAGCCCTATTTGTGCTATCTATCTGTGTGGTCCAGGGGCCAGGGCTTCACCGGCCATGCTCCCCGCTGGGCCTCAGCACCTACCACAGGGCCAGGCAGTCAGGGCTCAGGGCACACACTTCCGTGGCTGGACAGATGGTGGGGCAGCAGAAGGATGGGAAGGCGGACGGATGGGAGGGTGAACAGGTGGGAGGGTGAGTCATGAGTTGGGCAGCGAGGGTGGGAGACAGGAGGAGGCGTGCCCACCTGGCCGCGCAGCGCGTGGAGGTTGCTGCCCGTTTGGGTGGGCTCCTCCATGGACTCCAGCCACCCCTTCGGGGGTCGCGTCTGCCGCAGCAGCACAATGTAAGCCCCGAAGACATCAGCCTTGACGTTCTCCTCGCGTTCCTTGAAGCGGCAGATGAGCGCAGGCGCCAGGGTGCCGTGGAAGTCAGGCAGCAGGTCGGGCCGAGAGCCAATCAAGGCTGCCATGCACTTGGCCGCGGCCCGGCGCACCTTCCAGCTCATGTCATCATCATCACTGTACTCGTCCTCACTCTCTGGGGCAGGAACAGGACACCCATGGAGCCCTGAGCACGGCAGCCTGGCCTCACCCAGGCTGTCTCCCGGGATGGGGCAGGGAGGAGGGAGCCAGGCCTGTTTCAACTTTCGTTGACTATTTACAGGCTGTTGGGAGTGTTACCTGCCATTTCATGAACACCTACGGTGTGCCAGAGGCAATGCCAAGCACCTCAGATCCACAACCTCATTTGAGCCTCACAACTACCTTGTGAGACAGGGGTTATTTTCCTTCTGTAGAGATGTGGAAACTGGGGGGAATGGCTCACCCCATGTTACATGAGCGGGGATATAGCTGGAGTTAGACCAGGATCCTCCCTTTGCCTCCAGACCCTTCACTGTTTTGTCTACATCAGGGACAAAACTAACTTCCAAGTCGTTAGTGAGGATTTCAGAGAATCCACTTGGGGCACAAAATACATCCTTTGGTCAGAACTGACTGGGTGATTTTCACTTACTGGGATTCCAGAAGGGAGAGGTGACAGGCCTCCTTCTGACCTCCTCCCCCCCTGCTCCCCCCCGCCCCGCCAGCCTCTCAAGTCCGGATTCTGGCTTCCAGGCAGGACTGCTAACAAGGAAAAGCTGTGTTTGTGTGGCTTTCTACTCTCCAAGCTCCCCTGAGAGGACAGAGCTCATCAAGTCTTCACCACACCTCAGGAATGAGGGCGCCGTGAGCCCCATTTTATAGATGACAAGAATTAGGCTCAGAGAGGGTGAGACTCTCCTGCGGACACACAGCTAGGAAACAACAGAGCTGAGATTCAGGCCCACAGGGCCCACCCACACACCTGGGGAGACGCACATGAGGTTAAGAGGGGGATGGTCCTAACTAGGGACACCACCAGGCACAGATCCAGAGGCCAGTGTGTTCTTTCTACCCATGCCACTCTGTAGATGACTCAGACTTGCAGAGCACTGGAGTCTGGAGAAGCCATAGTGGGCCATGTGGATGGTCCCATGGATATGTCCTGTCGCCAGAGCAGATGTCCTCTGATGGACTGTGGTTATCTCCACCCTATGCCACCCAGGAAGAAACATCCATAGCTCCAGGCTACTGGCAAGAAAACGCCCATTCTCCCTGACTTGGCGCTCGAGGCCCCAACACGCCTGTCCAATCTCATCTCCCACCATCCCATCTTATTCTGAATACCCCACCAGGCCCTAAGTCCCTCTCCTCCATCAATGCCCTGCTTCTAAGGCCCAGGGCCAGCAGTCTGAGTGACAGGTAGGACCATGGGCACAGAATGAAGGCAGCCACTGCATCCGTTCCCCAACCAGGTATCTCTCTCCCCGTTAGTACCTATCATTCCACCATTAGAGCTTCACTCTGCTGGGTTAAAGCATCATCTCTTGGAAGCCATTACTAAGCAGGCATAGAGATGGCAGCCTAGAAGTGGGGGCTCCAAGTCCCAGTTCTACCAACATCCTAGCTGTGTCATTTCAGGCAAATCTCTTCCCTAAATCCGGGTTTCCTTGTCTGAAATATGGGGATAATAACAAGAGTTCTTGGAAGGAGCATGAAATGAGAATGCTCAGGACACTAGTAGATGTTCCATAAATGATAGCAATTACCACTATCATTACCTGGATCTGTGCACAGGGTGGGGACCTTGGGGAACCCAAATCACGGAGGGCAGGGCTGGAGACTGAGGAAGAGTTAAGATCAGGATGGGGGTGCTAGATGTGTCTTTGGCTGGGGGGTGGGGGATATTCCAGGAAAGCTGCACCCATTTCCGCCTTCCAGCCCCGATGACAAGTTGGCCACCCACCTTGCTCACTGAATTCATTATCTTCTGTCTCCATCTGCTCCTCATCCCCGTCACTGTCGTAGTTATAGTTCGGGTCATGCTTCATGTACTGGAGGCAGAGGCTGGTCACGCTGGGCACGTGAGGACCCATCTCCTTGGGGCACCTGTGGGGCGGGATGGGGGAAGCTCAGCTGGACAGGCAGGAGAGGGCAGGGGGCCGGCCCAGCGCTGAGTCCTGAGATCGTACTGCTTCGAAGCCAGCATCGTGCCCCACCCCTTCGGCCCCCAACTTCCCAAAGAAACCCTGGGCCCCAGTCTCCTGGCACGCGCACTGCACCTACTTCCTCAGGAAGGCCTCAAAGGCCTGGAGGCAGGACTCCCGGAGCTCATCGTCATCCAGGTTGCAGAACTCCTCCACCAGGGGCACCAGGCGGTCCAGGTGGGCGCCTACAGGGCCAGGTGTGTCATTGAGGGCAGGCCAGACCCTTTCCCAGGCTCCCTCAGCCCACAGCACTCAGCCTTCCCTGCACTTGCAGCCCTGACCACTGCAAACTCCACTCGGTGGCTTCAGAGTCAAGCAGATGTCAAGGTTCTAGCCTTGTCTCTGCCACCTATGAGCCACATGACCTTGGGCACACCACAACCACTTCTCTGACCTAGGCTACTCATCCTGCCAGTAGCGATAACAATGCCTACCAGGCAGAGATTTGGGTGAGGATTAATGACATGATGCACATAAAGAGCTCCACCTGGCACAGGGTAGGCCCTATAGTAGCATCTGTCGTTGAAACTTACTCACGTCCTCATCTTCTTTCCTGCACTAGGTTGTAGCCCTGGATGGGAAACATGGAAATGCAGGTACTCCCTTATGCACCAGGCAAGGGCACCTTTTGGTGCTTTAAAGTGTTCTATCCTAGCTCTTCTCCAGTCACAGGCTTCCCCATTTTCCTGCCCAACTGACCATGAACCCTAGTCTGGTCCTGTTCAGGCTCCCTCATGGGTTCATACTCCCAAGAGTGACCAACGGTGGCTGTTGTTTGAGGGGGGATGCGGACAGAGCACGGACTTCGGGGTGGGGTCCCCGAGTGTGTTCATAAAATCCCTTACAGTGAGAGAGCCAGAGGGGAAAGAGGGGCAGACCGTGGCCAACTCTGCCCACACTGGCTTGTTCTAGCCCAGAACTCCGAGGTGCTTGAAAATAAATTCAAACCTGCAGGATTCCATTTCTATAAGATTCATCTCTGGTGACAGAAAGCAGATCAGTGCTTGCCTGGAGTGGGACAAGGGGAGGGATGGACTGCAAAAGGGCACAAGGACACTTTTGGGGGGTGATGGAAATGTTCTACATCTTCATTGCGGTAGTACTTTCACAGCTGTATGCAAAGATCAAAACACACTTAACTGTGCACTTTAAGTAGTACAGTTTATTGTATGTACATTATGCCCCAATAAAAATTTTTAAAAATTCAAACCTGGCTTCTGGGTTGTTATATCTGTCAAAGTAGGAGAATAGAACATACTGTATTTAAGTTTGGTGGCAGCACGACGAGCTCAGGGCCCACCCACAGCATCTCAAGCTCCGCCTCCCGCTTTCAGGCATCAGCCATGCCCCCTTACCTGGGAGGTGGCTGACACTCATGCTCTGCCCCTTACTCTCAGCTCGGGCCCCACCCCTCCCCCAAGCTCCTCCCTGCATCAGCCACGCCCCCTCATCTAGGAGGCAGCTCGCCCCAGGCTCCGCAGCACCTCCCCGCCCCGGCCCCGCCCCTTGCAGAGGGGCTCCACCCCCTTACCGAGGCGGTGGCCTGCCTGCCGGCCGACGCTACCCAGACATTGGATCAGAGTGCGGATGGCGACGGGGCTGGCGGGTGCGCGCGGGCCGGGCAGCCGATCCAGCAGGTGGTCCGCGAGCTCCACGAAGAGGTCGGTGCTGCAGGCGGCCGCCAGGTGGCCCAGTGCCCCGACTGCCCGCTTGCGCACGGCCAGGCGTGGGCTGCTCAGCTGCGGCAGCAGACAGTGCAGGAGGCTGGCGTGGAAGGCACCCAGAGGGGCGCCCAGCCTGGGGAGTGGGAGGGGATGTCGGACGGGGCCCACCCAGCGGGCAGCCTGGGCCAGGCACCTCTCCTCTCCCCATCCTCTCTCCAGGCCTGCTCCCCGGAATTATGACAACCCAATGACCCTTGGTAAATGGAAAGGCACCCTGCAACTGTGTGGAATAATTATTTATTTATTGTTACACAGAGAAAGCAGAGAGGGGAAGGGACTTTCTCAAGACCACTCAGCCAAGAAATACAAGGCCAGGACTTGAATCCAGATGTCCAGGTTGCTAGCCTGGGGAGAAGGCTTGATGGTAATGGAGTGTGGGGGACTCCAGTGGGGCTGATTTCCTGGTGGTCTGGGCTTTGCCTCCTAGGGACACTCTACACACACACACACACCCTGTCAATCGGGCACACTCTACACACACACACACACACACACACAGCCTGTCAATCGGGCACACTCTACACACACACACACACACACCCTGTCGATCGGGCACACTCTACACACACACACACACACACCCTGTCAATCCATCCCCTTCACTGAGATCACAGTTCTCTAAAGTCTACCTCTGACCTGGTCAATCCTCTGCCTAATTCCTTCAGTGGCTCCCCAGTGCTCTTTGGATAAGCTGGGCTCTAGGCTTAAGGCAAGAGGCAAAACCAGAGAATGGCTTCTGCACAGGGAGAATGCAGCCCCCTACCCACCTCAGCAGCTTCTGTCTTCACCTTCAAAACCAGGCTTGTGCATTTTCTGTCCCATACATATGCTGAGACTTTTCTCACTCTACACAAACACATTGGCCTCACACTCCCATATCCAGCCTGGCTCTCTCTCCTGGATTTCATTTTTCTTTCTTTCTTCACCTACTGTGTCACAGGGCCTGTGCTGGAAGGTTGGGTGAGATTAGACTGGCCCTAGAGCCTGCCCTCATGGAGTCTTTGGTTGAGTGGGTGCCTCCCAGGCACCTCTGATTCAACATGCTTCAAATGAACCCATCATCTTCCTCCCCACAACCTGCTCCTGTTCCCAGAGTGCACCCCACCACAGCCAATGGCCCTGTGTGCCCCCCAGTCAGTAAAGCCAGACCTCTGGGTGTCACCTCTGAGTTTTTGCCACTCACCCACCCCGAGTCCTGTGGAGTCTATCTCCTAAATACAACCTGAGTGCACCTGCTTGCAGAAGCCTCCTAACCAGTCTCCCTGCCCATTCAACCCCTGCCATCTACTGTGCACATGGCAGATAGGAAGAGAAGTCTGAAACACACAAATATGCACCAGGCATTCCTCGACCCCTGCCCTGACCCCTGCGCCCCCACTCCTCACACACTCAGTGTCAGCCTTAGTCACCCACCCCGCAGCTCCTGCTCAGCCCTCAGCCTCATGTCTCCACATCAGCCTCTCCACATTACACCCCAGCCCCACGCTGTCTCCCCCAGGACCCGAGGGCAGTCTCTCTCTCCAGTGTCCCCCTTATGCCCAACCAATCCTGGCCAAGTTCTACCCATCCTTGAAGGCTCAGCTAGCGGGGCCCTCTCGAGGAAAGTTCCCTACCCCCAGCTCCTCCTCTGAGCTCCTAAAGGCTCTGCTCTTTTCCTTACTGTTGTTCTTATCCACTTAGTTTACGTTATCTGTGAGCTCCTCCCTAGGAGGGCCCAAGACCCATCCAATTCCATATTCCCAACACCAGTTCAACATCTGACATTTTTCTAGGTCACAGAGTAGGTGTTCAAGTCTTGGGAGGTTTAATGAATGAACAATTTTAAAATGTACAGTGTAATTTAAAACAAAGGCCCAGCTCTATTATCCCAAAAGAAGAAAAAGAAAGGGGATGAGGGAGAGGACGAACACATATAGGCTTCCAGGCTTGGAGAGACCTGAATTCAAACCCCAGGTTCTGCCATTTACTATTACCTTGGCACTGACAGTGTGACCTTGGGCAGGGCTCAGAGACTATAGAATTGCGATGAAGGAGCTCTCCTTCGCAGGGCTGCTAGGACACTCAAGGAGCGCCAAGCACAGAGCCTGGTGTGCAGTTAAGTGCTGGCTCTGTGGCTCTGAATCCCTCTCTGTCCCCATGTTGCCCTTCCCCGGTCCTCCTTGCTCAGGTCCCCCACCTGCTCAGCATATCAGAGAGGATGTCCAGGGCTTCCAGCTGCACAGCCACATCCTCCTGCTGGGCGATGGCACTGGTGAGCTGGCCAGTGATCTTCCGGCACACGTTGGTAGCCAGGCCAGAGCCTGCACAGAGCGCAAGGATGACACAGTGAGGCCCAGGGCCGGCCACCACCTCTGGTCAGCCCTTGCTTTCGTTATATTCCTGAGCCTACATCCCCGAGAATCCAGCTGACCCTGGCCTTGAGTGGTCCAAGGTTTGACCCAGAGTCTGACTGAACTAAAGGGGACAGCCAGGGAAGCTGAAGAATTGATGGCTGACTCACCCCACACCCGGCCCCACGGCCTTCCACCTGCTAACTAGGGAGGCAGGGAGAGCTCCTTGCCTAGACTCCCTTGTTGCTAGCAGGGGCCAAGTGACTCTGCTCTGGCCAGTAAGATACAGGTCAAAGCCTTCTGAGGGCTTCTGAGGAAACATGTGCTTTTCTTAAAAGAGGCAGAGACCTTACCCCTGTCCTAATTGAGCTGCTAAATGACTTGCTGCAGAAATGGGATGGCTGATCCCTCCAGAATTCTGTGACAAAAGCAACCCCGTACTCCCTCAAGCTGTCCTTAGTTAGATTTTTGTTACTGACAGCTAAAGCATTCCTGACACAGAGCCAGGAACTTAAACAGAGCTGGGTCTGAATTCTCTGCCACTCACTAGCTGGATGGCGTTAGTAAGTACCTTCACTTCTCTGGGCCCCAGTCTCTTTAATCATAAAGTAGGACAGATAATGACAGTGCCTAATCCCTGGGACCTGGGTACCTGTAGCTGCAGGAGGGAGCTCCGACAGGACAGTCTTGAGGCCAATGCCAGCGATGTCTCGGAGTTGCTCCTTATCTGACCGCATGTTGGCACAGAGGGCATCCACGATGGTCTCCACCTGGTACTCCTTCACTTTGCCCACCAGAGGACCCAGGCTGAGCAGGGAGGGAAGGAGGGTGTCCAAAAGCCCCAGGCTCAGCCCGAGTCACGCTGCTCCTTAGGTTCCCCCTCAGGCCCATGGGGCCACATGTGCTGAGGAAAAGGCCCCAGATCGACAGGGGACTCCTTATTTTGCCAGAAAGACAGGCACCCTCTGGCTCTGCCAACATCATTCCTGGCACCTCCCAAACCTGCACCTCCTCCTGGGTTTTGCATGTCAGTATATGGCCAAACCCCTGAGCCCAGTAACCTCAGCTCGAAACCAAGGAATGGCTAAGAGTATTCTCAGTTGGAAACCAGCTGGAACCTCAGCTGGAAACCAAGGAATGCCCAAGAGGTTCTCAAACTTGAGCGTGTATCAGAATCCTCTTGGAGGACTTGTTAAAACAGATTTCTGGACCCCACCCCACATTTTCAGATTCAGGAGGTCTAGGTGGGGCCTGAGAATTTAAATTTCTAGCAAGTTCTCAGTGGGTGCTGATACTGGTGGTCCAGGGACCACACTTTGAGAACCTCTGCCTTAGAGCCTTGCTTTGCCGCTCATAGTCACAGATCAGCTTCACAAGCATCACCAGCATCACCTGGAACTTGTCACAAATGCAGACTCTCAGGTCCTACCCTAGAGCTACCGAACCAGAATCTGCAGTTCAACAAAGGCCCCAGGTGATGTGAAGCCACATTAAAGTTTAAAAACAGCTGCACTAGACACATTAGTTCTCAGCCGTAACTGTGCATTGCCATCACGTGGGGCGTTTAAAAAACTGTCACCCGGGTGCTAGCCCCAGAGAATCGGAGTTCGTTGGTTTTCAGGTGTGGCCTGGACATTGCGAGTTTGTTTTTGTTTTGTTTTGTTTTTTAATTCCCTAGGTGATTCTAACATGCAGTTAAGATTGAGAACCTCTGGGGCACCTGGGTGGCTCAGTTGTTACGCGTCTGCCTTCGGCTCAGATCATGATCCCGGGGTCCTGGGATTGAGCCCCGCATCGGGCTCCCTGCTCGGTGGGGAGCCTGCTTCTCCCTCTCCCACTCCCCCGGCTTGTGTTCCCTTTCTAGTTGTCTTTCTGTGTCAAATAAATAAATAAAATCTTAAAAAAAAAAAAAAAAGATTGAGAACCTCTGACCTAAATGAATTCTGGGATGTGGGTGTGCATTCGAGTGCAGATTCCCAGGTGCTACTTCCTCATCTGCCCATCTCAGACTCCTCCCTCCACCCCTCCTGCTCCTGAGTCCGAATCCCTGCTGGGGAATACAGAGCTTTAACCAGGGTCCCAGGGAACCGCAATGCATACCAGTTTGTAAACCGTGGCTCTCTTTTGACGGTTTTCAACATCAACTCTTCTATCCAAGTACTCGTGGGGTTCCCCCCACTTTCTGCCTCCTATAGGTTCTGATTGGGGTGTAGTGCCCTCAGGAGAGTTCTGGAAATTTATGGGGGCCTTTTTTGGTCATAACTAATGAGATGTCACTTCTGGCTTTTATTTGGGGGCGGGGGGGCGTGCATGTGGCTGGGAAAGGCAATATTGTAAAAGAAAACATGTTCCATGTCCTGCTGGAGTTTCTAATACCCCACTGGGCATTTGCATAGGAAAAAAACCTTTCCATAATTATCTGAGTCCAAAATCTAATTTCAATTTACATATAAACGCAAAGCACTTTTTATACTATTCTAATAGGCTCTAAATTTCCCAAGAATATAACTATCCGGTAAATTGAAGGAAGACTGTACTTTGTTTTCCGGAAAACTACCAGGAGGTGTTCGCCATTTCAGAAAATCTCATCGCTAATGGAGAAAATCAGCACCTCAGTGCTGCTTGTGGGAGCTGAGTCCTCAACATCCACACCTGTTTCTACCTGCCAAGTACCACGGCACCCACAAGTGAGCCTACATTTAGTGCAGGTTTCATGAGAAATAATGACTTTATTATCCCTTCAGTCAAAGTGCCCAAGCATTCACATACTGGAACACACACTACCGTACTATTGGTTCTGCTGGTGGGAAACCGCCATCCACCCTATCTCTACCGCGTGGCCAGAGAGATGCTTCCAGACTACAAACATGACCATGTCATGTTCCTGCATAAAACTATGGATTCCCTCTGCTCTTGGGATCAAGTTGAAATTCATTAAGACGGCCCAGAATGCCTGGGCCCAGCTCACAGAGTGCTGTTCCACAGGTAATGCCCCAATTCTCTGTTGACTGTGGACCCCTGCCATTCCTCAGTCCTCCACCCACCCACACACACGTGTGCCCTTCACATACCTCATCTTGCTTTTTTAGCTCTACAGGTAACTGGCCAAGGTCTCAGGACTGCAACCTCAGGGTGCCTAGGGCAAAGGCTTTTGGGGCCCCCCTGGCCCTTCAGCCCTCACCACTCCTTTTGCATGCCGGCGTGACCTTCCAGCTGCCAGTCCCTGCATCTGTGCCTGAGGGCTTTCTCTGGCTGGCAGGGTCAACCCTCCACACTACCCACTACCCTGGGAGCAGCACTCAACCAGACTGACAGCCCACGGGTGGAACACTCCCCAGGGCATGTCCTACACTGCGTCCCAAAGGCCCCCAAGGGTTAAGCTCCATTTGCCCACAGCAGTAACTTGCTTGATCTTCCACACGTTATTGGCTTTCTTCCTTCCCTACCTCACTTCCTTATTCTCCTACTGGAGTTTTCTGGGATCACTTCCCAAATAAACTCACACTTGAATCCCTGTCACTGGGTCTACTTCTGGGGGAATCCAGACCAAGGCACTGTCCAACTCCCCTGGGGCTTAAGGGGGTGCTCACAGCAACTACTCTCTCAGAGACTGTACCCCAAAGGGGCAGGGGCCCGTGGGGCTCTCTCACACCTGGCCTTGCCCTGTCCCCACCAAGGCCAACACTCACCACTTGACGGCCAGGTTCTGCACCTCACCGTTCTTGTCCTCCAGCAGCCTGAGCAGCATCTTCACCACCTTCCGCTCGCTGTCCTCATCCAGCTGGATGGAGTCCTTCTGCAGCTCCGACATCAGGTCACTGGTGGCCATGAACCTGGGCAGGAGAGCAGAGGAGGACTACTGAGCAGCTCCTGGGCCCCAGTGTTCTGGGAAGTTTCTTAGAGTTCCCCCAGAAGCAGACCTCGCTACAAAGATTCAAGGGCAAGTGGCTTATCTGGGCTGGAGGCTCGGTCGGGCCACCACCAGGAGACCAATGGGTGAGATACCAACTGCCACGTCACGGCAGACTAGGAGTCGTACAGCACGCTGGCTAAATGCTGAGCGCTGTGAGTTTGGTGGCTCCTGCTTTTACCACTCATGTAAATGTGAACTTGGACAAGTCACTTCACCTCTCTGAGCCCTACTTTACCTGTCAGAAAAATGGGGATAAGAACAGCACCTGCATTGTGGGGTTATATGGGAGTTAAAATGAAATAATGTATGTGATGCACTGAGCACACAGTGAGCACTCAGTAAGTAGCACCGCTGTTATTTTATTTTATTTTATTTTATTTTTTTTTAAAGATTTTATTTATTTATTTGAGACAGAGAGAATGAGAGACAGAGAGCATGAGAGGGAGGAGGGTCAGAGGGAGAAGCAGACCCCCCGCTGAGCAGGTAGCCCGATGTGGGACTCGATCCAGGGACTCAATCCAGGGACTCCAGGATCATGACCTGAGCCGAAGGCAGTCGCTTAACCAACTGAGCCACCCAGGCGCCCGAACCGCTGTTATTTTAATGGCATGTTACGTCATTCACCTCCTTCATGCTAGAAGGTTGAACAGACGCCTCTCTACCAGACAGGTGGAGTGGGGCTAGACCTGCCCACCTCCGCCTCGGAGAACCCACTCAGCCCCTGCCTTTAGACCAGTGGTTCTCAAACTGTAGCTGGCATCAGAATCACCTGCAGGGCCTGTTAGACACTGCTGGGCCCCACCCCCAAGGTTTCTGGAATCAGGTCTGACCTGGGGTCCAAGAATTTGCATTTCTTTTTTTTTTTTTTTTTTAAGATTTTATTTATTTGAGAGAGAGCGCGCAAGCAGAGGGAGAGGGAGAAGAAGGCTCCCCACTGAGCAAGGAGCCCGATGCAGAGCGCTCAATCCCAGGACCCTGGGATCATGACCTGAGCCAAAGGCAGACCCTTAACCGTCTGAGCCACCCAGGCGCCCCCAGAATCTGCATTTCTAACAAGTCCCTGAGGAGCAGGGACCACGCTCTGAGAACTCCTGCCCTAGGCCATGCTGATGGGCTGCAAGCATATCTTAGACACTGATGTCAAAAGCTGGCCAGTTCCCAACCATGGCTCCCACCCCAGGGTGGCAGGTGGGCAGATCCATGTGGCTTGACACCGTGTCCCAGGGCGTTAGAACTGCAGTGGGAGTCTGAGCTGGAAGGCCATGAGCTAGAGCTGCAGGAGCATCATGGCTCCTGCCGAGATTAAAAGGGCACAGCGGCCTTAAACTGGCAGGCCTCAGCTGCGTCCTCCTTGCAGATGTTTTTCAAAAATTAGACCTAACAACAGTTAGAAACTGGGGGAGTTGATGTAAAAGTTGTAATTACCAGATTCTCTTGAAAATAGTCTTCTGGTTTTTTTTTTTAAGATGTTATTTATTTGAGGGTGCCTGGGTGGCTCAGTTGGTTAAGTGACTGCCTTCGGCTCAGGTCATGATCCTGGAGTCCCGGGATCGAGTCCCGCATCGGGCTCCCTGCTCGGCAGGGAGTCTGCTTCTCCCTCTGACCCTCCCCCCTCTCATGTGCTCTCTCTCATTCTCTCTCTCTCTCAAATAAATAAATAAAATCTTTAAAAAAAAAAAAAAGATGTTATTTATTTGAGAGAGAGAGCATAAGCGGGGGGGGAGGGGCAGAGGGAGAAGCAGGCTCCCCGCTGAGCAGGAAGCCCTACGTGGGGCTCGATCCCAGGACCCCAGGATCATGACATGAGCTGAAGGCAGACGCTTAACCAACTGAGCCACACAGGCGCCCCGAAAATAGAGTCTTTGAATACAACTGGGCCAACATCCCCTGGTGACAATAACTGGCTGGTCAGGGCATGGCTGTCCTCATTAGGTGGGACACTATCTCCAGTTGACCAGGTTCCCACCAGGCCCACTGTACCCGTTCACTGGGTCTTGAAGGCACTTGCAAGGAGAGACTGGAGCGGAAGGCCAGAGCAGCCAGGAGAGATGCGGCAAATTCAGGGCCAGAGAGTGGCAGCCCCAGAGAAAGCCTCCAGCTTTTGCTGACCCACCAGACCACCCTGCCTCCTCACACCAGCCTTGTTTTAGGCTTGAGCTTGCTCTACCAGCAAGAGTCCTACTGTTCCTCCCAACCCTCCTGTCAGGGTTCCAGCCTCATCTTTGCAGGCTCAGACCTGCTGCTTGATGTCATGGGGAGACCCACAGCACCCTGTTACCAGGAGGGCACTTGTCGATGTCACTGCTGTTTATTTTTAACAGCTGGGATTAGCCTCAAGCTGCTGAGAGAAGGAAGGAGGCTGGGCTGGAGACCGGGAGGGAGTGGCAGGGCTGACTGTGCACACCTCTGGGCCGGGTCATTGCAGGAGAGGCAGCCAAGGGAAGCTGAAGGAGGTTTGCATCTGAGCCATGCCAAGGCCGGGGGTAGACACACGCACTCCTAGGTCTGCCTCGCTGAGGGGACATTCTGAGATGGTAGGCAGGGTCTCTAAGCTGTGTTTCTGCTGCAGTTCATAGAGACCCAGCTCAGCCTGGCAACTGAAGGAATGTGTTCCTTTGCCCAAGATGAGCCTCCTATCCCCCTCTTTCTTCTCTGTTGAACTCCTATTCAATTGTCAAGGACCCAGTTCAAATGTCCCAGCCTCAGAAATGACTCCTCTGACCACCATGCCCTATCCCCAACCCACACTCCCTAATCACACTTGGTTCCCCTGGATAGGATTCTCTCAGAGCACTCTGCATTCTTAATCAGAGCACTCTTCAAACTGCATTGCAAGCTTGGTTACCAGTGTGTCTCCCCATTAGAATATGAACTCACGGGGGTCCATCAAGTTCGTCCCTGGGACTCCAGACCCAGCAAAGAACAGGTCTAGAGAAGGCCTGGGAAGTATGGTGAGGGCAGGAGGGGAGGCAGGGAAAGAGCCAGCCCCTAACAGCCAAGCAGCTGTGTGGGAACCCAAACTCAGAAACCAACTCTTCTGAGATATGCCTCAGCATTTCAGCCACCCCCGAGGTCCTGCAAATAACCAGCTTTCAGAGAAAGAAAGCTGTATTGTGCATATGTACGTGGCGGTGGCAGTGAGGGATGTGCAACAAAGCATATAATTTGGTAGATAAGAGTTTGAGCACTGAAGTTTGCCTTTTTTTTCTAAGATTTATTTATTTATTTTAGGGAGCGTACATGCGTGGGGGAGGGGCAGAGGGAGAGAGAATCCCAAGTGGACTCCAAGCCAAGCACAGAACCTGACACAGGGCTTGCTCCCACAACCGTGAGACCATGACCAGAGCCGGAATCAAGAGTCAGATGCTCAACCAGCAAAGCCACCCAGGCGCCCCTGAAGTGTGGCTTTAAGTAAATACATAGGTCTTGCCACTTATCAACTAGGTAACTGACTCCTGAGTCTCAGTTTTCCACCTACGAAGTGAGAATTTTCTTTGCCTCACCTCGTAACATCTTTGGGAGATTTCAATAGGACAATCAGCTTTTAGCATGAGTCAGATGAGGAAACCAGGCTCGTAGGGGCTGCACGATCTGCCCAAGGTCACACAGCAAGTTGGGAGGAGACTCAGCACACCAGTCAGGTCTCCTGGCTCCTCAACAATTACTATTGTGTTTTCGAAAAATGATTAAGGAATTCCTGCAAGACCCCCCAGTTTGTCCATCTGGCTGCTGGAGTCTGAGTGGGAACTGAGCAGCCTCCTGCCCACAAGGGGACAATAGGGATCAATGGTTTCCTTGACCCTGCCTGGGACCCCCACTTGCAGTTACCACCTGCCTCCAGAAGCCAGAGGGCACAGTTTGTTTCATTCCAGAGAGACAACTCAGCTGAAACACTCGGCCACATGGGCACCTGGACAGTTGGTCAGCAGGACCCAGCCTTCCCGGTATTTGGACTTTAAAAATAGACACCTTTCTCATATGCTTGGGATGGTTTTAAGTGTTCTCAGGCAGAGCAGGCTGAAAGGGCTTCTCAGGCTCTAGTTGGCAGGGCCAACTCCCTCTCCTGGAGACTGGAATCAGGGCCCAAGAGACAAGGGTGCAAATCCCCTTGGCCACTAGCCGGCTATGGGCAAGTCACTTCACCTCTCCGAACCTCTGGAGAACAGGAAGGACTGTTCTGGACTGCCTGGGTAGACTGAATGAGACTGCACTGGACAGCAAGCAGGGAGCCTGGCACCTAGAAAACATTCACTGAGCACCTTCTGTGTACCCAGAACAGGCTCTGGGATGCAAAAAGGAAGCACACAGTCCCGGTGCAGGGGTTCTGAGTATCTCGGGGCTAGAAGTGATGCAGTAGAAAAACAGGGCAGGACAGGTACTGTGGGAGCCCAGGGGAGGTGCCCAACCCTGCCTGGTCGTCAGGAGGCATCCCAAAGAGGTGACAAAGGAGTAGAAGCTAGCCAGGTGAAGGGAAGAAATGAAAGGGGGGGAGGGATTGCAAGTAAAGAGTGGGGAGAGGGCATGGCAAATTTCTGATGTGCATGGAATCATAAGCGTCAATTTATTAAGCACCAATCTGGTGCCAGCCACTAATCTAAGCACTGCCCATGCACTAACCCTTTTCAAAAACTCATACCAACTCTCTGAGGCGGATTCTATTATTATCCCATCTTATGGAAACAGAAGTTGAGGCTCAGAAGTCCACAGTCACACAGCCAGTAAGTGGTTGGGGGCAGGATCTGAACCCAGCACTATGGTTCTAAAGCTCCACCCTTGAATAGCTCTTGAAGGGTGCTGAGGAGTGGGTATCAGAAGGAAGGAATCAGACCAGGAGAGGGGGGGCCTCAATCTCCTCACCCGTCAGAGGGCTGGATCAGATGGCCTCGCTAAGATCTCAGCCTCTGGGTTAAGGCTGACCTGCATTTGGACCCCACATCCTCCACTTCATAGCTCTGTGACTTCAACGGTCCCCTTCGTGACTGGGGATAACGTGACAGAATGTTCACTAAGTGGACTATGTTGGTTTCTGTGGCCTCTTTTCAGCTCCTAGGGTCCAGAACCGGCTGTGTGACCAGAGCCAATCCCTTCATCCCCCGGGGGCCTCAGTTTCCCCCTGAGGAAGACGGGGTTGGAAGAGAGGTTTCCTCCATTCTTTCCAGCTCTGTTCCGGTGTGGCTCAGTGATGTTCGGCGAAAGGGAAACAAAGAGAAGGGGAGTGGCACCCCAAAGCTAAAAGCCCCTACTCCAACCACCGCCTACCTGTGCCTGCCAAGCCACTCAGCCCAGCCCCCTCCTTCAGGCTGTGTCAGAGCAAACCTCGGAGGGGCGGGGAGGGGAGAAGGTGCCCTGCTGAAGCGCAGGCAGGGGGCCGGGGGCCGGGGGGCGGGGGTGGGGAAACACTCCGAGGAGAAGAGGGCGGAGCTGAGGGGGCAGAAGGTAGCTGTGGAAAAGCCGGTCCCGGGGTTGTGGGCCCGGGAAAGGGCTGGGTTTCAATGCGGGGAAGAAGAGGCAGGCGCCGGGATCCCCAAGGAGGAGCCGAGGGCTTCACCACGGGTTCAGGTGGGAGGCCCGGGCGCATCGGCTGCAGGGAGAGATGAGGGCTGGGCACACAGGAGAGACAAGGCAGAGGAAGGCTGCCGAGGGGAGGAGCTGGGCTCCGACGAGCCGACGGCGGCAGGGGCCGACGCGCGCACGGTGGGAGACAAGCAGGGACTGTAGAGAGCGCAGGGCTGCGGCGCGGGGAGCAGGGGAGCTGGAGCTGCAGGGGCGGGGGTCACGGGGGGGTGGAGCTTAACGCGGGCAGAGGGGCAGGGGCTGCACGCTCGTGGGGGATGGGCCGGCGCGGCGGGAGGCGAAGAAGGCCGGGGTTTCAGTGGGAGGCGCAGAGGCGGGGGCCGGCAGCGGGGCGCACCTGAAGTCCTTGTCGCTGGACGTCATCTTCTCCAGGAGGCTGGAGATGTGGAAGGCGGCGGTGCTCATGGTGGCTGCGCGCCGCGGGGCTGGCCGGCGGGAGCGAATATGGCGGCGCGGGCGCCCCCTCCCCCGCCTTGCGGCGCGGGCTGCGCTCACCGGACAGAAATAGCAGCCCCCGCCCCGCCCGGGTGGTGCCTCGCTCGCGCCTCGGCCGAGGCCGCCGCGGGAGGCGGAAGGGGGCCTGCGAGAGGCTCTGCGGTCTCGGCCCGGGCACCAGGCACTGCTCCGTGCGTGGCCCGGCACCGACTTGCACACCCCCAGAGACGGGGAGCTCACTACCTTTCGGCGGTAGCCGCCTCCCTGTGATTCCTGTGGGTCCCGAGCATGATTGCGTGGCACGCGCATGGGATCGGAGAGTCTCAGCTTCGAATCCCAATTCTGCCGGTTCCGGGGCTATGTAGCCTGGGCCAAGTTACTTTACCTCTCTGAACCTCAGCGTTTTCATCTGTAGGCATTCAAGAAGCAGGAGCTGCTACTGTAGGTCAAGCCAACCAAAGCACTTCTACCCCCCAACCCACTCCTCAGGCTGGCCTGCCTCAGAGTCAGGCCGGATCTGAAGAGTGTACCCAGTCACCAGGCCCCGTGCCTGCCATCTCTGCCCCTCAGACCACAGGGTCAGTTTCTTCATTTTGCAGAGATGCAGCTGAGTCCCAGAGAGGCAGAGACTTCCTAAGGGTCGAACAGCTGGTGGATCCGAGATGGAGTCAGGACTGACCCTGGATCACTCGGTGCCTTGGGCAACAGTCCTTACACGAAGCTCCCCACACTTGTTCAGTTCGGTACACGCTCAGCCTTGGAGAATGTGTAAGAGTACAGGAGAGCCCTGTGCCTCTCTAAATAGCCAGGAGGCTGCTGGCTCTTAAGAAAGGGAGTAGCATGTGCTTTGGAGCAAAACAATCCTGGGTTCAAATCCCTGCTAGGCTGCTTCCCGGCTGTGTGACCTTAGGTTAATAACACAACCTCTCTGGCCTATGTTTTTCTCACCCATAAGATGGAAGATTTAAAATATCTTTATAGCACACTTACTGCGTAGCTGGGTTCTAGAGCAGTGCTGTCCAACAGAACGTTCTTCAGTGTTGGAAATTTTCTTTGCACTATCCAATATGGTAGCTACTAGTCACAAGTGGCTACTGAGCACTTGAAATATGACTAGTGTACCTGAGGAACTGAATTCCTAGTTTTATTTACTTTTAATTTATTTAAATTTAAATAGCTACCTATGGCTGGTGGCTACCATAGTGGACAGTGCAGTTCTTGATAGTAGGAACACAGCCCCTGACCTTTGGAGATTTATGTTCTAGTAGAGGATATGAGCATTAAGGAAGTAAGTGATTACATAAAGAAAACAAGAAAATCTATACAGAAACATAAAAGAGGGTGAGGGAATAGAGAATGCTGGCATATAGAGGAGCAACTTTAACTAAGGTGGTCAGAGAAGGCCTTTTTGAGGAAGAGACGTTTGGGTTAAGACCTGAACAGATGAAAAGGAGACAGCTGGGAAAAGATTTGAGGGAAGAGCTTTTCAGACAGAGGGAACAGCAAGGGCAATGGTCCTGACGTGGGAATAAGACTGATGTATTTAGGAAAAGGTGATGGCTGGAATGTGGTCAGTCCCCTACTGGAAGAGGAGAGGTCAGAGAGATGGGCAGGGGCCAGATCATTCTCAGCGTTTCAGGCCAGGGTGAGAAGTTAGATTTCATGTCAGAGCACTAGAGAGTCACAGGAAGGCATTAAGCAAGGAGATGATGTGATTGGTTTATTTTTTAGAGAGCTCCCTCTGGCTGCTGAGCAGTCATGCAGTCAAGAATGATGGTGGTTTGCATTAGGGGAGCGGTGGTGAAGGTGGGAAGAAGTGGACAGATTCTGGATATAGTATAGAAATAGAATACAGCAGCTTCACTGAAGGATTGGATGTGGAAGTGAGGGAGAGGGAGAAATCCAGGTTTTTAGCTGGAGCAGCTGAGAAGATCGTGATGCTTTTTATGAGGATGAGGAAATCAGAGGAAGGAACCCTTTGCAGGGAAGGAGGACTTAAGAGCTTTGTATTGACGTGTTATCTTGGAGATGCCCACAAGATATCTAAGGGGAAATGTCATATTGACAGCTGGATACGCCATTTGTGTGGTGGGGAGAGCATTGGGTCAGAGATAGAGATCAAAGGAAGGTCTTCACACAGAGATGGTGTTTAAAGTGATGGGAGTGTAAAAGGATGGATAACATTAAGTGTTACCAAAGACATGCAACAAATAGAACTCTTATATGGTGCTGGTGGGAGCTTTAATTGATGCAACTACATTAAGACTGCTTGGCAATATTTACAAAAGCTAAGCATGTATCTATCTACCTTGACCTACTCACATAAGCGATCACTCTCAGACATGTATTCAAGATATATGAATGCATGTGTATCCAACAAAAGAATGAATATACATATATACATACATATATACCATGGATATAAATGTATTTATAAAATAGAATACTACATATCAATGAAAACCAACAAACTACTCCTATGCAAAATAATGTGAATGAATCTCAGAGGTATTATACTGAATAAAAGAAGCCAGACATAGGAGTGCATACTGTGTGATTCCTCTTGTGTGAAGTTCAAAACCAGGCAGAACTAAGTGATAGAAGTCAGAATAGTACTTACGCTGAGGGGTACTGATTGGGAAAGGGCACAAGGTAGCCTTCTTGGGATGCTGTTAATATTCTCTATCTTGATGGGAGTTATAATTATATATATATTTATATATGTGTAAATTAATCAAGCTGTATTTTGATATATGTAAGTTTGCCTCAGTAAAAAGGAAGGAAATGAAATAAATATATAATTTAATGCATTTGTTTTTCTATTTAACAATATTTTTGTAAAAATTTTACAGGTTAGTAAATATAATTTTTTCCAGTCAGAAATTACTAAACAGTTTGGTAG
>NC_138369.1:46307074-46321668 GCF_054177405.1 Leptonychotes weddellii | reverse complement strand
TTTTTTTTAAAGATTTTATTTATTTATTTGACAGAGAGAGACACAGCGAGAGAGGGAACATAAGCAGGGGGAGTGGGGGAGGGAGAAGCAGGCTTCCCGCCGAGCAGGGAGCCCGATGTGGGACTCGATCCCAGGACCCTGGGATCATGACCTGAGCCGAAGGCAGACGCTTAACGACTGAGCCACCCAGGCGCCCGACAGTTTGGTAGTTTCTTATAACGTATACTTACCATATGACCCAGTGGTTACACTCATAGGTATTTACCCAAAAGAAATGAAAACCTATGTCCATACTAATACTTGTACATGGATTTTCATAGCAGCTTTCTTCATAACTACCAGAAACAGGAAACAACTCAAATATCCTTCAGCTGATGAATGGAGAAACCAACTGCGGCACATCCATATGATGGAATTTTACTTAGCAATTGAAAGGAATGAATTACTGATACATGTAACAAAATGGATAAATCTCAAGAACATTATGCTATGTGAAAGGAGCCTGACACAAAAGTCTACATGTTATTTGATCCCACTTGTGTGAATGTCCAGAAAAGGCAAAACCATGGGACGCCTGTGTGGCTCAGTCGGTTAAGCGTCTGCCTTCGGCTCAGGTCATGATCTCAGGGTCCTGAGATCGAGTCCCGCGTCGGGCTCCCTGCTCAGTGGGGAGCCTGCTTCTCCCTCTGCCTTCTGCTCCCCCTGCCTGTACTCTCTCTCTGACAAATAAATAAAATCTTAAACAAAACAAAACAAAGGCAAAACCATAATGAGAGAAATCAGATCAGTGGTTGCCAGGATCTGGGGGTGGGCAATGAAGATTGAGTGGAAAGGGAACAGTTTGGAGTGATGGAAATGTTTTGTACCTTTATTGTGGTGGTGATTACATGACTACACACGTGTGTCAAACTTTATCAAGCTGTGCTCTTAAAAAAGATGGATCACGGGGCGCCTGGGTGGCTCAGTCAGTCAAGCGTCCGACTTCTGATTTTGTCTCAGGTCATGATCTCGGGGTCATGAGAAGGAGCTCTGCGTCAGGTTCCACGCTGGGCATGGAGTCTGCTTGGGATTCTCTCCTTCTGCCTCTGTCCCTCCCCCTGCTTGCTCTCTCTCTCTCAGAATAAATAAATAAGATCTTAAAAAAAAAAAATAGGAAGGCAGAGTTACTATGTGTAAATTACTCCTCAATAAAGCTGATTAAGAAGAATTAATGAATTAATATATAAAATCTTGGCGGTGAATGAGATCATTAGAGAGGGGGAGATGAGAGGGGAGAGAGCCCGGGACCATGAACTGAGGAAATCCAACATTCAGAGGTTGGGGAGAGGAGAGGGAGACTCAGAAGGAGTAGGGGTAAGGTAGGAAGAAAAATTGAAGATAGTGATATCCCAGAAACCAAGGAAAGAGGGATTTAGGAGAAGGTCAATGGGCACATAGAGGGCTATCCCCGGCACACATCAAAAGATAACTGTAGGGTGCCTGGGTGGCTCAGTCGTTAAGCATCTGCCTTCGGCTCAGGTCATGGTCCCAGAGTCCTGGGATCAAGCCCCACGTCCAGGTCTCCGCTCAGCGGGAAGCCTGCTTCTCCCTCTCCCACTCCCCGTGCTTCTGTTCCCTCTCTCTCTCTCTCTCTCTGTCAAGTAAATAAATAAAATATTAAAAAAAAAATAACTGTAACACCCATTAGGATGGCTATCATTAAAAAAAGGAAAGAAAGAAAACAACAATTGTTAACAAGGATATAGAGAAATCAGGGCCCTTATGCACTGTGGGTGGGAATGTAAAATGGTGCAGCTGATGTGGAAAACAGTATGGAAGTTCCTCAGAAAATTAAGAGGGGCGCCTGGGTGGCTCAGTCAGTTGAGCGGCTGCCTTCGGCCCAGGTCATGATCCCAGGGTCCTGGGATCGAGCCCCGCATCGGGCTCCCTGCTCAGCGGGGAGCCTGCTTCTCCCCTGCCTGCCATTCCCCCTGCTTGTGCTTGCTCTCTCTCTCTCTCTCACTCTCTCGTTGTCAAATAAATAAATAAAATCTTTAAAAAAAAAAAGAAAATTAAGAATATAACTACATATGATCCAGTAATTCCATGTCTGGGTATATACCCCAAAGAATTGAAAGCAGGTTCTCAAAGATATATTTGTAGAACTGTGTTCATAACATTACTCACAACAGCTAAAACATGGAAGCACCCCAAGTGTCCATTGTTGGATGAATGAATAAGTAAAATGTGCTCTGTATATGCAATGAAATATTCTTCAGCCTTAAAAAGAAGGAAATTCTGACACATGCTACAACATAGATGAACCTTGAGGACATTATGCTAAGTGAAAGAAGCTAGTCACCAGGGTCATGAGTTCAAGCCCCACATTGGGCATAGAGCTTACTAAAAAAAAATAATAATAATAAGTAAATAAAAACAACAGAAATTTGGGCGCCTGGGTGGCTCAGTTGGTTAAGCGACTGCCTTCGGCTCAGGTCATGATCCTGGAGTCCTGGGATCGAGTCCCACATCGGGTTCCCTGCTCAGCAGGGAGTCTGCTTCTCCCTCTGACCCTCCCCCCTCTCATGCTCTCTCTATCTCATTCTCTCTCGCAAATAAATAAATAAAATTAAAAAAAAAAAAAAACAAATTTTAAAAGGCGGGGGGAGGGGGGCGGGGAGGTGGCGCCCGGTGGTTCAGTCTGTTAAGCATCGGACTCTTGGTTTCAGCTCAGGTCATGATCTCAGGGTTGTGAGATCAGCCTGCATCAAGCTCTGTGCTCAGCAGGGAGTCTGCTGGAGATTCTCTCTCCCTCTCCTTCTCTCTCCCCCTCTGCCCCTCCCCCGAAGTGCTCTTTCTCTCTCTCTCAAATAAATAAATAAAATCTTCAAAAAAAAAAAAAAGAGGGCTCCTGGGTGGCTCAGTTGGTTAAGCGACTGCCTTCGGCTCAGGTCATGATCCTGGAGTCCCGGGATCGAGTCCCACATTCAGGCTCCCTGCTCGGCGGGGAGTCTGCTTCTCCCTGTGACCTTCCCCCCTCTCATGTGCTCTCTCTCTCTCACTCTCTCAAATAAATGAATAAATAAAATCTTTAAAAAAAAAAAGAAAGAAATAAGCCAGTCACAGAGAGACAAATACTGTATGATTTCACTAACACGAGGTATCTGGAGTCATCAAATTCAGACAGAAAGTAGAATGGTGATTGCTTAGGCGGGGGGTGGGGGTGGGGGGGGGAGTGAGGAGTTGCTCAGTGGGGACAGAGTTTCAGTTTTACAGGATGAAGAGTTATGGAGTTAGATGGTGGTGATGGTTGCACATTATGAATGGATTTAATACCACTGAACTATCACTTAAAAGGGTTAAGATGGTGAATTTTATGTTTATGTGCATTTTACAAGAATATAAGAAAATTGGGGGGGAAATAACTGTTATTATCAGAGGTAGGGATGGGAGGAATTAATTTTAGACTTACCAAAAAGTTGCATAGAAAGAAGAAAAAAACAAGGAGCTGAACAGAAATGAATGAAACAGAGAATAAAAAGACAATAGAAAAGATCAATGAAACCAAGAGCTGGTTCTTTGAAAAGCTAAACAAAATTGACTTTTAGCTAGACTAACCGAGAAAAAAAGAGGGAACACTCAAATAAATAAAATCAGAAATGAAAGAGGAGACGTTATATCTGAAACCATAGAAATACAAAGGATCCTAAGAGACTATCAGAACATTTATATGCCAACGAATTGGACAACCTGAAAGAAATGGATAAATTCCTACAAACATACAATCTTCCAAGACTGAATCATGAATAAATAGAAACTCTGAGCAGACCAATTACTAGTAAGGATATTGAATCTGTAATCAAATACCTCCCCAAAACAAAAGTCCAGGACCAGACACTTCGCTGGTGAATTCTACCATCCATTCAAAGGAGAATTAATACCAATCCTTCTCAGGCACCTGGGTGGCTCAGTTGGTTGAGTGGCTGCCTTTGGCTCAGGTCATGATCTCAGGGTCCTGGGATTGAGCCCCGCATCACGTCTGGCTCCCTGCTCAGTGGGGAGCCTGCTTCGCTCACTGCCCTTCCTCCCCCACTCATTCTCATTCTCTCAAATAAATAAATAATCTTAAAAAAAAAATACCAGTCCTTCTCAAACTCTTCCAAAAGGTAGAATAGGAGGGAACATTACCAGAAAGTTGCAAAATAGTACAGAATTTCCATATATCCTTCACTCAACTTCTTCCCTTAACGTTAGACCTTATATTATCATGTTACAGTGACCAAAATGAGGAAATTAATATTGGCACAATGCTATTAACCAAACATTATGTGGCTTTCACTAATTTATCTAGTGATGTCCTCTTCCGGTTCCAGAATCCAGTTCAAGTCCCCACATTACATTTACTTGTCATCTCTCTTGAGTGTCCTCCAATCTGTGTTCTTCCTTCTTCCTTTGTTTTTCGTGAACTTCACGCTTAGAAGAGAATTGGTCAGTTATTTTATGGAATGTCCCTCAATTTGGGTTTGTCTAAGGTTTTCTCATGTTTAAATTGATGTTACACATTATGGGGGCAGGAATACAACAGAAGTGGTGTTGTGCTCTTTTCAGTGCGTCACCTATCAGGGGCTTCATGATGTCGTTAAGTCTCATGACTGGTGACATTAACCTTGATCACTTGGCTAAGCTGTGATATACTTAAGTTGGCTTTCTCCACTGTCAAGTTGCTCTGCTTCTCTTTGTGATTAATAAATTTGTAATGTAAATTTGCATTTAAATTTTTATAATTTATAAAATTTTATACATTATACTTAATAAATATTTAGGGGGAGATCATTTGAGACATTCAGGTCTGAGCCTCTAAAATTTCTGACCAAGTGGCTATGAATCATTTCTTATTATGCCACATATACATATACAGTATTTTCAGAAATTGCTAACCCTTACTCCTGTGAGAAATTAATTTACTAACTACAGTTTTTGTATGCAGTTCTCTTTGTCTTTAGCCTTACAGAATCCAGTTCAAATACTATATTCTGGAGTTACTTAGGTTGGCTCTATCTTCCCCAACCCATTCAGTGTTCTTTGAATTTATCTGTAATACACTTAGATGCATTTGTTAGTGTGTATTTTCTAATTTGAGTTCCCCTAATGTCCTGGTTGGTTTTGGTTTTTTGTTTGTTTGTTTTTAAGATTATTTGTTTATTTATTTGAGAGAGAGAGAGAGACAAGCAGACTCCCCAGTGAACAGGGAGCCCGACGTGGGACTCGATCCCAGGATCCTGGGATCATGAACTGAGCCCAAGGCAGACGCTTAACCGACTGAGCCACCCAGGCGCCCCTGTCCTGGTTGGTTGTAATTGTGTATTTATGTGGGGAGAGATGTGAACATCACCATTGCTGTAAGAGTCAAAGACAATCAAAAATGTACCCTAAGGGAAGTGTCGCTTCCTTCTCATTCCCATTTCTCCCTCTTTTTCACCCGTTTCCTCCCTGTAGGTGCTGATCTCTTTGATTTCTGGTTCATCCTTCCTGGATTTCTTTTGCACAAATGAGCAGACACAAGTGTGTCTTTCAGATTGGCTCTTTTTACTTAACAACATGCATCTAAGATTCTTCTTTGTTACAGGACCATAGATACTTTTTTCACTTTACTTTTTTTCCCTTAACTATCTATATGGAAATCATTCCATAGTGGCTCATAGAGATCTTTCTCATTCATTTTTTAAAAGAGAAAGCAGCATTTATTAAGCACTAGCCTTGTTATAGATATATTTCACAAGGTACACTGATACACTTCAGTTCACCCGCACTGTCATGCATGAGGCTGTGTCTTCACCAGGCTTGCTTGCATTCCTGATCCACTTGCCAGCAACACTGACTTCTATTTGGAGACATCCCCTTCTCCACTTTCAGTCCATGGGTGAAGCAGCACCCATAGCTCAGAAATGGGCCTCATTACCTAGGTTTAAAGGAGGGCATTAAACCATTCCCCTGGCTATAGTAATTGACTCAGGAATGGGCATGTGACCCAACCAGAGCCACTGTATTACAATGAGGCTGTGACTGGGGCTTCTGAGAAATAGACTCACTCTTCTATGGATCTTGAACTAGATTCTTCCCACTGAAGGTGAACCTGGAAGTTCATAGTCCAGAGCTGTTGCTATTTGAGAATGAAGACAACATATGGAGAGGAAATAGACATCTGGTTCAGATGAACTGGAGGTCCAATCAAGTCATTCCTGACTTAACACTAACCCTGCAAGATCCTATTACATCAGTCATGGAGTTAATTCTATTTTTACTTGAGCCAGAAATGAGTTCTAACTGGCTCACAAACTCACGCAAAAAGCTCAAGTAGAAACAGGGTTTAGAGCAAAACTGTAGGGGATGCCTCAGATCCCAACTGCAGGGAGTTATGCTCTACCTTCTTGCGGGTAGAGTATCTACACATATTATTTTAAATTCTTCTGCACTAGATATTTGTTTATTCTCTCCCATTTATTTATATACTCAATCATTTATTTATATCATTATGGACCTATGGATATTTATTTTATACTTTTGGTTATAATCTGGTACTTCTTTATTTTGTTGCTCAAATTATTTTAGCTTTGGCCATTGGGAGCAGTTTCAGTTGGTTCTTGTGTCCTTTTGACATACCCTGACCACTGTGTGTGTGTGTGTGTGTGTGTGAGAGAGAGAGCATTTCCTTATTTTCTGGCACTACAAGGTGCTTCAGACTCATCCTGTATATTTCCTCACCCAATCCTAATGTCAGCCATTTCTCTAAGGAGTCCTGAGTCCTTTGATTGGAGAATGGTATTACAAACCAACTTCTAGGTGCTGGATGTACTTGTTGCTACTGGGACGTAAGCCCTCTCAGCTGACAGAGCGAGGAGTAGCAAGAACCTACTTATATCCAAATACCTATACAAACGTCTACATGTAACCATTTGTATCTCAGTTAAACCTCCTTCCTTTAATAACTGTAACCTCCTACTCCAATAATGAGAAACCTGGCTCCCACCATCAGCCACCCACTTACCTAATTGTTCAATTCCAGTATATATGTACAGCAATATCAGGATTGTTAACTTGTATCTCCATGGGAAACGATTTGATGGAGTACAGTACTTTGTATATCTTCTTTTGCCTTTAGTTTTGCAGCTTCCACTTATTTCCAAAGGATTTAGGCCAGCACCCTTCTCCCCAACTCTATTCAGTGAGGTTGTTGTATACGTTTATAATATGGTTAGATTGCTTTGTCACATTCTGCATTCCATCCTTGAATCCCTTGACCCTCCTAAATGGTTTTATAAAATCTGAATATATTAAGATTCATCCTTTGTGCCGTAAAGCTCTGAGTTTTGAGAAACAGTGTCATGTATTCACTATCATATAGAATAATTTCATCATCCTAAAATATCCTCTGTGCTCCACCTATTTACTCCTCTTCCTTCCCCTGGATTCCTTGGCAGCCACTGATCTTTTTTACAGTTTCTACAGTTTTGCCTTTTCCAGAATGCAATTTAGGTGGAATTATACAGTGTGTAGCCCTTTCAGATTGGCTCTTTTTACTTAACAACATGCATCTAAGATTCACCTCTGTCTTTTTGTGGCTCGATAGCTCATTTCTTTCTTTTTTTTTTTTTAAGATTTTATTGATTGATTGATTGATTTGAGAGAGAGAGAGAGAGAGTGCACAGCAGGGGGAGTGGCAGGCAGAGAAGTAGACTCCCTGCTGAGTAGGGAGCCCAATGGCGGGGCTTGATCCCATGACCCCAGGATCATGACCTGAGCTGAAGGCAGATGCTTAACCAACTGAACCACCCAGGCACCCCAGCTCATTTCTTTATATTGCTGAATAATATTCCATTGCATGGACGTACCATAGTTTGTTCATCCCTTCACCTACCAAAGGACATCTTGGTTGCTTCCAGTTTTTAGCAATTGTAAATAAAGCTGTTATAAACATTCACATGCAGGTTTTTGTGTGGACATGAGTTTTCAAATCAGTTGCATAGATACCTAGGAGTGGGATTGCTGAGGCATATGCTAAGCTATATATAACTTTATAGGAAATTTCCAAAATGTCTTCCAAAGTGCCTGAACCACTTTGCATTCCCACCAACAATAAATGAGACCTTCTGTTGCTCCACATCCTCACTAGTATTTGGTGGTGTTAGCTTTTTGGATTTTGGCCATTCTAATAGGTGCCTTATGGTATCTCGTTGCTCCAATTTGCAATTTCCTAATGACAATGATGACGAGCATTTTTTATATGCTTATTTGCTATCTCTGTATCTTCAGAGAGGTGTGTTCTTATTGTTGAGTTTTAAGTGTTAAATTTGTATGTTTTTTGATACAAGTCCTTTACCAGAACTGTGATTTGCAATTATTTACTCCCAGTATGTGGGAGTAATAGTGTCTTTTGCAGAGCACTAGGTTTTACTATTTTTTTTTAAAGATTTTATTTATTTATTTATTTATTTGACACAGAGAGGGCAAGAGAGCACAAGCACGGGGAGTGGCAGAGGGAAAGGGAGAGGGTGAAGGAGAAGCAGGCTCCCCGCTGAGTAGGGAGCCTGATGCAGGGCTCCATCCCAGGACACTGGGATCATGACCCGAGCCAAAGGCAGTCGCTTAACCAACTGACCCACCGAGGAGCCCCTTTTAATAAATTAATTTTTTCTTTCATAGATCATGCTTTTGGTGTTATATCTAATAACTCATCACCAAACCCAAGCTCATGTTGATTTTTCCCCAATATTTTCTTCTAGATGTTTTATACCTCTATGTTTTATATGTAGGTCTATGATTAGTTTTGGGTTATTGTTGTGAAAGGTATAAGGTCTGTATCTATGTTTGTGTTTTGCATGTGGGCATACTATTGTTCCAGTGCCATTTGTTGAAAAGACTATCCTTTCTCCATTGGATTGCCTTTGTTCCATTGTTAAAGAACAGTTGACTGTATTTATGCGGGTCTATTTCTGGGCTCTCAATTCTGTTTCATTGCTCTATTTAGCTGTTCTTTTTCACCAATGCCATACTCTCTTTTTTTTTTTTTTTTTTAAGATTTTACCCATTTATTTGACAGAGAGAGACACAACAAGAGAGGGAACACAAGCAGGGGGAGGGGGAGAGGGAGAAGCAGGCTTCCTGCGGAGCAGGGAGCCCGATGCGGGGCTCGATCCCAGGACCCTGGAATCAGAACCTGAGCGGAAGGCAGACGCTTAACGACTGAGCCACCCAGGCACCCCTCCTTTTGATTCATTCTTAAAGTTTCCATCTCTCTGCTTACCTTACCTACCTGCTCTTACGTGTTGTCTACATTTTCCATTAGAGCCCTTAACAATATTAATCACAGGTATTTTAAATACTCTGATATTTTCAACATCTGTGTCATATCTGCATCTAGTCCTGATGCTTGCTTTGTCTCTTTAAGCTGTTTTTTTTCTCGTCCTTTAGCACGCATTTTGATTTTTTTGTTGAAAGCCAGGCATGGCATTTCAGTGAATAGGAACTGAGGTAAATAAGCCTCTAGTGTGAGAATTTATGTTAATCTGGCTAGGAGTTGGGCTTGCTTAGTATTTTCTGTAGCTAGAGCTGCTAGAGTCTTCAAATTCTAGCGTCTTTGTTTTCATTTTCCCTATTGACTTTGGGGTTCCCTAGATTCTCCTCCTCAGAGAGAATCTGCATCTTGCAGCTCTTTCAACCATAATCTACTGTTATTATTCCGGAGTCCTATTGTGGTGTGGTAAGCGGTGGAAGAGGAGAAGTGGCTAATAATCTTATGATTAAATCTCAGTATTTCGGTGCATCTGTGTCCCTGGGTTGTGAGTCTTGTGCATGTTTCTTAGCTTTTTTCCTCCACTTTAGGTGACACAGAACGGCTAGTGGGATCTGGAGTGGGAGAAATGTCCTTCCCCTAGATGGGATAAGGTTTGGTAAAGACTTTTTCTCTGGAGAGTAGGGCTTTGTTATGCAGAATACTCTGAGTGTATTTCACAGTGGTTACTCTTTGCCTCCCCCTGTCAGAACCAGAAGGAGATCTCTCTTGGCCCTTCACTCTAAGAATTTAGTGAGATTTCCAGAGGTAAAACTCACAAAAATATGGGGTACCCCTTAAGACCATGGCCCCCAGGAATTTCTCACTCTCATGCTAGTCCATACTCAGCCTTTGGCAATTTTTAAAAATTACCATCTAAGGATTCCTATCAGTTTAGGACTCTAGTCGCTTTTGCTCTAGGTAAGCAGATCTCAGCTATGACTTTTGTTATTCTTCTGTATAGTAAGAGACACGGATCTAATTTTATATTTTTCCAAATGGCGACCCAATTGCCCTAGCATCATTTATTGAAAAGTCCGCAAATATAAAGGAGTAGTACAAGGTAGTTCTTTTGTGATGCTGTAAAGCTCTGTATCTTGATTATGGTGGTAGTTACATGAATCTATACATGAGCTAAAATGCATAGAAACTGTGCACACAACTGAACGCATGTTAAAAGTTATGAAAGCAGAATAAGGTGCGTAGTCTCGTTAATGGTATCGTTCCAATGTCAATTTCCTGGCTTTGCTATTGTACTATAGCTATATAAGATGTCACCATTGGGATAACCTGGGTGAAAGGCATGTGGGATTCTGTATTATTTTTCCTGTTTCCTGTTTCCTGTGAGTCTATAATTTGTATCAAAATAAAGTTTTTAAAAATCCATCTCTGCTATAGTGCATTGAGATGCCTAGATTGAATTTCTTAAAGTCCAATTTTTTCAAGTGGCAAAACTAGTCCATTTATGTTCATTATGATTACTGATATGGTTGGTTTACTTTTATTCTCACTTATATTTTGTTTTGTGCAATTTACCCTACCTTTTCTTTGCCATTTCCTGCATTGGGTTAATCGAATTTTCTTTGTCCATCCCTCTTTCCTTTTAATGGAAGTTGTACATTCTATTTTATTAGCTTAGGGATTATCTTTAACATTTTAACAGACAAACTTGATTTACTAAAAATCAAATTTAATTTATAAGTTAATTAATACTTCTACTCATCTCCGGAATAATACAAGTACCTTATAATACCTTAACTCTAATGTCTCCAGGCTGTTGTGTATTATCGTTTATTATAAATTTGAATTCTACCTGTGTTTATATATATCTCAAGTTATGTTTTATTTCAGAGAGCACTTACTTAGATTTACCCATGTTTACTAATTTTTTTACTAACAATTCCTTCTTTGGGGCACCTGGGTGGCTCAGTCGTTAAGCGTCTGCCTTCGGCCCAGGTCATGATCCCAGGGTCCTGGGATCAAGCCCCGCATCGGGCTCGCTGCTCAGCCGGGAGCCTGCTTCTCCCTCTCCCCACTCCCCCTGCTTGTGTTCCCTCTCTCGCTGTCTCTCTCTCTGTGTCAAATAAATAAATAAATCTTTAAAAAAAAAAAAAAAACAATTCCTTCTTTGATTCTTTCCTTCCTTCTGTGTTCAATTTCTTTTTTCTTGATCTAGGAAACCATGAAAGTTTTTTTCAGCAAAAATCTAGAAATCATAAATGTACTCACTCTGCAATGTCTTTATTAAGACTTTGCTCTTAAATATTTAGGTGGATTTTGAATTCTAAGTTGATAGTTATTTTCTTTCAGCACTTTGAATATATGATCCATTATTTTCTGGTTTATATTGTCGCTATTTACATATCTGCTCTCATTATAACTAACCTTCCTGGTATTGTCTCATGGTCAAATATTGCTACTCGGACTCCTGCCATCACCTCTACATTCCAGTTGGAGTAGATACTTTTACTTACAATCTATTGGCCACACATAGGTATTAGAGCACTGGAAAATGTAGTCTTCATTCTGGTAGCCATGTGCCAACTATTTTTCTAGAATGGGGGTCGGAACTGGTTCATTCCTGGACTTTCCACCAGTAGGTACCCCATAGGTATCTGAAGATGGGTTTTGTCAACAAATCTTCCTCTTCACTCATACCAGTCCATGGTCAGGGCTTAAAGTGTTGCCTGAGGAGAAGACCCAGGCAGCAGAACCAGCCCCTTTACCCCAGACACAGCCCTCTGCCCCATGGGTTATTTCACTTGGTCCTGTGGGGAGGCCAGGCTGCTCCCCTATGTTCCACTTCTGTCTGGATCTCAGCAGGGCTCCCTGTCCATCTCCTGGCACTCCATGTTACGAGATCCCAGCCCACTTCAGAGGGGCTTGGATGAATTCTTTAACCTACTGCAGAACTAAAAAGAAACACTTATTGAGCACTCTCAGACACTTTCTCCTGTGGGTAGGTGACTTCTCCATTTGCCCTCTGAAGAAAATGAGGCTCAGAGAGGTTAAGCAATTTGACTAAATTAGTCAGACAACTAGAGCCAAAACTCAAATTGAGGTCTCCCAGCTCTCAGCTCTGCACTATTTATGACTAAACTTCTTTACAAGATGGAGAAAGATGTTTGTGACCTGAAGCAAACAAGGTTGAAGTCTTGTTCCATCACATAACTGGGGAGTGAGTGAGGCAGGCAGGTTGCTGGGAAAGAGTGGCAGACCCCCAGCTGTAGGGGGAATCCAAGGATGAAGTGAGTTTTCCTTCAAGCATTTACCAAGGAGTCAGACCATGTGCAAGGCATAGGAGGATATAAAGGCAAGCTGATTATAGAGATGCAACTTAGCACAACTTACTCAGGGGGAAGACAGAGCTAAGTTTGAGTACCCTCTAGCCGTGTGAGCTTGGGCAAGCGACACAATCTCTCTGAGCCTCAGTTTCTACCTCTATAAAATGGAAATAATAGCACCACCTCAGGAGGTAAAGCTTTTGGCAGAATAGCTGGCACATGGCAAGCCTACAGTGAATGGTAGCTGTTAGTTTTTGCTGTTTTATTATTATGACACCTAGCAGGGGAGACATACGCCACCAATGTGCGATAGCTGAGGAAAGATTATGGGAACATAGAGGAGAGAGGTGGGACGTCTGAGTCAGGCCTTGAGGAGCAGGTACGTCCTTCAGGCAGAGCACTGGGCTGCCATTCCAGACACACAAGTTTGCATCTGTGCAACCTCAGGCTTCATCACTGGGTGTCCTGGGCCTGCTCCTCATGTCCACAGGACAGGTGTATCGTGTGACATCTGGGCTTGAGCTCAATCTGGACAGCACTTGAGGGGAGTCACCTCCCAGAGTTCTTAGGAGAATTCCTGGGCTAAAGGCACTGCTAAAGGCCAGCAGAGATGAGCTATTTCCAAACTCTTGGTCTTGGACCTCAAGATGCTCTCAAAAGCTTCCTTTTTAAAAAAATCTTCCTCCCGGGGCTCCCGGGTGGCTCAGTTGGTTGAGCATGTGCCTTCAGCTCAGGTCATGATCTCGAGGTCCTGGGATTGAGCCCGGGGGGCTCCCTACTCAGCAGGAAGCCTGCTTCTCCCTCTCCCATTCCCCCTGCTTGTGTTCCTTCTCTCACTGTGTCTCTCTCTCTCAAATAAATAAATAAAATCTTTATTTTATTTTTTAAAAGAATTTTTATTTATTTATTTGACAGAGAGAGAGAGCACAACCAGGCAGAGGGGGAGGGGAGAAGCAGACCCCCACTGAGCAGGGAGCCAGATGTGGGGCTCAATCCCAGGACCCTGAGATCATGATCTGAGCCGAAGGCAGACGCTTAACCAACTGAGCCACCCAGGTGCCCCAAATAAAATCTTAAAAAAAAAACTTCTCCCTTCTTCCCTCCCTCCATTTCTTTCTCTTTTCTTTCCTTTTCTCCCTTCTTCCCATCCTTTCTCTCTTCCCTCCTCTCCCTTCCATTTTTTCTTTCTGTCATAGAGGTTAACTCACCTCCCCACTTACAGAGATTGTTGAACCCCTCCTAGAGAACACGACTGTATTTGCGGGTCAGACAACACAGGGACGGGTTCACAGTTCACAGCTGGAGGTTCCACAACAGTGTTTCTAGCTGGGAGTCTCCTGGTGTCCGGTGTCCGATTGCTAAATGCTTCCATACTGGGTTTAAACAAAGACACGGAAGCCACAGTCCAGACACTATTGAAGAACAGAACTTCTCTGATGCTGTGGAATGTGGGTCCAGTGACACACCTCATTCTTAAAGACTTTTGTGATGGAAACTTCAAACATACACAGAAGTAGAATGGGTTGTATAATGAACTCCCACCTACAAATCACCCAGCTTCCGCTCTTATCAACATTAGCCAATTGTGAGTCCTCTCTCCCCTGCCCACATTTTCCCCATTGCTGGAATGCTTGAAAGCACACCCCAGACACAGTGTCATGTCACTAGTAATCACTTCACTCTGTATCACCAACAGATCACATTGTTTTTACATAACTGACTGTGCTATCATCACACCTAACAAAAATAACAATGGACCTTAAATAATCTAATATTAAAGCCACATTCAGATTTCCCAGATTGTGTCAAAAGATGTCTATTTGCAACTAGTTTCTTAGAAAAGCATATTATCATCCCCATTCTACAAATAGGGAAACTGAGCCTACCCTCCCCCGAAGTCACAGAGTTAGTAAATGACAGATCTGTTTTATATCAAAGACATTGTCCTGGATCTTTATCCTGTGCTGCTGACTCAAAGTTTCAAAAGCCCTAAGAAAAAGAGA
>NC_138369.1:46266550-46306574 GCF_054177405.1 Leptonychotes weddellii | reverse complement strand
CTTTCTGAGCACTTACTATATGCCAATCATTGAAACCTTTAAATAATACAAAGTATTCTTTAGTCCAGTGATTCTTGAACAAGCATCTGAAGCACCTCGGGGGTTTGTTAAATACAAATTATGGGTCCCACTTCCAGAGTTGCTCATTCAGTAGGACTGGGATGGAACCTGAGAATTTGCATTTCTAACAGGTTTTCAGGTGATGCTGAGGCTGCTGGTCCAGGGACCACATTTTGAAAGTAACTAATCAGTTCAACTTCCTTTCCCCTGGTTAATGGTGGTCTTCAACTTTCTTCTTACATAACTCCTGGGACGGAGGACTCATTGCCTATTCTGTCAACCTATTCCATTTCTGGATTGTTCTTACTGTAAAGACAGGAATTTTGTGTGTGTGCTTGTGTTGAGAAGAGAACTAATTCTATTGGCCCTTCCCTGTAGCCCATTCTTTCTGCCTCTGGATTACACAGTCTCATCAGACAGGTGCAGCTAGAAGGGAGAGGAGACCTGTAATCAGACTGAGGGTCTCCCTCATCCTCCCAGGCCATCAACCAAGCCCTGCCTGTTCTACCTTCTAAATCAGGGCTGTCCAACAGGAATATATTGTAAGCTCTATGTACCTACAAACATTTTTAAATTTTCCAGTAATTACATTAAAAATAGCAAAAAGAAGCAGGTGGAACTAATTTTAATAACATATTTTCTTTAACCCAGTGTACCCAAAATATTATCTTTTTAACGAGTAATACCAAAATTATTAGTGAGCTATTGCGTATTCTTGTTTTTCATAGCAAGTTTTGGGTGTCTTTTACACTTAACAGCGCATCTCAATTCTGACCAGCCACATTACGAGGACTCCATAGCTACACTGTACCAAACAGTGCAGTGACCCTGTCCCTAGTCCTTATCTCCCCTGTCATGGCTCGTGCTCACCTGAATGCCTGCCCCTCACAGCCTCACCAATCCACAACATGGCAGCCAAATTGTTGTCTAAAATGTAGTAGATTTGATCATGTCCCTCTTGTGTGGCTCCCCATCGCTCTCAGCATAACACCCGGCCTCCGAGGTCTGGCTCCCAAGGCCCTGCCTCTCGCTTTCCCTTCTCCCCTCCTCCAGGCCCCACTCTCCTGCTGCACTGAGTTATTTCCAGATCCTCAGCACAAGCAGGGCCTCTTCCTCCTAACCCTTTGCACTCCCGGTTCCCCTGCCCGGAATGCCCTTGCAATGCTTCTTCAGCTTCCCTTTCAGGTCATTCATTCAGTCAACAAAATCTATTGAGCACCTACTGTGTGTCAGACACCGGCCTAGGTTCCTGGAGCGAACAATACCTGAGGAGGAAATACACATAACAAAAAACATATAGCATGTCAGTTGACGAACAATAAAGCGGGATGACAGGGAAAGGTGGTGCTGGGGGTTACTACTTTGTACCGGGGGGTCAGGTAAGGCCTCTTGGAGAAGGTGACATTTGAGTAGAGACCTGAAGAAGTGAGGAAAGGAACCAGCAGGCTATTGGGGGAAAAGCATTCTAGGCAGAGGGAACAGCGAGTGCAAAGGCCCCGAGGGTGGAACCTAACTGGAGGGCTTGGGGCACAGTCCAGTGTAGCTGGGCAGAGTGAGAGAGGAAGTCATTGGAATTAAGGTCAGAGAGAGCAAGAGGTGGGTCCCAGATGGTGGAGGGCTATGTAAGACCTTGAGCTTTATCCTGAGTGAGGTGGGAGCCCTGGGAGGGACATGAGTTGTCTCGGGTTTTAACCAGATCCCTCTGGTTGCCATGATTAGGACAGCGGCTGGGCTGAGGGCAGGAGCAGACAGACTAGTGGCATATTTTTTAATGCTATTTTAATAAAATTAGTTCCACCTGCTTCTTTTTGCTATTTCATGTTGGCTGGACCAGGGTGGTTGCCATGAGGTGGAGAGAATAGCCTGGCTTTGGGATACGTTGAAGGTGGGGCCAACAGGGTTTTCCAGATATGTCAGATACAGAGTATGAAAGAGCCAAGAGTCAAGGATGACTCCGAGATTTTGGCCTGAGCTTAGGATCCAAATGACTCCTCTTCCAGAAAGCCCTCCTGGGAACCCATAGCTCCCTGGGCCTTGCCCTCATGGGGCCTGTCATGGCCTGTCTCTAGCTGGCCTGGGCGCTTCCCAAGGCAGTGTAGGACTTGTTTACTATCCTACTTCCAAAGTGTTTGATAAGTGAGTAAGAAGCAGAGGCAGGCTGAGCTGGGGTTATTCTTGGACTCACTGTAGGAGGTCAGTCCCCACCCCTCACCCCCTTGGGACCTGTGTTTTCCTGTCTGCACAAGGCAATGGATATTCTAGCCTTTGCCCAGTTTCCTCACCAGAAGAGGACACTGCCAGTCCCATTCACAGGAGTCCCCCGGTCCTCTGAGCCCTGGGCCTCCGGTCCTGCCGCCTGCCCAACCTCACCCCTTGGGAAAGCATTGCGTTGGCCCACGCAGCTGGGTCCTGAGTCAGTCTCACCAATGAGGTGGGATCTGGGATACACCCCACCTCCTCCCTGCACCAGCCAAGGGCAGGGCAACTACCCCCTGCACCACCGTGCCCTGAGTCAGCAGTCATGGCCATGACCAGGGGGTGGGTCTGGGGGTTTAGGGGCCCCATCTGCTGTGCCTGGGGTGTCATGAGGAAGCCTCAAGTCAGACAGGAAGTCCCGGGGCCCGATAGCGCCAGCAGGAAGGAATGCCACCCTGGTGAACTGAGTGCGGCCCAGGGCAACTCATGCCCCGCCCCCTCCCTGTCACGGGGGTGTGGCCTGGCCTCTCCCACCGCCCTCTTCCCCTGCCCAGCCTGGCATTGGCACAGTCCACACAGGGCTCTCCTGGCAGCCAACACGGGCCTCCAGACCACAGGTAATGGGACACACGTGCTGGGTGAGGGGCGGGGTGGAGGGTTAATTTTTAGGAGAACAGGCTCTTCCACCGGCCTGAGATTTTGTGGTTCCTAGGTGGACCTGGATTTGAATCCCAGCTCTGCACCTTCCCAGCTGGGTGAGCACCTCAGTCTCCATCTCTGGAGGTATCAGGGGAGGATGACAAATATTCACCTCCCTGGGTTGTTTTGAGGCTTCAGCCAGCCCATGTCTGGTCACAGCAGGTGACCAACTCCTGTTTCTGTCGCTAACTTGCTGCGGGACCTTCCGAAAAACCTTTGATGGCTCTGAGCCTCAGTTTCCCCATGAAGGGCCAAACTCGATCTCTGAAGTCTTCGTCCATTCTGCCCTTGTGGGACCAAACACTTGGGAGGACGAAGGTGTTTCCCCCCAAAACAACCCAGTCTCTGTGCTTTGACCAGCAAGTGAAGGCAGCTGCCCCCCGGACACCCCCTCCGAAGGCGCCCTAGGCTCTCTGGGCCAGGCCTGGTAGACTCGAGAAGATGAGGAGGCCAGTCGTCTCCTCTGCCTTGGGCTCAAAGGCACCTTTGGGGAGAAAATGCTGGAAATGCTGAACAGGCAGAGCCGGGCCTTGGGGGAGGGGAGCCCTGCTGCCTGTCAGAGGCTCACCCAGGTGGCGTGGCCTGGAAGGGAGCTCCGCCCCCCAACCCCGCCCCCAGCATCAGGAGCCCCCTCCGCTCCGAGGGAGCATCCCAGCCCCTCTCCTCAGAGGCGGCCTTCAGGCCTCCAGCCAATCCGTGTTTTTGGTAAGGGGGACAAAAGATGATGGTCATGTGCTTATTATTTTATACTGCTTTCTTTAGAAACTGCCAGAAAAGTTGAATCAGGCGTGTGTGTTACGGGGAGTTGTGGCGAGGGACGTGTGCGGTGTTCGGTTTGGGGTCCAAACCAAGCAGATCTATAAATAATGGGACCTCTCCTGTCTCTGAAACCCGTGGACCTGGGGGCTTGCGTAGCCCTCTAAAACGCCTCTAAACCTGTGCTTTGAAATCCCCTCCAGGCCACCGTCCTAGAGCGCTCTCTCTCCCGCGCTGGCGAGGTGTCCTCATTCTTTTTTTTTTTTTTCAATAACAACTTTATTGAGATACCATTGACATGCCATCAAATTCTCACTTTTAAAGTGTACAAGTCAGTGTCTTTTAGTATATTCACAGAGTCATGCAACCGTCACCACTATCTAATTTAGAATTTAGAATTTTTATCATCCCCAAATAAACCCCGGACCCTTTAGCAGTCACCCCCCACTTCCTCCTTCCCCTGGCAACCACTAATCTACGTTGTGGATTATCTCTATGGATTTGCTTATTCTGGATATTTTATATAAATGGAATCATGTAATAGGTGCTCCTTCCTGACTGGCTTTGTTTTTTTTTTTGCACTTAGCATCATGCTTTCAAGGTTTGTCCATGCTGTAGCATGTCACCAGCGCTTCATCCCTCTTTCTGGCTGAATGGTGTTGTATGATTGTATCACGTTTTGTTTATCCGTTCATCAGTTGATGGACACTTGGGTTGTTTCCACTTTGTGGCTGTTATGAATAAAGCTGATGTGGACATTCCTGTGAGAGTTTTTATGTGGACATTATGTTTCCAGTTCTCTTGGATGTATACCTAAGGAGTGGACTTGCAGGGTCATATGGTGAATCTATGTTTGACATTTAGAGAAGTCACTAAGCATTCCCCAAGGGGCTGTACCATTCTGCAATCCCACCAACTATACATGAAGCCTCCCAATTTTCCACATCCTTGTTAGCACATGTTATTTTCTGGATTTCTTATTGTAGCCATCCTAGAGGGTATGAAGTGGTATCTCATTGTGGGTTTGTTTTGTGTTCTTTTTAAAGTTTTCGTTATTTAAATAATCTCTACACCCAACATAGGGCTCAAACTCATGACCCCGAGATCAAGAGTCGTATGCTCTTCCGACTGAGCCAGCCAGGTGCCCCTCTCATTGTGCTTTTGATTTGCATTTCTCTTAATAAATAGATGTCGAGCATCGTGCCAGGTGCTACTGACCACTTCTTCAGAGAAATGTCTATTCAAATCCTTTGACCATTTTAAAGTTAGGTTCGCATTTTATTGCTGAGTTGTAGGCATGTCTGTTTCTCCAGGGGAGGATTCTGAGGCTCTGAGAATGAATGTGGTGTGCAGTGATCCCAGTCAGTGGAAGGTAATGGTGGGAACTTAATCCAGGTTTGTCTGACATTCAAGATGCAACAAGCTCCTTCTCTTGCACTGGACACCTCCTTTCTGGTTTTCACTGTTGCCAAATTACATGTGTGTGGGGGTGGTGGGGAGACAGGAGAAAAAGATGGAAAAGAGAGAGGAGACAAAGAAACTTAGGTGACAGAATGAGAAAGGAGGCTGGACTGGCTCTGGCTGTTTATTTTTTATTGTTTTTTTTTTAAGATTTTATTTATTTATTCATGAGAGACAGAGAGAGAGGCAGGCTTCCCACAGAGCGGGGAGCCCAATGCGGGACTCAATCCCAGGACCCTGGGATCACGACCTGAGCCGAAGGCAGACGCTTAACCATCTGAGCCACCCAAGTACCCTGGCTGTGGCTGTTTAAATAGGCACCTACCTTGGAGAATCTGAGCTGGGGAAAACCTTTTAAGAGCTTTTGGTTTGGGGCGCCTGGGTGGCTCAGTCGTTAAGCGTCTGCCTTCGGCTCAGGTCATGATCTCAGGGTCCTGGGATCGAGCCCCGCATCGGGCTCCCTGCTCAGCGGGAAGCCTGCTTCTCCCGCTCCCACTCCCCCTGCTTGTGTTCCCTCTCTCGCTGTTTCTCTCTCTGTCAAATGAATACAATCTTAAAAAAAAAAAAAAGAGCTTTTGGTTTCTTCCCATTAATCTTGATATGTTGTTGGGGAGGGGCTCAACAATTTTTACTAGGGGGCACACTCCCCCCTAGTTTTTCTTAGTTCCTAAATCTGAAACAAATCCGATTCAACCCTGAAACCCAAACAGGGAGCAGCATCCCCTAGTGTCTAGCTGGGTCTGAGGATCTGGAGCAGTGGTTGCCACGCTTTCTTTTTTTTTTTTGGAGGGGGGGTGGTGCGGGCAGGGACAGAGGGAAAAGGAGAGAGAGAATCCCAGGCAGGCTCCACACCCAGCACAGAGCCTGACCCAGGGCTCAATCCTGTGACCCTGAGATCACCACCTGAGCCGAAATCGAGTCAGATGCGCAACCCACTGAGCCACCCAGGTGCCCCGTCACACTTTTCGATTGCACAGGCTTCTCAAGAAAAATGTTTTAGGCACTCCTAACAGATGCATATTTATAGATTTAGAAATGATATACAAGTACTGTGATGATTAGCTAATGTCTAAAGGCCCAATATACACTCAGTGTGAATTTAATTACCAAAATAGTGGATGGAAGTCCACATACCAAGTAGTTTTCCTATTATTATTTCAGTAAGCAATACCGTGTGTATGAGATCCCATTCATTGTTTTCAACGTGGTAAGGTGGCTGATGAAGGTCTTGAGTGAGGAGCAGCCAGGGGTCTGTCCCGCACTTTTCCTGCTCTCGCTTGCACTTTCTGGATTAGAGTTATCTCCATCTGTGGTTTCTTTGCAGGGCCTCTTTGAATCCACTTGTCTACTCTGTAGGGGCTGATTCAGTTAAAATGCATTGTTTGATCCTCAAATCCACCCAACCTGGCACCAGTGTACTGCAATATACAGCCGTACAATATATAGGCTGAATGTAGAGAAATGAAAGACAGGGTCGCAGCAGACCTATTGTGGGGCTTCCCACTGGCCTGGGGACCCGCACTTAGTAGGCATGACATTCAGTATCTGACATATAGCCAAGGGTGCCCATCAGGGTTGAACTATATACTGTTAGCTGGTTTTAGTTAAAAATTAAGTAGAAACAGATGGACTAATATGTCCCTCCTGTACTTTGGAGATTATAATTTGGGAGCCTGGTAGGTTCTGAGCTAAGGACATCTAACCCAACCTCTGCCACCCCTCATGGCAGGGTGCCCATGACCATCCAAAGCAGTTCTCTAAAGAATTTTAGAAAATTATTTTATAGATTGAGCTGGCATCTGCTCTAGTGACATCCCAAGGTCCTGACCTCTGGAGCTCGTAGCCCCACGTGGTCCCTCTGTCCTGCAGGAAGCCCTGCAGATACCTGGGGCCTGTGACCAAGTCTGTCCACGCAGTGCTTATCCCTAGGCTTAGTGCCCTACTCCTCCAGCTACTTCTCTTGGCTTTGATCTTAATATCCCACACATCCCCTGGATTATCTCTGTTTGTCCAGACCTTATTCTGTTCAGAACCCAGGATTGAACCTAGGACGGGAGATGGTGAGATATGGGTCACCTTCTTCACTGTAGACTCTGTCCTTCTGTTAATATGACCTAAGGCTGTGTTAGCTTTGCTCTGTAGCTCTATCACCTTGTTGGCTCATATTACACTTTAACAAACAATGGTTATGCACCTACTATGTGCTGGACACCAAGTTAGATGCTTGTGCTAACATTTACTTACCTTTCAGAGGGTCTTTTAAAACTCCTAGGTCTTTCTGTATGAACGGCCTCCAAGCTGGGTTCACCCATCCTCTTTCTGCACAGACTTGATTTCGTCCCTTTTTAACTTCTAGGTTCAGCCTAGGTGCCACCCTGCACTGCTCAGAGGCAACCTTAGGCCCTGCCTGCTTTGCTGGGTGTGCTGTGGCCAAAGGGCTCATGTAGATTCATAACGGGTCCATCTGGCTTGTGGTCCGCTAGCTGGGCAGCGTGGGTTGTTATCCCGCCATTAAACTGCCTGATGGTGGAGGAGGTGGAAACTGAGGCATTTTCCTTCTTTCCCTCTGTGAGGTTCCCCTCATGCTTGACTTCAGACTCAGATTTGAGTTCATATCTAGACGCCTTGCTGTGTGACCTTGGGCAAGTCCCTTTCCCTTTCTGGGCCTCAGTTTTGGTCTCCAGGTTACAACTCTGTGGAATTGTAACCAGGAGAAAGGGAGAGACCGCCAAACCTGGGGAGCTGGGGGGTGGGGTGGGGTGGGGTGGGGGTGAGGTGAGCCTGGGACAGGAAGGGGGAGAACGTTGAAGAAGAAGGGATGTGAACAAGTAATATAAAGGAGAGAAGGAGATGCTAAAGAAACTTTGCTAGGCTAGCATTTCTCTAAACTCTTAAATTCAGTACTTTATGACTTCTTTTTATGAAGCACTTTATCTAAGCCAGTGGCTAGAATATAGTAGAGAGTAAGAAAAACATGATTCCTCTCCCCAGGGAGCTCAGAAGTAAGGTCCTTTTCATCTCAATCCTCACAGCAACCCTGCAAGACAATGACACTAATCCTCATTTTACAGACAAAGGAAATTGAGGCTCAGAGAGATAAAGTGATTTACCCAACGTCACAGAGCTGGGAAGCAAAGTGATAAAGCACGTCTTGAGTGGGCTCTGTCATACCCCATTGCCGCAGTGACTTAATCAAGATACCTCTCAGTATAATGTCCTGGCAAATGACATGATAATTTTACGATGTACTTTCCTATCCACAACCCCATATACATTCCAAAATGTGAATAATAAGAGTGACATTATTTTGTCTTGTAAATGAGAATAAAAACCTAGAAGGGGGAAGTGATGTGCCTGAGGGCCCAGGGTGGGTTGGAAGCAGGGCCAGGACTAGGCTCTTGGTCTCATGACAGCTGACTCAGTTTCCTCCCCACCCTGTACATGCCCCGGGATGCTGAGAGGATTTACCAGCCACACCTTGGGATCCCAAAGCTGATGAAAAGACCATTTCTGTTCCATGCCCCTGGCTTCCAAGGGTCTGTTTCTGATTCCTTCCCCTCCCTAGCTGTCCTGATGGAGGGATAGAAGAACTCCGGATCTGGGAATTGGCACTGTCCAAAATGGGCAGCAGTGGTGCCCAGGCCTGGACTCCAGGATAGAAAGGCTGACCTGGAGAATGTCAGGGATTGAAGCAGGTGGCATTTCCCAAAGCTGCGCCAAAGTATACTGAACCATATTCTGGGGGAAAGGACTGTGCTCTTGCATGGTTTGGGGAAGGGTTGGGATAGGGTGAAAGAGCTTTCTCTCCTGCAGGCCTTTTCAGAGCCTTTAACATGTAATCACACATTTTGGAGCTCCGAGATGGGAGCTATGGAAACAGTGTTGCACAAACTTCTTTGAACACAAAATCTCCTTTTTTCTTGGAGCATTTCTTTTTTTTTTTTTTTTTAAAGATTTTATTTATTTATTTGAGAGAGAGAGAATGAGAGAGAGAGTGAGCATGAGAGGGGGGAGGGTCAGAGGGAGAAGCAGACTCCCTGCTGAGCAGGGAGCCCGATGCGGGACTCGATCCCGGGACTCCAGGATCATGACCTGAGCCGAAGGCAGTTGCTTAACCAACTGAGCCACCCAGGCGCCCTTTCTTGGAGCATTTCAACAGGCTGCTCTTCCCCACAAGATACTATATGCATCTTATTATTAGAACATGCTGTTCTGGGCCTTTCTGCAGGTCACATCAACCCCGAGTCCCAAAGTTCTTTGCTGACTGGATGAATCAGGAAGACATTAACTGGAGGGGAGCACTAGTTTCCTAGAAAGTCAAAGCTGAAAGAACCTTACAGAGGGCAGTCCAGCTTCTACATATGGAGTAACTGAAGCCCAGGGCAATCCAGCAATGTGTTTGGAGGGGCGAGGCCAGAGGCAGGCAGGGAGATGACTTTAACACTCTGGGAGAGGTTCTGGTGGTCTGAGTGGACCACACTCTGCCTAGCATATGATGCCTTTGTTAACAATGCACACTTCCTTGGGCCACGGCCTAACCCTAACTTTGCTCCTAACACCAGCCACCTGAGTGGAAGCCTCCAAAGGAGAGAGTCCTGGGAATCTGCCCTGTCATCAGTTCTCCCAGGAAAATTGGATTATTAGCCAAACTGGGGAGACATTGAGGATGGGCAAGAAGAGGGGATACTCTCATTTATTAAGTGCCAGTATTCTGGGCTTGTTATGGGCACAATATCATTTAATCCCGACAACACTCTTGGGGACATATATATTAATACCCCACTTTATGGATGGGAAACTGAGGCTGAGAAGAGCCATCTAAGGGACAGGGATAAGAACACAGTTACAACCAACTCCAAAGCCCTCAGTCCCCTTATCAGATCTCTTGGGAAGGAGGCAGTGGGAACAGAAAAGCCAGGCCCTCTTGAAGGGAAAATGGGACAAGCTTGGGCTTTGGCTGGCTGGGGAGGAAGGAGCCAGGGCATCCTTCCTATCTTTGGAGTTTGGGGGCCCAGGAGCATGGTGGAGTCAGAGAGGGAACCTGGTTTAAGAAGGAAGATGTTCAGCCTTTGCAGGGCTCCAGACTGTGGCAGGCACTGGGGTTAGAGACTGTGGCAGCCCGAATAATGGCCCCCAAAGAGGTTTGCATCCTAATCTCTGGAAACTGACTAAGTAAGGTTTCATGGCAAAGGAGAATTAACATTGCAGATGGAAGTAAGGTTGCTCATCAGCTGACCTTAACACAGGGAGATGATCCTCAATGACCTGGGTGGGCTCAATGTCACAATGACACAAGGGTCCTTAAAAGTGGAAGAGGGATGGGGCACCTGGCTGGCTTAGTCAGTAGAGCATGCGACTCTTGATTGTGGGGTAGTAAGTTCGAGCCTCACATTGGGTGTAAAGATTATTTTTTTTTTTTAAAGAGTTTATTTATTTATTTGACAGAGAGAGACACAGCGAGAGAGGGAACACAAGCAGGGGGAGTGGGAGAGGGAGAAGCAGGCTTCCCGCTGAGCAAGGAGCCTGATGTGGGACTCGATCCCAGGACCCTGGGACCATGACCTGAGCCGAAGGCAGACGCTTAACGACTGAGCCACCCAGGCGTCCTAAAGATTAACAAAGGGGGAAAAAAGGAGAAAGAGTGGAAGAGGGAGGCAGAAGAGGTCAGAATAGTGTAAGGTGAGGATTGACCTGACATTCCTGGCTTTGCAGAGGGAAAAAGGCACCACAAACCAAGGTCTGTGGGTGGCTTCTAGGAGCTGGACAAAGCAAGGAAATTAAGGGGACGGGGTGGGGGGGTGGAGCGTTGGAGAGGTAGCTGCAGCAGCAGGGATAACAGCAAGGAAATGGATTTTCCCCCTAGAGCTTCCAGAGAGGAATGCAGTCCTGCTGACCCCAGTGAGACCTGAGTTAGACTTCTCACCTACAGAACTGTGAGAGGCTAAATTTGTGTTGTGTCACAAGTCAGATTCCCAAGAGGGAGAGGCTGATGGTCTAACCTGGGTACAGGGCAGTGACCGCTTGTCCTGGAGCTGTGTCAGCCAGGCCAGGATACATTTGAAATTAGGCTTTATGCCTGTTTGGGGTGGCTTGGGAAGCCAAAGGAGATTCTGGAGGGCTTTGGTATAGCCACCGGAAGAAGGGGCTTCCATCCCAGGTAGGCAAAAACAACAAGCATCCACCCTCAGTCAGCTCTGTTCTCTGCACAACTGCTCTTCTGCTTCTAATTCCCCCAACCCCGTTACTGCCCTGGGCCTGTTTAACTTCGCTGGCTCTGTGTTCGAGGCTCACAGGCGCAATGTTAGCAGTCTACCTACAGGGAAAGGGCCGGTCACCTGACATTCAAGGCCCAGGATGATTTTCCCCAACCTCACGGGCTTCCTACCCCTTCAACTGCCTGCCACCCACTTCCTCTAGTAAACCTTTATCCCATTCGCCTTTTGCCACCTGTTGAAATCCACTTCAGTCCCCTCCTCCAAGGTGGGCAACAAGGAAGGATAAGCAGCTCCTGAATCAAGAGTCAGGGCTCTGGAAGTCAGCCTTGCCCCAGAGTTGCCTTAATACCTTGTGCAAGTTCCTCTCCATTTCTGGGTCTTAGTTTCCCCGTTTATAAAATAGGACAAGAATCCCCACTCTGCCTCCCTCCTGGTGCACATGAGGATCAAGTGAGCTGGGCGGGGAAAGCACTGTGAGCTTGATGTCCCCTAGTATCCCTCCCACCCTGGGCCCAGGCCCTTGTGACAGCAGGAGCTTAGGAAATGTGGGTTGAACTGAAGGGGAAATCCAGTTTAGCAAGACCTGTGGGTACAGAGGCCCTGGCCCCACCAGTGACTCAGCAGGGCTGGGCCTTTGGGAGAAAAGTGTTAGAAACTCAGGCATTCCATTTCCTTGTAGGATCAGTCTCAGATTTGGGGTGGGGCGCGGGGAAGGGCAGAGCACCTGCGAGAGGGGATTTTAGGGACCTCTAACCAGGGTCAGGGAATGGGGCTTCTCTGCTGGGGCAGGGGTTGGATTCGAGTCCACCTGTCAGCTGGGAGACTTGAACAAGTCACCCGTCCATCTGACTCTCAGCTTCTTGCTGCATAAAGTAAGACTTGCATTCATGAAATAAGATCTTGGGGAACATGCCTTGTTCTCTTTCCTCTTTCTGCTTTCTTCACTTCTCCTGTCTCAACGCCCCATGGTCCATCTTGCTTCAGCGGAGGTCACACGCTGTGCACTTGAGCTTCGGAAGCCCGTCCCAGAAATCCCTCGGCCAGTGCCTGACACAGTGCCATCCTGCTGCCCTTTTGAGTTAAGCATTGCCCTGCGTGCCGATCCTTGAGCTTTAATTTCTTCTTGAATCCACTTATCCTTTCTTAGAACAGAAATGTGGGCCGGGGTACCTGGGTGGCTCAGTTGGTTAAGCGACTGCCTTCGGCTCAGGTCATGATCCTGGAGTCCCTGGATCAAGTCCCGCATCAGGCACCCTGCTCGGCAGGGAGTCTGCTTCTCCCTCTGACCCTCCCCCCTCTCATGTGCTCTCTCTCTCAAAAAAATAAATAAAATCTTTAAAAGAAAAAAAAAAAGAAATGTGGGTGGAGGAGGGATGGGGCAAGGACATTAAAAGGAGAAATAGGGCTGCCTCAGGTCCCACCTCCACGATAGTTCCATTTCCCTCGCCCCTGACGGAGGAGCTGAGCAAGTGCCTGGGGCAGCTGCCCTGGCCGTGAGGACGCGGCTCAGCGCTCCACCTCCACGGAGGGCACGGAGGGCACGGATGGCACGGAGGGCTGACTACAAGCCAAGTCAGCATCATTTGCATAGCACTCCCATGACTTCGTGGCTTCATTGCTGGTGCTAATGACAAGGGGCCTGAGGAGAGCTGACAGCTGCGCTCCTTCCTGTCTCCCAACGTGGACTAAGCCACTCCCTTTGCTCAACCACTTACTAGCTACGGCCCTGGGAAAGTTTCTTTTTTTTTTTTTTTTTAAGATTTTATTTATTTATTTGAGAGAGAGAGAATGAGAGAGCACATGAGAAGGGGGAGGGTCAGAGGGAGAAGCAGACTCCCTGCCGAGCAGGGAGCCTGATGCGGGACTCGATCCCGGGACTCCAGGATCATGACCTGAGCCGAAGGCAGTCGCTTAACCAACTGAGCCACCCAGGCGCCCCCTGGGAAAGTTTCTTACTCTCCCTGTGCCATCTAGAAAGTGGGCACAACTCCGGTGAGCCGTCACAGAGTGGTGGTGAGGAATACGTGAGATGACACCTGTAAGGTGCTTAGAGGGTGGCCTGGCAGCTGGGAAGTACTTGGTTGTCATCGTCATCGTCATCATCATCATCATTTTTGCTTTTTTGCCGGGCCCCGTGCAGGGGTCAGTCTTAGTCTGTCCCCGAGCTGGGTTCAGGCTCTAGTGGAGGAGACGCACCCCGCCGAGCCCTGAGCAGAGATCTGTGTGTGACCAAGAACAGTGGCCCTAGAGTTGTGCAACAAGGTGCCCTACCCTGAGGAAGAAGAGTCAGACACAAGGCAGAATTGACGAGGCTTAGGAGAGCGATATGCCCGGGGACAAGGCGGGGGTGCCCTTTGGGCCTCCCCCCAATCTCTTCCTTCTTTAGAATTGCCTCCTGCAACTGTTTCCCATGTGGGATGTGGCCCCTTGCCTCTATGCCTTTGCACATTGTCCCCTCTGGCCCTTCTAAACTCACCCCAGCATTCCTTCCTTCAGGAACTTTCCCTGACTGACCCTGTTCTGATTTGGCTCCTGGGTTCCCATAGCCCCCTGGTCTACCATGAAATTCCTTGAGGACAGGGATGCAACTTGCTCACCATGTTGCCCAGTTCTAGCACACAGTGGGTGCTCAATTAACAGATGTAATGTAGGAGAGGGAAAGTGTGTATCAAAAGTCCTGACTATAAAGTTTTATTTTTCTCAAATAACAAGAAAGCAGGCAGCTGCTGGCAAGGGCTCGGCAGCTCAACAACGTCTCCGCATTTGCTTTGGCTTTTCCTCATGGTCACAAGGTGGCCACTGTTGCTCCTGCCATCACATTCATGTTCAAGGAAGGAAGGAGAGGCAAGACACATCACCAGCACTGTTGGCTTCTTTTGTCAGGAGAAGAAAAACCCTTCCCAGAACCCCAGCCAACTTCGGCTACAAGGGAGGCTGACAAAACAAGTATCTAACTGGAGCTGGAAGAACAAAATTGCAGTTTCATTAGCAAGAAAGAAGGGCAGGGGTGCTGGGGGAATGAGGATTAAGGGAGTAGGGTAAGGAGGGTGGGGATTGGCTAGGCAACTAGCACAGGGCTTCATGAAGGAGGTGGCATTTGAGCTGTGCCTTCAAGGTCAGATACAATTTTGACAATAAGAAAGAATGGCCTAGGGGCGCCTGGGGGGCTCAGTCGTTAAGCGTCTGCCTTCCGCTCAGGTCATGATCTCAGGGTCCTGGGATCGAGCCCCGCATTGGGCTCCCTTCTCAGCAGGAAGCCTTTTTCTCCCTCTCCCACTCCCCCTGCTTGTGTTCCCTTTCTCACTGTGTCTCTCTCTATCAAATAAATAAATAAAATCTTAAAAAAAAAAAAAGAAAGAATGGTCTAGGTCTGGAGGCCTGAAATCATCTCCTCTGGCATTTATTCCACACCTGCTCTATACCAAGCATTGTTCTAAGTGCTTTACATGTTTTAATACATGCCATTTTAACAACACTATGAGATAAGCACTATTATTGTCTCCATATTACAGATGAGGAAACTGAGACAGCAAGAGGTTAAGTAATTTGCTCAAGATCCCACAACCAGGAGTGTTAGATAGGATCCAAGCCCAGATGGTCCACCTCTGAGGCACAAGGAAGGCTATTACTTTGCCAAGGTCTTGGTAGATTAAGAGTAGATTCTGTACCAAAAGCAAACAAACAAACATACAAAAAACCCAAACTCATAGATACAGAGAATGGATTGGCGGTTGCCAGAGGTCGGGGTGGGGGATGGCCAAAATGGGCAGTCAAAAGGTACAAACTTCCAGTAATAAAAGAAATAAGTCATGGGAATGTAATGTACAACATGGTGACTATAGTTACTAATATGGTATTGCAGGGGGTGCCTGGGTGGCTCAGTCAGTTAAATGTCCAACTCTTGGTTTTGGCTGGGGTCATGATCTCAGGGTCGTGGGATTGAGCCCTGTGCAGGGCTCCGGGCTCAGCGTGGAGTCTGCTGGAGATTCTCTCTCTCTCCCTTTGCCTCTGCCCCTTCCTCTGCTCACGCATGTGCACATGCACGCACTCTCTCTAAAATAAATTTTTTTTTTTTAAGATTTTATTTATTTATTTGACAGAGAGAGACCAGCAAGAGAGGGAACACAAGCAGGGGAAGTGGGAGAGGGAGAAGCAGGCTTCCCGCTGAGCAGGGAGCCCAATGTGGGGCTCGATCCCAGGACCCTGGGATCATGACCTGAGCCGAAGGTAGACGCTTAACGACTGAGCCACCCAGGTGCCCCATAAATAAGTATTTTTATTTATTTAATTTTGAGAGAGAGAGAGAGCATGAGTGGGGGGAAGGGGCAAAGAGAGAAACAGGCTCCCCGCTGAGCAGGGAGCTTGATGTGGGACTCAATCCCAGGACCCTGGGATCATTACCTGAGCCAAAGGCAGATGCTTAACTGACTGAGCCACCATTGCCCAATAAATAAATCTTTAAAAATAATAATAATAAGGTATTCCATATTTGAAAAGTTGCTAAAAGAATAGATCTTAAAAGTTCTCATCAGGGGCGCCTGGGTGGCTCAGTCGTTAAGCGTCTGCCTTCGGCTCAGGTCATGATCCCGGGGTCCTGAGATCGAGCCCCGCATCGGGCTCCCTGCTCCGCGGGAAGCCTGCTTCTCTCTCTCTCCCACTCCCCCTGCTTGTGTTCCCTCTCTCACTGTGTCTCTCTCTGTCAAATAAATAAATAAAATCTTTAAAAAAAAAAAAAGTTCTCATCATAAGAAAAAGAATTTGTAACTACATAGGGGAACAGGTGGGAACTAGACTTATTGTGGTGATCATTTCACAATGTAGAGAAATATTGAATCCTTATGTTGCACACCTGAAACAAATATAATATTATATGCCAATTACATTGCAATAAAAAATTTTAATACAATTAAATTTTTGTAAAAAGAGTAGATTCTCTAGACCCGTGGTTCTCAAGTAGGGGTGATTTTCGCCCCCAGGGGACATTTGGTAATGTCTGGAGACATTTTTGATCGTCACAAGTGGCTGGGGAATGCCACTGGCATTGAGTGGGAGGCTTGACACCTCACAATGCATACAATGGCAAAGAGTCATTGGTCCCAAATGCCAGGAGTGTTGCGGTTGAGAACCCTAATCTAAACTAATCAGAGTAGTGAAGCTATACCCTCTCCCAGTTGAGGACTTAGACTCAGAGCTGAGAGAAGAAATAGGGGAGACTTTTAAATGAAGCCTGTGCAACTCAGTTATGTTGCTGTAACAAATAGACCAAATCACGGTGCGCAAATGAGAGAGAGCACGTAGCTGATCAGAAGCAGGTTCAGGTGGTCAGGCAGCTGTGAGGGTGAGGCCTGGCAAGACTTAAATTTCCTTTAGACTTCTTGCACAGGAGTTCCCTGGGGTATTAGCTTGTTTTGCATGATTGAGGTAGGTCACCGCCCCCACCCCACCCCCGTCGAGTCTGGGAGTCTGCCGCTCCAGCAAACACAAAAGGAGGAAAGAGGAAGTGGAAAGGCAAGCAGTTGATATGTCCAGAGCTGACACCAGGCTGTATCGCCTGTGAAAGCACATGGTTAAAGCTTTAGGAATTTGGGGAGCCAAAGATTGTTAAACCCAACCATTATTAAATTATAGAAATGTACAATTAAATAAATTCTATTAAAAACAAAGTTAATATGTACTCAAAAGGTATCACTTCCTGATTTATTTTGCTACCTTCTGCTATTACCTAGGCACTTGAGATTTTCATACCTGGTTTATCTGCATGGTAGAAACAGCGCATGGTGTGTTCTATGGCTCAGCCCTTCCCAACTTCTCACTCCACGACCTCACACTGGTAGCTTGAAATCAGCCACAGTGGGAGTGTTTCCACCATAGAAATCAGTAAACTCCACAAATCTGAGCTCGATGGTTTGTTCTGTGGATTGTCTGCATTTTAGAAAGTGATCAAGAAAACACGAATAATGCAGATTGAACCTAAAAATTGCATTGCACCTGCAGCCATTACATTGTGAGTAGCCGAAAAAGTTGAGAAAATACTCTTCCAGAATTTGAAAACTGATTCGATTCAGCATTGCTCATCTCACTGGCAAACTATGACAAGAAATGCCTTAGTTGATTCACTTTTGTCTTATCCATTAAGGTGAAAGAAAACAGCAGCTAACGTTCACACTGGAAATACTCCGGTTCATCAATGATGTCAGCGACTTTTTTGCTGAATCTGGTAGTAATAAAAAAAGTATAGTAGTCTGATTTTGTGACCCTGTTATTGGTAATGGACTTACAAAAACTGATAATGAGTTTTGGGGTGTATTAAACAGAATGTGGATTCTGGAGTGTCTCTGTAAAATAGGGATAATGAAATGTACCTTGCAGGGTTATTTTAGAGTCAAATGAGACAATGTTTGGGGAAGTTTTGTTGTCTAGAAACTACAATTCAACTGTGAGGAGCCATGAATCCCAATGCCTACATGACTGGTTTGTGAGCAGGCTCAGATAAGCCCTTAGTAAAACCATGAAGGACTACACTGAGACAAGATATGGGCATATTACATTTATAAGTACTTAAGGAAAAATTATTGGCAGTTTTAGTTTTTTTTTAATTTTTTTAGATTTTATTTATTTATTTATTTGAGAGATTGAGAGAGTGAGCATGTTCCAGGGGAAAGGCAGAGGGAGGGGGAAAGAGAGAATCTCAAGCAGACTCCACACTGAGTTCGGACCCAAGGCGGGGCTCAATCCCATGACCCTGAGACCCTGACCCAAGCCAAAATCAAGAGCCAGATGCTCAACTTACTGAGCCACCCAGGCGTCCCTATTGGCGATTTTATTATAACAAAAACAATACTGTTAAAAATTTAGAAAATGTAAAGTAAAAATCAGAAGCTAAAAATACCCTTAATACCCCCACCCAGAGAGAACCACTATTTATATTTTGATATAGCTCCAATAACTATTAACTCAGGATCATGTGTGTTTATTTGGACCCCCACCTATGCCCTGAGACTCCTCAACAAGATCATGTTGAAGAAAGTCCCAGACATCATTTAATTTCATCATAAAAACTTCAGTATCCTTACATTTAAGGACACTTCAAATCAATATAACCTCAATATAAATATCACACCTAAAAAAATACTCTGGTGGAGGATGTTTATAATGAGGGGAGGCCATATGCGTTTGAGGCCAGAGGGCATGTTGGTTATCTCTGTTTGTACCTTCCACTCAACTGTGCTGTGAACCTCAAACTGCTCTAAAAACTAAAAATAAGTTATTAATATTATCAAAAGATGATCCACTATTCAAATTTCCCTAACTGTGTATTCCTTTTTTTTTTTTATAAGTTGTGCTCTTGTACTTTTGAATATTGGGTGTTTGTCTTTTTCTTGTTTGTTTGCCAAGGTCTTTATATGTTAAGGGGATTAACTAAGGTGGTACTACTTACTTACTTATTATTGTTATTCCTCCAGGGAAAACCATGGAGACATCAGGACCCTCCTCCCAGACTCCAGATCATAGTCGAGTCCATGGAGAAACAGAAGATCTAGACTGTATGTTTGCCTTCTCTCACCCTCTGGGCAAAGCCACGTGGGAGGTAGAGTCCAGCAATGGGTGGAACAGAAGAAGACCTTGCTCGCCTTATGTGGCACAATGGCTCAAGTCACAGTTGAATCCTCTAGAGAAGTAATGTTTTACACACACACATTCACACACACACATGCTTGGTCCATTCTGTCCCTAGAACTTTCTAGCTTTGGGGACCTTCAGTGGCTCCCCAAATCTCAAGGGGGCTCTGGAGGCTTGGGCTGGCGCTGGGGAGGGTCCTCAGAAGGCGGGAAGGTTCCTGTGCTACCCCAGAATTGGGGATGAGAAGGTTCACTTGACCAGATCATCCCTGCCCTGTAATTTAGAGTGAATCCTAAGTTGACCACTATTGTATACAGTCTAGTGGCCTCTGGGCAGGATGGGGGGCTTAGAAGCCCATCTCTGGTTTCCACATTCAGAGAAATTTATGCCTTGGGCCTTCCTCGAGCCCCTGGGGCCTCTGAGAGCTTGGATCTCCTGCACCTTCCATTGGCCCTACTTGTTTGGGGAAAGTGTCCCAGAGAATCCAGTCATTCCTGGCCCCCAAGTCCAAGTAGATGCCTGGGGAAGTCTTGTTGGTCTCTGGGGTGGGAAGGGGCAAGAAACACTCATCCTTTTCTATGTGTGCCTCCCAGATGAAGAGACGGATTTCCACAAGCCAGACAGGGAGGCTGGACTCATTTCTCATGAACAACCCAAGCAGATCAAGAGAGACAAGTCTTCTACCTCCTTCTCCTCTTCTTCCCCCTCCTCCTCTTCCTCCTCGTCATCCTCCTCTTCCTCAGGTACAGCAATATTAATATATATGTGTATATTCACAATATTATCCAAGAAAAGCATTTACATGGAAAAACAATGCCCCATAATCTCCCACCTTGATACTTTAATTCTATTTTTCCATATCCCCTTCCAGACCGCATCTATCAGTACACATAACTTGTATATAGTTATAACTACCAGACAAACAATTTTGTCCTCTGTTTAAAACGTTTTGCTATCGTATCCTGGGCATTCTGACAGGTTATTCCGTAATATCTTGGCAGCTAATTTTCATGCTTACCAAAAGGTCCCTCAAGCAGCTGCATCTCATGTAAAGTAACATTGAGGTTTATCAGGAGCACTCTGGTGTTGAACTCAATGCATCTGTCTGCTCAAGCAGCCTGCCTAGGTCCAAATCCTTTTTTTGACACTCACAAGCTATGTGTCCTTGGATAAATTGCTAAACCCTATATGCCTTGGGGTCCTCATCTGGAGGTTGGGGATGATAACAGAAGTTACTACCTCATGGGATTATTGTGAGGATTACATTCTTTACACTTGTCAAGTCTTAGCACCTAGCACGTAGTAAAAGCTCTAAAAAACAAGTGTTAAGATTATCCACCAACAGTGCACCCCAATGTTTATAGCAGCAATGTCTACAATAGCCAAACTATGGAAAGAGCCCAGATGTCCATCCACAGATGAATGGATAAAGAAGATGTGGTATATATATTCAATGGAATATTATGCAGCCATCAAAAAAAAAAAAATGAAATCTTGCCATTTGCAACGACGTGGATGGAACTAGAGGGTATTATGCTAAGTGAAATAAGTCAGTCAGAGAAAGATAATTATCATATGATCTCACTGATATGAGGAATTTGAGAAACAAGACAGAGGATCATAGGGGAAGAGAGGGAAAAATGAAACAAGACAAAACCAGAGAGGGAGACAAACCATAAGAGACTCTAAATCTCAGCAAACAAACTGAGGTGGTTGCTGGAGGGGAGGGGGTGGGAGGGATGGGGTGGCTGGGTGATGGACACTGGGGAGGGTATGTGCTATGGTGAGCACCGTGAATTGTGTAAGACTGATGAATCACAGACCTGTACCCCTGAAACAAATAATATATGTTAATAAAAAAAAAAAGAAAAAAAGATTATCCTCCAACCTTCCACCAGTTTACCATGCTCATAAGCAACCTTGCTCAAAGGTTTTTACTTTTTGAATTTTTGGCACAAATTGTGTCCTCGGGATCAATTCCCCACAAGTTCTTCAGTGGGTTAACAGGAAATGAATATCTCCCATTGGGCCTTGATTACAAATCGCCATATTATTCTCTGATAGAAAGCAGAATGTCCTTTCATTTTTATTCTCTTAATTCAAAATGTTAGGCGGAATGGATAGCACCAGCAGCGTCGTGCCTGGCATTTATTGAGCACTTACTATGGGCCATGGACTGTTCCAAGCACTTTACATGTAATAACTAAGTTCGTTCTCATAGAGACCCATTGAGGAAAGTGCTATTATTATTCCCATTTTACAGGTGAAGAAACTGAGGCACGGGGAGGCTGAATGACCTGCTCTCAGAGGGCTCAGTAACCAACTCGGGATCCCTGGAGGTGTTTCCTGGACTGGGGGGCCTAAGGGGCGGGCTTGGTCTACTCCTCCACCAGAATGCCTGCACTAAGATCTGCTTTATGGAGTGGGCTTCGGCCTGAGGTTTTATTTGGGGGAAGAATTCTCAGGCTAAATCCTAAAAAATGCTTGCAAAGCCCTGGCCTCACATCCTCACGTTACAAATGATGAGACTGAGGCTCAAGACTACAAAATCTATGCTTATTTCTCCAGACAGAGGAGAATGAGTGATTGGTGGGTCCAGTGGGTTTATTTGTAGTCCTCATGGGACTGCCCTTATTATTTTTTTCTTTTAAAGATTTTATTTATTTCTTTGAGAGAGAGAGGGAGAGACAGAGAGCTCGAGCAGGGGGAGGGGCAGAGGAAGAGACAGCAGCAGACCCCCCTGCTGATCAGGGAGCCTAATATGGGGCTTGATCCCAGGACTCTGGGATCATGACTCAAGCCAAAGGCAGACGCTTAACCGACGGAGCCACCCAAGTACCCTGCCACTGCCCTTATTAAAAAGTACAATTGACCCTTGAACAACATGGGGTCTAGGGACCCTGACTCCCCACGCAGTTGAAAATCTGCATATAACTTTTGACTCCCCCCAAACTTAACTACTAAAGCCTTCTGTTGACTGGAAGCCTTACCGAAAACATAAACAGCGATTGCTACATATTCTGTATCTTGTCTGTAGGATATATTGTATTCTTACAATAAAGTACACTAGAAAATAAAAAGTTATTAAGAAAAGGAAGAGAAAATACATTTATAGCACAGTGAGGTGAAAAATCTGCGTGTAAGTGGACCCGTGCAGTTCAAACCCGTATTGTTCAAGAGTGGACCGTATATAACCCCATCCCCTGTTAGGGTTAGCCCTGGAAGAAGAGCTTCCAGGTGCAAGGGGGCTCTTGCCTGTCCTTTTGTTTCTCCTCCCTGGGTGGGAGGTGACATTCTGTCTTCTGATTGTGGTTGACCCTCAGGGGTGCTGCTCTGCCACAAATGTTCTCCCCCAAGTGTGGGTATGAGCCCCTTCCTTCAGGTCTCCACAGCACACATAGGACTACCTATAGTCAGCAAAACAGAACACCAAGAAAAAACAAGAAAATCAACAGAAGCACAGAGACATACTGATATCAGGATTCCAATCTCTGATCCACAATGGGTGGCCTGCTGTTAGAACTCAGACCCTGCTCATTCTTTGGGCTTAGATGGCGCCCAAGGCCCCAGGCCTGGTTGGGTAGCTCGCTGCAGCCCCAGCCCTCCTCCACACTCAGGACCCGAACTCATAGTCTAGCATTCAGTACTGCTCTCCCTACATTTCTTTTTGTTTTTACTGTATCCTATTATTTTTTAATTAAAACTTTTTATTGTGAGAGGCGCCTGGGTGGCTCAGTCAGTTGGGCGGCCAACTCTTGATTTCAGCTCAGGTCATGATCTCAGGGTCGTGAGATCAAGCCCCATGTCAGGCTCTGCGCTGAGCACAGAGCCTGCTTAAGATTTTCTCTCTCCCTCTCCCTCTGTCCCTCCCCCTGCTCATGTGCACGCTCTCTCTCTCTCTCAGCAAAACAAAACAAAACAAACTTTTTATTGTGAAAGATTCCACATAGGAACACTGTAGAAAATGTGGAGTATATAAGGAAGTCGAAAGAATAAGAAGATCATCCTTTGCTCTGTCACCCAGATATAACCACTAAACACATATTAGTGTGTTTCCTTACATTTATTCAATAAATATTTATTGAGCTCCAGCATGTGCCAGGCTCTGGGTTGGATACGGGGGGCACCAGCAACAAACTGACTCCTTCTGCCAGGGTTAATTTTTTAAGTAACTGAATTAGAGTGCACATACAAAAGTTGTCCTCTCGGGGCGCCTGGGTGGCTCAGTCGTTAAGCGTCTGCCTTCGGCTCAGGTCATGATCCCAGGGTCCTGGGATCGAGCCCCACATTGGGCTCCCTGCTCCTTGGGAAGCCTGCTTCTCCCTCTCCCACTCCCGCTGCTTGTGTTCCCTCTCTCACTGTATCTCTCACTGTCAAATAAATAAAATCTTTAAAAAAAACAACAACAAAAAAACAAAAGTTGTCCTCGTTTTAGACAACATATAATTCTATAATGCCTTTTATAAAAAATACTCTTGATCTCAGCTCAGGTCTTGATTTCAGGGTCGTGAGTTCAAGTCCCACATTGAGCTCCATGCTGGACATGGAGCCTACTTAAAAAAAGTTATATATTATGAATATACCATAGAGAAAGCTAAAATATAATGTTCATTTGTATGTTGATGGAGGCAGAATTTGGAGTAATTTTTGCTTTCATTTTCTGCATTGTTTGATATTTTTTTTTTAAAGATTTTATTTATTTATTTGAGACAGAGAGAATGAGAGCCAGAGAGCACGAGAGGGAGGAGGGTCAGAGGGAGAAGCAGACTCCCCGCCGAGCAGGGAGCCCGATGCGGGACTCGATCCCGGGACTCCAGGATCATGACCTGAGCCGAAGACAGTCGCTTAACCAACTGAGCCACCCAGGCGCCCTGTTTGATATTTTTAAAGATTTTTATTTATATTTGAGTGAGCACGAGAGAGCCCACAAGCAGGGGGAGTGGCAGGCAGAGGGTGAAGCAGGCTCCCCACTGAGCAAGGATCCCGATCCGGAACTTGATCCCAGGACTCTGGGATCATGACCTGAGCCGAAGGCAGACGCTGAGCTACCAGGCACCCGAAAAAGCCTTTTTTTTTTTTTTAACACTGATTAATATTTATAAAATACAGAAAAAAAGAAAATAGAAGCCAACCAAAATCCTATCTTCTGAGATAAATACTGCTGTTGTAATCTTGATGTACTTCCTGATACCTTTTTCTCTGTATCTAGCTGAGATCACATGCACTGATTTTAAAGCACAGTTAACTGGCTTCCTGGAAATTTGAAATTTATCCACGATTGAGCAGGAGTTTCCCAAGCACACTGAGGGACATTAGCCCGGGTGGGAGCCATCTTGGTCATCCTAAGGAAAAGGGAGTCCTCTGGACCTGAAACCAGGAACTTCCTGCAACGCTGACTGTCCAAGAGTGCAAATAAGTCTGTCATTCTTCAAGTCTTGATCAAGCTCCTCCTCCAGGCACCTTTCGATGAGTGAGGACCCAGGCCTTGTCCTTCAGGAGCTCAAGATGGTTGGAGAGATGAACACCACTACCACTGGCCCTCGTGCCCACCGTGTCAAGTACAGACAGTTGATACTATGGTAACCCCAGACGAGGGAGGGCCAAGATGAGCGTGAGCTGGGGCAGTTGGAAAAGCCTTCCTACCCCTTAATCTTCAAGATAAAGGAGACAAATGGGAAGGGCCTTCCTGGTGGGAACAAACAGAGTCAGCATGATATGGGGACACAGAGATGACACAGCCGTGGGCTTGTAATATGGTACCTTGGATGACCTTGTCTTATCTTCATGAAAGCGGCAGTGGAAATATTAAATGATTTGTTCAAGATCACACAGAAAGTTTATGGCAGATCTCCTACCCCTCCCATTCCCCAAAGACCTCTCTTTCCTCCAGACCTCCTCATATAGGCTAAATTCTGAGAACACCAGAACCAATCAATGTATTTCAGGCTCGTTCCAGACTGAGGTTCTCCTACAGCTTGTGTTTGTTCTCTGCAGAGAGCAGTGATGAGGACCAGCACCCAGGAGTAACTGGACAGCGTCAGCAAAGCCAGGGGGCGGGACACCCCCCGGGACAGCTCACCTGGTAGGCAGTAGGCCTTGCCCTTTCTCTTTTGCCCGCCCAGCTCACCGTTGAGTTTCTCAGCGGGACCGAGCGTGCCTGCGTAAGGATGTTCCTCACGGCATTGTTTATAGTAGGGTGCGGGTAGCAAGCAGCTTAATGTCCAACACCACCAAAGTACACCCTGTCCTGCCTACAACTCTATTCTTCACATATCTCTGAAGTGAAAAAGAAATATGTCAAATCATAAGATTCGTTTGATCTCATACATACTCTAAAAATTCACACGTATGTGGTGATGAGTACGACCGGAAGGAAAAATAGCAAAATGTTAGTAGTGGTTATCTCTGGATGGTTAAATGATGGGTGATTTTTATTTTCACTCTTTTGACCTGGTCCTATACTATAACTATTATACAGTGAGCATGTTCTATTTTGACAACCAGGAGAAGAATTTTGGAAAAATAAAAATGTTAAGTAAATTGTGGCCTAAATGGATTGTGGCAAGAAAAGAGCATGGGAGAGGGGCGCCTGGGTGGCTCAGTCGTTAAGCGTCTGCCTTCCGCTCAGGTCATGATCCCAGGGTCCTGGGATCGAGCCCCGCATCGGGCTCCCTGCTCCACGGGAAGCCTGCTTCTCCCTCTCCCACTCCCCCTGCTTGTGTTCCCTCTCTCGTGTCTCTCTCCGTCAAATAAATAAAATCTTAAAAAAAAAAAAAAAAGAGCATGGGGGAAAGAGCCTGGATTAATGCCTAGAACGGAACCTGGCACACATGAGATGCTTAATAAATGCTGCCCTTGAAGCTGGATTTGAATTCTGGGTTCTATTTCTGAAGATAAAAGTGATGAGGGGGCGCCTGGGTGGTGCAGTTGGTTAAGCATCCAATTCTTGCTCTCAGCTCATGTCATGATTTCATGGGTCGTGAGATGGAGCCCCACTTCCGGCTCCACGCTCAGCGGGGAGTCTGCTTTAAGATTCTCTCCCTCTGCCCCTCCCCCCACTTGTGCATGTGCTTGTGCACGTTCTCTCTCTCTCAAATAAATAAATAAATCTTTTTAAAAAAGGGGTTAGGATTGCAGGCTTGGGTGTCAGATCTGGGTTTGAACCCTGGAATTTCCACTTACTGGCTGTGCAATCTTCAGGGAATAATTTAACTTTGTGAACCTCAGTTTCCTTACCCATAAAATGGGGGAGGGAGAGGTACGAATACCTTCTTCATAGGATTTCTGTAAGGATCTAGTGAGATATTAAATATAAATTACTTAGTTCCACATTGATACCTAGTAAGTGCACAATAAATGGCAACTCTTATTACTGACTTTGAAGGAGGCCCAGGTCCACTCAGACCCTCAATTCTTTTTCAGGAAACTGACCACAGTCACCTCTGAGTGTGTGGGGGGAGTTAGAAAGGGTAAAGGGAAAGTACTTGTAAGGCTGCCTTGCCCCTTGAAGACTGCCCGGCTCACGCCCAGCACAAACAAGGACCGTGTTACTTTTTAAGGCTTCAGATGTGCAGGAGATGGAAGCTGCCCTGGGGTGCTGTGATGGGGAGAGCTGACTAAAGGGGGTTGTCTCCACTCAGGTGCTGAGCATGAGGAGCCTGACCTTTTGACGGATGAGCTTCAGCTCTATGGAGGTAAGTCATTGTCCAGTGGCTTTGACAAAAATGGAATTACACAAAGGACATGAGGGCTTTGGGCTTTGTTGGATAGAAACAAGTTCATGAGGGTGTTTCATGGCTGAAAAGTGCTAGGAAAATATAGGAGATATGGCAAGAAAAATGGTCAGAACATTGGTAAATGGGGATGGAGGCATGCATTTTCTGCCTTGGTGAGACTGTCCCGGATTCTCTTCTGAACTATAGCCTTGACTTGCAGGGCGACTTAGCTCAGTCACCCAATCTTTCTGGGCCTGAGCTTCCCAGCCAGCAAAATGAAACATGATTTGCAACCCACTGTCTTGGAATAGTGGGCTGTTTACAGGTGCACAGGAAAATTAAGGATCTCATCTCGAAAAAACTCATGTTATGGAATAATTATCTCTGGGCATCGTGATTATTACGGCAAGGAGATATAAACATTATGGCACTTTGCTTGGAAGCACTTTGATGAAATGGGGACAATTTGTAAGAATGAACCAGTTTGCCAAAAAGCCTAACAAATGCATACTGCAGTCAAGAAAACCCACTTAACTTTGTTCAATACATGGGGTATCTGGCTGGCTCAGTTAGTAGAGTGTGTGACTCTTGATCTTGGGGTTGTGAGTTCAAGCCCCATGTTGGGTGTAGAGATTACTTGAAAAAGAATCTTAATTTTGTTTAATCCAACATTTCTATAATCTACGTAGTCTCCTAACACCTGATAATAACCCAGGAAACAACAAGAAACACATACACATTCTAAGAAATGTAAATGAAATATTTTATTTCTGCATCAAGATATTACCCATGACTGCCTCTGGGTGGTAGCACTGTGAGTAATAGTTACACTGTTTTATTTGCTTAACTGAATTTTCTGATTTTCTTTCTTCCCTTTTTTTACACAAAAACAAGTATTACTTGGTTTAGAAAAATGTTTATAATTACTCAAGTAGTGTAAGAATAGTTTCACAGGGTGTAAAATGAGAGAGAAACTGTTACATTTACATATATTTGAAAAGGTTTTTGGGGGCACCTGGGTGGCTCAGTCGATTAAGCCGACTGAGTTAAACTCTTGATTTCGGCTCCGGTCATGATCTCAGGGTCATGAGATCGAGCCCCACATCTGGCTCTGTGCTCAGCGTGGAGTCTGCTTGGGATTCTCTCTCTCCCTCTCCCTCTGCTCCTCCCCCCCTTAAATAAATAAATAAGTCTTTAAAAAAATGTTTTTGGGGTGCTTGGCTGGCTCAGTCAGTGGAGCATGCGACTCTTGATCTCAGGGTTGTGAGTTCAAGCCCCACATTGGGTGTAGAGATTACTTAAAAATAAAATGGTTTTATTTCTCATCATAAAAGAAATTCATATTTAGTGTAGAAAACATAGATACCACCACAAACTTGTGAATTACTCCCCCCCACCAAGACATTGGAAGTTCTTAGTAAATTACACTCTTGGAGTCTCATTTCATGCCGTTCTAGTAGGTATGTTTTCCGTACCCTCAGCACTGGCCACTCTTAGGTCACCTGCAGATGATGCTTCCCATTTGCATATTAGCCTTAAAGACAGTCCAGCATGTTGATTGTTGTGTGCCGAGTGCCCCCTTCTGGTGTCTGTGTCCTGGGGCTGACCCAAACATTGGAAAGTATACCGGCATGGTGACTACTGGTGGTGGAGGCAGGGGGCGCTACCGGGGGGTCCTGCCGGCCCTTGAGGGGAAGGATTTGACAGGCTAGGAGAGAGGTCACCAGGAACTAGAATAGGCACCAAGAATCAGGGTGAATGGGGTGGGTAGACCACCCTAGACCAGATTAACGAGGAGGCTGCGGCTTGGGACAAGTACATAGGGCTCACATCACCCTCAGCAGTGCAGACAAGGAGCTCAACACTCAGGGTGTGGGGCTGGGCTTCCCAGGATGCGGCCCGGCTCGGCTCCCACGAACTCGGCCTGGTGGGGCTGGGTCCACGTAGCTGAGGGTCACCACCTGCATCTTGCATGGTCAAGAACAGGCACAGGTCGCAAACTGGTGCCCACGTGTGTGCAGATGTGTTTTATCTGGCTCATAGAGCATTATTATTATTATTATTATTACATTTCATCAACTCATACTTTTTCACATTTAGACATCTCTGAAATCAGGATGCGTCTTAAAATCACTGGCAACTTACAATTAAAATTGGCAGTGGTTTTCCTTACATAGTAATGTATAAAATAATGTCATGTCTCACAAACGATGACATCTTTGATTCCGTGGAATCCAAGAGTTGCCAACCTTTTTTATAATCAAGAAGTTGATGTAAAAACCTGGATTTCTGGCTTTTCGTGGGAAATTGGATGACCTATAACACTAGACAGGCATTCCTACTGTGGCTGGTGGCTGGTGGCTGGTGGCTGCCCCTTAGATGGAATAGGCTTCCAGCTTGCTCCAGTCACCACTTGGCCCACTCAGATCACATGGAAAGTCTCTGAGTGAGATCCACATTCCCCACAGTGTAACTTCTCCCCACCCAGAGGATAAGGGATATGTGATCACTGATTTTCCTTCCATGTAGGTGCCCCTGGAGAGGTGGTGCCCTCTGGAGAATCAGGTGAGTGTCCTCTTAGGGGAGAGAGGTTGTCAGTACTGATGATGGACAGGTCTGGGCACTGTCTTTCCCCTGGGAGAACCAGCTACTGTTGGGGTTCATTGGGTGTGAGATGGGGACTCCAAATCCAGCTGGGGTCCTGGGACTCTGACCTGGGCTCAGAGGGTTAGAAAAGGGTTTCAAGCAAGAGGAAAAGGGATTGCAACCGGCAACTGATAGATGGAAATCTCCTTGGGGGGCTGGAGAATTTGACGCGGCTTTTTCAGAGGTCACCTACTTCCTCCACTAGGGTGCAGGCACCTGTTAAGGTCCAAGCTAGCCTGGCACTAATGTTGAGTTTCTAATCTCCAGGACTCCGAAGAAGAGGTTCTGACCCAGCAAGTGGTAAATACACAAACTCCGAGAAGAGAGAAGAGAAGAAGGAGGGGGCCTGCATTCTGGGGGATTAGGACAGGACCAGACAGCCTGAGAGGGTGGGTCAGTCACAGCAGGGATGCCATCACCAGCCAGAGTGTCACCATGATTCTGGAAAGGGACCTCCAAGCTCAGGAGAAAGGAAACAGAATGCAGACTCAGGCCTGTGTGGAGAGGAGGGGCGGGGGGAGTGGGGGCCCCAAGGACAGATAGCCCCACCTTCACAGCTTTGCTCTGACTGGTCCTGCGGTGAGTGCCTTCTGATCCAGGAAGAAGAACCCAAGAGAGTCAGTCTCAGTGAAGCAGGGAAGAGAAAACCCCACCAGCCATCCCTCTTCCAAGTTCAACACTCATCTCTCTCTTGTTCCTAAGGAGAAGTGGAGGCCTCTGAGTTAAGAAGACTGAATATAAAGAAAGATGGTAAGGAAATTGGTGCCCCCAAGCTGCTTCTGCCTGTCTGGTCCAGATTTCTATGGGCAGAAATTCTGCTGGTGGCCTAGAAAAACAACGATCATAGCCCACCTTGGTCGTGTGCCCTGTTTGCAGACTCCTCAGCTTAGAATCACCTCAAGAAGGTGGTACGATGACTCCCATTGTGCAGATATGGAAACTAAGGCTCAAGCATGGAGTGTGGGCTTTCAGCGAGCGAGTGGCACAACCTGGGCTTGAACCCTGGTCCTGTGCTGTTTCTGCTGTACACGGAGTCACAGGGATGATAAATGCCCCCTAGCCCTCTGGCCACAGTGGGGAGCTGGAAGGGGGGTGAGGAAGCCCTGAGGTTGGATTAGCTAGACTCTAGAGAAGGAGCCATATGAACTGGAAGGAACTCCTTCACTCTAAGCCGGGGGTCTGTGAGGGCTTCAGGGAGGAGGTCAAGGAAGGGACAGGAAACCAGGGTGTTTGATTAAACAAATGGCAGTTGTCCTAGAAACATCTGGGGTTTTCGCAAAGGCCCACCTTCAGGGAGTGGGAGACCTGGGTGTGAACCCCTGACTCTGTCCCTCTCCAGCTAAATGAACCAGGGTTTTTGAACTTTCCTGGGCTATGAAGTGTGCCTCATTTGAATAAAACTGAGATTCCCAAAGTGCAGGGCATGACATTATACCCCAGAGCAAGAAGGTGATTCCCCTTCCCGCTCTCCTTCCTAGAGCACGAGCTCAGTTTGGAGCCCCTGTGCCTTTAATGCCACCCTGACCCTTATTCATTGCCCTTCGGACACAGACAGCAGAGCCACCTCTAAGCTCAGCCCCTTGACTGAGTCAAGGGCCCTGTGTCATCTCCGCAGTGACTAGCCCAGTGCCCGGCAAAGTGCCGCAGGGCCTCACTCACAGAGCACGCCTGAGCACCGGCCCATGGCGCAGAACCCACTCTCAGCGCCTCTCCTTGGAGAACCCTCCAAGCCTACATTTGCACTTCTGGGCCTGGGGCCCACAGAAATACGTGCACAGAGATTCATGTGTATTTGGTGCAGCATCACTAACAGCAAAAAATCAGACACTTCTAGGTTCATCAGTGGGGGACCAGACAGATAAATTAGGTTAAGTTTATACCATGGAACACTATGCAGCCATCCAAAAGAACAGGGCGATTTATATATGTTCTGAGATGGAAAGACGGCCCTGGTCTATCTATGAGAGGAAGAAAGCAAATGATAGAGCTGTAGGTGTACAAATGGGCCCTGCTTTTTTTTTTTTAATTCAAATATAATTAACATACAGTGTTATATTAGTTTCAGGTGTACAATAGAGTGATTCGATAATTCTGTACATTTCTCAGTGCTCATCATGCTAAGTGTACTCTTAATCCCCTTCACCTGTTTCACCCCTCCCCTCCCCCACCTCCCCTCTGGTGACCATCAGTGTGTTCTATTTAAGAATCTGGTTTTTTTGTTTGTCTCCCTTTTTTCTTTGTTCGTATGTTTGTATGTTTGTTTCACTCACATATGAGTGAAGTCATATGTTGTTTATCTTTCTCTGACGGACTTGGTTCACATAGCTTTATACCCTCTAAGTCCATCCATGTTGTTGCAAATGGCAAGATCTCATTCTTTTTATGGCTGGGTAATATTCCATAATATACACATACCACATCTTTGTTATCCATTCATCCATTGATGGACACTTGGGTTGCTTCCATAATTTGGCTGTTATAAAGTTACAATAGACATAGGGGTGCATATATCTTTTCGAATTAGTGTTTTCTTTTTATTTGAGTAAACACCCAGTAGTGGAATTACTGGATTGTATGGTAATTCTATTTTTAATTTTTTGAGGAACCTCCATAATTGGCTTTCCACAGTGGCTACACCAATTTTCATTCCCAACAACAGTACATGAGGGTTCCTTTTTCTCTACACCCCTGCCAACAGTTGTTATTTCTTGTCTTTTTAATTTTAGCCATTCTGACAGGTGTGAGGTGATATCTCACTGTGGCTTTCATTTGCATTTCCCTGATGATGAGTGATGTTGTGCATCTTTTCATGTGTCTATTGGCCATCTGGATGTCTTCTTTGGAAAAATGTCTGTTCATGTCTTTTGTGCATTTTTAATATAATTTTTTTTTTAAGATTTTATTTATTTATCTGAGACAGAGAGAATGAGAGAGATAGAGAGCACATGAGAGGGGGGAGGGTCAGAGGGAGAAGCAGGTTCCCTGCGGAGCAGGGAGCCCGATGCGGGACTCGATCCCGGGACTCCAGGATCATGACCCGAGCTGAAGGCAGTTGCTTAACCAACTGAGCCACCCAGGCGCCCCATTTTGTGCATTTTTAATTGGATTATTATTATTATTATTATTGGTGTTAGGTTATATAAGTTTTTTATATACTTTGGATATTAACCCCTTATCAGATATATCATTTGCAAAATCTCCTCCCATTTACTAGGTTGCCCTTTTGTTTTGTTGATGGTTTCCTTCACTGTGCAGAAGCTTTTCATTTTGGTGTAGTCCCATTTGTTTAATTTTGCTTTTGTTTTCCTTGCCTCAGGAGACATATCTAGAAAGAAGTTGTTACAGCTGATGTCAAAGAAATTACTGTCTATGTTTTCTTCTAGGAATTTTGTGGTTTCCTGTCTCACATTTCGTTCTTTCATCCATTCTGAAGTTATTTTTGTGTATGGTGTAAGAAAGTGGTCCAGTTTCATTCTTTTGCATGTAGCTGTCCAGTTTTCCCAACACCTTTTGTTGAAGAGACTGTCTTTTTTCCATTGGATAGTCTTGCCTCCTTTGTTGACGATTAATTGACCATAAAAGCATGGCTTTATTTCTGGACTATCTATTCTGTTCTATTGATCTGTGTGTCTATTTTTGTGCCAGAACCATAATGTTTTGATTACTACAGCTTTGTAGTATATCTTTATATCTGGAATTGTGATACCTCCCTGCTTTTGGGTTTTTTTTAAATGTGCATATATATGCCTGGAAAGGTTTTGACAATCACCGCTTGCTTTTAAGGAGGGGGATTAGAGAGGGAAAATGGGGCATTGTGAAACTTTTAGACGTGACACATTTGCATTTTTTACTGCATTTAATATTCATTTGACAAACAAAAATATTGGGCAGCTCTGCAAGCCTGGCATTGCTTTAGCGTCTCAGCAAAATCCCTACCCTCCACCCTACTGAGAGGGACAGAGAATAAATCTGTTTCACATTTTTTTCTTTGTTTTTTGAGAATAAGTGTGGAAATAAAAATATAACAAGTTGAGGGGTGTCAGTGTTAGAAAAATAATAAAATGAGATAAAGCCTGGAAATGGGGTGTTTTTTTAGTTGGGTTGCTCAGGAGCAGCTTCTCTGAATAAAGTTACATTGGAGCAGAGACAGGACTACTTTTAGTAACCAAAAAAAAGAGAGAGAGAAAGAAGCAAATAGTAATTCCTCGCCTTTGCCTTTACAGATGAGTTTTTCCATTTTGTCCTGCTCTGCTTTGCCATTGGGACCTTGCTGGTGTGTTATCACTACTACGCAGGTGAGGGCCGTGGGAACAGGTTGGGGGATAGGAGGGGCCAGACTTGCAGGCTGACCATTCTCTCCCTCGCTGCCCTCGAAGACTGGTTCATGTCCCTTGGGGTCGGCCTACTCACCTTCGCCTCCCTGGAGACAGTCGGCATCTACTTTGGGCTGGGTAAGGTCCCCCCGCCCCCAGACTCTTTAGGGGTGGTGGCTGGACCGCCACAGACGCCCACTAAGGGCCAGAAAGCCACCACCTAAACATTTTTTAAAGATTTCCTTATGCTCGTGTTTTCTTCCTAACCACTGTCAAGGTCACGGTGAGGTCATTGGCAAAACCCCATGGAAAAAATGGGCAGTTCCACAAAACTGCAACAAAAACAGTTTAAAGTGGCAAACAAACAGAATTAGCCAGAGATCGAAAACAAGGCAGTTCACGGAGTGGGGTACTGAATTCACTGAATTTCCTGGCACTGTTATTGCTGCTCGAGGTCATTGTTTTTAATAATAATAACTCCAGTACTATTATCTAAGCCCAACCTGCTGCCTGAAATTCCACCACTAATCCCTGTTTGTGTGGGTTAGGCCTTTAATGGGGGGGGGCGGTAGGGGGGGTGACCCTGGGTCCCTTGCTGGGGCACAAAGCTCAAGCTCCTTTCTCTCTGTTTGTGAGCAGTGTACCGGATCCACAGCGTCCTGCACGGCTTCATCCCCCTCTTTCAGAAGCTTAGGCTGATGGGTAATGTTTCCATCCTTCCTATGTTCACCATCTTCCTCCCTATCAGGGTCTTTGGTTGCAAACAGGGCTTAGCCTATAGGAAACAGCAGGGCCTGGAGTCAGGGGCCCCTGCCAATTCACCAGCTTTGGGGCCCAGGATCATCCTTCAGCCTCCGTTTCCTCCACTGGACCCCGGGTGTAGGAATACCCACTGCACAAGGGTGTTATGCAAAACCACATGAGGAATGGATGCGAAAGTCCTTAAGTGTGGAACACTGTAGAAAAGGGAAGGGAATCTGGATGTTCCTCATTCTCTCATAGAACTTTACATTTACCCAAACACCAGTTTTGCCAGGATTTTATTTGCCTATTAGGTGTGCTTCGGTTATGGTGCACGTGACCGATGAAGGAATTGAGGCCCAGAGAGGTGGAGTGACTTGCCGAGGGTCACACAGCTAGTGTGGCTGGGCTGGGCTAAAGGAGATCCTCTTTCTTTCTGACCAGCAGCTCTGTGCCTCCCATGATGTCTCAAAACTGAGAGGCCAGGGGGCTGTGTGGCTCTGTGCTGGGGATATCTGTCTCCTATAGCCCATTTAATTCATAAAGGGGAAATTCGTTGCAGTGGCTGTGGGTCATGGAGACCCGTGGCTTCTAGGGTGACATTATCCCAGCTGCGAGGAGGATTTGGGCATCTGGGGGGATGGTGGAAATGAGGCCTGGCTGCCTTCAGGATCCCATGCCATCCTGCGGGGCTTTGCTTTCCAGGATTCAGGAAGACCGACTGAGGCCAGTGCTGGGCCGGCAGCCACGCTGGGCCTCAGTATGACCACCACTGCATCTCCTGGATGTGCCAGGGCAGAGCCCCGTTCTGGGAGACACGCGGGCGGGCCAGTCTAGAGAAATAAAGAGAGCACTTTTCCTTCCGTGTAGTCTGAACGTTGGCACCAGCCTGGACCCGGGTATCATTTGGGCAGTATTGGCATGCAGTCCAGCTGCCAGGATGGAAAGCAGAGGCAAGGTGCCAGGCCTATGCCCTTTGCGGGTCCTGGATCAGCAGGATTCTAGGATGTCACTGCTCTCAGGAGACAGTAGGAGACCCCTGGGCCCTGCAAGCTGTCATCTGTGTGGGCTCCTGATTCCTCTCAAATCCCCAGGCCATCCAGGTGGGGTGAGAGAGGGAAGAGAGCCCACTGCCCCGCGGCAGGGAGCCATCATGCCAGGCCCCCAGGGTGAACCTGATACAGGCGAGCTGCTGGGGACTAAAGCCACAGCATCAAGGCATCTTCTCTAGCCCCATTGCCTAGTGCCAGCCCCGCTGCCTTGGATTCCATCAAGATTCAAATAAACGTTTTCTTCCCTGGACTAAAAAGAGTCAGCTAAATGTTCCTTCAAGTTTCTTGAGCATGAGAACACATTTGGAGTCTCCTTTGACCCCATCTAGTCAGGGAGGACACCTTGTCTATTGGATAAAGTATAAAAGGGAATAAATGTACAGCCCCTCACTTAAGGTCCAAGACTCAAATTGCACAAGTTCAGAAAGAGGGTTTTGCATACTTTCCTATGAAAAGATCTGGGGCTGCTAGGTGCTCTAAGCCCAACAAATACCAAAGGAGTGAAATAGAAGCACACATACACAAAAATCCCTTGCAAAATTGGGTTGCATAAATGGAGGTACAGAGTCTAGATTGAAGGAGGTGATAGTACACCCTACTTTACACAGCTATTCCACACCAATGCACATACTCAGTTCTAGATTCACATCTCAAGAGCAATAGTGACAAACTAGAAAACATACAGAAGAGACCAGAGTGGGAATAGAAAGAATGATTGAAGAAACGAGAACTCTTCAATTTACAGAAGAGAAAAGTGGGGCCTTCCCTGAGCTCACAGACTCTTGGAGGATACTTTCTCAAGTGCTTATGATGGTCCAAGTACAGTCACATATGTTATCTGATTTAATTCTCACAGCAGCCTTGAGATGTGTCAGTCATCCTCATTTTGCAGATGGAGAAAGAGACTCAAAGAGCTTTAGTAACTTCTCAAGTTCCCACAGCAAAGCAAGTGGCACAGCCTCCATTTGAACCCAAGCTTAAGCTCTCCTTATGCCAAGCTGCCTTACAGAGCTTGGCCAGTCTAGGCCCCCACTCCAGGCAAAGCAGCCCCGAGGCAGCTATACTTTTTCCCAGACTTTGGGATTTCTGAGTTAGAGAGTATTTTTTTTTCTTTTTTTTTTTTAAGATTTTATTTATTTATTCATAAGAGACAGAGAGAGAGAGAGAGGCAGAGGGAGAAGCAGGCTCCCCGCTGAGCAGGGAGCCCGACGTGGGACTCGATCCCAGGACCCTGGGATCATGACCTGAGCCGAAGGCAGACGCTCAACCATCTGAGCCACCCAGGTGCCCAGAGAGTATTTTTTTAAGAAATGAGAGGAAGGGGGTGCCTGGCTGGCTCAGTTGGTGGAGCATGTGACTCTTGATCTTGATCTTGGGGTTGTAAGTTCAAGTCCTGTGTTAGGTGTAGAGATTACTTAAAAATAAGATTTTTAAAAATAAATAAATAAAATAGGGGCACCTGGGTGGCTCAGTCAGTTAAGTGGCCAACTCTTAATTTCGACCGCTTAGGGTCCTGAAATTGAGCCCTGCGTTCGGCTCCACGTTTGAGGGATGGTGCAGAGCCTGCTTGAGATTCTCTCTCTCCCTCTGCCCCTCCCCAACCCCCACTTGCATGTTTGCATGCACTCTCTCTCATAAATAAATAAGTAAATAAGTAAATAAATAATAAATAAAATTAAAAAGTTAGAAGGGCTGCCAACTCTTTCCCTTGCTAATTGGAGACAATAAAAATAACAAAAACCATCAACTATCAGCATCATTTTATAAAAGAAAGAATAGTTTTACACCAAAAAAGCAGGGAAATTATCAGCAGAAACAAAAGAGGGTTTTAAATGAACAAAGCTTGGGGCGCCTGGGTGGCTCAGTCGTTAAGCGTCTGCCTTCAGCTCAGGTCATGATCCCAGAGTCCTGGGATCGAGCCCCGCATCGAGCCCCGCATCGGGCCCCGCATCGGGCCCCGCATCGGGCCCCGCATCGGGCTCCCCGCTCAGCGGGAAGCCTGCTTCTCCCTCTCCCACTCCCCCTGCTTGTGTTCCTTCTCTTGCTGTGTCTCTCTCTGTCAAATAAGTAAATAAGATCTTTAAAAAAATAAATAAATGAAAAAAGCTTTATGAAAATTTTACTGCGTGTCCTTTTTCCTCAAATCCACCATAGTCTGGTGAAAAAAAAATCATCAATCAGAAACCACGGAACTGGAGAATTTCCAAGGACTTTTACATTCTCTTTTTCTACTCTCGCTCTAAGACACCTCTCTCAATGACGCTTACGGCATTATTTCAGAAGAATAGTGACGTCCAAGTAGGGAATGTTCTTGGTAGTCACGACTGTGCTGTCTCAACATTTAGCTCCGAACCCAGCCCTGACATGGATGCCCGTGGCACAGTTCTCTGCCTTTGCTCCTCTTCCTCAAGATTGTTTTGTTGTTCTGGGTCCCTTGCATTTCCACACTGAGTTTTAGGAGCAGCTCATCAACTTCACAAAGAAGCCAGTGGGAATTGTGATACGACTGCATTGCATCTGTAGATAAATTTGAAGAGTATGGTGCTTCTTTTTTTAGTGATTTATTACCTTTTTAACATTTACATTAGAAAAAAAATTTTTGCACCAAATCCTAGCACCCAAAATCAACCACAGTTAGGTATTTGGGTGTGTTTCCTGTGAGTCTTTAGTGCATGAGGTATTTATTTTTATTTTGGGCCCTTTTCTCTTGCACATAGAATAAGGATTTTTCCATTATATAATAAGGATATTTCCATAAGCATCATTTCCCACCCACTGTGCTTTTCATGCTTTGCATAATAATCCCTGCAGATCCAGGTAATAATATCAATGGATAACATCTGTTCAGCACTTCTTATGTGCTGGCTGTGGGGCTAAGCGCTTTGTGGACACCCTATCGTTCTTCTTCATTGAAAGCCTGTGAGGTAGCATCTGTCATGATCTCCATTTGATAGATGAGAAAACGAAGACACAGAAAGCTAGGTCAGGTATTTATCAAACAGGAATAGAACGTAAGTTTTCATGATAGAAAAGCGAACTTACGGACTCAAGGACAGTGTGGTTAGCCTCATTTTGTGAGAATGCGGGGTCCCTGTGGCTGGCTCTGCCACTGCCTGGCTGGGATTTTGGCCAAGTCCTTCTCTGTCTTGGCCTCAGTGTCCTCGTCTGTACAATGGGGATCACAGTGGCCCCCACCTCACAGTGTTGTGGCAAGGACTACATAAGATAATTGCATGAAGTCTTTATTTTTAAATGGCGGGGGGGAATTGGAGGGAGAGATGAACCAAGAGAGACTATGGACCTGAGAAACAAACAGGGTTTTAGAGGGGAGGGGGGAGGGGGGATTGGTTAGCCCGGCGATGGGTATTAAAGAGGGCACGTACTGCATGGAGCACTGGGTGCTCCATGGTGGAAAACAGTGGATCGTGGATCACCACATCAAAAACCAATGATGAATTGTATGGTGACTAACATAACATAATAAAATTAAAAAAAAAAAGAAGACGTCTTTATTTTTAAAGAGTCATCCATACAGATTGTTATTCGATGTCTAGTTCTATGTCTCACTTACTAAAACCCTCTTATTGCCGAATTTGCTTTCAGGTTTGTATTCTCTTATTTGAAAGCAATCCTTTTTGTGTGTTTGTTTTTGTGTCTGCTTTTATTATTTGAGTATAGTTGATGTATAAAGTCTTATACACAGACTCTGGTACATAGTAGGCACTCAGTAAGAGCATCTTCTTGGAAGGTACTTGATCAGAGCAGGGGCGCACATCTGATCTCATAAGTCAGGCAGGCCAAGTCAGCCAAAGGTAGAAAAACGGGGAGTCGGGAGGGGGGACCAGGCAAGCTGACACCTGACTGAAGGGGTCAGCTGCTGTCCAGCATCGCCGCGGCTACCAGCCAGAGCCAGCCAGGAAAATGGAACCCCACCAGGGGTTTCAACAGAGAACTCTAACACAGGGGATATGTTAAACAGGCCCAGGAGGATTGAGAAGGCAAAAGGGGCCACTGAGGTATCACGGAGCCTACCTAGGGCTGGGGAACAAAGGAAAGAGGTTTGAGTTCCCAGCCCTGTGAGGAGGGGGACAGCTTGGGGGGGCTGGTGTCTCTCCTGGGGGCCCAGTGGGGCTGGTTCAAGACCAGTGATGTCAGACCTCAAATCTCTCAACAGAAGCCAGATTTTCTTTGATGTTGGCAACTAGTTTTTTTAAATTTCAAATTCTGCTGTGAAAAATGGTTCCTCAAAAAATTAAAAGTATTATTACCATATGATCCAGCAAGGCCACTCTGGGGCATATACCCCAAAGAATTGAAAGCAGGGATTCAAAGAGATATTTGCACACAGCCTTTTAGATTTTTAGACCACACATTGGACGGGAATCTGCTTGATGCCTGAGGTGTAACCAGACCCTGGGCTGGCACTGGCCTTGAGCTCTAGCTGGGCAGAAGAGCCATGAGAAGGTCCAAAGGCAGTGCTGGGGCTGGGGCCCCAGGGAGGTAGCACACTAGGGCAGATGGACGCTCCACTGAGCTCCAGAGGAGGGGGG
>NC_138369.1:46234724-46266050 GCF_054177405.1 Leptonychotes weddellii | reverse complement strand
CCCTAGTGTGCTACCTCCCTGGGGCCCCAGCCCCAGCACTGCCTTTGGACCTTCTCATGGCTCTTCTGCCCAGCTAGAGCTCAAGGCCAGTGCCAGCCCAGGGTCTGGTTACACCTCAGGCATCAAGCAGATTCCCGTCCAATGTGTGGTCTAAAAATAAACCATTACATCCTAAGTCCAGGAAGGCAGGATTGCAAGTGGGGGAGGGAGGGAGAAAGCCCTTGCATCGGGGTGGACTTCAATCTCTGGCTGCCCTGGATTCCGTGCAGTGGGTTTCTGTTGTAAGCACTGGGGAGAAGATGGGGGTATGAGAAGATCTTGAGGCCATATGAGCCAGCTTGCTCTGGGAAGGTAGAAGTGAAGCCCGAAAGGACGGTGGTAGCTGTTCACCCCCTTCTTCTGACACAGCCACAAGAATCCCCCGTCTACTCCAGAGAGTGTGAGCCTGGACCCGAGACAGAGCCAAGGATGCTGCCGACTGAACCTGGGAAGCTGGAGAAAGCACTTGACATTGAGCTAGGCTGTGATGGGAGAGATGTATGGAAGGGCTTTCCAGGCAGAGGGCACAATGCAGGCAAAGGCATAGGGGAGTAAAAGAGGATATACATCTAGGAAGCAACAGGTAGTCAGTTCAGTGTGGTTGAGGCCTATAGGCTGTGCATGAGAGTGAGGATTAGGGGGCTGTGGAGCACACAAGGTTAATTGTCCCCTTTCCCCCAACAGGACTTTGAGAGCCAGGATAAGGATTTAGGGATTTTTAAGGATTTAGCCTAAGGACACTAGGGAGCCATGGAAGGTGTTTGAGCTGAGGAATGTCACAGTGAGATTGCATTTTAGAAGATCACTCCGGCACCTCTGTGGTGGTTGTGGGGTTCAAGAAAATGAGCCTCACAGACTTTGAACTTCAGGGACTGTAACTGACCAAGGGCTGCTGTGCTTTGTGCATTGAGGCCATGCTTCCCATGGGGTGCTCCCAGCCAATGACTTAACACAAGAGGTCTACTAAGGCAGGCCCCTTCCTGGGAGACACAGGACTACCTGACACCTACCAGACCTTCCTTAGACAACCTGGCAGACTAGCTCCTTCCACCCAACCTTCCTTCCCTCTCTTATTCACCTGGGGCTAGATGTACATCACAGCCCGACAGCTCTCCCAGCCTTCCACTCCCTCCGAGTTTCCTCTCACACAGGTGTTTCACCTAATAAAATCCTTCCATAGTTTATCCTGTCCTGGTACTAGCTTCTCAGAGGGCCCAGACTAACAGGGTGAGACTAGAGGCAGGGGGTATCTGTGGCCACAGGAACAGAGAGGAGGGGTGAATTTGAAGACATTTTAAAGGGCTAAGCCACAGGATGTCTTCAACTGCACGCACACCCTCAGCCCCCCTGGGCTTTCCTTAGGGTTGTAGCTCTTGACACCCAGCATGAGGATGGTCTATATCCATATTTGTCTCCCCCACTAGATTCTGAGTTTGTCCAATAAATAAATGAATGAGTGCATGAGTGAATGAATGAATGGATAGATGGATGAAGTGAAGGAAAAAGGAGAATCTCAGATGATCCTGGAGCTCTGGTTTGGGCCCCTTAGTGGATTGTTGTAGCTGATATTTGCTATTTGTCCCCCTGGTGTTTTTTGCCACTCCAATTTTCCTTTGAAGAATAAACCTACACCCTTTTGTGCATCAAAGGACACTATCAAGAGAGTGGAAAGACAGCCCATGGAATGGGAGAAAGTATGTGCAAATCACATATCCAATAAGGGGTTAAATACCCAGAATATGTAAAGAACTCCTACAACTCAACAACCACAAACACCCAATAAAAAATGGGAGGGAAAAAAGGCAAAGGCATTAAATAGACATTTCTCCAAAGAAGATACATACAAATGGTCAATAAGCACAGGAAAAGGTACTCAATATCTTTAGTCATTAGGGAGTTGAAAATCAAAACCACAATGAGATATCACTTCACAACCATTAAAACGGTTGTTATATTTAAAACAAAAACAAAAAACCCAGAAAATAGCAAGTGTTGGCGAGGATGTGGAGCTAGACGTCTGCCAGACCTTCCTTGTGCGTTTTGTTGCTGATCAGAATGTAAAATGATGCAGCCACTGTGGAAAACAGTTCAACAGTTTCTCAACAAGTTAAACATAGAAGCCAGCAATTCATGGCTCAGTGAGTTAAGCATCTGCCTTCAGCTCAGGTCATGATCCCGGGGTCCTGGGATCGAGTCCCGCGTCCGGCTCCCAACTCAGTGTGAGTCTATTTCTCCCTCTGCCTCTGTTCCCCCGCCCCCCGCCCCCTGCTCATGCTCACTCTCTCTCTTGCTTTCTCTCAAATAAATAAATAAAATCTTAAAAAAAAAAAAAAGCCAGCAACTCTACTTCTAGATGTACATTCAAAAAAATTAAAAACAGAGATTCAAACAGGCACTTGTACACCCATATTCATATCAGCATTATTCACGGTAGCTAAAACGTGCAAGTAACCCAAGTGTCCATCCACTGATGAATGAACACATAGAGACAAAATGCACTCTACCTGTACAATAGAATATTATTCAACCATGAAAAGGAAGGATATTCTGGGGCGCCTGGGTGGCTCAATTTGTTGAGTGTCTGACTCTTGGTTTCGGCTCAGGTCATGATCTTGGAGTTGTGGGATCGAGCCCTGCATCGGGCTCTGCGCTCAGTGCAGATCTGCTTATCCCTTTCCTTCTGCTCTCCCCCCACGAGGTCTCTCTCTCTAAAATAAATATATAAAGTCTTTCTTAAAAATTTTTAAAAATATTTTTTAAAGATTTATTTATTTATTTCAGAGAGAGAGAGAGAGCACAAGCAGGGGGAGCAGGAGAGGGAGAAGCAGCCTCCCGCTGAGCAGGGAGCCCGACGAGGGGCTTGAACCCAGGACCCTGGGATCATGACCTTAGCCGAAAGCAGAGGTTTAACCGACTAAGCCATCCAGGCGCCCCAATATATAAAATCTTAAAAAAAAAAAGGAAGGAAATCCTGACATACGCTACAACATCGATGAGGCTTAAAGACATTATGCTCAGTGAAATAAACCAGTCATCAAAGGACGAGTATTCTATGATTCCACTGATATGAGATACTAGAAGGCAAGAGATGATGGTGGCTCAGCCACTGAGACCAGGCAGACTGGGATTGGAATGAGGGAGCGGGCTTTGCGGTGGGGGTGGGGAGGTGCGGTTGGGAAGAGCAGGGTTCAGACTATAGTGTGTAACGTTTGAGATGCCAACAGACATCCAGGTAGAAATGTGGGTGGTTGATTCTATGAGTCTGGAGATCTAGGGGGTGCTCTGGGCTGGGGATACACGTTTGGGAGACGTCAGCATGAAGATGGAATTCAAGGTCCCAAGACTGGATGAGGTCACCAAGACTGCAAGTACAGAAAAGAGTCACAACCCTCCCTGGAGAGGCCCCATCATCCTTTATTTGTCCTCCCCCCCCATCCCTGCCACCAACCTCATGTTTTCCCAGATGGAGAGGTAGGGAAAGGGTGGTTCAAGAAGAAGAAATAATGTGTGCAGAGACTTGGAGGCTCTCTGATGCCTATGTGGTCACACATGGGCACTTCTGAAGGGGTCAGGGTTAGGGGCCATGAGGGGAGTGGCAGGAAATACAGTGGCCAGGGGGTGGGGCCAGATGTCAAAGGGCCTTAATGAAGGAGGAACTGGGGCTTTTCTTAATGGCTGTGGGGAGCCATGGAAGGGAATTGCAGGGAGAGGGGCGTGAAGCACTCAGCTCTGAGTTTTGGGGAGTGCCCTCTGACTACGGAGCAGGGACAGGCTGGACGAAGCCTGGATGAAGGGAAACTGACACAGAGAAAGAGAGGATGTTGGTCCAGAGGATGTGGGTAGCACTGAGCTGCAGCAGGATGGATGGGGTGGGGGTGGGGGGCAAAGGATTGGGCAGCAGCAGGCTGGTGCTCCCTCAGTGGCTCAGCTGCTGAGCAAAGGATTCTGGGAGGATGCCCTACCCACTGGGAAAGACCCAAGGCTACTGAGCACAGGCTCTGGCCCATCCTGCCCAAGGGGGCCGAACCAGTGGTCAGAGTGGACCAGCCAGGGCTACGGCAGCGGCAGCCCCAGCTGTGGCAGTTTTCCACAGGTCGGGCCTGGGGTTGGGGAGAACCGGTCCTCTTGAAGAAGCCCAGGCCCTGCCAGGATGTCCGGTGTAACTTCAGTCAAGTCATTGCCCCTCTCTGGACCTCAGTTTCCTCACCTGGAAAATAGGCTTCCAGGAGAGTACACAATCTCCAGGGGAGAGGTTAAGAGTGGGGCTCAAAGAGGCTTCTAGTAAAGTGGAAAGAAACGGGTTTCTAATTCTGACTGGCTGTGTGACTTTGGGTAAGTCACTTTATCTTTCCCAGCCTTGACTTCCTCATCTGTGATATGGGATGATAATATTATTACTACCTCATAGAGCCAGTTGTGGGAATAAATGAGGGGCACTTCATACAGTGCCTGGTACCTAGTAGGGGCTCAACAAAGGTTAAAGATGCACCTTGCTCCCCTCCTCCATCCCTTCTCTTATATCGTGGCCTTTATAGGGGAGAACAAAGACCAGAGAGGTGGGCCTCTGCACACTTGAGACTGCAGTCAGAGGGAGGCCTATAGGGTTTCAGAAGGAAAGCAGCCTCGAGGCCCTGGGTAATTTTACCATTGGGAGGGGAGCCTGGGGGTGGAAGGAGGAAACAGAGAGAGAAGAGTGTCTGGGAGCCGTGGAGGGGGGAGGCAGGGCAGGGCAGGGAGCGATCTCACCTCCCACACCCTCCTTTACAGAGGGGTCTGAGGGAGGAAGAGACAGGGAACCTGCCCTGTCCCGTCTACCAGGCCAGTGGGCCATTCTCAACATTAGTGAGTCAGACAGGGGGACAGCAAGGATGCCCAGGTCCCGGGAGGTGAATTTAAGGAATTTTTAAAGTTTCAGAAAGCGAAGTAAACGCTGGTTTGGAATAGCCTGGAGTAGTTGTGTGTAATTGTAACTTGATTGTTCTTCCTGCTACAGAGCAAGAGCTCTCCAAGCGTGGTCCTAGAACCATCACCAGTCAGCACACCATCGACATCTACACCTCGGCACTTGTTAGAAATGAAAAGTCTTGGGGCACCTGGGTGGCTCAGTCGGTTAAGGGGCTGCCTCCTGGTTTCCGCTCAGGTGGTGATCTCAGGGTCGTGGGATAGAGCCCCACATGGGGCTCCATGCTCAGCAAGGAGTCTGCTTGTGGATTCTCTCTCTCTGCCCCGGACTCCGCCCCCTCTGCCCGCTTGCACATGCTCTCCCTCTCTCTCTCCCTCTCTATAAAATAAATACATAAATCTTTAAAAAAAAAAAAAAAAAGAAAGAAAAGAAATGAAGTCTTAGGTCCTACCCCAGACCTATTGAATCAGAAACTCTGTGGGGTGAGGCCTGCAATCGGCATATGTGATTTTATTTATTTATTTAAGGAAGGGGGAGCGGCAGAGGGAGAGGGAGAGAATCTTAACAGTCTTAAGCAGACTCCGTGCTGAGCGTGGAGCTGGACACGGGGTTCAATCCCACAACCGTGAGATCAGGACCTGAGACAAAACCAAGAGTCAGAGACTTAGTAACTGACTGAGCCGCCCAGGCCCCCCTGCATATATGATTTTTAAACAGTGTTACTATCTACAAAGAATTTACCAAACTCAACAGCCAAAACAAATAATCCAATCAAGAAATGGGCAGAAGACATGAACAGACACTTCTCCAAAGAAGACATCCAAATGGCCAACAGACACATGAGAAAATGCTCCACATCTCTTTGCTTCAGGGAAATACAAATCAAAATCACAATGAGATATCACCTCACACCAGTCAGAATGGCTAAAATTAACAAGTCAGGAAACGACAGATGTTGGCGGGGATGCGGAGAAAGGGGAACCCTCCTACACTGTTGGTGGGAATGCAAGCTGGTGCAGCCACTCTGGAAAACAGTATGGAGGTTCCTCAAAAATTTTCAACTTTGACTTTTCAATTTCAATTACCCTATGACCCAGCAATTGCACTACTGGGTATTTACCCCAAAGATACAAATGTAGTGATCTGAACGGGCACCTGTACCCAATGTTTATACCAATGTCCACAACAGCCAAACTATGGAAAGAGCCCAGATGTCCATCAACAGATGAATGGATAAAGAAGATGTGGTATATACATACAATGGAATACTACTCAGCATCAAAAAAATGGAATCTTTGCCGTTTGCAACAATGTGGATGGAACTAGAGGGTATTATGCTAAGCAAAATAAGTCAATCAGAGAAAGACAATTATCATACGATCTCAGTGATATGTGGAATTTAAGAAACAAAACAGAGGATCATAGGGGAAGAGAGGGAAAAAAAACAAGACAAAACTGGAGAGGAAGACAAACCATAAGTGACTTTTTTTTTTAAAGATTTTATTTATTTATTTGAGACAGAGAGAATGAGAGAGAGAGAGCACATGAGAAGGGGGAGGGTCAGAGGGAGAAGCAGGCTCCCCGCCGAGCAGGGAGCCCGATGCGGGACTCGATCCAGGGACTCCAGGATCATGACCTGAGCCGAAGGCAGTCGCTTAACCAACTGAGCCACCCAGGCGCCCCATAAGTGACTCTTAATCATAGGAAACAAACTGAGGGTTGCTGGAGGGTCGGGGGTTGGAGAGATGGGTTGCTGGGTGATGGACATTAAGGAGGGCATGGGATGGAATGAGCACTGGGTAATATATAAGACTGATGAATCACAGCCCTGTACCTCCGAAACCAATAATACATTATATGTTAACTGATTGAATTTAAATTAAAAAAATAAAATCTGTAAAATAAAAATAAATAAATAAAATAATGTTACTGAGATATAATTCACATAACACACAATTCATCCATTTAAAGGTATAATTCAACAGTTTGGGTGTTGTCACAATTATCACAATCTAGTATAGAACCTTTTCATCACTCTCCCCACAAAAAAACCCTGTTAGCAGCCACTCCCCATTTCCCTTTCCCTCAACCTGCGGCAACCATAATCTACCTTCTGTCTCTATGAACTTGCCTATTCTGGACATTTCATATGGACAGAATTATACAGTGTGTAGCCTTTTGTGTCTGTTTTCTTTCACATAGCGTAATGTTTTCGAAGTTCATCCATGTTGTAGCTGTTTGTCAGCACCGCACTCCTTTTTATGGTGGAATAATAGTCCATCGTATGGATACACCGCATTTCGTTTATCCATTCCTCTGTTGATGGACACTTGGGCTGTTTCCACTTTTTGGCTGTAATGAGTAATGCTGCTATGAACATTCGTGTACAAGTTTTTATGTGGACACCAAGCCCCCCGGGGGATTCTGAAGCATGCTCACATTTGAGAAGTATTCTATTAGGAGAACATATCACAATTTATCCCTCTGTTACTGACAAACACTTTGGTTGCTTCCCGTGTTTGGCATTATGACAATGATGCTATGAACATCATGCACATCCTTCCTGGTGCAGGAGTTTCTAAATGGTTGTGGAACTGCTGGATCGGAGAGTATGCATCATATAGGAGTTTTCCTAGTTTGAACCACACTCTTTTCCAAAGTGGGTTGACTCATTACCCTCTGGCATATCCAATGGTACTATCAGCTCACCAACACTTGGTATTGATGGCCTTTTACTTTATCTTATTCCATTTTTTTAAGATTCTTTTTTTAAGTTTATTTATTTAAGCAGTCTCTACACCCAATGTGGGGCTTAAGCTCACGACCCTGAGATGAAGAGCCACGTGCTCTACTGACTAAGCCAGCCAGGTACCCCACTGATGGCTTCTGAATTTGGGTCAATATGGTAGGCACATAACGTTATCCAGTTGCGTTTTAATTTGCATTTCATGTTTATCAATGAGGTTGAGCACTTTTTTACATACTTAGTATCCTTTTGGATTTCCCCTTTTAGGAAGAGCTAGATCAAGTTTTTAGCCCATTTTTTGGTCTGTTGTCTGCCTTTTTTCCTGTTGATTTTAAGAATTCTTGATGTATCTTTGATACTATCCTCTGTTTAATATTTGATGACTAAATATGTATGTCTCGATGATCTTCTCTCACTCCATGGCTCATCTTTTCACTTTTTATGATGTTAAAATCCCTAATCTTATATTCAACAGTCTCTTGTCTCTAAAGGAATGAATGAACATGTATTAGATCGGTCTCGGGATTTAAAATGATGCTTTGGAAAACAACATCACTTCTGTGATATTCCTGCCTAAATACATAAACTGAATCTCATCATGAGGAAATATCTGACAAACCAGATGGAGGAACTTTTTTTTAAAGATTTATTTATTCATTTATTTGAGAGAGAGAGAGAGAAACAGCAAAGTGAGAGAGAGCATGAGTGCAGGGGGGTGTGCAGAGGGAGAGGGAGAAGCAGACTCCCTGCCGAGCAGGGAGCCCGATGCGGGGCTGGATCCCAGGACCCTGGCATTACAACCTGAGCTGAAGGCACAAGCCCAACCAACTGAGCCACCCAGGTGCCCCTGGATGGAGGGACATTTTACAAAAATCTGATCCACACTCTTCATAAGAGTCAATGTTATGCAAGACAGAAAAAGGAGCTGTTACAGATTAATCAAGGCTGAAGAGCTGTCATAAATGAATATAAACATGGCCTTGAATTTTCTTCAGTTATAGAGGACATCTTATTAATGAAAAAAAAAAGACATTATTAATGTATCATTGTCAGTCTCTTGGCTTTGATCATCGTACTGTGGTTATGTAAGGAAACGTACTTGTTTTCAGTAAAAACGCACGGAAGGATTTAGGATAAAGAGGCATCATGTCTGCAAGTTGCTCTTAAATTCAGGGGAAAAAACGTACTTACAGAGAGAAGGATAAAATAAATGTGGTAATATGTTAACATTTGGGAATCTGGTGAAAGGGATACTTGTTCTATTCTTGCAACTTCTCTTTATGTCTGAAATTATGTCAAAATAAAGAGTAAAAACCAAATCTGTTCATAATAGCTGTTGAAATCAGAGATTAGCCAAGATCAGGAACTAGAGATTTCTGCTACAATCACAAACAACTCAAAAGCAAATGGACAAAAATTTTAATAGACACTTCAAATAAGAGGAAATGCGCCTGGCCAATACGCATATGAAAATATGCTTTGTCTCATTAATTATCAGGAAATAAATTAAACAAATTAAAATAAATTAAATATAAATGAAGAAAAATAAAAATAAATCAAACAAAATGACAATGAAATACCACTCCACACCCACCAGATTGGTGAAAATGAGTTGGTATCTGAGGATTCCAACTGTAGCCCCATGGTGCAGCGGGAATGAACACCCACTACTGGGTGGGAATGTACATTTGTTGGTTCACTCACTTGGGAAGCTGTTGGGGATTATCCAGTAAAGCCAGAGATACACATTCTGTGGTCCAACAACTTCACCCTTAGATATGTAACCAGAGAAATGCATGCATATATGTGGCAAGACACATGTATGAGAATGAGCACAGCAGGGACCCCTGGATGGCTCAGTTGGTTAAGTGTCTGCCTTCGGCTCAGGTCATGATCCTCGGGTCCTGGGATCGAGTCCTGCATCCGGCTCCCTGCTCAGCGGGAAACCTTCTCCCTCTGCCTGCAGCTCCCCCTGCTTGTGCTCTCTCTCACTCTCTCTCTGGCAAATAAATGAACAAAATCTTTTAAAAAAGAAATAAAATAAAAACATTAATTAAAAAAAAAAAGAATGAGCACAGCAACACCGTCCAAAATAGCCCCAAGCTGGAAGCAGCCCAAATATCCATGAACAGGAGAATGGATCAGTTGTGGTACAGTCATCCACTGGAGTGTTATACACCAATGAAAATGAACACACTAGGGGCGCCTGCGTGGCTCAGTCGTTAAGCGTCTGCCTTCGGCTCAGGTCCTGATCCAGCGTCCTGGGATCGAGCCCCGCATCGGGCTCCCTGCTCAGCGGGAAGCCTGCTTCTCCTTCTCCTATTCCCCCTGCTTGTGTTCCCTCTCTCGCTGTGTCTCTCTCTGTCAAGTAAATAAATAAAGAATCTTAAAAAAAAAGAAAATGAACACACTACATCTGCAGGTAACACGGATGGGCCTTACAGATACAAAAATAATATGTTTATATTCTTACAAACAATATCGAATAAAGCCGTATGATTTTGTTTACATAAAGTTTCCAAGTAGATAAAACCAAAACTATATTGATTACAGATACATAAACAGGTAATAAAGCTATGAAGGAAAGCGATAAACAGATCCCTAAGCGCGGGGAGAGTGTTTAATCTGTAGGAGGAGTGTGATTGAGCAGGGAAAGGGGGCTGGTGCTGCGGGGGCCTGAGGGGCAGGCAGTGTTCTATTTCTTTACCTGGATCGTGGTTGTTACACGAGAGTTTACTTTATAACTACTTTTCAACCCGTGTGTCTATCTTGGATACTTTTCCCTGTATTGTATTCCACAATAACAATGGTTTAAATCAAGTACTGTATTAAAAACAGAAAGTAATCTTTGCTCTTCGCTCAACTGAAGTGCTATTACAGCATGTGGACACAAGAGGGAGCGCTAACCAGGGAGCAGCGGCGAAATGAGGTTTCCTAGCAACGGAGAAAAACATTGAGGAGTGGTTAACAGTATTCTGGCTCCTGCACCTGCCAGGTTGGCCCCCGGTCGGCTTCTGGTACCTGGAGCGTCTCTCTTGGGTCTGAGAGCGTCTCTGACCTTTCCGGATGGGCTCTTCTCCCAAACGCGAGGTCAAGTCTAGGGAGGCTGGGGAGGTTGCGCCCAATGAACTTGGTTTTCTCGCCAGTGTCAGATAATGACACCCTCAGGCCTTGACCGAGGGCCCTTCTCCGTAAGGCTACAAACGCGTCATAGTGTTTCCCTCAAAAAACGGAAGAAATTAAGAGGGGGGCTTTGCCCCCAGCCTTCTAAGGCACCAGGTCACAAAGGAAGAAAGATTTCAAGATTTGGACTGTGGTGAAGATTTTCTGGATTGTTGACAAAACAGAAGGTTTATGAACAGGTAAATCTCATGCTAAACGGGGTCATGGTGACGCGCGTATGCAGAACACACGGTGTGAGAGAGCTTTCCCATACTTCATCTCACTTCACAACCGTTCTGCTATCACTCCATTTGGTAGATGAAGAAACTGAGACTCAGAGACATTAATGGGGCGAAGTCCAGAGCTTTCCTCCCCAACCGAATTTACGAAAGGATAAATATGAGTTTATTCTGAAAGAGGAGAAGCTGTTAACTGTCTCAAAGAAATGAAATTTTAAACAAGTAACTTATTTTCTCCATTAATTAGCAAAACTATTTCAAATCATGATATTTCTCATGGCACTCTTGCCCAATGTGAGTCTTTAAAATGTTTCCATCCTTTGATCCGTCAACCTCACTTCTAGGAACCTGTCCTAAGGACTTAATTGGAAAGCTGGGGAGAGGCGTATGTGCAACAATTAGCGGCAGCATTATTTATGAGGGCAAAAATTGAAAGCAACACAGAGAAAGAGGTAGCCAAGGGGACAAAGTAAAATTAATTCCTCCATTTAAAAAAATGATGATACCAAAGCCTGTGGCATCATCAGAAAGGCTACTGTGAAATATTAAACGAGAAAAAAAAAAAAAAACAGCTGCAAAATGTCCTGGACACTCAGCAAGTTTGTAAATACATAACATCCCATTGGTGTAGGGGTAGGAATAAAGTGGGGGAAAGGAAAAAAAAAATTGGAGAAGTGGGAGTGCTTTTTTTCTGTTCTGTTTTTTTCTTAACTTTTTTCCCTCCCCTTTCACTTACACTCAGTTTACTTTTTCTTTTCTTTTCTTTTTTTTTTTAAAGATTTTATTTATTTATTTGACACAGAGAGAGATAGCGAGAGCAGGAACACAAGCAGGGGGAATGGGAGAGGGAGAAGCAGGCTTCTTGCCGAGCAGGGAGCCCGATGCAGGGCTCGATCCCAGGACCCTGGGATCATGACCTGAGCCGAAGGCAGATGCTTAACGACTGAGCCACCCAGGCACCCTCAGTTTACTTATTCTTTTTCTTCTTTTCATTTTTTTCTTTTATTGGGTATCTTTCTTATATCAGTTGGCAATGTAAATGCTTACTCCAGGGAAGTCAGAGAATACAGGAACATTAAAACACTCCCACTCACAAAGAAACAACCTCTAGTAACACCTTAGAGCAGTGTTCTTAAACTTGAACATGTAAACAGGATCACCTGGAAGACTTGTTAAAACCCAGATTGCTGGGCCCCACTCCAGAATTTCTGTAGGTGTGAGGCGGGACTCAAGAATTTACATTTTTTTTAAAGATTTTATTTATTTATTTGACAGAGAGAGAGAGAGAGATCACAGCTGGGGGGAGGGACAGAGGGAGAGGGAGAAGCAGGCTCTCTGCTGAGCAGGGAGCCCGATGCGGGACTCGATCCCAGGACCCTGGGATTATGACCTGAGCCGAAGGCAGACGCTTAACCGACTGAGCCACCCAGGCGCCCCAAGAATTTACATTTTAAACAAGTTCCCAGGTGATACATGCTACTTGTCCCCAAGCCACACTTAGAGGACCGCTGCCTTAATGTATAACCTTATAAAGTCTTCCTATGTGTCACACATATAGATTCCTCACCAAAATACAATGGACATTTAGGTGGTTTGTCCAGGAGCATTCTCATATGCTAAGTCTTTGGTGTATCCTTAATTATTATCTGAATAATTAAGACTGTCATAGTTATTCATTAATTATCTTAATTTTTAAAATTATTCAGATGAAGTTTCCAGTTCTAGAAACAGAATCGTTGGGTCAAAAGACCTGTGTGTTTTTTAAGGTTTTAATCTTGTCAAATTGCCACCATAGAATCTCATGTTTGCCATGTGCTGTGCAAATGTGTCATTTAATCTTCACAATTTATTCATTCATTCGGCATATATTCATTGAATGCTACTTTTTTTTTTTTAAGTGGTCTCCATGCTCAGCTTGAAGCCCAAAGCCACACTTGAACTCATGACCCGATCAAGACCTGAGCTGAGATCAAGAGTCAGACACCTAACTGACTGAGCCACCCAGGCGCCCCTCACTTAATGCTGCTTTGTGCCAGGTACTTTAGGGACTCAGGATTGAGCAAGATGTGGCAACCCTATGAGGTAGATACTATTGTTATTCCCGTTGTATAGCTGAGGAAACAGATTCACGCTCTGACTTACCTAAGAAGACTCAGCGAGTAGCTGTATCCTGGGGCTGGCTGCTTCAATCATCTGCACAAAGAAAGTCACTGCCTGCTCCAAGAGGCCTCATGCTGCATTGTTCCACAGCAAAGGGAAGATCTTAATTTTGGGTGGCAACTCTTTTCCCTCTTTTTTTTTTTTTTTTCATCACGATCCTGGAAAAGTCAGATGAGGAAACATCCTGGCATACAGCATTTGGAAATAAAACTCATCCATAAAGCTGCCAGGAATAAAAGCTAGCCAAACGTTCTCAACTGAGTTTGATTTCCCACTCTTAAGAAATTAGGCAGAATTGGCCCCATTTGATCCCAAAGTTAGACTTGTTAGAAAAACCTCTAACAAAAAGCATGATAGATGTGTATGGACATGTAGCAATTCAGTCAGATCTTGTTTTTCACTTTCCTAAATTAACTAATTACAACTGTGGGCTGCGTATCTCATAGGGTTAAATGCAAAACCTTGTGAGTCAAACAGATTTGACAAAACAGAAGGTTTTACAATAAATTATTATAACCCTCCCTGGAAGCTTCAGTTTCCTCATTTGCAAAATGGGGCTAAGAATACTTTCTTGATAGGTCTCAATATAAGATCTAAATGATTAGGAGATAGTGGTCACCATCTATCTCCCTTTTAATCCACTAACCTGCCTTCTTGCAAAAACCAAACAGTAACCCACACTGCAGTTGCTGTGTTGGATGAGGCAGCTTTGCTAGACAGAGTAACATAGCTTGAAGTTCATGGTATCCAACCGTTGATTGGCTTATACATTCTTTTTCATCCCTAATAGGAAAAAGGTACAGAAACAGTCCACTCTTAATGTAGAGCAGACAATGATACACATTTATGATCTATCTCAAGGCTGTGTTCTCTCTCCTGCTCTCTTTCATAATAAAGGCTGAAGGGACTGGGCCATCAGACATTCTGCAAAACATCACATTGTTCCATTCTGTTAGTGAAATAGTGTTTATAGGACTGGATGCATATGACCTGTCTCTGGAGAGCAGGAGATAAACCCTGTAAGAATTCAAGAGGATAGGCAATTCCCCGCATTAAGTGTCAGGGACTCACCACATCAGTGTAGTTTTGGGGGGAGCGGTCTGGGGCCTGCTGGGACAGTCCCTGCAAAGTAAAGAGCACGTGATTGCATCTTGTACCTCCTTCCATTCAGAAGGAAACACAATACCCGGTAGGTTTCTGCAGGCTGGAGTCAGCATATTTTATACTTGAGAATAGGAATCCAACCTACTTTCTGAATGGTGTGGAAGGCTGTCATTTTTTGAGCAGGTCCTGGCCAGAAACGAGCTCTGCAGCAGATCCAGGCTGGACTGCAGGCTTCTCTGCCTCCAGGGCCGCATGGCCCAGAAGACCTTATTGTCCTCGATGTCTCTGTGGTGGGAAAAGGTACCACATGTCTATGGCAAGCCCAGTGAAGTCAACACAATCTAGACCCCTAGCGCTCTGGAGCAAGGCCAATCAATCTGCAACAGAGAATCATCACCATGTGAGGAACTCCTCCTGGGGTGGGTACTGATAGAGATGGAGCACCTGACCATAGAACATTAAGGAGCCTGTAGCTGAAACAGCCCATTACCAGCTGAGATCTGTGAGACCTACCAAGTCATTAAGGTCAGGCGAGCTTGACAGTAATCCGAAGCAAGATGGTGCATTTGGGATCAGGCACAGGCAGGGCTGGAGGTCACAAGTAAGCTGCACAGGCAGGTGGCCAGACCCCCATGTCACCCACCAACATGCACCAACACTTCTCCTTCATCTCACACCTATGGTGGCATGGGGCTCTCTTATGGCCAGCTGACAAGGAGGGAGAAGGCTAAACGTGATTCCCAGATGGGTCTGTTTGGGAGGTGGGTGTAAGCTGAAAATGGAGGACAGCTACAGTACAGCGTCACCCAGAAGTGACCTTTAAAGACAATAATGAGGTGGACTCTTACCAATGGGCTGGGCTTTGGGCAGTGTACTTGGGCATCCACTCTGTGGACAACAGAAGTGGCGTGAGGGAAGAATAAATACAGACTATGGGCAGTAGCAAAAACAGGCAGGATAAATATTGAAAGACTGGGGACAAGGTGATCCGGGAAAGAAGGTTGTGTGTGGACCCATGGGAATGGGCACAATGTGCGAAGATCTTGCATCATATGCTGACATCCACCAGAGAGCATCCATCATGGAAGATGTACTAAACAACCAGGCAGGCCAGAGTGACTCAGCCAGGTCATCAGTCAGTCTCTGCCATCCCAGTTTTGGCATAATAGACTCATAATGAAGACGCCATATGGCAGGAATAGAGGTTCCACATTCACTAAGAATGATCTAGCTACTACCGCTGCTGAATGTCCACTTTTCCAGCAGCAAAGAGCAATATGGAACCATCAATGTGGTACCATCCTTCAAAGAACCCCACCAGCCACTTGGTGGCAAGTTAATTAAATTGGACCTCTTCTACCTGGAAGAAGAAGGAATTCATCTTGCCTGGGACACATCTTCCCAGTATGGGTTTACCCTTCCTGGCTCCTGGGTCTCAGTCAATCTAAAGACTTGCAGAGTGTTTGATCTATTAGTGTTTGGTTGCAGATAACATCACATTAGACCAAAGGACTCCCTTTATAGAAAAGGATGTGCAGTGGTGGGCATATGATCATGGAATCCACCGGACTTGTGACATACCACATTGCCCAGAAGCTGCTGGTCTTTGGAGGACTTTGGACTTTGGAGGATTTGGGTGCTGAAACCTACATCCAAGCCAGTCAAATTGGAGTTCAAAGAAAGAGTAGGGTTTCGGTCTCTCGCAGCCCCAGCCCAGGAGTATCTCAGTTCTATCCCACAGACTCCTAAGAAGCAGGTTCTTTAGTTCTTAATTCTTTCTGACTTGTGTTCTTTCTCTCTTGCTCATATGCAATAAATTCTGCCTAAAAGCCATTGTACCATCATGCTCTCTTGAGTACCACTGCCATGAGCTGCTTCCCACAGGCCCCTGGCCTGCCTGGAGGCTTTCTTGGTCAATAGCTGGCAAGGTTCCAGTCCTGTTGGGCCAAAGGCTCTGTCATTCCTTCCCTTTCCCAGACATCTGAGCAGATCCACGACTCCAGCTTTCTAGAGTCATAGGCAAGGAATCTTGGTAGGAGGTAGGCTCAGATTCAATTTCTGTTCTTTTCCCAGATGTGTTCAGCTCTTGCCAATCTAACAATCTCTAGAAAACTCTATTTTATGCCCAGAAGTTGGGATGAGCAGAATCCTGAGGAATCATAAGGTTCCTCTTGGTCACAACCACTTTCCTATTGTCTTCCAGCTGGATCTGGCAAGGGATCTATAGGTGGTGATGATCTCATGTTAGAGGGGCCTGAGGTCACCTTAGAGCGGGCTCTAAAGCCCCTCCGCCTCTGGCTGGCCTGACTTGTTCTCTGCTAAGACCATGTTCTCACAGGCAACAAGGGGGTGAGGGAAGCAGTCCAGGACCTGAAAACCTTCCCCCTCTTCACCCGGCTCCCGCTGTCCTGTGGATGCTGTTGTGATCACAGTTTGTATATGAAAGAATTTTATATTTATTTATTTATTTATTTTATTTTTTATTTATTTATTTTTAAAGATTTTATTTATTTATTTAATTGACAGGGAGAGAGAGAGAGACAGCATGAGAGGGAACACAAGCAGGGAGAGTGGGAGAGGAGGAAGCAGGCTTCCGGCTGAGCAGAGAGCCCGATGTGGGGCTCGATCCCAGGACCCTGGGATCATGGCCTGAGCTGAAGGCAGTCGCTTAACCAACTGAGCCACCCAGGCGCCCCAGAATTTTATATTTAAAATGTTTGGTAGGAGTCACCCTCCTAGCAAGTGAATTGACTGCAACATCAGGCGGAAACAGAGCTGTTGTTACACCAAGGACAGAGAGAAATACATTTGACGCTCCAGGTGACCCACTTGTGTATTTCTCGGTGGTAAATAGACAGATGTTAAATACACAGACGCAGCAACCATGACTAAGATGAGCATGGTGACAAAGGTCTCAGACCCCTTAGAGATGAAGGTCTGGGTCATCAGGCTAGGGAAGCCCCTGAGACCAGCAGAGGTCTGAGCTGAGGGTTAGGGAGTCTGGGATGGGAGAGAGGTAACAAGTACACCAGCTATAGCATGAGGGCCGTAGTTTATTCCACTAACCTGCTAAAGTGTCCCCAGAAAAAGAGAAGGATCAGAATGCTGGAGGAGTCGTCCTCAGATGGTGTTAACTTATTTTACAAAGCAAGGGATCCAAATGATACAGAAGTGTGGTGAATGCGGTGGTGTGTGCCCACATCTCCTCTTCAGAAGCCACAGGCGCACTCTCAGCTGCCAGGAGTCTTGCCCTTTACGGACGGGGATGCCTTGTCCAAGGTTATGGTTCCTCTTTGGAGATAGCCCCAGCCAGTGACTGGCCAATGTAGGGGTACTAAGCCCTGGTCCCCTTCCATCAATTCAGGACATCTATAAAGAGCCATCTCATTTTCAGAGCTCCCAGTGCCTGAGGTCTCTGTTATAATTCCCTTGGAGTTCATCTCCCTGTGTGAAATTCTGCTGTCCTCACCCCCTCGCAAGTGTTGATACCGGGAGAGCACGCCATTAAATCTCTTGCAGGCAAACCTCCTCCTCCGAGTCTGTTTCCCGGGGAACCTGGCCCAGCCCACTGTGCACATCCTCAACCACACGAGTTAATGTCAAACCATTCCCAAGATGGTTGTACCAACTTACATTCCTCCCAACAATGCATGAGAGTTCTATTGGCTCAACATCCTCACCAAATCCTGGTATTGTTAGACTTTTTATTTTTAGCCAATCTGGTGGGTGTGAAATGGAATCTCATTGTGGTTCAAATTTACATTTCCCTGATGACTAATGAGGTTGGGCCCCTCATGGGTTTACTGGCCACTTGGGTTTACTCTTTGGGAACAGCCCCAGCTCCCTTGCCAGTTCCAGTTCCACAGACCCACTCATGTAATGCTGTCTAATAATGGAATGAGGCCACCAATCTCAGTGAAGCCCTCTGCCCTCTTCTGACTTGACATCTGAGCAGTGTGACATTTGGTCACCACTTTGTCCGCCCATCACCCTCTTTTCTTCGCTTCCTCGACATTGCACTGTCCTCCTTTTCCCCTCCCTCACTGGCTGCCCCTCGTCTGTCTCCTCAGCAGGCAGAGGCATGACTGTTGTGTGTTTGGGGTCCTCAGGGCATAGTCTGTGCTCTTGTCTCATCGCCCTCTGACCCCCTCTGCAGGTTCGCTCACACACACCCTCAGCTGCGGTTACCATCATCATACACTGAGGATTCCCACATTCCTCTCTGTGGACACCTCCACGTGAATGTCTCAAAGCCTTTCCACTTCCATCTACACAAAATAGAAACCGTGACTTTTCCTCCCAAACCTAGTTGTTGGCCAGGAGTTCCTGCTTCAGTAAACGTGTCACAATCCTCCTGATTCTAAACAACATCAAACACCCAGGAACCCCCCCCTCTTTCCCCCTATTCAAGCCATCATGTTCAAAATTGGTTATCTTCAGTTTACCCCTCCAGATCCACTCTCCGTCCTTCTCCATTCTACTCTCTGCCTCAGGAAGTTGATTATATGGCCACCATGAAAGGGCTTCCTTGTTCTTTAGTTTCTGATTAGGTTGGGCCAGTGGCGTTTTAGTTATCGTGGTGTAACAAGCTACCTCACAACTTGGCGGCTTAAAAATACCACTACTTTGTTGTCTTTCATGATTCTGTGGGTTGATTGGGGTCATCTGGGGTCAGTTCTGCTCCACCTGATGTCTGCAGTGGTGGCCGTCCCTTGGGGACTCAATTCTGCTGGAACATCCAAGATGGTGCTCTCATGTGTGGCCAGCTGGTGGGGATGGCTAGAAGTCTGGACTGAGCAGGAATAGGAAGGCTGAAGCTCTCTTTTTCCAAGTCATTTCAGGCCTCTCCCTCTTCCTAAGGCCTCTTCCTGTGGTCTTTCCAGCACAAGGTAGACAGACTTCTAATAAGGCAGCTCAGGGTTTCCCAGCCTGCAAAAGTTGAAACTACCAGGCCCTCTTAATCCATAGGCCCAGAGCCAACACAGTATCACTTCTGCTGCCTTCTGTTGGTTAAAGTAGGTCACAGGACCAGGCCAGATACAACACGGGAGGGAGTACACAAAGGCATGAACATCAGGAGGCATGATTCATCAGGGGCCATCCTTAGAGACTAGCCACCCTAGTCTATTATCTGGTCCCCAAGGTCTTCTAGCATGCAAAATAGCATGCAAAAATAGTCATGCCTCTGCCTGCCTCAGTCCCCCTTCCCATAATCCCCAAAGTCTTAATCCATTACAGCTTCAGGCTCAGGCCTGAAGTCCAGTTTTTCATCAACTAAATTTCATCATTGTTGAGAAAGCATTTGGGCATGGTTTCTCCTGATCTGAGGACCCGTGGACTAAAGGAAGAAGTTATCTGCCCCCACATACTCAACTTACAATGAGACAGGAACTGAGCATCACAGCATATACTCCCATTCAAAAGGGGAAACACTGGGGCGCCTGGGTAGCTCAGTTGGTTGAGTGTCTGCCTTCAGCTTGGGTTGTGATCCCAGGGTTCTGGGATAGAGTCCTGTGTAAAGCTTCCCTGCTCAGCAGGGAGTCTGCTTCTGCTTCTCCCTCTCCCTCTGTCCTTCCCCCTGCTCATGCACTCTCTCTCAAATAGATGAATAAAATCTTAAAAGAAGGTGGGGGGACACAGAGGAGTCATAGGTCCATCGCAATTATGAAATTCCCCTGAGTACAATTCCCTTTCCTCCAGGGGTAGGAAATGTGTGCTAAGGCTCAGGCCTCCTCCCTGGGATTGGTTCTATAGGAACATCTTATTTTATTGCACTTTACTTTATTGTACTTAGCAAATATTGCATTTTTTACAAACTGAAGCTTCAAGACTTCTGTGGAGGGAGTCATTGCAGATGCAGTGAAAATAGCAAGAGAACCAGAATCAGAAGTGGAGCCTGAAGACATGACTGAATTGCTGTGATCTCATGATCAAACTTGAACAGATGAGCAAAGAACGTGGTTTCTGAGATGGAATCTACTCCTGGTGGAGCTGTTGTGAAGACTGTTGAAATGACAACAAGGGATCTAAAATATGACAAACTCAGTTGATAAAGCAGTGCGGGGTTTGAGAGGATAGACTCCAATTTTGAAAGAAGCTCTATCGTGGGTAGAAAGCTATCAAACAGGATCGCAGGCTACAGAGAAATTGTTTGTGAAAGGAAGAGTCAATCAATGTGGCAACTTTTACTGTCTTATTTAGAGAAACTGCTGCAGCCATCCCGGCCTTCAGCAGCCACCGCCGTGATCCGTGATCCATCAGCCAACAACATCGAGGCCACACCCTCCACCAGCAAAAGGATTACAACTTGCTGAAAGCTCAGATGATGGTTAGAATTTTTTAGCAATAAAACCTTCTTTAATTAATGTACATTTTTTGCTCACTTAGTACTACTGTAGAGTATAAACATAACTTTTATATGCACTGGGAAACCAAAAAATGCACTTGACTCGCGTTATTGAGGTACTCATTTTACGGAGGTGGTCTAGAACACGATCCACAATACCTCTGACACATGCTTGTATGTGGCTCTTGGCTCCACCCTCTGAGTCATCCTTCTTTTCCATAAGAAACGCCCCATGTTGGCCTGTTTCCTTGCCCTTAGGATGTTGGGGTCACAAAGGCTATTTTTGGTTTATAATGTCTCTGTTCTTTTCAGTCCCAGTTAGTAAAATAAAAAAATGTGTGATTTCCTATGTATCAAATCATCTACTCCATTAGACAAAAACCAGACTTCCATTTCATTCCGAAACAGGTCCTTTTCTACTTTGGGCCATAGGCAAGCTGCTAAGGGACAATGGCTTTAGAGATTCTCAGAAGTCATTTGTCTAGCTGAGAGGATCTACCTGATACACTCTTGAATCCAGCGAAAGTCCCAGCACAGGGTTGTGTGGCTACATGCTTGATCTAACCTTGACCCTGAGGTCACAGTTTACTGGCAGCACCCTAGATTTGATTTTTTTAAGATTTTATTTATTTATTTATTTATTATTTGAGAGAGAGAGAGAGCATGTAAGCGCCAGCCCACAAGCAGGGGGAGGAGGAGAAGGGAAGGAGCAGAGGGGCAGGGGGAGGGAGAGTGAGATAATCTCCCGCAGATTCAGCGCTGAGCACAGAGCCCAATGTGAGGCTCATTCCAATGACCCCTGAGATCATGACCTGAGCCGAAACCAAGAGTTGGACGCTTAACCCACAGAACCAGCCAGGTGCCCCGTTAGATTTGATCTTTGCCACCAGGTTCCCTCCCTCCCCCTTGGTTTTTATTTTCTGTGAGAATCTTTATTAGGTTACATAGGGTGGGAATGAGATGATTTTCCAACCCAGCAAGCTTGAGGTTAGAAGATTTTCCTTTAGATTCCCTTGAATACCAAACAGTTCTTTCTTTGGTCCATCTCTCTCTATCCACACCTCAGCTAAAATGAACCATTGGCTCTTTCAATATTCTGCCTTGAAATCTTCCTAGCCCAATCAACAAGTTCATGAACTAAATTTTCTGTTTTCCACATTATTACAAGGAACAGTTTAACTAAATTGTTCTGTCAGTATGTAAGTTGGGTTCCCTTGCCTCAGCCTTTTATAACAATTTCCTCACAGTCCTTCGAGGTTCCAATAACAACCTCATCAAGGCCCTTTGAGCCTCTGCCCACTGCCCTGTCTTTCAGCCAATGTCCCATGCTTTTGGTGGTGTTTATTGGAACTCTCCACTTCTTGACAGCAATTCCTGTTTTGGCTAAAGTTTAAACCAACAAACATTTATGATCTTTCACGATTCTGTGGATTGGCTGGGCTCAGCTCCACACGATGTTGGCTGGGACAGCAGTCATCCGGGAGCTCTGCTGGGCTGGGCTATCCAAGATGGCTCACCCACATGGCTGCACCTTATGGGGACAGCTTGAAGGCTGGGCTCAGCTGGGGCACTGGGACACTGGGTCTCTCTCGTTCTCTTGACTTGGCTTCTCCATGTGGTCTGTCCTGGTGGTCTCGTCAACAGGGCAGGAAGACATAGGACAAGTTTCATAAATTCTCTGCCCCTAGCTCTGCTTATTCCTCACCTGTCCCTGTCCCCCCAGGAAGGCTCTGACTCTGTACCCATCCGACAGAGCAGATACGTTGTTTGAGCCACCATTTACTGACCACTTGGGATTGTTCTGTCCTGTGCTGAGTTCTGTGCTAGGGATTTAACTTGTATTTTTTTCCATTAAGCCTCAAGGCAATCCCTGTTAGGCAGGCATGACTGTCTCATTTTATAAATCAGAAATGTTCTGTGACTTGCCCAAGATCATAGGACTAGATAAGGGACAAAGTTGGACTGGAATCCAGGTCCATCTAACTCCACAGTCTTTGCCCTCTTCAGTTCACTGCCTACACATCCAGGGTCAGTCAGTGAACCCCAGAACTAGGTCACTGTTGGCTGAGGAGCTTCTGGACTTTTTTTAGGTATAACGAACACATGGTGGAGTACATCAAGTTCACTAACCTCCCATGTACAGCTCAGTGATCTTTACATATGTACACACCAATGTGACAACTATCAAGATCAAGATAGATACCTAACACCCCCGGCACCTTAACATGCTCCCTCATGCCTCTTCACAACCTCTACTCCTCTGCCTTCTATCATCATCAGTTAGTTTTGCATGCTTTTGAACCTCATAGAAATGGAATCATAGAGTGGGGCGCCTGGGTGGCTCAGTCGGTTAAGCGACTGCCTTCGGCTCAGGTCATGATCCTGGAGTCCCGGGATCGAGTCCCGCATCGGGCTCCCTGCTCGGCAGGGAGCCTGCTTCTCCCTCTGACCCTCCTCCCTCTCATGCTCTCTGGCTCTCATTCTCTCTGTCTCAAATAAATAAATAAAATCTTTAAAAAAAAAAAATGGAATCATAGAGTATGGGCTCTTTTGTCTGGCTTCTTTTACTCAACACGGTACCAGCATATCAGATTTGTTCTTGGTAGGCAGGTAACAGTAACTCCTCCTCATTGCCGCGTGCCATTCTGTTGTTTGGATACACTACATTTTTGTTATCTAGTCTCCCGTGGATGGATGTTTGGGTTGTCTCCAGTTTGAGGCTACTATGAATAAAGCTGCTATGAACATCCATGTACATGTTTTTGTGTGGACTTAAGCACTCGTTTGTTTGTGGAACATAGGCAGGAATAGAACAGCTGTTTCATAGGGTAGGTATAAGTTTAACCTTATAGAAAGTACCAATTTTCTAAACTGGTGGCTCCATTTTACACTCCCACCAGAAATGTATGAGCACTCCAGTTAGCAGATTGAGATATAATTCACATACCCTAAAATTCACCGTTTTAAGGTATAAAATTCAGTAGTTTTAGTATACTCACAGAGTGGCATGACCATCCCTGCTAATTCCATAACATCTCATCACCCCAAAAGAAGCCCCATGTTCATTAGTAATCACTCTGCATTCTTCCCTTCTGCCCTCAGCCTCCCCTCCACTGGCAACCACCAATCTCCTTTTTCTCTCTATGGATTTGCCTGTTCTGGACATTTCATGCAAAGGGAATCATACAAGGACAGTCGGGCAGCTCAGTCAGTTAAGTGTCCAACTCTTGATTTTGGCTCAGGTCATGGTCTCAGGGTTGTGAGATTGAGCCCCACAACTGGGCTCCGTGCTCAGCTTGGAGTCTGCTTGAGATTTTTTCCTTCTCCCTCTGCTCCTCCCCACCAGTTATGCGTTCTTCCTCTCTCTCTCTCTCTCCCTCAAATAAATAAATAAAATCTTTAAAGGGGGGGCTGGGTAGCTCAGTCGGTTAAGCGTCTGCCTTCAGCTCAGGTCATAGTCCTGGGGTCCTGTGATCGAGCCCCACGTCGGGCTCCCTACTCTGTGGGGAGCCTGCTTCTCCCTCTCCCTCTGCCTGCCTCCCCCTGCTTGTGCTCTCTCTCTCTCTCTCTCTTTCTCTCTGTGTGAAATAAGTAAATAAAATCTTTAAAAAAAAAAGGCAATCATACAATCAGGACTTTTGTGTCTGACTTCTCTCATTTCTCCTAATGTTTTCAAGGTCCGTCCATGTTGAGGCACGTGTCAGTACTTCATTCCTTTTGATTGCCAAATAATCTATTATATGCCAATATCACATTTTGTTTATCCATTTATCAGTTGATGGACATTTGAGTTGTTTCTACATTATGGCTATTACAAACAATGCTGCTATGAATATTTGTGTGCAAGTTTCCGTGGGGACATCCATTTTCAATTCTCACGTGTATGCACCTAGGAGAGGAATTACTGAATCTACTTGGGTATTATAGATCCAGGGAAAGAATTCCTGCTGCAGAAATTTCCAGCAGGAAGACAGTCCACCCATACATCTGGGCCTCATCATCCACTCTGCAGAAGATGATTCACAGCTGGGAGGCATCCAGGGTCTTTTCACGATCAGTGGCAAAGTTAAAATCTAGATAGTGTGTAGAGCAACCTCCTGGGGTTATAAAGGACGACAGACCTGAAATCCCATAGTTCACTATTTCCTAGTTATGTGAACTTGGGCAACTTACTTAACTTCTCTGAGCTTCAGTGTTCTTATCTGTATAAGGGGCACGAATAACTCCTACTTTACAGATAGCACAGCTTCTAGCATTTCGGTGCTGACCAGCGAGAGAAACATGGATCCAGTAAGAGCTGGTTACATCCCCTTTTGCCTTCCTTCAGTCGATTCTTCCTGTGTCTGAAAAATGTGCTACTCTGAGCAAAAAATAACCTCAGGCAGGAGCACTGGCTCTCAACTCTAGCTGTGCAGTAAAATCACATGGGGATTTTTTTTTTTTTCCCAAACATACCGGTGCCCAGCGCCTAGCCCCAGGAGTACTGATTTAATTCACCTGGGTTAGTGAGTGGACATCTGTTTTTCACTGAAGCTCCCAGGTGATTCTAAGGTGTAGCCAGGGCTGAGAACTACTGTGCTAAGTAATGAATTAACTGTGATTGAGAGCCTGAAAGAAGGTTCTAGTGACCAACCATCTGGTTTGCCCAGGACCAACCAAGTTTTAGCACTACAATTTCTGCATCCTAAGAAACCTCTCAATTCTGGGCAAACTGGGATATTTGGCCACCCATGAGGAAGATGATATACAGATGTTGATATGTGGTAGAGATTTAGGATTTCCTTCCAAGTTTCAGGTTTGAAGCCAAAAGCCTTTTGAATTTAGAGAATAAAGACTGGAAAACTGCTTACTACACCCCAGCTCATTTGCGGCATCTCAGTACAGAGTTTGAAATGCACAGGGAAGCTACCAGCTCTGCAGCTCTCCCACAAGCCATGGGAAGGAGACAAAGGTCAGGAGGGAAGGGACTAGTTAGGACAGTACCTCCCAAACTTTAATGTATATGAAAATCATCAGAGAGTCCTATAAAATGTAGCTTCTGATCCAGCAGGCCTGTGGGAGGCTTGGGATTGTGCTTTTCAAACAGGCTCCCAGGTGACTCCAGTGCTGCTGGGTCCAGAGACCACATTTGGAGAAGCTAGGGTCCAGGGACAGTTTTCGGAGCACAAGCTTTGGGTGAAGATGTAACTTCTCTCTTACAATCCACATGACTGTGGAGAAATTCCTTCTTCTTTCATTTTCCTACTTCTTCGTGCAATTTATCAGCTATAAAGTGGGGATAAAGGGGCGTCTGGGGGGCTCAGCCGTTAAGTGTCTTCCTTCGGCTCAGGTCATGATCCCGGGGTCCTGGGATCGAGCCCTGCATTGGGCTCCTTGCTCAGCGGGGAGTCTGCTTCTCCCTCTGCCTGCCACTCCCCCTGCTTGCGCTCGCTCTCTCTCTGACAAATAAATAAAATCTTTAAAAAATAAATAAAAAATAAAATAAAATGGGGATAAGAATATGTACATACCCGGGAACATCCAGAAGTTCCACGGTAGTTTAGAAAGCAGGTTGTTGTGAAGATCCCACGTGCCTGACATATATTAAGGGCTGACTGAATATTGGTTCTCTTTCCATCCCATCTCCACCCAATTTTAGCTTCTGTTTCTTGAAGGGCTCTGATCAATTTCTTAAACAATGTTATTTATTTATTTTTTTTAAGATTTTATTTATTTGCGAGAGAGAGAATGAGAGACAGAGAGCATGAGAGGGAGGAGGGTCAGAGGGAGAAGCAGACTCCCTGCTGAGCAGGGAGCCTGATGCAGGACTCGATCCAGGGACTCCAGGATCATGACCTGAGCCGAAGGCAGTCGCTTAACCAACTGAGCCACCCAGGCGCCCGGCTCTGATCAATTTCTTTCTTTCTTTTCTTTCTTTCTTTCTTTCTTCTTTCTTTTCTTTCTTTCTTTTCTTTCTTTCTTTTTTAGACAGGGAGTGGGGGGAGGGGCAGAGGGAGGGGGAGAGAGAATCTCAAGCAGACTCCATGTCCAGGGTGGAGCCCGACTTGGGGCTTGATCTCACAACCCTAAGATCATGACCTGAGCCAAGATCAAGAGTGGGACGCTTAACCAACGGAGCCACCCAGGAGCCCTTCTGATCAGTTTCTTAACAACACAGTCCTTCATGTAGTAGTGGGCATCATATTGCCCAATGAGGAGTAGGCATTGCATTGCCCACTAAAAAACTATTGCTAGGGGAGCCTGGGTGGCTCAGTTGGTTAAGTGCCTGCCTTCAGCTCAGGATCCTGGGATTGAGCCCCACGTCCGCTCCCTCTTCAGCGGGGAGTCTGCTTCCTCCTCTGACTCTACCCCTTCCCCCTGCTCATGCTCTGTCTCTCAAATAAATAAAAATCTTTAAAAAAATAAAATAATAAAATAAAAAACCATTGCTGAATTGTTCGGAAGTGCTGAGTAGAGGCACGTGACTGAAAACCAGTGTCAGGATTGTGTGACCAGCTGCACCTTTAATTTAACCATTTGTGTGCTATGCAGAGAGAAACCGCTTTTCGACAAGATGTTGGTAGTCAACAGCTTTTATTTCAAGGCAAAAAAAAAAGAAAGAGAGAGAGAGAAAGACCAGGGGAGGACTTTTTTTTTTCTTCTTAATTCTCAGTCTCAGAATGTTGAGGTTGGAGGAACTGAGGGAAAGTACTAGATTCATAGAGCCCTTGAAGCAATGGCTTTGGAATTAGAAATTCCCGCGTTTGAATCCTGCCTCCATTTGTCGGTATGCTGTAGGACCTTGGGCAAATCACCAGCCTGCTTTGAGCCTCAGTTACCTCATCTGTAAAATGGAGAGGATGATCCCTATCTGGTCGCTAGTGCCACCCCCCTCCAAAACCACGACTCTGGACTCCTGCCCACTGTGCACCAGTCAGCTGCTGTGTGTCAGGGCTCTTCTGGGGGAGCGGGTCCATTGAAGCAGGAGGCCCGAGGGAGTCAGGCTGCAGGCTGGCAGCCTGGGGCCAAAGGGCTCTGCATCTTTTGTTGTTCCATTTGAGCCAACATGAAACCTTCAGGGACTTCTAAGAGCATCCTCGGGTTACATCTCCCACCGAAAATACACTGGATGGAAAAACACCACCATGGTTCCAGCGACAATTTCACGCTCTCCAGTTTGCTCCAGTTTGCTCCAGGCCTCATCCCACTCTACTGCTTGCCCACGCCTGCCAGGGCCCCGTGAGCCTTTGCCTTCGCATCTCCTTGTCCTTGCTCTATGGTCTGGGGTATCAGATGGTGGCAGGCTCTCATGCAGTCCTTACTGTGAGCCAGACATTGCCGAGAGCACTTTTTACATGGCAATCCTCATGCCCATGTCCTGAGGTAGATGCTCTTTTTAGCCTCCATTCCAGGAGTGAGGAACAGAGAGGCAGAGATGCTAAGTGAACTACCCAAGATCACACAGCTAGGAAGTGGCACTGCGAGCATTTAAATTCCGGCGGCCTGTCTCCCAAGTGTGTGTGTTAACCATCACCCCACACAGCTGATGCCAGAGCCGTTGAGTAGCTTGCTCCTGTTGCTTTTTCTCAAACCAGCATTTGTTTTTCTGCTATTAAAAAAGATACATGCTCGGGGCACCTGGGTGGCTCGGTTGGTTAGGCGACTGCCTTCGGCTCAGGTCATGATCCTGCAGTCCCAGGATCGAGTCCCACATCGGGCTCCCTGCTCGGCAGGGAGTCTGCTTCTTCCTCTGACCCTCCACCCTCTCATGTGCTCTCTCTCTCTCTCATTCTCGCTCTCTCAAATGAATAAATAAATAAAATCTTTAAAAATAAATAAATAAAAAATAAAAAAATAAAAAAGATACATGCTCATAAAAAAATATAGAGGAAGCTTTAAAGAAACAAGTGAAAAAAAAAGTCTCAAACTTTCACTCCCCATCCCTCCCCAGAAGTAGCATTTGGAGGGCATCTCTGCCGATGTACGCCATATATGTTATACAAAATTGGATAATAACCCTACAAAACAAAAACCTACAATGATGAGAGAATGATCCAGAACTCACACTTGGCACCCATTCAGCCTTGGTTCCGCTGTCCCAGGTCATCCTTTGCCTGTGTGACCCCTGGGCAGTTCTTCTAAGTTTTGGTTTTCCTTCTGTAAAATGGGGCTGATGATAGTCCAATCTCACAGAACAGAGCTTAAAATTCAATGATAATACATGAGAAGTACTTAGCATGGTTCCTGGAATTCAGTGAGTGCTCAATAAAAATTTAGCTTCCCTTATGATTATTCAGGGCTGATGTATGCTCCTTAGGCCAGGGAGCCTCCAGCGCAAGGAAGATCCAGACTCTGGCCACAGAGAGAAGCAAAAAGTGAAGGCTGGCTGCACACGGTCTAAGGGCTGAGGTGAGGCATCCAGCATGAAAGCCTGTGGTCAGGATCTGGAGGTCCAGGAGCAGTTTAGAAAGTGAGGTGCACGGGGCGGGGTGGAGCACAGCAGCGCACAATGGGGATTATGTACTGGGGGTGGGAGTAAGGGCTGGAGATGCTTCTGGAGTAAAGGCCAAAGTTGTACTCGCTCTCCCGCTCTCCGGGGTCTGGAATAATCACCCAGCGCTGAAACTTGCCTGAAGCCTCCTCCCTCCAAGTAAATAGGTGTTGCTATTTCAAGCCAGGCCTGTGATAAAAATACTTGCTTTGCTTTGGAGGGATTTTTTTATTTTTTCTTTTTCTTTTTTTTTTAAGCCATGAAAATAACAGGGCAGTAGGCTGTCTATTTTAGGTTGGGGCCTTTGGCTCGCTTTCAAAGTCACGGCCCAAATGAGATCTATTTAGAAACAGGTCACTGCCCACTCCGCACGCGTTGATCGTCCGGTAGAACAAGCCTGGATGGATGCACCTAAGAGACTCTGGGGCCTGTACCCGACGGGCAGAGTTGGAGCGAATTGCAATGCGAGCCATTGTTTATGCCCGAATGTAACAGCGAGCCCTGGCGTCTCCCCTGGGGGCCCCAGAGCCCTCTCCACGCCCCCGAGTTGTCAGGAGGCCGAGCAGCCAGCCTCTGTTTCTACTTGGAGAATGCTGGGTCAGGGTGGGGCTGGGATATGGGAAGGCTCTCCACCTTCTCTATAAATCTGCGGGGCACGCAGCTTCTTCGGAGTCAGGCAGGAGCTCCAGTTGGGACCGGCCATCTGGAAACGGACTGAAAGTTTTCCATCCTCTGTGGACCAAAGGGTGCCTTTGGGGACTGAGAAAGACACTCTGGAGGGGATGGCCTGAGGTGGGGTGGAAAGAACCTGAACAGATTTCAGTTTGAATCTTGGTCCTGCCCCTCACTAGCTGTGTGACTTTGGGAAGGTAACTTCACCTCTCTGATCCCTTATTTTCTTATTAGTGAAATGGAAGTAATAAAGCAAATCTTACAAGACTGTTGGGAAGATTAAAGAAGATAATGTATCATCTAGTACGTATAGAGTGGCCATCAGATATGGAAACACAGAGGAATTTTCAGAGTAAATGGTTTATTGGTAATACATATTTCTGTATTTCCAGACATTAGGGTTCTTTTTGGTATAATTGCTAGCACTGATAATTGTACTTATAATGTGCCAGGCACTGTTCTAAATGCTTAACATATATCACCTAATGAATGCTTTTAAAATTTTTTAAATTTAAATTCAAGTCAGTTAGCATTAACTCATTAATTCTCTCTCTTTTTTTTAAGATTTATTTATTTGGGAGGGCGGGGAGCGGCAGAGGGAGAGGGAGAGAGAGTCTTAAGCAGACTCAGGGCAGAGCCCCTGGCAGAGCTCAATCTTACGACTCTGAGATCATGACCTGAGCTGAAATCAAGAGTCAGGTGCTTAATGACTGCACCACCCAGGCGCCCAACTCATTAATTCTTAATAACCCTAGGAAACAGGCAGTACATCATCTCCATTTTACAGGTGAGGAAACAGGCTCAACAGTCAAATGACTTACCCAAGGCCACACAATTAGCAAATGGTATAACCAAGAGTCAAACCTGAGCAGTCAAGCTACACTACAGCTAACCATTATGCTATACTTGTTTTTTCTACTACATTTGATGTCTTGACACTCAGATGATGCTAATAGGTAAAAATAATGACAGCAACAATCACGGGTCACAGAGTCCCAGCATTGCAAAGAATCTTAAGAGGTCACCCAGTGGGGGGCGCCTGGGTGGCTTGGTCAGTTGAGTGCCCGGCTCTTGGTTTGGGCTCCGGTAGTGGTCTTGGATTCCTGGAATGGAACCCTGTGGCAGGCTCTGAGGGGAGTCTCTTCCTCTCCCTCTGCCCTCTCCCCCACTTGTGCACACACACAGTCTCTCTCTCAAATAAATAAAATCTTAAAAAAAAAAAAAAGATGTCACCCAGTGATTGTGGTCTTAACCTTCTGCCTTTCCAGTCAAAAATACACTGAAATGACGAACCATGAGAGACGATGGACTCTGAAAAACAAACAGGGTTCTAGAGGGGAGGGGGGTGGGAGGATGGGTTAGCCTGGTGGTGGGTATTGAGGAGGGCACATTCTGCATGGAGCACTGGGTGTTATGCACAAACAATGAATCATGGAACACTTCATCTAAAACTAATGATGTAATGTATGGGGATTAACATAAGAA
>NC_138369.1:46142420-46234224 GCF_054177405.1 Leptonychotes weddellii | reverse complement strand
AGACGATGGACTCTGAAAAACAAACAGGGTTCTAGAGGGGAGGGGGGTGGGAGGATGGGTTAGCCTGGTGGTGGGTATTGAGGAGGGCACATTCTGCATGGAGCACTGGGTGTTATGCACAAACAATGAATCATGGAACACTTCATCTAAAACTAATGATGTAATGTATGGGGATTAACATAAGAATAAAAAAAAATACACTGAAAATATTTGGGAAGTAGTTAAGAGGTGATTTTTTTTTTTTTAAGATTTTATTTATTTATTTGACAGAGAGACACAGCGAGAGAGGGAATGCAAGCAGGGGGAGTGGGAGAAGGAGAAGCAGGCTTCCTGCTGAGCAGGGAGCCCGATGTGGGGCTAGATCCCAGGACCCTGGGATCATGACCTGAGCTGAAGGCAGACCCTTAACGACTGAGCCACCCAGGAGCCCCTGGTGGCTATCTTTCTATGTTTGATTTATTTGCATGTTCTTTTTTGTGAGTTGTCTGTTCCTATCTTCTATTTTTCTGTTGGGTACTTGGTCTTTTCTTACTGATTTTGGAGCTCTTTTTATAGTAGAGAAACCAATTCGTTGCGAATTGAATTGCAAGTATTTTTTTCCCCAGTGTGCCACTTGACCTTTGATCTTGTTTAAGGTATTTATTACCACGCAGAAAGTTGACTTTATTGTGGTTGAATTTATTAACCTTCTCCTTTTACAGCTTCTGGCATCTGTATCATGCTTAGAAATGCCTCCCCTATGCTGAAAAAACAATTTTTTTAACTTTCACACGTTTTCCTCTGGAATGTCTATGGTTTCATTTTTATATTTAAATCTTTCAATCATTTGAATCATTTCATTTGGTATCTTGGTATTTTCCTAGGGGCTCGGAAAACAGCACTCTTGGTCCCATTCTTCTCCACGCCTGGCATTTCCATGTTCCGTGTGAGATCATTTCTGTCCAGTTTTCCTTGGTTCCAATTTTGATAGGAAAATTTGGCCTTAACTTGGTGTCTATATTAGTTTCTAGGGTTGCCATAACAAAGTTCTACAAACTGGGTGGCTTAAACAATCAGACGTTTATTCTCTCGTGGTTCTTGAGGCCAGAAGTACGAAGTCAAGGTGTCGGCTGGCTTGTACCCTCTCTGGGACTCTGGGTGCAGTCCTTCCTCACCTTTCTCTTAGCTCCTGGTGGTGTCTGGCAGTGTTCTGTCCGTGGCTTGCAGCCGCCTCATTCCAATCTCTGCCTCTGTCATCACGTGGCCTTCTCCCTGTGTGTCCGTCTTCTCCTCTTCTAATAAGGACACCAGTCCTCTTTGGCTAGCACCCTCCCTACTCCGGTATGATTTCATTTCCGTTTGGTCACATCTGCAAAGACTCTATTTCCAAATAAGGCCACATTAGCAGGTGCTGGGGATTAGGACCTCAACAAAATCTTTGGGGAGACACAATTCAACCTATAACGTTTGGTTCCTCAAAAATAATCTAGCTTCCGGAGAGACATCTTAAAAGTTACGGAATAAATCATAAAGAAAAACACAAAATACAGGTGAAAGACACTGTTGCTTAAAACCCTCCCAAACTGGAACAACAGTAATAACTACAAAATCACTACAAATAAATGAAACAGCTCCAAAATAAAAAGGCAAGGGAAAAAAAGAGCGAGAGAGAGACTAGGAACAAACATTTGCCATCAATATTTAAGGAAGGAATAATTCACAAGAATTCACACATGTTGGTAAGAAAAAAAATGCCAATACCCCCACAGTCGAAGGTCATGAACAGGTTAAGTGAGAAAACGGATATGCGGAAAATATTCACCTGCATGATTAATCAAAGAGCTGCAGTGCTGGGGCGCCTGGGTGGCTCAGTGGTTAAGCGTCTGCTTTTGGCTCAGTCATGATCTCAGGGTCCTGGGATCGAGCCCCGCATCGGGCTCCCTGCTCGGCAAGAAGCCTGCTTCTCCCTGTCCCACTCCTCCTGCTTGTGTTCCTTCTCTCGCTGTGTCTTTCTCTGTCAAATAAATAAATAAAATCTTAAAAAAAAAAAAAAGCTGCAGTGATAAAGTACTTTTTTAAAGCAGTGATAAAGTACTTTTCTTTTTCTAATAACTGACAGAAAAAAGATTATGGTATTTTTGTGCTGGCGTGGTGATGGTGAAACTGGCTATTGCGAATGCTGCTGATGGCAGCGCCCTTTTAGAAAACAAGCTGCCAACGTAGATCAAGGGCCATAAAAATGTTTATTCCAGTTGATCCAGTAATTCCACTCCTGGGACTCTATTCTAGAGAAATAATCTGAAGTGTGGAAGCTGTTTGAAAAGGCAGAGCAAAGGGACATTTATTGGATCCCTGCTTGATGCCAAGCTCTTTACATATCTTATCTCAATTCTCTCAATAACCTTGTGAGGTCAGTATTTGCTCCATTTACAGATAAGGAAACCAATGTTCTGTGAGGTTAGGCCCCTGTCCAAGGTCACACAGCTTTTTTTTTTTTTAAGATTTATTTATTTATTTGAGAGAGAGAGAGAGAGAGAACGAGAGCCTACACTGGAGAGAGGGGCAGAGGGAGAGAGAGAATCTCAAGCAGACTCCCCACCGAGAGCGGAGCCCAAAGCCTCAATGTCATGACCCTGAGATCATGACCTGAGCTGAAATCAAGAGTCTTACACTTGGGGCACTTGGGTGGCTCAGTCGGTTGGGCATCTGCCTTCAGCTCAGGTCATGATCTGAGGGTTCGGGGATCGAGCCCAGCATTGGGCTCCCTGCTCCGCGGGGAGCCTGCTTCTCCCTCTGCCTGCTGCTTCCCCGGCTTGTGCTCTCTCTCTCTGACAAATAAATAAGATCTTTAAAAAAAAAAAAGAGTCTGACACTTAACTGACTGAACCATCCAGTGACACTGGGCTTTAATCTGAGTTCTTTCTTTTTTTTTTTAAGATTTTATTTTTAAGTAATCTCTACACCCAGCATAGGACTTGAACTCACAACCCTGAGATCAAGAGTAACACACTCCACCCACTGAGCCAGCCATGCTCCTGATCTGAGTTCTAAAGCCACTGGGCTCTCAGCTCCTCCTGGCTGGTTGGGAGCCAGAGCACCCAGTCCCTCCTTCAGGCCCGCTCACTCATCTGCCAAATACGAGAGGCAGCGAGGTTTGCACCAAGGGTCTCTAAGATTTCTTTGGACTCTGAGGTTTTATGAATCTATTTATTGCTGTAAGTAAACCTCAGGAAGGATAAATACAGAGATGAGTAAGAATTATGCAGAAAATATTTGACACACTTCGTTTTCACCTTCAGCTTTGGACTTACAGCCAAGATTGATCTTTGTTTTGGATTTTCATTTTGGGTATATTGGTGTTTTCTTAATTAAGATTACTATGTTTAAGTGCCTATTTGTTGAACCAATATATTTTAATGATTAAAAGTACAGGTTCTATATATGTTAGTTCATTATAGTATTATTGCAAATTTTCTCTCTGAAATTATATAAACATAAGTGTTATTTTTTAGAAAAGTAAGGGGAGAGGCACCTTTTATTAAAAAAAAAAAAAAGAGGGGAAAGGGGTGCCTGGGTGGATCAGTTGTTAAGCCTCTGCCTTCCGCTCAGGTCATGATCCCAGGGTCCTGGGATCGAGCCCCGCATCAGGCTCCCTGCTCAGCGGGAAGCCTGCTTCTCCCTCTCCCACTCCCCCTGCTTGTTGTGTTCCCTCTCTCTCTGTATCTCTCTCTGTCAAATAAATAAATAAAATCTTAAAAAAAAACACTAATTCAATGGTTTTAAGTTTAGAAAAGGGGAATGTAATGCTGCCTGGGACTGAAGAGCCCAGGTCTGGCTGGTGGCAGGTCAGGTTGGTTTCAGTGCTTAACAGATTTTGAGGACCCTGCAAGCCTCCAGGCTCAGCTCTCATCGTGCAAAGGTAGCTGAGGCAGCCCCACCCCCTCACAGTTCAAGCCCATGGGAAAATTCAGAACACTCATTCTGGAGCGGCTTCAAAAAGCTGGAGATTCACTTTGGTTGGATCTGGTTGGGTCATGTGCCCATCCCTGAACCAATCACAGTGACCAGTACCATGTGCCAGTTTGATTGGCCAACCCTGGATCACATGCTCTGTGTAACACTGAGCGCTGTATAGATAGTATGTTATGTTTGAGTTCCTCACACGTGGCTGTGTTTAATTTGTTGCTCCCTTTCTCCCACTACCTCAACCTCTGCACAGTGAGCCCCTGGAAGACAGGGACCATGCTGGGCATCTTTACATCTCCAGTGGCAGGCTCAGTATGTGGCTCCCGGCATGCAGTATGGGCTCAGTAAATGTTCATTGAAATAAACTGATCATGGAGAGTGAATTGGAGAACTGAGATGTTTGTCCATAAGGTTTATGCAAAACAAAGCAACGCAAGCACCGCTCTAGCCCTGATTATTTCATTCTCCCTTTGGAATCAGCCAACCCAAGCTAATGGAGGAAACCGTACCCATTTTAGACTCTGGACATCGGTGACAATGAAATAACCTGAAATTAAAGTTTTAGTTGTTCAGTAAGCCTTAGGATTTGCTTCCAAGCTGGAGCCACAGTTCTTCTGCCTTAGCGAATAGTGAAATAAGTGTATATTAAGCACCAACTGTAGCTCAGTGGTACATGCTGGGGGATGAGGGTGGTAGAATATCGCAGAACTGAATAATATGGCCCTCATTCCAGAGACTGAGAGAGTCCTGAGCCACTTCCATCTTTTGACGCTCCTGGTGTATTTTTTTTACGTGTACAAGTGCCAAAGCCCATATTAAAAAGAGGGCATGATGTATTTTAAATGCTTGTAGTCAACAAAGTAATGTGTTTAAACCATAACCCCCCATTTCCAGCATAACACAAATTAATAATGCTCTTTACAAGGTAATGACACCATTTATTTTGGAAACTTAATTCATAGTTGTGGCTGATTGTCCTTTTTGCAGACGGCTGTGTCCCACATGAGTTTCTGTAACCTTGCCAGCCCCCGCCCATCAAGAGCTGAGTCTGTGTTCCCTGCGCTTGAGTCTGGGCAGGACTGTGACTGCTTCCACCGGCCAAGTACACTGGCAGTGAGGCCAGGTGACTGAGTCATGAAACACCGCGCAGCTTCTGCCTTGTTTACTGGGGCTCTGCAACGCCATGTAGGACTTCTGCCTCCCCCGAGGCCACCGTGCTGGAAAGGCCAGCTGGAGGTACGTTGGCAGACAGTCCTGGCTAACCGCTCTGCATTCCCCCACACATACCTTCCAGCCGTCTCCACAGAGCTGTCAGACATAGGAGTGACACACCATCTTGGAAGTGGACCCTCCAGCCCCAGCTATTCAGGTCACCTCCAGCCATCAGAGTCCTGACCCTGGACAAGCCATCCCTGCCAGGCCCTGTCTGCATTCCTGACCCACAGAATCTGGGAGCATAACAAAATGTTTGCTGTTTTACATCCCTAAGTTCGGAGTGGCCTGTTACACAATGGGTAACTGGAGTAATAGTCTACCAAAGCCAGTGTGGTCCACTGGTTAAGGCTTTGGGTTAAATTGTACGATGAGTGCTTTCTTTTATTCTTGTCAGTGTAACCTCTATGACTGTTTGCGGAGAAGCTTCCAGGGCCGTAGGGCCCTCCTGGCTTCTCTCCAGGGTCGTCTACATAATTTGTGGGGCCCAGCACAAAAATGAAAATGCGGGGCCCCTTGTTCATAAAGTAGGAATAAAATGACTTTAAAGGCATTAAAGGGTAGAACTTTCTGCTTTCTCTCTCTCACCTCGTCATGGTGTTTTGTCTGTGCTCTTTAGTGTCGGATTCCCATGGCGCAGGGATACTCACGGCGAGTGCGGACCCTGACGGCTGTGCTTGTCTGCTGGTTGCTGGAGTCCCCCTCCGGGCTGGCTGCCAGACTGAGAGGCTAGACCTGGGCCGGAAGCAGGAAAGTCAGTCTCCCCTTCCCATGGACCCACCAGCTCAACTCCTGGTCCATAGTGTGACCCTCAAGGGACTGCAACCTCTGTGCCAGGTGGTGCTCAGTACCTGGATCAGAGGTGGAAATGAGGCCCCCCCCGCCCCCCCCGACCACCTTGCCTGCCAAATGTACAGTGGTCCTGCCACACTGGGGAGGGCATATCAAGTTCAAACATGCCCTCTCCGTCACCTGTGCCTAGGCCTCCCCTGGGCTACAGGACCGCCAAGGTTGCTGGGTGGGAGTGGAGACAGTGAGGCTGGGCAGGACCCGGCTCAGGTTGGGGATGGAGGGAAGTGCCAGAGAGGAAGGGGAATAGGCCGCTGAGAACCCCCAGGGAGACAGGAGTCAGGACCACTTGTGAGCAGAGCTTCCAAGCCTCTGGGGTGTAAGCTCCATTGTCCTACCGGACTTCACTTAACAAAACACAAATTCAAAGATAAAATTTATTATGTATTTCAAAACAGAGACCACAGAGTTTTAAACCCCAAGAGTTGGGCCTTCTGAGTGCGGGGGCCGTGTGTGATAGCACTGATCTCATGCCCAGGAAGCCCAACCTGGCTCTCCCCAGCACAAGATGCTTTTTTTTTTTTTTTAAGATCTTTATTTTGGGGCGCCTGGGCTCAGTTGTTAAGCATCTGCCTTCGGCTTGGGTCATGATCCTGGGGTACTGGGATCAAGTCCTGAGTCAGGCTCCCTGCTCAGCAGGGAGCCTGCTTCTCCCTCTCCCTCTGCTGCTCCCCCTGCTTGTGTGCTCTCTCTATATAAAATAAATAAAATCTTTAAAAAAAATTAAAAAAAAATTTATTTTTAAGAAATCTCCACACCTGGGCTGGGACTCGAACTCACAACCCTGAGATCAAGCATCACACACTCCACCGACTGGTGCCCGAGCCAGCCAGGTGCCCCTCCCCAATACAAAACGCTTTAATAAGGATCTCAGCTTCACCAAAGTCTTGTGAGATGGGCGTATTATCCCCATTTCACAGATAAGAAAATCTCTCAGACAGATGGAGTAGCTTGTTTGCCTGGCCTGGAGTCACACGGCTAATGGAACAGGAGATGTAAATTCAATGTCTGCTTCCAAAGATGGTAACTTTCCTGCCCCCTGAGGCAAAGAGAAGTCAAGAAAAGGCTGCATAATAAGGTGTGGGCTAAAGCAGGCGGAGATACATGGAAATTCAGAGAAAGGACAGAACATTGTAGGTTGCAGCTGCCAGAGGAGACTCCATGGAGACATGGATGTTGAGTTGGGATTAAAAATAGGGAGGAGGGGGACGCCTGGGTGGCTCAGTTGGTTAAGCGTCTGCCTCTGGCTCAGGTCATGATCCCAGGGTCCTGGGATCGAGTGCCGCATCAGGCTCCTTGCTCAGCGGTGAGCCTTCTTCTCCCTCTGCCGGCTGCTTCCCCTGCTTGTGCTCTCTCGCTCTGACAAATAAATAAATAAAATCTTAAAAAAAAAAAAAAATATATATATATATATATATATAGGCAAGAATATTTCCAGCAGAGGGAATAGCATGACCTGCTTCACCTAGTGTGCTGGGTTCCACAGGCCTGAGAGGAGAACAGGTGCCATTCCCGGGACGGGAGGAGTCAGACCAGTGACCTTGGAGAGGATGCCATTTACCAAATGTCATGGGCACTGAGGCCTGGGCTTGAGAAACTCTTCTGGAGGGATGTTTCGGTGTGAAGGAGAGGCATTTTGAAGGTGGCTGTGGAAGGCAGACTGTTGGGGCTTAGTGGAGGGATGGGTGAGAGAATTGAGTCTGAGTCTAGACCATTTTTGGACAGATTTGGCCCTAAAAATTAAAGGGGAAAGGGAAGAAAGAATCAGAGTGGAAGGGGGAAAGGGACATTTGAAAGTGCTAGTGTTTTTCTTCATCAGGTTTGGCAGACTTGTCCAGTTAGAGCAGAAAGCAGTCCGTCAGGGAGAGGCATTGGAGAGGGAAGGGAGGAGGAGTGCTCCCTGAGCACCTACTGCCTGCCAGGGCCTGTACTTTCCTGCCTCATTTCCTCCCAATAACCCCTGACGGCGACTCTTCCTGCTCCTGCACCACCCGAGGGAGAGGCCAAGAATCACAGCAGTGAGGGCAGGGCTGGGATTTGATCTCTTACTTGTCTGACTTCAGAGCCCAGGGCCTACCCCTCTGTGCAGAGGAGAGGTGAAGGGTTGGGTTTATCAAGGAAAAAAACGTGTGTTCTCCTCAGCAACTCCTGCATTAGCAATCTGCTGGAAAGGGGGCAGTAAACAGGGGCTCAGGCTCCTGTTGGGGGTGGGTCGTCACCCCTGAGGTGTGGTCTGAGGCTGGGAGGAGGCAGGTAGAGGTTAGCCAAGGAGGTGGTGGGAAAAGGCTGTGCATTGGCCATGCCCAAGAGGCAGGTGGACCCCATCAGTTGCTGCATGTGAGGCTGCCTAAGCAGGGCACCTTACTTTTTTTTTTGAAGACTTTATTTATTTGACAGAGAGAGACACAACGAGAGAGGGAACACAGGGAGAGGGAGAAGCAGGCTTCCCGCCGAGCAGGGAGCCCCATGCGGGGCTCCATGCGGGGCTCCATGCAGGGCTCGATCCCAGGACCCTGGGATCATGACCTGAGCCCAAGGCAGACGCTTAATGGCTGAGCCACCCAGGCGCCCTGGCAGGGCACCTTTTATCTCGGGGCTCTGTAGCTGAGGAGCTACCATGGAAAAAAGGATGTGGTTCTGGGAAGCCTGGAGAGGTGGGCCAGGCAGCGGAGGGCAAAGCCCTTAGGGTCCCCGGTGGTTAGTGTCCTGGTGAAGGTCACATTGAGTCGGGGGGGCTGGGGTGGGTAGTTTGTGTGGAATGTGAACACTGGAGAAGGTGGGAGGGCTGTGGGACAGACTGTTGACCCCCTTCTCCCCTCTGTCTCTTATTCCCCCATTCTCAATCTCTGTTTCCAGTGTGGACCATTTCATTGCACTTCCAGGCCTGTTTTTTGTTTTGTTTTGTTTTAATTAAATTTTTGAATGGGTAACACATTCACATGGTTCAACAATTAAAAATTATTAGAAGTTTAAGACAGAAAAAAATGAATACAAATAAGGTAGAAAAAATTTTTAAAAATTAAAAAGGAAAGAGAACAAAAGAAACAGAAAAGAAAAAAGTAAATAAAAATTATAAAAGGTAAGTCAGTGCAAACTGTTTTTTCCCCTCCTATACTCCATACTCCCAGCTCCCACCCTCCTCCTGGCCTGTGATCACTGTTAGTAGCATTTTGTTTGTCCTTCAGACTTAATTTAAGCAGATGTTTTTCTTCCTTTTCCCGAAAAGCATACAGTTCACACTGTTTTGTGCCTTTTTTTTTTTTTCCTTCAACAGTATTTCTTGGCCATCTTTCCATATCGGTACATAAGAGAGTTCATCTTTCCCCTAACTGCATGACATTTCTTTGTTTAGATAACAAGCACTGTAGCAAGGAATAACCTTGTACATAATCATTTCACACACAAGTGTATCTGTAGGATAAATTTCCAGGAGACTCTCTTTGACAAAAAGTATACACATTTATAATTTTGATATTGCCAAATTGACTTCCATAGAGATTGTTCCAGTGTACATGCCCCCAAGTAACTTCTGAGAGAGCCCAGGTACTAATTTTGATTTGGTTTCCAAGATGACTGCTCTAGGCTTTCCTGTATAAGATACCACAACATGTATATTGTAGTTGACACCCCAGTAGCTAGTCCCTTAACCACTCCTCCGCCCCTGTTAAGGACTGCCTCCTTATGGCTTAAGGGAGACTGACTCTAGGGGAGACATCTTTTGCCCCTCCAGACCCCCTTTACTATTCTCTTCTGCCTTGGGGAGGCAGTCTTCAACTGAGAACTTCATGCTGTTTCCCAGACTTATTTGCAAAGTCACATCTCGATGCCCTTGCCCATATTGTTCCCACCTCCTGCCCTGCCCTCTCACCCTTTTCAGTCTGGAAAGTTCTGACTCCTCCTTTAAGACTCAGCTTAAGTGTTGCCTCTGCGGAGGCCTCTCTGACAGAACCGGTCACTGCCTCCCTCCTCTGAGTGGTACCACAGAACTCAGGTCAGTTTGCCCTTAGAGCACACTTGGATCACCAGGTGGGGTAACTTTGTTTACTAGGCTCTGTCTCTCCCAGCACCCAGCCCAGGTCAGGTCCACACTTCAAACTCCTCTGTAACTAAAATTAAACTCACTGGAGAGGCAGGATGGCATGGAAAGGCATGGAAGATGTGGGAGTCAGACTGGATATGACTCCATCCTTTGTCCTCTTCCCACCTCACTCTCCCTCATTCTCTGTGCTCTAAACCACACTGGCCCACACTCCTTTCCCACTTCATGTCCCTTCACGTGCCGTTCCAGTTGCTCTTCCCCTGGTTTCCTCGTCTTTCACTGCCCAGCTTAATCTTACTCCCTAAGAGAGGCCCTCCATGGCTGCTGAGCCTAAAAGCACACCCCCTTCCCATTCTATCATTCTGTAGTCATTCCCTTCATCGATTGACCATGATCTTAGTTCTTATGTTGATTTGTTTACCGGTTTGCTGCATGTCCTCCCCCATCAGACCGTCAAGTCCTTGAGGGCAAAGACCTTGGCTTATTCACTGCCACGGGTCCAGGGCTAACACAGGAGCTGGCACATGGTAGGCACAACGAAAATCTTTATCAACAGAATGATGAATGAATGAACAAATGAACAGGTCCAAACCCCCTCTCCATCACTTCCCTAGCTTTGTCCTTGGATTAATTACTCTCTCAGAAGCGTTCCTCATTTGAAGATCAGAAATTTCAGGTAGTAATGTGTACTGGTCACTGTATAAAATGCCTGATACATGAAGAGTTTCCATAAATGATAGCTATCCCTTGTTTTTCTTTCCTTCACCTGAAAAATTCATCCTTTTTGCCACGCTTAAAGACCTTGTACATCTTTACAAAGAATTTTGTATTGAGGTGTAGCAAATGTATAGAAAGAACACATATCAATTTCTACACACACATACACATACATATATACATACCCATGTAACCACCTCCCAAATTAAATAGAACATTCCAACACCCAGGTAAGTTTCCATGTTAGCCTCCCCCCAACCAATGACACCTATTCTTTCCCTCCTCTCTTTGATCTGAGATCATGGCATGTCCATTCCTCCTTCAAACTCTTTGACTCATTTCTGCCCCCATTCCTCTTTCTTTTCTAAAAACTCTAGCTCTTTTGACCTTTCCTACCACCAAGCCAGAGTTTCTTAAAGTAGAGGACGTGCAACCCAGTCGGGTGCAAGATGATGCCTGCAATTCTACTCTTAGGTATATGCCTGAAAGAACTGAAATTAGGTACTCCAACACTACATGTATACGCATGCTCACAGCAACACTATTCACAATAGCCTAAAGATGGAAACAGCCCAAATGTCTATCAACCAATTGTGTATGGTGGAATATTATTCAGTCATAAAAAGGAATGGAGTACTGATTCATGCTGCCACATGGATGAACCTTGAGAACATATGCTAAGTAAAAAGAACCAGACACAAATGGTCACATGTTGTATGATTCCATTTATATGAAATATCCAGAAAAGATAAATCCTCAGTTATAGAATGCATCTTGGTGGTTGTCAGGGGGTGGGTGGGAATGGGATGGGGAGAAACTGCTCAATGAGTAAAGGTTTTTGCTTTGGAGTGATGGAAATATTTTGGAACTAGAAGTGGTGATTGCAGGGGCGCCTGGGTGGCTCAGTCATTAAGCGTCTGTCTTCGGCTCAGGTCGTGATCCCAGGGTGCTGGGATCGAGCCCCGCCATCGGGCTCCCTGCTCCGCGGGAAGCCTGCTTCTCCAACTCCCACTCCCCCTGCTTGTGTTCCTGCTCTCACTATCTCTCTCTCTGTCAAATAAATAAATAAAATCTTAAAAAAAAAAAAAGCGGTGATTGCACAATACTGTGAACATATTAAATGCTACTGAATTGTTCACTTTAAAAGGGTTAAGTTTATGTTATGTGAGTTTCACCTAGATAAACTATTTTTGAAAAAAATGAAATAGCCACTCTTACTTGTCAGCTGAGAGGTTTGAATGAAGCACAGGTTCCACAAGTGAAGTGTGGGCAAATAGCAGCTGGGGGCCACCGAAGGAAGAAAGGGCCTGGGGGTCAGCAAGTGTGGTTTTGTTGCTCTACCGTAAGTAGTAATGATATTATGAGAAGAGATAGCTATAATAATTACAGTAACACTTCTATGTTTAATACGAGCCAGGCACTGTTCCAAGTGCCTTACATCTTAAACTCACTAAATCCTTACAACTCTAAGAGGTGGACACTCTCATGTTTTCTTTACAGATGAAGAAACTGAGGAACTGAGGTTTAAATGAGTTAGCTCAGTCACAGATGAGGAAGTGGCAGTCCAAATTCGAAACTAGGCAATCAGACTCCAGGTACTGAAGTCTCAACCCCCAGGCTCTGTGCTAAGCGCTTTCCATGTTTTATCTCATTTAATCCTGTGAGGTAGGCATTATTGTTACTACTCCTATTAAAAAAAGACAAAAACAACTCTCATGGACCTTCTATATTCAATGCCCTCCAGTCTTTCGTCTGCATTTATTTTCATGTTGGTCCTCACATAGTTGTCTTTATCTCATCTTGCTTCATCTTCATTTTTCTATATACTGCACATATTACTACCTGAATTTATTATTTATACTTTCTTTTGGTCTCTCATCACTAGAAGGCAGGGCTTTTGATTGTAGATTTCCCAATAACCAGAACAATGTGTGATACACAACAGGCTCTCATAAAAATTTAAATGAATGTTGCGCATTGTATTGGGTAGTTTTGTGTGCCTGTGCTTGAATAAATAGCATCATACCATACAAAATGTTCCACTTATAAAAAAAATGTAATGTCTTGGATTAAAAAAAAAAATCAGTACCTAGATCCCGCTCATCCATTTTTTTAAGGTTTTATTTATTTGAGAGAGAGCACAAGCTGGGGGAGGCAGACTCCCTGCTGAGCAGGCAGCCACACGGGGATCATGACCTGAGCCCATAACCGGGATCTTTTTAAGACAGATAATATCCCATACTGTGGATGTAGCACCGCTTATTTAAAGTTTAACTCACATCTTTCCCAGTGTATCTCTAATGCAAACAATATGGCAATAAATATCTTAGCACATGCCTGTTTGTGCTATGGGTACACATTTCTCTAAAATTCGTGCCTAAAAGGGGAATTGCTGGCACGAGGGGTATACACATAAAAAATGTCAGCAGACAACGCCAAATTGCCCTCCCCATAAGTATTCCTGCCAGCGCTGAATTAGGGTACATAACAGGTTTTCATATACTTTGGACCAGACTGGATATTATCAGTCTTGTTAACTTTTTGCCAATCTGATGGGGGGAAAGGTCCCCTAATTTACAGATGAGGAAAGTGAGGCTCAGAAAACTTTTATGGTCGGGGTGCGTGGCTAGCTCAGTCAGAAGAGCATGGGGACTCTTGATCTTAGAGTGGAGCGTTCGAGTCCCACGTATGGTGTAGAGATTACTTACTTAAACTTAAAAAAAAAAAAGGAAAACTTTAGGGACTTTCCTACACAACCCGTAAATGGCTGAGTGGCGGTTCGAATTCCGACATGCCTAACGCTAGGACGCGCCAAAGCTATATACAGTATACTGTGTCCTCCGCTAAGTCTGGTTATCTCCGGGCCTTGTGATGCTGGCAAGCTTGCGTTCCTCTCGCCGCGAACCCTGGCCCTTCTCAACTGCCGACCCCTTCTGCCGGGCGCCGGCAAATACCGGTCCCATAGCCTCCACGGCTCCGAAATGGCGACCGTCGACATCACGAAGCCACGCCTTCTCTCTAGGGGCGGGGCCTGAGTTCAGGCTAGAGTGAAAGATGCCCGAACCAAGTTTGAAGTCCGCAGCCAGGAGGGTTCGCGCAGAAGCAGAGAGCCGGTGGCGCCGCAGGTCGGGAGGAGGAGCACCGAGTGGAGGGCTCGTTTGCCGGGGCCGCCCGAGAGTCTCTTCGTCGCGGGCGTTGGGGCCGCCATCTTAGATGGCGGGAGTAAGACGAGGGCGAGCGTGAGACAGGAGGGCTTTCCTGCCGCTCTCCTTGGGCCCGGAAGAGGGCCAGCTGGCCCGGCTTTGGGGCGTGTGCCCCGAGGCGCGGAGCGCGAGTGCGACGATGCGGGGACTGCCCGGGGCCCCGTCCCCTGGGCTAGGGACGCGCCGAATGTGACCGCCTCCCGCTCCCTCACCCGCCGCGGGGAGGAGGAGCGGACCAGACGCCGCCGCCGGACGACGGGACACGGAGGCGGCTCGGCTCCTTCAGGTAGGCGGCAGGGCCGGCCCTGGCTGCCGGGGGATCCGGGCGGCGGGGCTGAAGGGGCAGAGTTCCCCGGCGTCAGGGCCTGGGCGGCATTGATGGAGCGACCCCGCGGCTGCCGGGTGAGGGCCCGGGCCAGGCCGCTGTCACCTCGGGTGGCGCTGGGCGGGCGGGAGCCCTGGGGCCCGGTGTCATGGCCGGCCAGCCGAGTTTCCACATTCCCACTCAAATTTCCTTGTGTTTCGGGGAAACGTGCTAGCGCCACCCCTGTACTCGGTGCACATTCCTTATATTTTGGCAATGGGATAATCTGCCCAGAATTGCCCCGTATCTATGTTGTCATTCAGGTGGATTAATTTCTTTCTGGTCGCGGAGGGGGTCCCAGTCTTGCATTTTATCTCAGAGTCCGTCACTCAAGTGACACCCTTACAGGGAGGACGAGAAGAATCGAGGACGAGAGGAGGAAGTGGGTCAGTGCCCCACCACAAAGGCATAGGGGCCTCGCCTTGGGTTTCGGGACTCTGTGGGTTACTAATGAAAGGTTTGGGATGCGTATACTGAGGTTTGGCCCTGGGATCCTTTGGAATGAAGATCCAAGGCTGTCTTTTGTGTAAAGTGAGAGCCGCCAGGACGCTTCTGTTCTGCAGCTGCAGAGGTTCTGCAGAGCTAGTCGATGCCCAGAAAGAGGAGTTTGGACATCATGAGAGGAGAGGCGGCTGTGTTCATTCATTGTTCTTTTTTCAGGGCTCTGGGTGTGCCCTCTGGTATTCATTTCTCTGGTGGGAAGAATGTTAGGATCCCCTATGTCTCCTTGAGATGTGACCAGGTTCTAGAGGGTCGTTTAATCTAAGTAGGGACGAATTCAGCTCACGTTCATGGAGTATTTCTGCCTGCTCCGTCCCCTGTGGGCTGAGCGGAGGGAACCTGCTCTTTCTTTCCACCAAGGCGTGAAAACAATGCGCTACGATAAGGATGGACTTACCAAAGTGTTGTGGGAATTTGGAACAGGTAGTTTTGCCTGGGGGAGTTGAGGAAGCTTGAACACTGGAGGGAACTTTTGCGGCCAGTTTTGGACTGATGAGTAAGTGCTTACCCGGTGAGGAGGAGGGGAGAGCATTATAAGCTGAAGGAACCGCTGGTACAAAGGCATAGAGACATGCAGGAGTTGGGATGAATTTGGGGTGCAGGAAGGAAATGGTGAGAGATGAGGGTCTAAAAGAAAAGTTGTGAAGGATCTTTATTGGAGAGAGTGAACTAGTTGATTTAATTTGGATTATTTTAAATGAGTATTCTGATTTTTTCTTGCTGATAACTAATTTTCCCCTTGATGTTGAAGCTGATAGTAATTGAAAAGATTTACTGTGTTAAACCCACTTAAGAACATTTTTTTTTTTAAAGATTTTATTTATTTATTTGAGAGAGAGAGAATGAGAGACAGAGAGCATGAGAGGGAGGAGGGTCAGAGGGAGAAGCAGACTCCCTGCCGAGCAGGGAGCCCGATGCGGGACTCGATCCCAGGACTCCAGAATCATGACCTGAGCCGAAGGCAGTTGCTTAACCAACTGAGCCACCCAGGTGCCCCTTAAGAACAAATTTGATAAGTGCTTTATGTCAGATGTTTTGCACTTACACAGTGGTGAATGAACTGAACTTCGTATTCCTAGGTGTTGTAAAAGATTTTTCTAAGGTTTTACTTGCTCACCAAAATGTTGACTTTATGCATGTGGTGCACGCTGCTAATACTGCATTTTAAATGGCTGTTGGCAATAAAAACCACGCTGCCCAGTCATGTAGAAATTGGGAGATTATATGAAACAGCTGAAAGTATTTTTAATTTATTAAGTGTGTTGTATATAGTAAACTTTCTTTGCATTGATTCTGTGGTTTACAATTTTGTTATAAAGTCTTTAGCTCTATAAACATAATTTACCCCAAATCGCTGTGTTGTTGTGATTAATGCTTATGCTAAAGTGATTATTATGGTCTTAACGGACTTCAGCTAGCAGTTCCTGAGTTTTTCTTGGTTTGTGATGGTTATATGCCACTAAAGAACATTAAGATACTTTTGGCTTGTTTTCACCCTTATCACTTCAAGGGCTAAGCTGTTTAAAATGCAACAGAAACATTTGACCCAGTTGAACACTGGATACTTGGGAAAATAAACCTGCTAGTGTTTCTGATGGAAAAGCTTATCTTTTAGGTATGTGGTGTTTGTGATTAAAAATTATAGTGGGGTTGCTTAGCCTTTTTAAAACTTCTGTCAGTATTTGAAAAGTGTAAGCCTTCAAAGTAGAAGGTTTGAGTGAAATACATTAGAACATATTTTAAGGGATTTGGGTTAGCAGAAGAAAACAGGGAAACAGATTAAGCTGGTCATTTGTGATGAAAAGGAGCTAAAAGATGAAATGGAGAATGATTAAACATCAAGTATTGTATTACAAGTGCTCTGAAACTAGTTGTGTTTAGTTTAAAACATGCCATTTGTGAAATCCAGAGTAGGTGTTTTGCTCTGAAGATTAAACAACAACTTCTTGGAAGTTAAATTTGAGTTTTCCAGAAGTACTAGGTTACTTATTAAATGGAAAATACAATTAATAACTTTAAATTTCTATTTCAAGTAGTTTGTTAGTAGTAGATGTATGATTCTACTACATTTTAATTTCACATAAAACTTTGTTAGTAACCTGCCTAAAAATAGAAAAATGTTACATGAGGGAATGCTTTTGTTTGCATGTTAGGAACATAATAGGCCATACATAATAATCCTGGTCTTGGGAGGAGCTTGTTAGCCAAACAGCATGCCTTAATGTTGATTTGCAGAAGAGAATTTTAAATATTGCTTTTGAAAGGCAGTGGGCTGTGTGACAGTAGGGGGTTTATGAAACCACAAAATCGAGCTTGCAAAGGTTTTTTGTTTTTCAAATTGTACAGGTCATGGAAGTCATTTCTTAAAACTGTAGTTGGAAAATTGCTCACCTTGACTAAATTAATTGGCAAACCAAGGAACACTGGGTTTATTTACGATGAGGTTGTGTAGAGTTAGAAGTTGTCATATTGTGTGTGTGTGTGTGTGTATGTGTATGGATGGTTAAGAATTCCTATTTGCTAAATTGACTAGGTGCTAAATGTAACACTAGATGTTTGTGTTACAGTTTAGTTAGTATTTCTGGTATAGGGCTAAACTACCTTGCCTATCATCTTCATGATAGTAATGGTTGGGTATTTTATTCTTGCCTTAAAAGTGGAGTAAAAATTTGGGGTGCCTGGGTGGCCCAGTTGTTAAGCGTCTGCCTTAGGCTCAGGTCCCAGGGTCCTGGGATCGAGCCCCCCATTGGGCTCCAGCCTCCCATTGGGCTCCCTGCTCAGCGGGAAGCCTGCTTCTCCCTCTCCCATTCCCCCTGCTTGTATTCCTTCTCGCACTGTCTCTCTCTCTCTGTCAAATAAGTAAATTCATAAAAAAATTTTTTTTGAAAATGGAGTAAAAATTCCTTAATTTTGTATTAAAGTTTTCATCTTTCATTTTACAGTGGCTGAATCATTTTGTTCCTCCATTTCTCCCGGAATACTTGTGTAGCTCTCAATGATTTTCGTGGTTAACTTCAGAGCTTTTAGCCTTTCTTCTAAAATTGCTCCTAAAATCTCAGTTTTTAACCAAGGAAAATGTCAAGTGGGTGTTGTTTCTTTGTTACTGGTTTTGGCCCAGGCTATCTCAAGTCTCTTTGGCAAATCACTCACAAAGTGTGTTAATTGCTTCACATTCCAATCAGTGTACATAGTTTTTCTTGAGGAACACTTGATACATAGTTTTATTTTTAGACCAGATTCTAAGGGAGTTTATGGGGTGGGGATTAACAATCCTAAAGCTAGTTTCAAATTTTAAAATCTTTGTGATTTTGAGATTGTTGGTATTTTTGGTTAATGAATGGGAAGCAGCAGGCAATGACAATCAATGTTTTAGGGGTCCCAGTATGTTTAAATGCTGGTGAGGACCTTGTGGATTTTACTGGTGTCCTCTTCCTCCTCTTTCTACCTGTTGGATTCCATTGATTGTCATATAATAACAAGCATAAGCACATTTTTACTGTTGGAATCAAGATCTTCTATTTATTTTCTACAATCCTGCTATGGAAAACAAAAGTGGTCTTAACTTCTTTGAAGCTACTTAATACTAGGCATCACATTTGGACAGTGTTTACTTTTTTCCATCCATGTACATTTCTGATGGAAGAGTCAGGCTAGTTATTGTTTAACTGTGTTAGTATGTCTTTAAAATTGAGTTTTCATTCCTTTTTCCTTTTCTTTTCTTTTCTTTTTTTTTAAGTAATCTCTACACCCAACGTGGGGCTCGAATTTACAACCCGGAGATCAAGAGTCGCATGCTCTACCGACTGAGCCAGCCAGGTCTTAATCTAGGTATTTCTGAGGGATCCTTTTCAACCACGGATAGCTTTTAACATCTGTCCATTACCTGGGTTTGGGATAGATGAAATCCTGCATTTTCCCTGGAAGAATATGACTTTTGTTCTCTGTGGCAAATCTCATTAGGAAGCTCAGAGTTTCTTTTTTTCTTTTTTTATAAAAGATTTTATTTATTTATTTGACAGAGAAAGACACAGCGAGAGAGGGAACACAAGCAGGGGGAGTGGGAGAGGGAGAAGCAGGCTTCCAGCTGAGCAGGGAGCCCGATGCGGGGCTCAATCCCAGGACCCTGGGATTATGACCTGGGCCGAAGGCAGACGCTTAACGACTGAGCCACCCAGGCGCCCCGGAAGCTCAAAGTTTGTATGAGGGACATTTCTCTGGATCCAGAAGATCATTCAGAAAGGAGCTATCATTTGCATTTAAGAGAATTTGTTTACAATAGAAAAGACTGGAAAGAGTTCAAATGTCCAACAATAGTGAAATGATTAAGTAAATGGTGGTACAGCTACTTGATGGGGCACTGTACTTGTCATTAAATACGGATTATACGAAGCATTGATGACATGGAAAATGCTGAACACAAAATTATGTATCTGGAATGATTACAGTTGTATAAAAAATACAGTGGAATATTGTTCAGTAATAAAAAGAAATGGTGTACTGATATATTCTCCAACATATATAAACCTTGCAAACATTATATTAAATGAAAGAAGCCAGTCATAAAAGACCACATATTGTATGATTCCATTTGTATGAAATGTCCAGAATAAGCTAGTCCACAGAGACCGAATGTAGGTTAGTGGTTGCCAGGAGCTGTGGAGGGAGTGGGGAATGGGTAGCGACTGTGATAGGGGTTTTTTTGGGGAGTGATGAAAATGTTCTCAAATTGATTGTGGAGATGGATTCGCAACTCTGAATATAATAAAAATCATTGAATTGCACACTTCCAGTGGGTGAGTTGTATGGTATGTGAATTATATCTCAGGCTGTTTAAAAAAATCTCAAAACCTACTCATAGGAATAAAATACATGTAGATGTTAACAGTGGTTGTTAAACAGTAGAAATAAGGATAATGTTCTTTGTACTGTCTGTAGTCTCTGAATGTGTTGCTTTTATAATAGAAAAATGCATTTAAGAAAGTTAATTGTATTCATGGTGTGGATCTTTGTTACCCCAAACATTCAGTAGCTGTTAGATTCCATTGACAACTATATTTTTGAGCTTCTTTCAGCCTTTTTCTTTTTTCTCCAGATTGTCAGGCTTTTCTTACTATTTGCCTTGACTGTTGTTAGAACCTCTGGAGTGAACTCTTTTTTCTTATTTCTTTCCATGGCTGTGTTTTCTCCACACTGCTGTCAGATTCACTCTTACTGTGTGGATTCTTAAAAATTAAATTTTATTAATTTTTTTTGAATAGATAATAGTTTCACATGCCACAAAATTCAAATGATACAGAAATTTAAGAAGAGTAAAGTTGTGCAGAGTAATTCTACCTCCCCCTTTGTTTCCCAGCTACCCAGCTTTCTTTCAGGGAGGGAAATAATGGGGTTTTTATGTATCTTTTTTTTAAGATTTTATTTATTTGACAGAGAGTGTGTGAGCACACAAGCAGAGGGAGCTAGAGGGAGAGGGAGAAGTAGGCTCCCTGCTGAGCAGAGAGCCCAGCATGGGGTTCAATCCCAGGGGATCAGGACCTGAGCTGAAGGCAGACCTGAGCTGAAGGCAGACCTGAGCTAAAGGCAAACCCTGAACCGACTGAGCCACCCAGGCGCTCTTTATGTATCCTATTTTGTGGTGTTAGCAAGAATATTCAAATGTAGATGTACTGGCCTTACTTCTGTTCGCAAATCTTCCAAGAGTCTCCATTGCTTATCAGACTAAACATACTTCTTGCTTAATGTAGATTCCTCATACTATCTTTGGTGGAATGCAAAGGCTTTTTTTTTCACCCTTTTTTTAAGCACTTATGTAGGTGCGAGCGGGCTAGTGTGCTTAGTGTAGGGTGAATGAGGCAAGTTCCTGCCTTCAGCTACCTTATCTAATGAGGAGAGATTGACACAATTTCCTCACTTTTATCTGTTCCTCTTTTACGAGCCATTTTGAACACCATCTTCTAAATATCATTTCCTGATCTTTTTTTCCTGTTCTCACTCATTATTTTGTTTCCTTCCTTGAGCCCCACCTTTAAACTTTGCATTTATTTTTCTTATGGCCTTTATCATGTAATCATTTCTAAGTTTACTATCCCATTAGATCATAAACTGAAATTAATGCTTCCTACTCTATATGCAGTTCCTTATTTATTGATATTTGTAAAAAACTTCCCCTTTGAGAGGCTGAGGGACCATGTTTGTGTGCTTCAGTGAAAGTGTTGAGTCTACATTCCAACACTTAATACTAGGTTTTATAAGACCTTCTATTTAAACTTAAATGATTTCTTTTTTTTTGTACTATGCACTATAGATTTTATATGTATGTATTGTGACATATATGAAAGTATTTGTTTACTTCTTTCCTTAGAAGAGTGTACCTTAATCACCTTTGACTACCCAGAGTTTAGCATAATGGCTGATACCTGAATGCAGCCAATTTGTTGAGTGTAAGGTGCTAAGTAGTGTTAATTGAATTGAATTTTTTGTATAGATATCCTACAACTCTGGCTAGACTTAACTTCCTTAAAGGTGGGGCATATCTTACTCTTGTTTATAAATCTCCAGTTCTTAAAACTTTGTCTTGATTATGTAACGAACATTAACTGAATGAGTGGAGATTCAGAGGTTAATCACCTGTGGACTTAGTTCCTTCCTACTGTCCATCACAAACACACAAATGCTTACTATTAAGAGGATATACTTACTAAACTCAAACTCAGAGTTTTGTAACTTAGGATATCTGTTGAAGGAGTCATCTTGCTTATTATCCTCTCCCTCTATGGGGCATTATTTGTAGATTGCTCTGGGTTCTCACTGCCAGCTCCATGAGGACATTTGCCTGCTTTAGCAGCTCCCTGATTCACTGGCCCAAGCACTCTTGTCATGCTGGCTATTTCCTTCTGTGTTCATAGGCTTTATACATGGAAGAGAATTTTAACCAGAGAGAATGTGAGGGGGTACGTGATATTCTACCTTCCTTCATGTTAGTCTGGACTGGAATTAGAGTGCAATTGTGAATTGTGAGAGTAGAGATCATGCATGACCTTCATGACTCATATTTAGCTGACAGTGTGAAATGGGCCCCTTAGGCTTTTTTGGAGGGGGACAGGTAAGCTAAACATAAAATTTACCATTTTAACATATTTGAGTGTACTCTTCAGTGGCATTAAGTACATTCACAGCATTGTGCAACCATCACCAATACCTATTTCCAGAACATTTCCATCATCCCAAACAGAACCTGTACCTATTAAACAAAACTCGCCATTCCTGTCTATTTATCTTTGGTAAATTCTACTTTCTCTCTATGAATTCACTCATTCCAAGTACCTCATATAAGGGAAAATCATGCAGAATTTGTGATATTGCATCTGGTTTATTTTACTTAATGTTTTTCCAAGGCCCATCCATATTGTACCATGTATCAAAATTTCACTCCTTTTTATGGATGAATAATATTCCTGTGGGTGTGGGTGTGTGTAAGGTATTTTGTTTATCCATTCATCTGTTGATGGATTCTTGGGTTGTTTCCACCTTTTGGCTGTTGTGAATAATGCTGCTATGAATATTCGTTTACGAGTATCTGTTTGAGTCTCTGCTTTCAATTCTTTTGAGTGTGTGCCTAGGAGTGGAATTGCTGGATCATTTGGTAATTTGGTTTTAACTTTTTGAAGAACGGCCAAACTGTTTTACACAGAAACTGCACCATTTTACATTTCCACCAGCAATACATGAGGGTTCCAATTTCTTTACATCCTTGTCAATGCTTGTTATTTTCCTTTTTTTTTTTTTTTTTAATATCCTAATGGATGTGAAGTGGTGCTAGGCTTTTTTCTTACTGCTAATTAAATCTAATGAGCAAACAAACTTAGAATTTGGCTATATTTGCAGCTGATGGATTTTTTTTCACCCTTATAAATGTATTTGTACATAATGCTCTTCAAAGAGGTATCACACAACTAATGACTCATCTTTTTTGAAAAGAATAAACTTTTTTGAGAAGCATGTAGTTGGTGTAGTTTCTTTATGCCCTATATCCTTTTACCCTAAAGTGTATTCTGTCAACTAGTGAAAGATGATTTCAGTTAATCCTGCGAGATAGGATCTATTAAGTGAAAAAAGTAGAGTACAAAAATTAATACACAAAGATCTCATCTTTATAAAGAAAAATATTTATAAGTGTATATATATATTTTTAAAGATTTTATTATTTATTTGACAGAGAGAGAGTACAAGTAGGCAGGGAGGCAGGCAGAGGGAGAGGGAGAAGCAGGCTCTCCGCTGAGCAGGGAGCCCGATGTGGGGCTCGATCCCAGAACCCTGGGATCATGACCTGAGCCGAAGGCAGACGCTTAACTGACTGAGCCACCCAGGCGCCCCTAAAAGTGTATATTTATGCATAGAAAAGATTAGATACATATATCCACGAATGTCGGCAAGGGCCATCTATAGGTTATTATCTTTTGTATTATTCAGACCGCCCCCATGAACATGTATTCTGTAATTAGTGTTTTTTTTTTTTTTTTTTAAGATTTTTTAGAGCACTTGTCCATGAGCACGGGGGATGGGGTGGGGTGGGACAGAGGGAGAGAATCCTGAAGCAGACCCCTTGCTGAGTGTGGAGCCCCACACGGGTCTCAATCCCAGGACCCTGAAATCATGACCTGAGCCAAAATCAAGAGTTGGTTGCTTTAACGGACTGAGCCACTGAGGTGCCCCTGTAATTATTGGAACATATAAATTATTACAAAAAACCTATGTATGCATGTGCATATGACATCTATATGGGATTATAAGCATGGAGAAAATACCAAAAAAGTAATAGGAGGTTAACATAGGTTACTTGGTGGGGTTAGATGGGGGAAGAAAGGGAAGGGTAAAGCAAAGAAGGGATTTAAAAAAACATTTAGGTGCTATAGAAAAAGCAGAGTAACAATTTTAGAGGGTACTGAGGATGAGGAGGGGTTGCTATTTATATTGGGTGTGTTTGTAAAGTTACTAAATACGAAGATTTAAAATAAAAGGAAAACAAAGTTGTGTAAAAAGTAAAAGACGGTACTGTTCTTCATCAGACTTGTTTCCAAACTTTTCCTCTACTCTACTCCCTGGATACACTTTGGCTTTTATTTTACCTCTGCGTCTATCTATTGAAATGCTACCCCTTCTAGTTCAAGTACTATAGTGAAGTCATCCTTAACAGTCCATCTCTTTCTCCACTCAAGCCAGAAGTAACCTTTCCACACTCCCAATTTCAGACTTGGTTTCGGTTTAGGTTGTGATCTCAGGATCGTGAGATGGAGTTCAGTGAGGAGTCAGCTTCAGATTCCCGCTCTCTCTTTCAGATAAATAAATCTTTAAAAAAAGTCACCCCCCCCCCAAAAAGACTGCCACATTTTGTAGGACTGCTTGTTATCCTGAAAGTTCTTAGCACAATGCCTAGCACATAGTTAGTCTTTAGTAAATGATGGTTTTCTTCTACTTCAAAAGCTTCTGGAAGGAAAGGGGCAATGTCTGAATTTTATATTCTTCAAAGCAGCTAGCAGTTAAAAGTAGATTCTTAGAAATTGTTGAATGAATAATGCTCCTTATTCTTTTTTTCCTCTCAATTCTATGCCTGGGTGCAGTATATACAAAAGCATCTGGTTCCTTAGATTATATATTAATATTTTTATGTGGTAGATAGTGATTTAGTATTGGTGAAAAAACGTTAAGATAAATATTGTAATTCTGTCTTTTCTCCATTAATATCTTATTCAGATACTTGAGCACCTAATTTTATGTAAGGTGTACTATACTGGATGATGGAGTATAACAAGATGTAAGAAATATAGTTCTTTTCCTTAAGGCATTCATACTTTGGTATATAATTACATAGGTTACATTTTCATGTTTTTTTAATCCCTTGGCAAAGTATCTGGGTATAATTTAGAGCTTTAATGAGTTAATGGTCTAATTACAGGGAAAACTTGTGCACATGTCCTTGTTTTAAGAAAATTACTCTTGAAAAGTTGATTTAAAATATTTTCTGAAAAAAAAAGATGCTATAGATTTTTACAGGTGCTTCTTGTAATTCTACAAAATTCTTAAAGCAAGCAAGGTGGGTACCTTTGGGGATACCACTAAAGACTAAGGAAATCTTTTCTATATGAGAGCGATTGACTCTGGAAGGAATGATAGGAGATTTGACTGAATCAGGCGGTTACTTCTTGAAATAGTTCTGCCAAGTGGTAAACATGAAGAACTACCTCCTATCTCAAGGATAAATTCCAGTGTCTGCCTGTGCCAGTGTGCAGAATAGTGGATTTATTTATTTTATATTTCATGTCTTTATTCTTGAGGAAGGCAAAATGCTATTTTTTAAGTTCCTTGTTGATTATGCAAGATTTGCCACTAAAATTCATGCCTTTTATGTGGAATAGAAATTACCGGTACAGGGTTGCCTGGCTGGCTCAGTTGGTAGAGCATGCAGCTCTCGATCTGAGGTTTGTGAGTTCAAGCCCCACATTGGGCATAGAGGTTACATTTTAAAAAATTATAAGTAAATAAATAATTTAATGATAAAAGGTTAAGTCAGTGTTTCCAGGTATTAGCAGGCTGAGATACCTGGGTGGTTTTTGTTTCCCTTCCTTCCCCTTTGACTGTGCAGCCATCTTACTGCCTCATTATTACCTGGCCATGAGAATGTTCATCCCTAAACCAGATTTTATTTGTACATTGTATATTTTGGTACTTTTGTTAATGGTATACTTTGTAAATGGGTCTGTTCATTTTTAAATTAGCAGTTACTGCCTAAATAAAGAAACTGACAGGTTTGGAGATGAAAAGTAAAACTTGGGCTGAAAGAGTTCAAGATAAAGTGACTTTAAATTAAAAATAACGAAAAACTAATTTGTGGCAAGAGTTAAAAATGAAATTGTTCCTAGAGGTCTTTTACTGTGGAGCTGATTGCTTTAACATATTGTTTTGAACTAGCTGATTTTTAACTTGTATTTTTAAACCAATTACTTTTTAAAAAGTTAGAATCTTTTGTAAACTTGGGCAGCCTTGGCTTGCTAACTTTTAGAAGGGTAAAGTGTCACATTTCCTCATGTGCCTTTATGCTGCCCAGTCATCTGATGAGGTTGCCAGTTTGTGGTCAGAAATTGAGAAAGAGGAGTGAGGAAACTCAAAATATTGACACACACACCACCTTGCAGTGCATCAGGGTGCCCTTTTGGACTGGTTGGAAAACTGTAACCTAAGCCTTTTCCAAACTAGACATATTATTTCCTAGCTTGGATGAAATGACATTTGATTTTTTTAAGTATTGGAGCATGTCCGTCAGCAGAAACTTTTTCTGGGTGAGGGTGATTTTTTCCAGTGTTGTGTGACCAACTGAATAATAATAATAATGATAAAAGAACAAAACACTTCCTAAAGGAAGCTTGGGGAAATCATGAGAAATTGATCACCCGATCTCTCAGGTGGACCAAGGCTTGACTGAAGAAACGAATGAGCTTAAAGGAGAAGTGAATAGTGAAGTTGCATTATAAGCACTTTAAAATATAAGTATTCAATTATGTTTTCACTCTGCCAAAAAAATAAAAAGTTTTTTAATAGTGCAGGCAATTTCAGCCACCATTACTCATTCTGAGTATTTGTTCTTAAGAGATTTTTTATTGCATTTGAGAAAACTGATCTATTTTGTTATTCTCAATTCTCACAAGCCTTATAGTTTGACTGTGGCACAGTTGAGTATGATTCTTTTTTGTCTAAAGATATATTCAAAACAACAACAAAAAAGACCTATAGCTTACCTTTGTTGACTACTGCCTGCCAAGTTCTTTTAAGAGCTGACCTTAATTCATTTAATCTTCCCAACAGCCTGATGATACAGGTAAATTATGATCTTCATTTTAAAGAGGAAGAGAGAGACATAGAGTAAATACCCTAAATACAGCCCATCTATTTAGGGAGAGATTAAAGGGATTTTCTAGGGTAATTTCGACTCCGTCCTACACCCTATCTTCACCCTAGAATTTAGCCCCTATGTATGATGCAGATTTAGTGTTTTTGTTAGAATTCTGGGAATGCCTTCCACTTCATAATTCTCTTTATAATCCATGGTAGTTTTATTTCCTTCTTACAAGCCATATATTATTGACCCCTCCTAATCCCTGTATTGTTTTAAACTAAATTCTGAAGTTATTGAAGGCAGGGATCTGGGTCTTAAACCCAAGATCCAAGTACTTATTTTTCATAGAACCCTCAGAGATAGCTTTGAAAAGAGGTTTTTTTCCTTAACTTTTGTTGACCTAAATGGAAACACTTATTTCCATTATTCTTTTTTTCTGTAAGATGATAATCATTTTGCTAATACTTTATATGTGAACACTTCAATATTTGATGTAGGGATTTAGTTCAAAATAACACTTTTGGAAAAATTCTTTCTAAAATGTTTTCTTTCCCCACTAAACAGTGTTTCATAAACTTCTAGGAAACATCCTATCACTTATGTGTAAAGCATACCCAGTTTATTGCAAGCACAGGGTGAGGATTGTGAGCTTACACTGAGGCCTTTAATCTAAAGCTTAGAGTGATTGGGGTTACTCACCTGATACTTTATCTTAAACTTTATCACTTAATGGAGGGACTTCTCTTTTTGGAAAGTTTTCTGTGCTAATTTTCCCAATTTTTATGAGAGTGTTTAAAATGCTTGGAATGGGTGGCTCATTTGGGCGTCCGACTCTGGGTTTCGGCTCAGGTCATAATCTCAGGGTCGTGAGATTGAGCCCCAGGTTGGCCTCTAAGGTGGGCGTGGTGTCCACTTGAGATTCTTTCCTTCCTTTTCCGCTCCCCCTGTGCGTCTCTCTCTCAATAAATAAATAAGTAAATACATAAAATCTTTAAAAAAGATTCCTGGGGCACCTGGGTGGCTCAGTCGGTTAAGTGGCTGCCTTCAGCTCAGGCCATGATCCCAGGGTCCTGGGATCGAGCCCCGCATCGGGCTCCCTGCTCTGAGGGGAGCCTGCTTCTCCCTCTCCATGTGCCTGCATGCGCACGTGCTCTCTCTCTCTCTCTGTCAAATAAATAAAATATATCGAAAAGAATTTAAAAAGATGCTTGGAGTTTTATGTAATAGATAATTCTCTGAAAAGTGAGCATAGTGGGAAGATATCTAAAATGATTTATTGGCTTTTATTTTAAAGCCTCATTATACAATTAATTAAAGCTGAGTAGAGACACATCTTTGGAATTGTATTATCAGAATGGCTATTAGTGGCTTTAAAAATTATGAACTACTTTGTTTATTTCATTATTACCATTTCTCCTGCTTTATATTCCCAATCTATTTTCTAATTTTCTGATTTATCAGAAAGATATTTAAGTGTTAGAATACTTGAATTAGTTTACTGGTTAAAATATAAACTGACATATACTTCAAATACAACTGTGTATCATATAGTGTTAAAAGAACTACTTTTACCTGTATTTTACTTAAAGAGCAGTGAGTTGGGATATTTTATATTTTTCTTATGCATCAAGTCACTGTAAGTTGTACATGGCTTATTTTCTCTCTTTTTTTTTTTTAAAGATTATTTATTTATTTATTTGACAGAGAGCGAAAGAGGGAACACAAGCAGGGGCAGTGGGAGAGGGAGAAGCAGGCCTCCCGCTGAGTAGGGAGCCTGATATGGGGCTCTATCGCAGGACCTAGAGATCATGACCTGAGCCGAAGGCAGATGCTTAAGCCACTGAGCCACCCAGGAACCCCTAAGTATTTTTTATTTTTTAAATCAGTGTGTTGTAATAGAGCTGGGATTTACAGTCTGAGGATTTGAAAATTTTTTTGTTTTGCTTTTAAATTGTGGCTAAGCCTTTTGAATTTCACATTTTCTTCATCTAAAAAAGAGATAGGAATAGTACCTGCTTTAGCCTAACAATCCTTTGAGGTAATGGGAGAGGAGAGCTGAATAAACTGTGAAGCTTGTCAAATTGTAAGTTCTCTTGATTGAAGTAGACTTTTTGAAATCAATCTCAACCATACAGAATGCATTGCTCTGTTCTCAGAAAGTAGCTTTAAGGTAGATTGCTTAAGAAGTTCTTAAAACGTCATTTTACATCAACATGCTGGCTGCTTTAGGTATGTTTGCTCTACCACTTTAATATTTTTAAGTGAAATGTAAGTATTTGAAGAAGAACTCAAAAATGAGATTTTTCAGAATGTCTTATTCTAGAAGAAAATTTAAAATGTGGATGAAGTATTTACATTGTTTGGGGTGTGTGAGTGTGTTCTCCTCAGAAAGGCAATAGTAAGATTTATTTGGCACATTGGCTTGGCTGAGGTAGGGAGAGGGTAAAACAAAGTCAGCTTTTTTTTTTTTTTTTTTTTTTTTAAAGATTTTATTTATTTATTTGACAGAGAGAGAGACAGCGAGAGAGGGAACACAAGCAGGGGGAGTGGGAGAGGGAGAAGCAGGCCTCCCGCCGAGCGGGGAGCCCGATGCGGGGCTCGATCCCAGGACCCCGGGATCATGACCTGAGCCGAAGGCAGACGCTTAACGACTGAGCCACCCAGGTGCCCCAAAACAAAGTCAGCTTTAACCCCGACTTTGCCCAACTGTTTCTTGACTCTTTTAGGCAGAAGTTTTAGGACTTTGTGATTCTTTTTTTTTTTTTTTAAGATTTTATTTATTTATTTGAGATGAGAGTGAGAGAGAGTGAGTATGAGCTGGGGTGGGGGGATGTGCATAGAGGAAGAGGGAGAAGCGGACTCCGCACTGAGCAGAGAGCCCAACTCGCCTCGTGATCATGACCTGATCCAAAGGGGCAGATGCTTAACTGACTGAGCCACCCAGGCGCTCTTTTTGATTCTTGTATGCTCCTGAAAAGCTTCCTGGTTAATCAGGATTGTTAAAATTTTTTCTCACCATGGTTCAAAGGAATCTAACCCCATCTTTCAGGAGAGGAGCTGTGATAAGATAATCAATGAGAAGTGTTCTCTATCTCCAGAAGTTGGTAGAGTAGCATTTCCAGACAAACATTTATGCCTCAGCTTAGGCTTTAATGTGGGAGATGGACCTTGAAGCAGAGGACTCAAATCACTTAAAATTATACCCTAAGTACTGGTAGTTACATTTTCATAATTGTAGTCTTTTCAGATTTGACTTGTCCCGAGGCTACTTAAAAGTACTTTGTATGTGTTGTTCCCTAATAATCTTGCGCCTTAAACATAGTCTTGTTTTCAAAACATTTTTTATACCATCTGCTAAACTCAAAATGCAAAAACGAGGGCTTTTGAAAAGTTTAGTTTTCTGACTTATGTTTTATTAATCTGGCACGATTTATTGATTTTTGGAAATACCTCTGAATGCAGCAGTTCACTGAAATTATTGTTGGAGCTGGGCCACAGGGTGAGAAGGCTGAAATGAATGTGTTGAGTTTAAAATTAAAATGCCTTTATCACAACCTGGTGTTCTCCTGGATTATGAGCATCAGAATAAATTATACAAGTGTTTTTTCTAAGATCACTTCTCAACAGTTTATTAGGAATTGTACTAGGAAATAATTTGATTTCTTAAAAATCTTTCACAAACATAGTATGGCCGCTATATTTACTACCCTCTTACTTTGATCCTTAACATGTTTACATATCCAGAGTGTTACCTGCTGTAACCGGTTTCTCAGCTATGTGGTGCTTTGTGTAGATTGGGGCATGAGGATTGTGGGATCAGTTCTCAGAACTCTGCAGACTGTCTGGAAATATAGTACAGCTTTTTGCCTTTGTCAACAGAGCTGAAGAAGGGTGGGGGGGGTGCGGGTGGTGAGTGGTAGGTACTATACTGTTAATAGCCATTTGATTTCTTGCCTGAGGTCAGAAGTACAATATTATGGAGAGAACTTATACCTTGCCTTACCAACATGTAGATGTTTAAAAAGTTAATCTTATTTCTGGAAAGTGTAAGGAGATGAAAATCACTTACGTTGTCTTCAGAGGTTTCTACTTAGCATATAGTAGAAAACTCATTGGCTATACTGGTGTGTGTTCATGGAAACCCTCAGGAATGTATTCCTGGTTTTATTTTTTTTAAAGATTTTATTTATTTATTTATTTATTTGAGAGAGAGAGCACAAGAGAGCACGAGCAGTGTGAGGGGCAGGGGGAGAAGCAGGCTCTGCTGAGCAGGGAGCCCGATTTGGGGCTCGATCCTGAGACTCTGGGATCATGACCTTAGCTGAAGGCAGATACTTATAACTAGCTGAGCCACCCAGGTGCCCCTGTATTCCTGATTTAAAAAAAATATGAATTTACTGTAAAAGTTAAGTTTTTCTTAACATTCCTATATTTTTTAATTATTCAAGAAGGAGTTTGAGAAATTTATGATGAGTTATAGAAATCAGCTAATTAGCTCCAGCCGATAAAACTTGACATTCAACAGTTCCTTGTTTTTATTCACAGAAAAATTGGTTTTATCCCTTTACTAAAATGAAGAAGAATTATTCTTAGGACTCCTGTTATGGCCTATGCTCTTTGAACCATAGCAAATACAGAGGAAGTAGTGACTGCTGTCTGATTATAGAATCATTTGTAAGCATGATGTGAAAATATATCAGCTTCCCCAAATTTTAGCTTTTGCATGTTCTGGGAATTGTTTATGTTTTCTCCTTAATTTTACTGAATGGTTGGTTTTGTGGTTGACAGCATATGTATATGAAGAACATGTTAAATTAACATCCAAGATCTAAACTATAACTAGCATTGTATGGTTATGCTTAAGAAAGCATTCTTTTTTTGGGACATATACCCAGTATATGTGGGGATTATTGTATTTTCTTTAAGCTGAACTCTTCCCACTCCCACATCTGAAGTCCTTCTCTTTCTAGACATTCTTTTGCATTCTACGTGATCTTCTGCATGTTTAAAAACACAGTTCTGCATTTCTTTAGTAGGGGCACTGTGGTTTAAAACCACTTTTTAATTTCAGTGGTGTGTGTTTAGGACAAATTGGATATGTGTGTAGGTGGAAATGTTTAATTCTGTGTGCCAGAGCAGGTGAACAAATTGGATATATGTGTAGGTGGAAATGTTTAATTCCGTGTACCAGAGCAGGTGAAAAGAATGGTGCTTGGTTTTATTTTTAAAATAAAACACCTGTGAAGAGAAATGCCAAACAACACTAGTAAATCAAACTTTGGAAATAACTCCAGCATTATAGAATTCCATAATGACTTCAGTTGGGTGTTAACAGCTGGTTTTTGTCTCTTTGGAATCTGTATGATGAGCTCTTATATGACTTTAGCTGACTGCCAGTCAACGGTTGTATTGTGCATATTCTACAGTTGTAGAATTCCACAATTGTCAGTGTTGTAGTCTTAAGAGTGTAGCCCCTTAGCATAGTGTGATTCATAAATGACTGCACTGATGATTTGTTGGAACTCAGCACTCACTGGACCCAGTTGCCAGCATTTGTTATTCAGGAAATGTCTTAAGGACCTGCTGCTGTATGCTAGACACTGTTTTTGTTTTTAAAATTTTATTTATTTCAGAGAGCAAGAGAGTGCAAGCATGAGTGGGGGGAGGGGCAGAGGGAGAAGCAGACACCCTGCTGAGCAGGGAGCCTGATGTGGGGCTCCATCCCAGGACCCTGGGATCGTGACCTGAGCCAAAGGCAGATGCTTAGTCAACTGAGCCACCCATGCACCCCTTGGTTGTACCATTTAAGAATATGCCCAGTAGGCCAGTTTAAGGATATTTCTCTAAATTCCCTCCTTTAATCCCTAGATTTCGGTAATTGCCACCTGTAAACTACTGAAGTAGACCACTTGTTTATTTCTTTCACATCCCCCCCCCCCCCTTCATGGTAATGGTATCCTATATTTTTCTCTGAGGAGCTGTCAACCTTTATTCCCTATTACATAGCCATTCAGTTTTTTGTTTTTTTTTTTTAAGATTTATTCATTTGAGAGAGCGTGTGCACTTGAGCACTCACAAGTGAGAAAAAGCAGCAGAGGGAGAGAATCTCAAGCAGACTCCCTTCTGAGCCAGATGAGGGCTCATGACCCGCGAGATCGTGACCTGAGCTGAAACCAGGAGTTGGAGGGACACTTTAACTTACTGAGACACTCAGGTGTCCCACAGCCATTTAGTTTTAATGACATTGACCTCATCTTTAGGTTTAGGGGAGAGTTTGATTAGCTTAAAGCAATCAGTAAAGCCCAGCCATTTGGACATAATGATTTGCTCAGTGACTCTCTGAAGGTCAATGAGATGTGAAGTCATGTTAGGGAGTTCCTCATTCCAGAGAGCTTCCTTGAGAAATGCTATTTACCTCCTAGACTTAGATGAGAATGCCTGTAGCTCTCAGAATCTGCTTGTAGTCACTGATACTTATGGCTTGGGGTGGGGGAGTGCTAGCCTTAGAACAAAACAAACACCAAGGAAGGCAGAGAGAAGAAAGCAGAAGAAACTAGATCTTTAGTGGTAGCTTTGGACCGGGCTTTCCTGAAGCCATTCTGCTTTTGGTCTTGTTAGTTAAATGACCCAGTAAATTATTTTTATTTATGCAGTTTGAGTTGGGTTTTCTGTTACTTGCAACTCAAACTTTTAAGTAATAGCACCCAGCTTACCCCTAAACCACCTATAATTCACTTCAAATATCTGGGAGCCTGTACTTAGGAAAATCAGGTCAAAGTGTATGCTGCCAGGTGAATTAAATTTGTCAGCAAGTACTGATTGAGCTGTTCATCTATTCATTTATTCAGTTTATGTTTGAGCACCTACTCTGCCAGACCCCATGCTAGGCAAAGGAGCTGAAGATTGGTTCCTGCTCTCGGGGAACTTACAGTTTAGAGGAGTAATAGTTAAGTGTCTTTTTTCTTGAAATAAGCTTCTCCCCACCATTGTTTCAATTTTCTTTGTTTTAGAATGTGCTCCTCTGTCTCATTTGTATCTCTTTATTGTAATACTTCTACCTTGCAGTAGAGTGTATAGTTTTACTACAGTTAAATAATATGTAATGTATCCCCCACCTCATTTGTTAAGTATAAGGGGTAGATATACTTGAGCTGTTAAAAACTGTGTTACTGGCATATAAAACAGCAAGTCATAGAAATGAGCAAAGGGAAGAGCTGGTCAGAGGGTTTCTTATTGCTGCTGATCCTTCTCCTAGTGATATTCGATTCCTTATGGATCATGCAGTGCTTTCAGTATTTTGTCTACAGAAGCTAAGGATGCTCGGGGCGCCTGGGTGGCTCAGACGGTTAAGCGTCTGCCTTCGGCTTGGGTCATGATCCCAGGATCCTGGGATTGAGCCCCACACCGGGCTCCCTGCTCAGCGGGGAACCTGCTTCTCCCTCTCCCTCTGCCTGCTTCTTCCCCTGCTTGTACACACTCTCTCTCTGTCAAAAATAAATAAAATCTTAAAAAAAAAAAAAAAGCTAAGGATGCTCCCCAAAAGTTGTAAATGCACACATGCCCAAGATTCTGTATTCAGTTTCTGGGAGTTCTTGAATTCACTAAAACTCCCAGAAATTGAACTCTCAGAGGTTAACAGAAGTTAAAACTCTCAGAGGTCTCAAGTTAACCTACATACCTGCCACTAAATGATGCTCTAGTTTTTAAGCTTGCTAGTGAGCATAATATACCCCCCCAAACTGAGTAAGTTCAGCTTCCCACCTGAAAAATTTGTGATAGAAGAGGTGCACAGTTTTTGCTCACTTTCAGAGTGCTATGTACTAGACGCTAAGCTAGGTTCTTTACATACATTCTTATTCTTCACTGTGATTTGGTACTGTTTGTATTATTACTGTTTTAATTTTATAGCTGAGGAACCTGAGACCCAGGTAGTTTAAAAGTAAGTTGCCCAAGTTTAGATAAGCCTGTAAGTAGTAAAGTTGGATTTCTTTCTTTTTTTTTTTTTTTTAAGATTTTATTTATTTATTTGACAGAGAGAGACACAGCGAGAGAGGGAACACAAGCAGGGGGAGTGGGAGAGGGAGAAGCAGGCCTTCCGCGGAGCAGGGAGCCCGATGCGGGTCTGGGATCATGACCCAAGCAGAAGGCAGACGCCCAACGACTGAGCCACCCAGGTGCCCCGTAAAGTTGGATTTCAAACCCAGTACCTTTCCTGCTTAAGTAATTGATAGAAAGTGCTTAGTTTGGTCCCCAGAATGTAGTAAGCAATCAAATTATTGCTGCTGCTGTTCATTTATTTAGCAAATATTTTTTTGAGTGACTGCTCTTCATACTTTTACTTCTTAAGGATAGAAATGTTTTTTCTTAGGACTTTTAGGTGCAAGGAACAGTGTCCTTTTCAAACTAGATTAAATATAGTAGTGAATCTTATGGGTGCCTAATGGGGTTTGGGGCAAGAAAAGTTGCAGGATGTATGAGAGAGTGGAGTCAGGAAATAGTTCAGAAACCCAGATGGCCACTACTGAGTTATTGCAGACCTGCCTTTTTGTTAGGTAACAGCTATATTGAGATATCATTCACATATCATGCAATTCACCCATTTAAAGTATATAATTGAGTGTTTTTTGGGGATATATTAACAGTTGCACAACCATTACTACAGTCAAATTTAGAACATTTCCATCACCCCCATAAAGAAACCCCTTAGCTATAACCCTCCAAACCTCTCTATCTCCCCAGCCCTAGACAACTTTCTATCTCTATGTGCTTACCTGTTCTGGACTTTTATATGAATGGAATCACGTATTACGGATTTTTATGATCGACTTATTTCATCATCCATGTTGAGGCATGTATAAGTACTTCATTCTTTTTAATGACTAAGTAATATTGCATCATTTGGATATCCATTCCTCCATTGATTGGGCGTTTTTGCTATTAGGAGTAATGCTGCTAAGGTTCTAATAACCTACAAGTGCAACTTAAAGGCCTGTAATTCCAGTCTGTTGGAAAGAGAGAAGCCTGATGTTTTTTATTGCTCTGGGCAGTCTTTTGGAAGAGAAAAGAATAATTTTTATTGGGTTTTATTTGGAAATATTGAAGGTAACAAGAGGATACTTTTTTTTTTTTAAAGATTTTTATTTATTTGACACAGAGAGGGAGTGAGAGAGGGAACACCAGCAGGGGGAGTGAGAGAGGGAGAAGCAGGCTTCCCACAGAGCAGGGAGCCCAATGTGGGACTCGATCCCAGGACCCTGGGATCATGACCCGAGCCAAAGGCAGATGCCCAATGACTGAGCCACCCAGGCGCCCCTCATAACATAAATGTGCTACCTTAACCATTTTTGTGTATATAGTTCAGTGACATTAAGTGCATACACACTCTGCAACCATCCACCACTATCTCCAGACCTTCTTTATCATCCCAGACTGAAACTCCACACTCATTGAACTCCCCAGTACTACCTCCCCTTGCTGCCCCTGGCAACTACAATTCTACTTTCTGTTTCTATGAATTTGACTAGGTATGTAATGTAAGTGGAATCATACAATATCTGTTTATTTTTATTTTTATTATTTATTTTTTAAGTAAGCTTTACATCCAATATGGGGTTTGAACTCATGACCCTGAGATCAAGAGTTGCATGTATTAGTACTTCATTTCTTTTTTATGACTAAGTAATATCCTATTGTTTGGATGTACTACATTTTATTCATTTATGGGTCTTGTGAACACTTGAATTGTTTTTTGTTTTGTTTTGAACACTTGAATTGTTTCCAGCTTTTGGCTATTAGAATTAATGCTGCTGTGAACATGGGGGTATGTATATTTTGCTTTTAGTTCTTATGGTTCTATCCAGAAGTAGACTTCCTGAATCATAGAGTAATTCTATTTTTAATTTTTTGAGGAACTGCCGTACTGTTTTCCTTGGTGGCTGCACCATTTTACATTCCTACCAGCAGTGCTGCAGATAGGGTTCCAATTTCTCCACATCCTTGTCAACACTTCTTTTTGTCTTTCTGGGTAATAGCTGTTCTAATAGGTGTGAAGTGGTATTTTGTGGTTTTGATTTGCATTTCCCTGATTAGTGATCTTTTTGTGTTCTTTTTGGCTGTTTCTGTATCTTCTTTGACAAAATGTCTATTCAGATTCTTTGCCTAATTTTTAAATTTTGTTGTCTTTTAAATTACTGAGTTGTAGGAATTCTATATTCGATAGAATATTCATATTGTATATGCAAATCCCTTGTCAGATATATTATTTGCAAATATTTTCTCCCATTCTGTGGGTTGTCTTTCACTTTCTTTATGGTGTCTTTTGAAGCACAAAAGTTTTTAATTTTGATGAAGTCCAATTTATTTATTTTTTCTTTTGTTGCTTGTGCTTTTGGTGTTGTATCTTAAGAAGCCACTGCCAAATCCAAGATCATGAATTTATTCCTGTCTTTTCTCCTACGTGTTTTATAGTTTCAGAGTTTTAGCTCTTACATTTAGGTCTTGAACCATTGGGTTAATTTTTGTATATGCTGTGGAGTAGGGGCCCACCTTTATTCTTCTGCAGGTGGATATCCAGTTGCTGCGACCATTGAATTATTTGGCACCTTTCTCAGTTCTATTCCACTTATCTGTATGTCTATTCTATGCCAGTACCACACGGTCTTGATTATGGTAGCTTTGTAATAAGTTGTGAAATTGAAGTGTGAGTCCTTCAGCTTTGTTCTTCTTTTTCAAGATTGTTTTGGCTATCCTGGATCCCTTGAGTTTCCATTTGAATTTTAGGGTTAGCTTGTCGATTTTTATGAAGAAGCGTATTCTGGTAGGAATTGTGTTGAATCTATAGATAAGTTTAGAGAATACTGCCATCTCAACAGCTCTTACTGTTTTGAACCTACATGGACCAACATTCTTATCTTTTAGCTCCTGAGTTTACACGTTTTCTTTTTTTTAATTATTATTTTTTTATGTTTTTTATTTTTTTTTAAAGATTTTATTTATTTATTTGACAGAGAGAGACACAGTGAGAGAGGGAACACAAGCAGGGGCAGAGGGAGAGGGAGAAGCAGGCTTCCCGCCGAGCAGGGAGCCAGATGCAGGGCTCGATCCCAGGACCCTGGGATCAGGACCAGAGCCGAAGGCAGACACCTAATAACTGAGCACCCAGGTGCCCAAGTTTACATGTTTTCAATTCAGAGGACCATTCTGTCTAGTCTCTGAATTTCATATCAAGTCCCCAGCTTGGATCCTTGCTACATTCAGTTGTAGTGGGGCGTAGAGGGACAGGATCATGAATATGAACGTAGAAATGTTGCTGCTCTGGGTTTATTCCTGTGGGTGAAGGAAGGAAGTTCTCAAAAGAGGAGTGTGGGTTTGAGAAACAACATAGAGTTGTCCAGCACACTTTTCACTAATGAAGGCAGTAATTCAGGGTAGAAAGGCTGTGGAAAGTATAGTGGAATAGAACCTTGTGGTACATCCATGCTTGAGGCAGGAGGAAAAATAGAAGCCAGCAAAACAGATAGCTCTTCAGAGATACAATTGGAGACAGAAGAAACCCTTGGAAGTGCAGTATAATGGAAGTCTGTCTGTCTGTCTCTGTCTTTAAATTTTCTTTTTTTCTTTATTGAAGTATAGTTGACACACAATGTTACATTATTTTCTGATGTACAACATAGTGATTGTATGTCATGCTATGTTCACCACAAGTGTAGCTACCATCTGTCACCATACAATGATACTATAATACCATTGACTATATTCCCTATGCTATATCTTTTATCCTCGTGACTTACTCATTCCATAACTGGAATGAAAGGCTCTTCAGGAAGAAGGCAGAAGAAGGAGCATTAGGCTGAGAAAAGCTCTAGATTTGATTGCTAGGATTTTATTGATGATCAGACTTGCTTAAAAGCCTGACAGATAAGTAATGGCAAAGTACAAGCTCATGTATTTAAAGAATGTATTGCCTGTTTTAGACAAAGATGTTCGATATAACCATCAGAGAAATGCACATCTAAACCACAGAAAGAGGGCGCCTGGGTGGCTCAGTCATTAAGCATCTGCCTTCGGCTCAGGTCATGATTCCAGGGTCCTGGGATCAAGTCCCGTATCGGGCTCCCTGCTCAGGGGGACTCTGCTTCTCCCTCTCCCTCTGCGCCCCACCACCCCGGCTGGCGCGCACTCGCACTCTCTTTCCCTCCCTCTCAAGTGAATAAATAAAATCTTAAAAAAAAAAACAAACCTGGGCGCCTGGGTGGCTCAGTTGGTTAAGCGACTGCCTTCGGCTCAGGTCATGATCCTGGAGTCCCGGGATCAAGTCCCGCATCGGGCTCCCTGCTCCGCAGGGAGCCTGCTTCTCCCTCTGACCCTCCCCCCTCTCAGGTGCTCTCTGTCTCTCTCATTCTCTCTGTCTCAGATAAATAAATAAAATCTTTAAAAAAAAAAAAAACCCACAATGAGATTATCACCTCACAGCCATCAGAATGGCTGTTATCAAAAAGACATGAATTAACAAGTGTAGAGTGAGGATGTGGAGAAAAGGGAGCCCTCATACTTTGTTGGTGGGAATGTAAATTGGTGGGAATGGAAAATAGTATGGAGGTTCTTTAAAAAATTAAAGATAGAACTACCAAATGATTCAGCAATACCACTTCTGGGTATTTATCCGAAGAAAATGAAAACACTAATTTGGAAAGACATGCAGGGCGCCTGGGTGGCTCAGTCATTAAGTGTCTGCCTCTGGCTTAGGTCCTGATTGGGATCGAGCCCCGCGTTGGGCTCCCTGCTCCGTGGGAAGCCTGCTTCTCCCTCTCCCACTCCCCCTGCTTGTGTTCCCTCTCTCACTGTGTCTCTCTCTGTCAAATAAATAAATAATCTTAAAAAAAAAAAAAAATGACATGCACCCTTATGTTCATTGCAGCATTGTTTACACAATAGCCAAGATAATGGAAGCAACCTGAGTGTCCATCAGCAGATGAATAGATAAGGAAGATGTGGCATGTGCATGTGCGCTCACACACAGAGGTATTATATTACACAGCCATAAAAAGGAATGAAATCTTGCCATTCATAACAACATGGATGGACCTAGGGGGTGTTAAGTAAAATAGGTCGGGCAGAGAAAGACAGATACCATATGATTTCACTTACATGTGGAATATAAAAAGCAAAACAAATGAACAAACGAAACAACAGAAATAGATTCATAGATATAAAGAACAAACTGATGGTTTCTGGAGGGAAGGGGAGTGGGGGAATGGACCAAATAGATGAAGGGGATTAAGAGGTACAAACTTTCAGTTATAAATAAGATATGGGATGTAATGTATAGCATAGGGAATATAGTTAGTAATACTGTAAAAACTATGAATGGTGACAGACTGTAAGTAGTCTTATACAGTGATCGTTTCCTAATGTATATAAATAATGAATTACTATGTTGTATACCTGAAATTAATATTGTATGTCAAATATACTTCAATAAACAAAATATATTGCCTTTGCTAGACTAGTGTTTCACCAACTTTATTTATATACTACCTTCCTTTTACTAGAACAGAGAATCATCTATCGTATTACTTGTTTAATATTTTATTTTAAATAGCTCATGTTTAAAATTAAGTACATTTATAGTACATTTATTTTTTAAAGGAAACTTTAAAACACTACCATATATAGAAAACCAATATAGGCATTCCTGCCACAATGTGATAAATGTTCCTGAAAATACATACATTTTGTCAAATTGATTTATACACCAAAAATAACAGGGCTTGTAGGTAAAATGAGGACAGACCACCTAAATCTATTCAATTTAAGACTCCTAATATAAATGTAAATTCTAACATAAATATTAGCATAGTTCAAAATACAGTTTAAATTCTTTTTTTTTTTAAGATTTTATTTATTTATTTGACAGAGAGAGACACAGTGAGAGAGGGAACACAAGCAGGGGGAGTGGGAGAGGGAGAAGCAGCCTTCCTGCCAAGCAGGGAGCCCGATGCAGGGAGCCCGATGCAGGGAGCCCGATGTGGGGCTCTATCCCAGGATCCTGGGAGCATGAGAGCCGAAGGCAGACGCTTAACGACTGAGCCACCCAGGCACCCCGCAACAGTTTAAATTCTTAATAAATATATACCATAGTAAATATAGAACTTTAACTTTTTTTTTTTTTAAGAACTTTGAATCACAGAGTTTAGGGCTGAATGATAACATCATCCTGAAAGCAGAGGCAAAGCAGGTACAAGTTTCTTTGCTGGAGATGTAGTGATGTATTGAGGGTGAATGGATGTGACTCAGTATCACATGTTGATTTCTTTTTTGCAAAAATGGGGAGAACCATGTTAAAAGCACTTTTCAAACTACATAGTCAAAATGAACCCAGAAGAAGTTGCTAGGAGAATAGGAATCACATGTAGTACTAGATTCCTTTGCTGCTGTTTTAATGAAACAACAGTATTAATTTTTAGTTAGATATTATAGTCTGTCAGTGGCTTTGAGTTGGAAATCTTTTTTTTTTAATTCTTTTTTATTAAAAAAAATTAGGAAGTGCTAAAGAAGTATTAAAGATACCAAACAGACTTTTTCCTTACCATGATCTTTATGGGGTGTTATTTTATGTCATGTCCACAAGTTTCCTAAAATCATTTTATAAACCATGAGTAATATATATATAATATATAATATCCCATGCTTTGGGAAACCCTATGCTGTTAAGACCCTTTTATTCATGTTGTTCAACTACCTAGAGTTTCTCAAGACCCAGGTCTCACTACCTCCTCTACAAGAGTCTACTTAAAGGGATATAGGATCATGTAAAACTTTAAAAATGTGAACTTTCCCCTACTTTTTCTCTCTCAATTCTCTGAAGAAAAGAAAAAGCCATTGTGTGGATGATTGCTGGTGGTGGTAGTTTGAGGTTGCTAATCATGTAATTATGGCTTTTTTTTTTTTTAAGATTTTATTTATTTGAGAGAGAGAGTGAGCATGAGTCGGGGGGTGGTGCAGAGGGAGAGGGAGAAACAGATCCCCGTTGAGCAGGGAGCCTGATGTGGGGCTACATCCCAGGACCCTGAGATCATGACCTGAGCTGAAGGCAGATGCTTAACCGACTAAACTACCCACGCACTCCGTAATTATGGCTTCTTGTCCCTGATGCACAATTGTTATCTAGGGATTTCCCTCCACTGGCCTCTTGGGGATTCCATTTGCTTTCCTGTGTGGATGCCATTTCCTAGATCTCAACCTTTTCTCTTTTGTTGATTTACTGTTACTCATCTAACAAATTCCTTGCGAAAAGGATCATGAAGAATAAACATTTTGTAATTTTGAATGTCTGAAAATAGCTCTCTTCTACCTTTATTGATAGTTTGGCTGATTATTCTAAGTTGGAGATAATTTTTCTTTAGAATTTAGAGGCTTTGCTACATTGTGTCTTCCAGTGTTGGGAAATTTGAAGCTATTCTTTTTTTCGTTTTTAAAAAGATTTTAGGGCGCCTCGTGGCTCAGTCAGTTAAGTGTCTGCCTTCAGCTCAGGTCAGGATCCCAGGGTCCTGGGGTTGAGTCCCAGATCAGGCTCCCGGCTTGTTGGGGAGTCGGTTTCTCCCTCTTTCTCTCACTCACACTCTTTCTCTCCCTTGCAAAAGTAAATAAAATCTTTAAAAAAATAAATAAAAGACTTTATTTTTAAGTAATCTCTACACCCAACATGCGGCTTGAACCCACGACCCCAAGATCAAGAGTCTGACTGAGCCAGTCAGGCTCCCCTGAAGCCATTCTTATTCCTGATCCTTTGTATTTTTTCTTTGGAAGTTTATAGGATCTTCTGGTCTTCCATTGTAAAATTTAATGTGCTAGGCATTTGATGGGCTCTCTTCTGATAACTCCAGTTAATCTGAGAGCTCAAGTCATTTAGTTGTGGTTTTTTTCTCTGTGTGTTTTGGTCTTTATCATCCATGTTAGAGGCTTTCCTGAAATGTCTGGTAATCCTTAGCAATCTGTATTTTTATTTTTAAAAGGATAGGATTAAACAGCTGATTGGAATCTTTGAGCGCAGTAGGTTAGGCTTGTGTTGAGTTTCAGTGTAAGGCAGGGGAACTCATGTCAGTTTCATTGGGCCTGGTTGCCCAGCTATGGAAGAAACTGTTGGTCTCTGCATTCAGTTAGCATTGTTTTCAGAATGGCATGAATGCTTTCACCTGTACCTGGCATCTCCCACTCTAGAGACCTTCCATTTTACCTTTTACAGGAATAAACCCCGTCTTATTAGAAGGGGTTCAGAGAGCTCTTTGGGGACTAGGCTATTACTGAGTTCAACTTTTCTTTGAATAAGTATAAAAAACACAAAATAATCTCACTCAATACTTAACCTGCTGATGGAAAGCTGACCTAGTATGAAATTCTTACAAATATTTCACCTACTGATGTTGGCTTTATCAATCTGTATCTTTACCCTTTCTAAACCTTTAGAAGCTTTTGTCACGTGCTCGCTTCGGCAGCTCATATGCTAGAAGCTTTTGTTACTTCTAAGAAGTTGAAGTAGCATCACAACCCTCCTTTTCCGGGTTAAACCTCCCCCACCAAAAAAAAAAAAAAGATCAGAAAAAATAGATAGTGGCCAATCACTTCAGAAAATAAACTTAGCTTAAAAACAAAGTCACTCAAGGCCAGTTTTAAAATATTAAAAATATGAAAGTAGCAGCACTCATACATAATTCTTTTTTACTTAATAATTCCATTCCGAGGGTGTTAGGCAAAATACCTATATATCTGAAGGTGTTTATTTTAAGTTGTCGGTTAGGACAAATAGAGTATGTTATTATTTGTAAGAGGGGTTCTGATTTCAGAGATTCTAAATTTGAAAAAATTTGTGACTTAAAAATAGTAAGAATTACATCCAACACAGTGGAGTATCATTACAGAAGTGATTATCAAATATTTAAAATTAAATTGGAAAGAGAATAATGTAGCACAGCATTTGGATCAAAAATGCAATTGTGCATATATATGGACAAGGATTAAGGCCATTACTAGCTCCAAGGCACCATTGCTAAATAGCAAAAGGTCCATAGCTCAGATAGCAGGGCTGCCTCCTTCGTATGAATTAGGAGAATCCCCTTCCTCTAGGCTGATGCTGAGTACCAGGCACATTGCTTAGCAAGTGAAGCATGGGGTGAATTTCTGCGCTCTCTGATTTCCTATGCTGGGTATCCTTGTGTAAGGCAGAAGCTATAACTATCATTTACTATATGTAAGGCACACTGTTAAGTGCTTTACAAAGATTGGACAATTTTCATATCTCAGTGAAGTGTTATCTGCTTTTACAGTTAATTCTTCAGCTCAGGCATCTTCTGAACTCCATAATTATGAACCTACTGCTTGTGTAGTTAATTTGCAATATAGCAGCTGGAGTAGTCCTTTTAACACCTAAGACAGATTGTGTGTCTTCTCTGCTCAGAACCTTTCAATGGCTTTCCATTTCACTCAGTAAAAGGTAAAGTCCTTACAGTGAACTATAAGGCAGTATGTTATCTGCATTGCCCCCCCTCCCCTCAACTGTACTTTGACTTCACTGAATTTTGTGATATCTTTGCTGTTCTTTGTGCACAGGATTTAGGGTTTTCTCTGGCTGTTCCTTGTGCCTTGAATGTTCTTCTAGCTATCTGCAAATCAAACTCCCTGACTTCCAAGTCTTGGCTCAGCTGTACCTCCTCATTGAGGCCTACTCTGACCAATATAAATTGCAGCTTGCCTCTATGCCCTAGCAGTGATTATAACCCACTGTCATCTTACCTAATTTATTTTATTGTGTGTCTCTCTGCTGGAAGATGTACTTCTAATACCAGGGATCTTTGTCTCTCATTCACTGAGGTAACCTAAGCAACTAGAGCAGCACCTGGTACATAGTGGGTGTTCAGTAATGTTTATTGCATTGAATGATTGAATGAAAACGGTGTGGGAGAAGTTAAGCATTTTGGCAAAAGTCCACACAGCTAATAAAAGGTGGAGGTAGATTTTGAACTGATATTTATGTGTTTTGTTTCTACTATTAGAAGATAATATCCAAAGAATGTGTTAGGATGAGTAAGATTATGAATAACTTTTTTCTTTTATCCCCCTCCCCAAATTTAATTTTTATTATGTCCTATTTTAAATAAAAGCATAATTAAAAAATAAGTTACCAGAGTAGAAGGAAAAAGCCAGCTATCAGGAAGCTAGAGCAGGCAGCCACAAGGTTGAAATCTGGCACCGCATCTGAGGAAGAGCTTGTCTTACAAATGCACTGATCTTATCTGCCTTAAGAATAAAGAATGATGGTGTGATAAAGTCCTGGTAAAAGTTGTGAGTGCTTTTGATCTTAGATATTTTGTGAGTACTCTTGGCACTCTGTGTAACCTTGGACAATTTCATTTAACCTTTTTGGTCCTTCAAAATCAGGATAATAAGTCTCTCTCAGAGTTGTTGGGAGGATTAAATGATATGGTATGTAAAGAACTGATACTTATTACGTACATATTGAAATGTAAAGAGCTACATATTATTATACATAATGTAGGTTCTTAATAGTGTTGTACACACTGAAATGTAAAGAACTCAATAGCTATTAGCCAGTATCATTATTATCTTTATTGCTGCTGCTTATTTGGTACAGAATTTTTAGAAATTTTAGAAACATTTGATGTATCTTGTTACTTAGTGAGTTTTGGCACGTGGCAAAGTAGAGAGCAAACTAATATTGTTATTATTCAGATAGCTGTAACAGGCTTTGCTAAATATATGTATTTTTCATGGATGCTTGTTTTTGGTTCTAATTTTATGTTATATCTTACAAATAACCATTGTTTTCTTAACAGTTTACATAAATTTTAGATTCTATAACTACCATCCACTGGTTTTGAAGTCTTGGTTGAGTAACTTTTGTGGGTCAGGTGTCCTACTAAGTTCTGGGAGAATAAAGAAGGCATGCCCTCTGTCCTTAAGGAGCTTACAGGTAGTCAGGGAGGCAGACATGTAAATAAGTGTAATAAAAGGTGGAAAGTGCTGTTAATATATATTTAAATAATATGACTATGAAAAAAAGTACGGAGTAGTAAATTCTTTATGATTAGGGAGCAAAGAAGGGAGGCTTTATGAGGGAGAATTTCAGGTGCTTTGCCTAAAGAACATTATGGACCCAAAGCCTCAGTAGAGGCATACAAAATTCTACTGAGCGGATGCCCTCAAAGAAAGACTTCTGGAAACCAACTTGATACATTTTAAGGTTTTCATACTGTACAAGGGCTGCAGTCTCTGAAACAATCCAGAAGAGACTTTTTTTTTTTAATTGCAAGATTGTAAATAAGTATAATCTTTGTTGTATGTGCTTTGGAGAAGGATTTAAATTAGGGAAGGTATCTACAGTAAATTCAGTGAAATAGTTAACACCACCCTCTCATTTGGTATTTTCTTTGAAAGCTGAAAAGAACATCATCTCAGCAGGCAGGAAATGGAAGGCCTCATGGCAACAAAGATCATTATAAGAAGTGATAAATGAGAAAGTAGAGGAAGGGCTATTTTTAGAGAGAGATGAATATTAGAAATCCAATAATTAATTTAGTAAATAAGACTATATAGTGTAAGAACCATGGATATATACCATTTCCATGCCTTCAAAATGGCATATTATTGGGGTGCCTGAGTGGCTCAGTTGGTTAAGTGCCTGACTCTTGGTTTCCACTCAGATCATGATCTCAGGGTTGTGAAATTGAGCCCCACATTGGGCTCCACACTGGGCGTGGAGCCTGCTTGGAATTCTCTCTCCCCCTGCCCCTCCCCCCCCCTAAAATGGCATATTAAAAGTTAGTCAGCCATGTAACCCAGTCAGCATTGGAGAGTGGTCTCAGATTGCTGTCAGTGTATCCATTAGTTTGTATCCCATTAAAGTACTTTGCCACGTGCCAAAACTTCACAATAAATTTGAATGATAAATAAAGTCACAAAATAACTAACTAAAACTGAGAAAAGAATGAAAATTTAATATAGTGAGTTTTTTGAGTACACATAGCAATGAAGTATATGAAAACAGGAAGAATTACATGAAGTAGGAGAGCTGACTATTTCTAAATGTAAGGTAGAATTAGCATACACAGAGTTCATTGGGAGGGATAAGAAAGACACTTTAGGACTATATGGATCCTTTAAAAAAGTGATCATTCAAGGGTAAGAAGGTGTATTTTATATGGGTTAATGCATTTGGAGAAATCGATGTAAGGTGGTCTAGGGATTCTGGGCTTTCAAACTTAGTGGTCCACACTAAACAGTACTTAAAAAAAAAAAAAGATTAAAGTAATCACTACACCCCATGTGGGGCTTGAATTCACAACCCCGAGGTCAGGAATTGCCTGCTCCTCTGGCTGAGCCAGCCAGGCACCTCAAAATGTACATTTTTATAATGTATGTGTATCTGAATCAAAGATTTCTCAAAATAATACTTATCTGTACAATGTGTGATACATTCTGTTCTATCTTATTTTTGAAGAAAGCTGGTCATAACTCACCAAAATGATTTCCTGACAACTGAAGGAAAATACCCCATAGTTTGAAAAAAGTACTGAGTTACACTCTAGGAAAGAAAGAGACTTCAGCTTTTTAAGTCTCTTCTCTGAAGAATCTGGCTGTTAAGGTACTGATTCTTGGGGGCGTCTGGCTGGCTCAGTAAGTAGAGCATTTGACTCCTGATTTCGGGGTTGTGGGTTCGAGCCCCACGTTGGGTGTAGAGATTACTTAAAAATAAAAAGTCTTTAAAAAGTACTGATTCTGTCCCTTTTTGAAACCATATTGGTGCTATTTTAGTTATACCACAAAAAGGGCTCAGGCTGTTTCACCAAACAAATGTTTAAGGTCAGGGAACTTTTGTGATAAAAAAGCTACTATTTTGTACATATGAAGAGAGTTATCTAAAAAAACATTTTTTTTTATCATTGGACAGAAATGAGCTTTTAAAATTAGATTCCATATAAACTCTTTGTTACCAAAGTTATCTTCAAATGGTGTACTTAATACTCTTAAACAATATACTTTTATGTAAGAGTTGAAAAGTTTGCATAAATACCAAGAAATACATTGTGAACAGTTTTAATTAATTTTTTTTTTTTGATGTTTACTTTTGACACTACACAACATGTATAGTCCTTTATTTTCTTAAGTTTGTTTTGGAGAGGGACAGGGAGAGAGAATCTCCAGCAGACTCCCTGCTGAGTGAGGAGCCTGATGTGGGGCTTGATCCCACGACCCCAAGATCATGATCCGAGCCAAAATCAAGAGTCAGATGCTCAACCAACTGAGCCACCCAGGTGCCCTTATAGTCCTTTAAAGTGTTTAAAAAATTTATTGCTGACAGATAACGTGACATTGGCCTCATTCTGACATTATGGAAAACAGTTTACCATTTTAGCAGTGAAACCCAGTAGTTTTTTTTGCCCCTTAAATGTAAAAGTGTATAAAATACTCCCTATGTAAAACTTAAAAGTTTTCTTTTTAAAAAGCTTTCCCAGGGGGCGCCTGGGTGGCTCAGTCGTTAAGTGTCTGCTGTCGGCTCAGGTCATGATCCCAGGGTCCTGGGATCAAGCCCACATCGGGCTCCCTGCTCAACGGGAAGCCCTCTTCTCCCTCTCCCACTCCCCCTGCTTGTGTTCCCTCTCTCGCTGTGTCTCTCTCTGTCAAATAAATAAAATCTTAAAAAAAAAAAAAAGCTTTCTCAGGCAAAACAAAGTAGGATTTTTCATAACTTTTCATAGTGTTTTTCGTAGATAAAAATGTCTGGTTAAATATTCTTCATTTTTAAAATTTTTAAATTTTTAATTGAAGTGTAACTGACATAAGAATGTTTTAGTTTCAGGTGTACAGCACAGTGAATGGACATTTATATACGTTACAAAATGTTTACCATGGTAAGTGTAGTTACCACCTGTCACCAAAGTTAATATAATATTATTGACTATATTTCCTAGTGCTGTACTTTTCTTTCCTGTGACTTATTTTATAACGAAGTTTTTAACCTCTTAATGCCCTTCACCTATTTGGCCCATTCTACCACTCCCCTCCCCTCTGGAAACCACCAGTTTGTTTTCTGTATATAGAATCTGTTTCTGTTTTTGTTTTGTTTTTTAGATTCCATATTTAAGTGAAATCGTACAGTATATGTCTTTCTCTGACTTACTTCATTTAACCTAATACCCTTGAGGTCCATCCATGCGTCCATGTTGTCACAAATGGCAAGCTCTCTTTTTTTTATGGCTGAGTAGTAGTCGTGTGTGTGTGTGTGTGTGTGTGTGTACCCCCACCACATTTTCTTTATCCTTTCATCTTTCGGTGGACACTTGGGTTGCTTTCGTATCTTGGCTGTTGTAAATAATGCTGCAGTGAATATAGGGGTGCATTTATCTTTTCAAATTAGCACTTTTGTTTTCTTTGGATAAATGCCCAGAAGTGGAATTACTGGATCATGTGGATCATCATCTGATTTTACTGTGTTGAGGAACTTCCATACTGTTTCCATAGTGGCTGCACCAGTTTACATTCCCACCAACAGTGCACAAGGGTTCTCTTTTCTTCACAGTCTCACCAACACTTGCTATTATATATATATATATATATATATATATATATATATACACACACACACATATATATATACACATATATGTATATATATGGTTTCTTATATGTACACCAGCCATTCTGACAGGTTTGAGGTGATAATCTCACTGTGGTTGTGATTTGCGTTTCTCTGGTGATTAGTGATGTTGACCATCTTTTCATGTGTCCATTGGCTGTATGGTGTTTTTTTGTTTTTGCCTTTTTTTTTTTTTAAGAAGTGTCTTCAGGTCCTCTGCTCATCTTTTAATCAGATTGTTTGGGTGTTTTTTTGCTGTTGAGTTCTATGAGTTTTTTTTTTTTTTTTAAGATTTTATTTATTTATTAGAGAGACAGCCAGAGAGGGAATACAAGCAGGGGGAGTGGGAGAGGGAGAAGCAGGCCTCCTGGCGAGCAGGGAGCCGGATGTGGGGCTCGATCCCAAGATCACGACCCGAGGCTAAGGCAGATGCCCAATAAAATGACTGAGCCGCCCAGGCGCCCCATGAGTTCTTTATGTATTTTGGATATTGACCCCCTATTGGATATATTGTTTGCAAATATCTTCTCCCATTTAGTAGTTTGCTTTTTCATTTTGTTGGTATTTTCCTTGGCTATGCAAAAACATGTTAGTTTGATATGACCCTATTGTTTATTTTTTGCTTTTGTTGCCCTTGCCTGAGGAGACAGATCCAAAAAATATTGCTAAGACCAATGTCCAAAAATCTACTGCATATGTTTTCTTTTAGAAGTTCTGTAGTTTCAGGGCTTGTATTCAGGTCTTTAATCCAATTTGAGTTTTTGTGTGTATGTGTGCATGTGGTAAAAGAAAGTTACTTCAGGGGCGCCTGGGTGGCTCAGTCGTTAAGCGTCTGCCTTCGGCTCAGGTCATGATTCCAGGGTCCTGGGATCGAGCCCCGCATCGGGCTCCCTGCTCGGCGGGAAGCCTGCTTCTCCCTCTCCCACTCCCCCTGCTTGTGTTCCCCTCTCTCGCTGAGTCTCTGTCAAATAAATAAAGTCTTTAAAAAAAAAAAAAAAAAAAAAAGAAAGTTACTTCACTCTTCTGCATATAGCTGTCCAGTTTTCCCAGCACTATGAGGAGACTGTCTTTTCACTATTGTATATTCTTGCTTCTTTTGTTGTAGATTAATTGCCAGTATAAGTGTGGGTTTATTTCTGGGCGTTCTGTTCTGTTCCATTGAAGAGAGAGAGAGTGTGTGTGTGTGTGTGTGTGTGTGTTTGTGTTGTGCCAGTGCCATACAGTTTTGATTATTATACCTTTGTAGTATAGTTTGGAATCTAGGACTGTGATCCTTCCAGCCTTTTCTTTCTCAAGATTGCTTTGGCTATTTGGAATCTTTTGTGGTTTCATATAAATTGTAGGATTATTTGTTCTAGTTCTGTGAAAAATCCTGTTGATACTTTGTTAGGAATTGCACTGAATCTGTAGATTGCTTTGGGTAATATGGGCATTTTAACAATATTCTTCCAATCTATGAGCATGGTGTATTTTTTCATTTATTAATTGTCTTCATTTTCTTTCTTCAGTGTCTTAATAGTTTTCAGAGTACAGGTCTTTCACCCCTTGATTAAATTTATTTCTAGGTATTATATTCTTAAAATCATTTTTAAAAACGATTTACAGAATTAGGGTGCGCATGAGCAGAAAGAGAGGGAGAGAATCTCCGAGCATGGAGACAATCGCTCAGCATGGAGCCTGATGCAGGGCTCAATCCCATGGCCCTGAGACCATGACCTGAGCCAAAACCAAGAGTCGGATGCTCAACCAACTGAACCACCCAGGTGCACCTCTGGGTATTTTCTTTTTAATGCAGTTGTAAATGGGATTATTTTCCTAATTTCTCTTTCTGCTAGCTTGCTTTACTGAATTCATTCTAAATTTTTTTTTTTTGGTGGTCTTTAGGGTTTTCTATATATAGATACTATCATGTCATTTGCAAATAGTGACAATTTTACTTCTTTAGCAATTTGGATGCCTTTTATTTCTTGTCTGATTGCTGTGGCTAGGACTTGCAGTACTATGTTGAATAAAAAGTGATTAGAGTGGACATCCTAGTCTTGTTCCTGATCTTAGAAGAAAAACTTTCAGCTTTTTACTGTTGAGTATCAGGAGTGGGTGTCATATATGGCCTTTATTATGTTACAGTGTATTTCCTCTGTACCCACTTTATTGAGAGTTTTTTTTTAATTTTTAATCATAATGGATGTTGAATTGTTAAATCCCTTTTCTGCATCTATTGAAATGATCATATGATTTTTATCATTGGTTGATTAATGTGGTGTATCAGATAGTTGCAGATATTGAACCATCCTTGTCTGCCTGAAATAAATCCCACTTGATCGTGGTGAATGATCCTTTTAATATATTGTTGACTTCGGTTTGCTAGTATTTTATTGAATATTTTGAAGCCATGTTTATTGGCAATATTAGCCTGTAATTATCTTTTTTTTTGGTAGTGACTTTAGTTTTGGTATCAGTATGCTGGCCTCATGAAATAAATTTGGAAGCATTCCTTTCACTTCAGTTTTTTGAAATAGTTTGAGAAGGATAGGTATTAGGTCTTCTTTAAATGTTTGGTAGAATCTGGGGCACCTGGGTGGTGCAGTCGGTTGGGCATCTGACTCTTGGTTTCAGCTCAGGTTGTGATCTTGGGGTCATGAGATTGAGCCCTGCATCAGGCTCCATGCTGAACACGGAGTCTGCTTTAGATTCTCTCTCCCTCTCCTGCTCATGTGCGCACGCTCTCAAAGAAATAAATCTTAAAAAAAATTTAAAAATAAATGTTTGGTAGAATTCACCCGTGAAGGCATTGGGTCCTGAACTTTTGTTTTTTTCTTACTGATTTCATTACCAGAAATTTGGTCTGTTCAGATTTTCTGTTTCTTCCTGATTTGGCTTTCTTTTTTTTTTTTTAGATTTTATTTATTTTTTTGACAGAGACATAGCGAGAGCAGGAACACAAGCAGGGGGAGTGGGAGAGGGAGAAGCAGGCTTCCCGCAGAGCAGGGAGCCCGATGTGGGACTTGATCCCAGGACCCTGGGATCATGACCTGAGCCGAAGGCAGACGCTTAACGACTGAGCCACCCAGGCGCCCCTGATTTGGCTTTCTAAGATAACGTATTTCTAGGAATTTATCCATTTCTTCTAGATTGTCAAATTTGTTGGTGTATAATTTTTCATTGTCTTTTATACGTCTTTTCTGTTTTCTTTGTCTCAGTATATTTCTGCTCTTTATTTCCTTCCTTTTACTAACTTTGGACTTTATTCTTCTTATTCTAGTTTCTTAAGGTGTAAGGTGGGATTCTTTGTGATTTTTCTTGTTTCTTGAGGTAAGCCTGTATTGCTATAAACATCCTTCTTAGAACTGCTTTTGCTGTGTCCCATAGATTTTGGAACATTGGGTTTCAGCTTTCATTTGTCTTAAGTTATTTTTTATTTCCTCTTTGATTTCTTTGTTGACTCATTGGTTGTTTAGTAGCCTATTGTGTAGCCTCCACATCTGTGTGTTTTTTCCTGTAATTGATTTCTAGTTTCATACCTTCATGGTCAGGAAAGATGTTTGATAGATTTCAGTCTTCTTAAATTTATTGATACTTGGCTGTGTGGTCTAACATGTGATCTGTCCTGGAGAATGTTCCACGTGCACTTGAAAAGAACGTACACTTTGCTGTTTTTGGATGGAATTTTCTGTGTGTATATATGTTAAGTCCATCTGGTAATGTGTCATTTAAAGCCACGTTTCTTTACTGATTTTTTGGTCTGTATGATCTATCATTGATGTAAATGGGGTGTTAAAGTCTCCTGTTATTATTGTATTACTGTCAGTTAATTTCCTTCTGTCCTTCCGTCCTTCCTCTCTATGCCCAACATGGGGTTTGAACTCATGACCTTGAAATAAAGAGTCACATGCTCTACTGACTGAGCTAGCCAGGCGCTCCTGCCAACTTCTTTCTTTATGCTTAATATTTGCTTTATATATTTAGGTGCTCCTATGTTGAGTGCATCGATATTTACAGTTGTTGTATCTTCTTGTTGGATTGATCCCTCTATCATCATGTAATGCCCTTCTTTGTCTTGTTACAGTCTTTTGTTTTAAAGTCTTTTTGTCAGATACAGGTGTTGCTGCCCCATTTTTTTTTTTAATTTCCATTTGCACAAAATACCCTTTTTTATCCATTCACGTTCAGTCTGTATGTGTCTTTAGGTCTGAAGTGAGTCTAATAGGCATCATATAGTTGGGTTTTTTTTTTTTAATATTAACACAGAGAGAGGGGGAGGGAGAGGGCACAAGCAGGGGGAATGGCAGGCAGGGGAGAAGCAGACTCCCTGCTGAGCAGGGAGCCCAACTGGGGCTTGATCCCAGGACTCTGGGATCATGACCTGAGCCGAAGGCAGCTGCTTAACCGACTGAGCCACCCAGGCGCCCCGGGTTTTGTTTTTTTAATCCATTCATTCATTCACCCTATGTCTTTTGATTAGTGTTTAGGTCATTTACATGTAAAATAATTATTGTGGTATAGGTGTATACTTATTGCCATTTTGTTAATTCTTTTCTTGTTGTTTTGTAGTTCTCTGTTCCCTTTTCCTTTTCTTTCTTTCCTTGTGTTTTGGTGACTTTTTTAGTGTTACGCTTGAGTCCCTTTCTCTTAATTTTTTTTTGTGTCTATTACAGGTTTTTGGCTTGTGGTTACCATAAGGTTCATATATAATGTCTTATATATATAGCAGTCTATTTTAAGTTGATGGTCACTTAAGTTCATATATTCTAAAAACACTACATTTTTACTCCCTCCATGTTTTTTTTTTTTTTAATTTATTTGTGTGTGTGAGAAAGAGAACGAGAACGAGCAGGAAGGGCAAAGGGGGAGGGGAAGAGAATCTCAAGCAGACTCTGTGCTAAGCACAGAGCCCAACACAGGGCTCAGTCTCTCACAACCCTGAGATCAGGATTGAGCTGAAACCAAGAGTTAGACGGTTAACCAACTGTGCCACCCAGGCACCCCCCTCCCTCCATGTTTTATGTATATGAGGTCACATTTTACATCTTTTGTGTATCCCTTAACTAATTATTGTAGACATGATTGATTTTATTATTTTTGTCTTTTAGCCTTCATACTAGCTTTATAAGTGATTGATCTCTTTACTATATGTTTGCTTTTTTTTTTTTTTTTTTTGACAGAGAGAGAGGGAGAGCACAAGCAGGGGAGATGGGGGAGGGAAAAGCAGGTTCTCCACTGAGCAGGGAGCCTGATACAGGGCTCGATCCCAGGACCCTGGGATCATGACCTGAGCCGAAGGCAGACTCTTAACTGAGCCACTCAGACTCCCCTATATGTTTGATTTTAGCAGTGAAACTTTTTTTCTTTCGTAATTTTCTTACCAGCCTATTTTTTTTCCACTTAAAGAAGTCCCTTTAACATTTCTTGTAAGGCCAGTTTAGTGGTGATGAACTCTAACTTTTGTTTGTCTAGGAAACTCTCTCTTCTTCAGTTGTGAGTGATAACCATGCTGGGTTGAGTATTCTTCGTTGTAGTTTTCTTTTCTTTCAGCACTGTGAACATATCGTGCCACTCTTTCTGGACTGCAGAGTTTCTGCTGAACAATCAGCTCATAACCTTATGGGGTATGAGGTTTCCTCTTTTATGTAACTAGTTGCTTTTCTCTTGCTGCTTTTAAGATTCTCTGTCATAATTTTTGACATTTTAATAATTATGTATCTTTGGACTCTTTTGGTTTATCTTGTTTGGGGCTCTTTTTGCTTCCTGTATCTGGATGTCTATTTACTTTCCCAGGATAGGGAAGTTTTTCTTGTCATTGTTGTTTTTAAAGTAGGCTCTACACTCAGTGTGGAGCCCAAAGTAGGGCTTGAACTCACAGCCCTGAGATTGAGACCTGAGCCAAGATCAAGAGTCAGATTCTTTTTTTTAAAGATTTTATTTATTTATTTGACAGAGACACAGCGAGAGAGGGAACACAAGCAGGGGGAGTGGGAGAGGGAGAAGCAGGCTTCCCGCCGAGCAGGGAGCCCGACGGGCTCAATCCCAGGACCCTGGGACCATGACCTGAGCCGAAGGCAGACGCTCAACGACTGAGCCACCCAGGCACTCCCAGGATAGGGAATTTTTTAGCTGTTATTTCTTCAAATAAATTTTCTGCCCCCTTCTTTCTCTCTTCTCCTCTGGGACCCCTGTAATGCTACTCTTATTACAGTTGGCATTGTTTCTGAGTTCTCTTAACCTATCCTCATTAAAAAAATTTTTTTCCCCTTTTTGTTACTCAGTTTGGTGATCCCACTACACTGTTTCCCAGATTAGTGATCTGTACTTCTGCATCCTCTAATCTGCTGTTGATTTCCTCTAGTGTATTTTTCATTTCAGTTATTGTATTCAGCTCTGATTGGTTCTTTTTATATTTTCTCTTTGTTGAAGTTCTCACTGAGTTCATCCACTCTTCTCTCAAGTCTGGTGAGTATCTTTATAACCATTACTTTGATTGTTTATTTCTTTTCATTTAGTTCTTTTTTTCTGAGGTTTTATTTTATTTTTTCATTTGGAACATATTCTTACATCTTCTCATTTTGTCTGACTTTCTGTGTTTCTGTGTATTAGATAGGTCACCTATATCTCCTGGTCTTGAAAGTAGTGGCTTTGGGGCGCCTGGTTGGCTCAGTTGGTTAAGCTGCTGCCTTCAGCTCAGGTCATGATTCCAGAGTCCTAGGATCAAGCCCCGCATCGGGTTCCTTGCTCTGCGGGGAGCCTGCTTCTCCCTCTCCCTCTGCCTGCCGCTCCCCCTGCTTGTGATCTCTCTCTCTCACTCTCTCTCTCTCTGTGTCAAATAAATAAATAAAATCTTTAAAAAAGAAAAGAAAAGAAAGTAGTGGCTTTAAGTAGAAGGTGACCTTTGGATCCTCGTAGCTCAGTCGTCCCCCCCCTCCGGTCAGTAGAACCAAGTGTTTCATGGGTGTCTCCTGTGTGGCCCTCCTGTTATGACTGGGCTGTGACTGCTTTAGGCATCTTAATGGTTGGTGCTAGTCCCCAGCTCGGCTGGCTGCAGTGACTGGGTGTGACTACTGTGTGGGTGCCCTGGTTGGCAGGACTGGCTCCTGGCACAGCTGGCTGTTGCAGGCATGCTGGTGGGAGGGGCACCAGTCCTGTCTGGGGCTACCCACTGGGTGTGGTGGGGCAGTAATTGTTTTAGGGGGTTGCTGGTCTTTACCAAGGGTGTCTACTGGGTGTGGCGGGGTGGGAGCAGCTTTGGAGGGGCACCTGCTGCAGTGGTGGGGCGGGTCCACTGGGGAATGTTGGGGCAGATGAGTGGTGGTAGCAAGGTAGAAGGAGAGTGTCAGAATTGGTTCCCACCAGTTAGACTGAAGGAGGGCAAAGAAAATGATGCCCATCAGCTCTTCCCTTCCTGTAGAAAGTTTCTACAGATTCTGCCCCATTAGCACACACCCTAAAATTAGTAAATCTCTTTCGTGTATAATCCAGATGCTTTTCAGACTGCTGCCTTTGTGCTAGGTCTGGTACAGTGTCCTGGCCATTTAAGAACAGTCCAGTTTTCTGTAGCCCTCTGGCTCTCCTGGAGTTAAGACCTGCTGATTTTCAAAACCAGGTGTTGTGGGGGCTTGTCTTCCTGGTGAGGATCTGGGGCAGGGGTTACCTTACGTAGGGCTAGATTGGTTTGCTTCCTAGGGAAGATCTGCTTGTCTGTGATATCCCTCCTGCTTGTGAGTTACCACACTGGGGGTTTCAAAGGTTCCCAGCTGTCTCTTCTCCCTCTTAACCTTCTCAATATGGTCATTTAAAAAAATCTTTAACTGTGAGAATACTATTTTGCTAGTCTTTGAGTTGCACTTTATGTAGTTGCAGCCTTGTTGTGTCTGTAGGAGCAGGTGAGCTCAGGATCCTTCTACTCCACTGTCTTCCCAAGCTTCCCTGGATAAATATTCTTTAAATTAGACCTTTAGCCAGTGTGTTGGGGTAGCATCCTTTCCTGGGAGTTCTTATTTTTGTAAACTAGTCTTGCTTTAAATTGTTTCTAGTTTGGTTTTATGCCTTTAGCTCTGAAGTAGTTTAGTTTATTGATATTACAGATAACGCTGCAGTAAGTATTCCTTAGTAGTGCTGGGTATTTCTGTAGTGCTGGCTGTTATATTCCCCCTGTAAGATAGATTGTCAAATGGTATAGAAATTCAAATATTTAAACAGCTAAGAGACACTATTAGTTAGACTGTTGCAGTTTACATTCTTATCAGCAAGTAGGAGAGGTAGGTTTTCTTGAATGCCTGTGATGGATATTTTCCTTTTCAGTCTTAAATTTTATAAATGCGATGTTAAAAATAGTATTTTGCTTTTCAAAATTTGCATTTCTCTACTATATATGTGTATATATACACACATACAAACACACATAAACACGTGTTTCTCTTCTGTGAATTTAATTTCATTTTTTTCCTGTGGCATTGTTCATGTTTTTGTTAATTTTTAGGAGTTCTTTGTATATTAGGAATAGTAATCCTTTATAGAGAAAGAAAGAGAGAAATATCTTTTTTAAAATGATTGATTTATTCCAACATAATGAATTTCACCATTCGTAAGAGAGTGCATTAGTTTTGAAACTTTTCTTTGGGATTGTGAAAGACTTCACATTTGGGCTGTCTAGTTTTAGTATGTCTCTAGGTATGTCTTGAGATTTGGTCAACAGATCAGTAGGAGAGAGCAAAGTATTAGAAGCTAGGTTTACATTTATGTTACATTTATATTTATTTGAGAGTAGTATCAATGGGGTTTCTGAATGTCTCCAGTTAAGACAAGTGTATTGATGCTGAATGGCTTTTAGAAGTGGACTTTTTCTTGTTTTCAGATGTGTACCTTTTAGTAAACTGATTAAGGAATAGAACTTCCTGTGATGAACAGGTTAGTGGTGTATCCATCATCCCTGGGGCAGCTGGTAGGCCCTTGGTCTTCCTAGCCTGTCTGCTGACCTCAGCATGCCTTACAAATATGGTTCATTGTTTTGTATGAGTGACATGAAAAAGGTTGGGAAACACTGACTTATTATGCTTCTTAGCCTAGTAAGTGGTCTTAACAAACCCACATAGACAAATAAAAATAATAAATGATAGTCTAAAACTTGAGAATTTAAGTGGGTTTGCTTTTGTTTTGTCAATTTTAATTAACAGTTATTATAGTATGTTCTATACTAAGTGCCAGCACTGTTATTTTCTAAGTGCCTTCAAGACTTAGAATTCATCATAAAATGAGTATGTTCTTGGAGTTAGGCCATGTTTAAGTCTTGTAAGTGGGTTCTTTAGCTAATAGTTTATAGTACGGTCTCTCTACCCCTCCCCCCAATTAAATACATAATGCTGTTTACTGCAGTTTGTCATTTGCTGAATGGTAGGTATTTTTTAAAGGTGTACTACTAAATGGAGATTTAACTAACATTTACTAGTTCTGACAGATCTGTTCTATTAAAAAAATTATACTCTATAAATCAATTAATCCAATCTTTTAAAAAGGCAGGGTGGGGGGCTCCTGGGTGACTTAGTCGGTTGAGTATCTGGCTCTTGATTTCAGCTCAGGTCATGATCTTAGGGTCCTGGGAATTGAACTGTGTGTCCAACTCCGTGCTCTGTGGGGAGTCTGCTTGAGGATTCTCTCCCTCTCCCTCTGCCTGCTCATGCTCTCTCTGAGTCTTTAAAAAAATTATATATGTTTTGCAACGTTATTCTGGTTTCTAACTTAATTCATTTAATACTTGAGTGCCTTCAGGTTCTAAGTACTGTATTAAGGACTAAGAATATAGTAGTGAATAGGATTTGGCAGAGTCCTGCAGGAGCCTTTGTGGAGTAGAAGGAGGGTGGAGGGTACTAACCTAAATCTGTACTAACTAAATCTGATCAATTTAACATAGTAGTAAGTGCCATGAAGAAAATAAGCTGGGTTATTTAATGGGGGTAGGGAGGAAGGTCTTTTGGCTGGGTGGCTAGGGAAAGCATCTCTAAAGTGATCTTTTAGATGAAGGCCTTAATGATGTGAAAAGGTCAGCTTGTTTGTGTCTGAAGGTGTCAGCCTTCCAGGTGGAGGGAAGAAGAAATTCAAAAGTCCTGCGACTTTAAGCTTGACATGTTTGTTCAGAAAGAAGGAGTTTGGCTTATATTCTGAGTCTCAAATAGGGGAGGGATATGTTGAGTTGCATCTTTAAGATTGCTCTGGTTGCTCTGTATTTCTAGATCAAGGGAACCATATCATTTTAGGCTAGTGAGATGCTCAGAAGAACCCTCTTTCCTCATCTTTTTCTCTCATCTGGTTCTAAACTTCATCTCTTCCTTTTTTAGTTGGGAAAAAAGATCTAGGGAAAAGAGCTGTGGGTGCCCCTAAGAAGTGACCTTATGGTAGTGAAGGGTTAGAATTAGGAGTGTGAAGGGGCTCAGGTTTAGGTGCCAGAGGGGAAGGCAGTGTGTCATGGCCCTGCCACTTGAAGGCTGTGATGTCTTGTCCTGCCTCTCCCCCTTACACAAATACAATAGGCTTCATAGAAATTTAGTTGTAATAGTAAAACACAAAAAACCAAAAAGTAGATAGACAATATATAGGAAGTAAAAATTCCTCACAATCCTGCTGAAATAATCACTGTTAATACTTTATTATTCTAGATTTTCTCACCTCTTTATGATTCTAGATTTTCCTCTTTCTAGACTAATATAAAAAGAGGTTCAAACTATATTTTTCATTTTTTGTCTTAGATAGCTTTTCTCCATCTGCACATACAGATTACTTCATTTACCACATAGATATTAACATTATGTTTAGTTCCCTGTTAGATATTGGTCTTTCCCAGTTTTTAAGGCTATGAATAATGCTATAACGAAGATGCTTGTACATATATCTTTTCTCTTTTTTAAGTTTTTATTTGAATTCCAGTTAACATTCAGTGTAATACTAGTTTCAGGTGTACAATTTAATGGTTAAGCACATACATACATCACCCAGTGCTCATCACAAGTGCACTCCTTAATCCCCATCACCTAATTAACTCATCCCCCTACCCACCTCCCCTCTGGTAGCCATCAGTTTATTCTCTGTAGTTAAGGGTCTGTTTCTTGGTTTGCCCCTCTCTCTCTTTTTTTCTCTGTGCTCATTTGTATATATCTTTATACACTTGCCTTATACTTCTGTGGGATAAATTCCTAAAGAGTGCAATTGAATTACTAGGTCAGTCTTTAAATTTTCTCAGCTGCAAAATGGGGATGTAAGTCCTACCTAGAATATTTCTCTAAGGATTAGGTTGGATAATATGAATGGGATGTATGCAGTATATACTTCCTCATAATAGTAGGCACTTAGTAGATGGTAGGTATTATTAATAATAAGACCAAGTAAGTTTCTAAGGGAAGAAGGTGTGAGAAGGATGGGATTCCCTGTCAACATCACCATTTTCTAAAGAAGGAGATAAACCTTACTTCTGCATGATTGCTGACTCCCAGTCAATCCCAGGGCATGGTGTGTCCAAACTGCACAGTATCTAACTTTATCGTCATTCTGTGACTGTCTGTAGATTTCTATTGCAGTTTTCTTGTTGCCTACTTAAAACATTTGGTTATTTTTGGTTAGGTGACTATCTCTGCTTGCTCCTGTTTGTAAGTTCGTTTTTGTACCAAAACTGAACTGTGAATGTTACGGTGGAAAGTTCATGAACTTTAAATTTAAACATCCATAGAATCTGGTTATTTTACCTATCATTTGGGTATTTTGGGGCAAGTAGTGTGATTTTTCTGTGCCTCATTTGTTTAAAGGGTAAATGGAGGATGGGATTTAAAGGCTTTGAGATCCTTATACACATTAAGTGAGATCATTTATATATCAAGTGTCTAATACACATCCTAGAAATACTGATTTCCTTCCTTTAAGGCAGAAAATTATGACTTACAGTTCTTTTTTTAAATTTCACTTCTCATAGTACTTAACATGTTACTGATACCCAAGGGTAGTCACTTGCACTTAATATACAATAACTAAAGAAGAAGAGAAATGTAATTTAAAAAAATATTAGAAGCCAGGAGACCTGGGCCCATGGTCCAGGTTGGCTTTTAACTGGTGGTATAACCCTTGATGAGTCTTTTGATCTCTAGCCCTGATTTTGCTCATTTTTTAGTTGTCTATGAAATATTTTATGGAAATAGACTAATATAGAAGTTTTCTGATTTATTTAAGCAGAAGGTGTCACAAGAGAAAGTCCACATACTACTATTTTCTAAGTAGATACTGTGTTGTTGAGTTAGTTCCTTTTGTTCTAGAATTGTGTTTGTTTTTTTTTTTTTAATCTTAATTAGGTTTAAGTATTGTGTAAGCTGCATCAATGGAGCACATACAGGGGGCCTGGAAGACGATCAGCAACGGTTTTGGATTCAAAGACACAGTGTTTGACGGCCCCAGCTGCATCTCCCCTACAATAGTTCAGCCGTTTGGCTTTCAGCGTCGGGCATCAGATGATGGCAAACTTACGGACTCGTCTAAGACAAGCAACACTATCCGTGTTTTCTTGCCAAACAAGCAAAGAACAGTGGTATGTAAATGTTTCCTTTCAGAAAATTTCGCGGTCCATCTGCCTATAAAAAAGCATTTTGGATAATTTTACTCACCTTGAAGATGGGCAAAATCTTCACTGTCACTTAGTGTCTTTATTAATTGGCTTTCCAGTTGCAGATTTTATTACTTTATATTGCTGTGTTCCTTCCACATCCCCTCCCCTACTTTCCTCCCACTCCTTGGCCTTCCTTTTATTATTACTCTTGCCTGGAATATCTTCTGCCACTTCATTCAAACAAATAGTATGTTTTTGTGGGGGGGTTTCTTTTTTTTTAAAGATTTTATTTATTTGACAGAGAGAGACACAGCGAGAGAGGGGAACACAAGCAGGGGGAGTGGAGAGGGAGAAGCAGGCTTCCCGCTGAGCAGGGAGCCCGATGCGGGGCTCGATCCCAGGACCCCGGAATTATGACCTGAGCCAGAGGCAGACGCTTAACGACTGAGCCACCCAGGCGCCCCGTGTGGGGGGGTTTCTTGAAAAGACTTTTCTTTTGACGGTCCCTTAGACCTTTCCAGCTGATTTTTATGTATGTATGTATGTGTTATGGATATTAAAATGCTTACTAAATTTTTTGGACATTACAGTCACATATATAGAAGAAAATAAAATTACCTAGAAAAAATTATTTTGGTAAATTTTGTAGGCCCCAGGCAAAGCTGAAGGTAGCTTAGAAAGTACAGCAACTTAGAAACTGCGTCTCAGTTTTCTGACATAGAATCCCAACTTTTCCAAGAAATTACTGCTCAAAACAGTTTCTTACTATTCTGGGTGAAAAAACCCTACCTGGTTAAAACAGGAAAGTGAAGTTGTGCTAATTTTGCTTGGTGGGACATTTGGAAAAAACCTTTAGTTCAAAACTTCCACACCTCCTCCTTTCCCACCCCCATTTTTGAGTAAAATCAGTGCATTGTCTTTTTTTCTGTGTACCTAGGTGAGACAAAGTTCTGAGGTTAGGAAGTTCGGTCCAGAATTTTCTGTTTGTTTCTGACAGTTCTGCTCTCCTCTCCCCAGTTTACTAATAAATTCCGTTGTACTTCTTTTGTGAACTTCAGGAGCCTCCCAGTTACAGTATTGTACATTTATGTACGTTTTGAACTGAAGGCAAAACTCAAAAGGTATTTAAATAGTTTGAGTAAATTTATTTTTGTTCCCTTCCTAAAAATAAAAGTTTAATGGCTGGCAAAATAAATAGTAATAACCTCCTTATATTTCAACAGTGGCCTTTCATTTGCAAGATGATTTTTACCTACTATTGCTCATTAATTTTCTTTCTAACCTTAAATGGAGAACCCAGATGGGGAGTGTGAATGTAATGGGAAGCTGAAGACCATATAGTACTGCTTCAGGGTGTTACCGTGCCGGTCTTCCCTATTCTCTACTACCAGATTGCCTGAAAACTGGGAAACTTAGTTTGGCATAATGATTAAGTGTATGGGCCTTTAAGACAACCAGGCCCCAATTTAAATCCCTGTATTGCCTTTTATTAGCTGTATCATCTAGACAAGTTACATAATATTTTGAGCCTCTGTTTCCTGACCTTAATGAAATGAGGCACATGCTGAATACAGTAGCTAGTTTATAAGAAAATGGTAGCTATGATTGAGTTTTTTCTACATCTGTGTAGCCCTTGACAGCTTTCGGTTTAGCACAACTGGTGTTTGGAAACCAGTGATTTGGAAGCTTGATTCTCATACAGCTTATGAGAAGGCTCTAGCAGAGAAAGTTAGTTTCTCCTAATTCTTTGACCAGAGATGGACCATCACTCTCTGGAAGAACCGTCTTCTTTCAGCAGGCACCCATCTTTAGGGGACCACTGGAAGGAGTCACTTGCTGGTGGTCAGCATGATGAGTCAGCAGTTTCTAATCATCCCCAGGTTGTTTCACTGCTTGGAACCCAGAATGACTCTCATAATCACTTAGTGGGCTCCAGAAATTAGTCAGACTTAACTAATTTCAACATGTATCCATGGGGAGTTGTAGAGAGGAGAATGACTGAAAGGATACATATATGATTTAATTAATTGTAGAAGTATACTTGGTAGTTGATTGGAAAACAAACAAACAACCTTTTTCTTGTCATTTTGTACGTGTGTGTGTCTGTCGCTGCCTGTTTACTGGATGGGTGATTGGACTGTAGCTGAGGACCATTAATTTACCATTAGAATCACCTGACATGGATTAAAATACAGATTCCTGGGCTTAATTCAAGATCAAGTGAATCAGAATCCTTGGATGTGTTGGAGTGGGGAGGCTGGGAATCTATATTTACAAAAGCTCCTTGGCTGATTCTAATGCCAGTCACATTTGGGAACCCCACTGGATTAGAGAATATTTAAACTGTCTAGCTCTTAGAGTCTATATGTCTTTTATTTATTTATTTATTAAAGATTTTATTCATTTATTAGAGCAAGCATGAGCGGGGGGTGGGGCGGGGCACAGAGGGAGAAGCAGACTCCCTGCTGGGCAGGGAGCCCGATGTGGGACTCAGTCGCAGGACCCTGGGATCATGACCTGAGCCAAAGGCAGACGCATAACTGACTGAGCCACCCAGGTGCCTGAGTCTGTAACTTTTAATGAAGGTTAATGATAGAGCACAGATAGCACTTTATATTTTTCAGAGCCCCATTACACAGTATTTGATGCAAGTAATGATTGTTAGTGTGTGTTTTACTCTTCATTGTCCTCATTCATGGTGTCTTGTCTTCATAGTTCAGATCAGTATATCTCACTTTCACTTAGTTTTGTTTCTGAAAAGCTAGAATTTAGTGGATCTTTCTAAGGGTATAACTGCTTCAAGAATTCTAAAATAAACTTGCTATGGAACATTTTAAATAAATACTTCAGACTTTTCAAATAGATCCAAGCACACACTCACCTCCCTCTGGGAAGGGACTGGGTGGGCCACTGTCCGCTCTCACACTTTCACTGAACACAGGAACTCCACTGAGAGCACTGCAGAAACCCTGCAGATCTACATTCTGTTCTCCTTACTGGCCAATCTGACTCTAGTTGCCTCACTTTTAATTAACTTTATTGGCTCTGAAAACAAAATGTATGGGGGGTGCCTGGGTGGTTTGGTTGGTTGAGCATCCGACTCTTGATTTTGGTTCAGGTCATGATCTCGGGGTTGTGGGATTGAGCCCTGTGTTGGGCTCAGTGCTGAGTGTGGAGTCTGCTTGGGATTCTCTCTCTCCCTCTGCCCCTCCCTCCCTCTCCTCTACCCCCTGTTGTGTGCGACTCTCTCTAAAAAATAAAATAAAAACAAAATATATGGGGCCTTAATCAAAACTCTTAAGGTTTTTTTTTCTTTTTTTTCTTATGTTAACCATACATTACATCATTAGTTTAAGGTCTTTTTTTTTTAAAGATTTTTTTTTTTAAGACTTTATTCATTTATTTGACAGAGAGACACAGCGAGAGAGGGAACCACAAGCAGGGGGGAGTGGGAGAGGGAGAAGCAGGCTTCCCGCTGAGCAGGGAGCCCGATGTGGGGCTCGATCCCAGGAACCTGGGATCATGACCCGAGTCAAAGGCAGATGCCCAATGACTGAGCCACCCAGGTGCCCCGAGGTCTTTTTATATAGCTGCCATTATTAGGATCCCTAGTATTCACACTTCTACTAGGCCTCTGAGTGCCTGCCTAGCTTTTGAGGATTGGATACAGGAGAATGTGGAGGGACATAAACTAAGGCTACCTGGAATGGTGTGCGCATTTATTTAAACTCGTGGTGTTTGTCTTTGTAGCAGGACAGGAGCTCTGTTTCCTCTTCTTGCTTGCCCTTACAGGTGTGAAGTGTATATGAAATGGAATTTTTCTTAGGAGGATAAACCATTTTGTTGAAAACAGGTTGAAATACAAATTTTGGCCAGAAAAACTCTTGTTTGCTTATAGAACAGATTGGTTTATTTTCCTTTCTGGTGGATGTTCATGCTTGCATGTACATTTCAGCGAGTTAAACAAATTAGAGCTGTGTCAAGAGAAGTTTGATCATTTTATCTCTCTCAGCCACTCCCCTCATGTTAATAGCTAGAGGCGTATCTTTTCACACTCATGCAACATATATAAACATACATGGGTTTCCCACCCTTTGAATAATCTGACTCTGTTATTGTGAAAAATATTTTCCCACAATTAACATATCATGGATACCCCTCTCTCTAGGTCATTATAAATAATATAGTAGTGGCAGTGACATATAAAGATATTCTAGGCTTTATTCAAGCACTCACCTATTGCTGGACATTCCAGGTATTTCCTGCATGTGTATGTATTTACCATTACAGACAATGCTGTCATAAATCTACATATATCCCTACAGAATGATGCATTTATTTCTGTGCTCACTAAGGGATGTGCAGCCTTTGTTGGTTCTAAAGATGGTCTTTTGTTTATAGGTCAATGTGCGAAATGGAATGAGCTTGCATGATTGCCTTATGAAAGCACTCAAGGTGAGGGGCCTACAGCCGGAGTGCTGTGCCGTGTTCAGACTTCTCCATGAACATAAAGGGTAAGAACTCAAAAGTCAGCTCCTTTTTCATACTAGTAAGGAGCTGATGGCTTCAAATAATAACAGTTCCCATTTCTTAAAAAGTATACTAGCTTCCTATAGAATATTATGTATTTATATGCCCTTGTTCATAGACAACTCAGAAAAATAAAATACTAAGAACTTGAAATTATTGCTTGAACATTGCATTGAAAAAAGAATACATATTAGGTGTTGATAGTGTTCCATAGATGGAAACAGTAGTGTCAGGTGATGTGTTTCTTGAGAGCAAAAATTTTTGTGTTTCCTGGAATGCAGTGGAAGAATGGGTACTCAGAAAATGTTTGCATTTTTATAGTTAAAGAATCTTATCCTCAAGAGATTAACTCTTTTGTAATTCATTCGTTTTTTTTTTTAAGTTTTTATTTAAGTAATCTCTACACTCAGTGTGGGGCCTTGAACTCAGGACCCTGAGATCTGGAGTTACATGTTCTTCTGACTGAGCCAGCCAGACACCCCTTATTCATTCATTTTTTTATACAGTTAATGTTTATTGAATCCCTGCAGTTTGGCAGACATAGGACTAAAAGATGCAGGAGAATTTCTGCTTCAAGGAAGATCCATAGTTAATCTTCTTTCTAATGGTGGTGGCAAGATAGAGGTATCCGATCAAAGGCTAGGAGTAATAACCCATAGCTTCCATACTTATCCATTATCTCTTATTATCCCCCCCAATTTGGGGGAAGTAATCTTTACTTTCTTCTTGGAAAATGCTAGTTCTGTTACTGATCTTCAGCTTACATCTTTTCTGTTTCAAGGAGTTCCACAGTTTGAGAGAATAGCCTAGGGAATGAGTCAACTCAAAAGGGCCATCTTAAATTCCACTATGCTCTTCCTCTCAGCTTAGGAGGCAGTTTTTTGAAGTGCAGATCTTTGAAGCAGATGTCAGCTTTATCTGAATGTAGGCCCCAGGTTGGTCTCAAGCTAATCTGTAGTGCTCCTTAAGGACTAGAGGGATTCTGGGACAGTGAGGGGCTTGTCCGCTCTCATCCAAGGCCACATTGGTTTAGAGCTACCGTCGCTTTTCTCTTGGACAGATAGCACCTGAAGACTGATGAGAACATAGGGCTGCCCCCCCCCCCCTTCTTTAGGGTAAAATAGTACTTTGGAGTCCTTGTATAGGGAATTATATTAAGGAATGGATTATTTGCTATTGGATAACCAGAAAAAGGGCTGGAATAGGCTTCTGGTAAGCAAAGGGAGAAGTTTGAATTGTGCTATATATGTGTTGTTTTCTCCCTACTTTAGAATATTCTTCCTTCAGGAAGTGGGCCTGATGAACTAACTACACAAGACATGAGAAAGGAGTTTCATTTTTTTTGAAGCTTTTTACTTCGTTGTATCTGTTTTTCTGTGTTGTCTAGGCACAGAAAGAATGGTGGCAGAGTAAATGTTAAGACAGTTAAGTCCACTATCAACTTATATTTATAGACCCTGCAAACAACTCTACATATGTGAGCCTATTATTAATAGAAAAGTGCATTTCATTTGCAATTCTTTTGTATTTATGTATCTGCCTGACTGAAGTAGGCTACAGAAGATTAAATTTTGCTTTTACAGCAATATTTATACCCAATTTTAGGATTTTAGAATTTTTATAGGATTTTAATATCACAAAGTCCAATGTATTACATATTTACTTTATCGTGAGATCATTATAGTTCATTCTTTTAATACTTTTTTTTTTTTAAGAGAAAGGGAGGGGTGGGGCAGAGGGAGAGCGAAAGGAGAGAATCCCAAGCAGACTCCCTGCTGAGCACAGAGACTGACTTGGCTGGATCCCACAATCCCGAGATCATGACCTGAGCTGAAATCAAGAGTCCAGATGCGTAACCGGCTGAGCCATCCAGGAGCCCCGTTGTGTAGTTCGTTATTTTAAAATAACCTTTATTCTAAGAGCACAAGCTTTAGAGTCCAGCTGAGCTGGATTCCAACATAGGCCTTTACACTCACTGTGTGGCCTTGTTAGGGCCCCCATTCTCTCATTTTTAAGATGGGGATAATAATGCGTACTTGATAGGTTTGTTGTGTGAATTAAATAAGCTAGTGTTATATGGGATTAAGTTTTATGTTTATATAGTAAGAGATAAATGGTAGCCATTGTTGTTTATTGGCCTTGAACTCTTAGCTTGTTTAAACATTTCCCTTTTATATTATGTTTTTAAAAATCCCCTGCAGTAAAAAAGCACGTTTAGATTGGAATACTGATGCTGCCTCGTTGATTGGAGAAGAACTTCAAGTAGATTTCCTGGATCACGTTCCCCTTACAACACACAACTTTGTAAGTTACAGAGTTCTTCTCTTTTTGTGGCATGTTGGGTGCTTTGACTGGCATAATAGGACTTTCTCAGAGGTACGAGGCATATATATTGTTGGATTGTTCAAAACTGCCATTATGCCATTGTTTACAGTTAGGCAGTTTAGGTTTAATTAGCCACAGATAATACATGAATTTTACAAATGTTGGAAGTACGACTCTTCATTCTGTTTTTTTTTTTTTTTTAAAGATTTTATTTATTTATTTGAGAGAGAATGAGACAGAGAGCATGAGAGAGGGGAGGGTCAGAGAGAGAAGCAGACGCCCTGCCGAGCAGGGAGCCCGATGCGGGACTCGATCCTGGGACTCCAGGATCATGACCTGAGCCGAAGGCAGTCGCTTAACCAACTGAGCCATCCAGGCGCCCCTCTTCATTCTGTTTTAAGACCTCTTGGAGACCAAGACGGAAATTACTTTGTCTTTTGTTGTCTTTCATTTATTCAACATAATTTACACCTGTGTTCTTGTTCTAGGCACGGAAGACCTTCCTGAAGCTTGCCTTCTGTGACATCTGTCAGAAGTTCCTGCTAAATGGATTTCGTTGTCAGACTTGTGGCTACAAATTTCACGAGCACTGTAGCACCAAAGTACCTACTATGTGTGTGGACTGGAGTAATATCAGACAGCTCTTGTAAGGCATTGTTCTTATTTCAAAGAATATAAGTGGGTGGGAAGGTATAAACTCTTTTGAAGGTGCTTATTGTATATTTGACTGACAAGTCTGGGTTTTAGACTTATTAAATGAATTAGCATGATCTGGAAACCATCTACTTTAGAAACATGACAGTTCTGAAGCCAGCGAGTTTTAGTGTGGCATAGCTCTCTAAAACTAGCAGGTTATAGGACTGTTATCTGTCAAATAGAGATTGATGTGCTGTGATTCAGTAAAGCAAAGAACAAAAGGATGTGAAAACCAAAGACTTTCTCGGCTATCCTCTCTCAGCAGTATCATCTATTTGGTTGCTAGTAAACACTACTCTTTATTTTGTTAAATATGCTAAACAGACCTTTGTTATTGAGAAGGGGCAGAAAGCATGGTTGGTGTTATTTTCTTCACCTCTAACTGGAGAAAACATTAGTTTTAAAGTGATGTAAAACTTCAAAAGATACTTGTGTTTAGTGAGGTTTAAGCTGAAACTGCATGTTCCAAATTGCCTTTTAAGAACTGTTAATGGGGGTATGAAAAGTCAAAATTTTATCCCTTTTTGAGAGTTCTAGAAAAACAAAGGGAGTGTTGTCATTAAACCACGATGGGAATGCCTCTTTTGCTTTCCTGGCAGCCACATTGCTTTTGCTTGTGTAGCCTGAGTGGCACAGGCTTGGAGTTCAGCAGACATGGGTGAGAACCTTGGCGTTACCATTAACTAATCACCGCTGAGCCTCAAGTGCACTCATCTGAAGAAAAGGATAGTACCCTCCTTGCAGGGTTCCCGTGAGGATTTACTGAGGTAGCACCTGTGAAATTGCTGGGCACAAGTGTTCATCTCATTGAAAGAAGATGCCAGTTAATGCTAATCACTTTTATTTATGATTTTTGGTGCTGAATGACATTTTTCATATTCGGTCTTTTTATAAGTGTGTTTCCAAGACAGAATATTTCCAGAAAAGTTCTATGTGATTTAGCTTATCATGTACCCTGCGATAGTGTTAAAACTGGATACTGGACCAGTATTCTTTTTTTAGAAATGCACACTAGAGCCTATATGTTCATTGGCAGGTCAGTATTGTTCACATTCTGTACTCATTCAAACCCAGTCATTTGGGTTGGTGGTGCCTTTTGCTCTGGGTAGCCTAAAATGGTCGAGCAAAATGTGACTAGAAGATGTTTAGTTTGAGTAGCTGTTAGCAAGAGTAGCAAGGCAAGGCAGTCTGACCCTGTAAAATTACTGCAATTCTTCCTCTGATTTCATGTAGATTGTTTCCAAATTCTACTATTGGTGATAGTGGGGTCCCAGCACTGCCTTCTTTGACAATGCGTCGGATGCGAGAGTCTGTTTCCCGGATGCCTGTTAGGTAATTTTTTTACTTACAGCTTTTCTTTGGAAAATTCTATTGGGGTGGGTGGCATTAAAAGCCTGAATACAAAAGACTGGAGCTCCTTTGCATTCCCTTCTCTCCCTGTGTAAACCCTTTAGTACTGCAGGACTTAATATTGGTGTTAAAGCAAAATGTGGTCCTGTAGCTTTTACATTTTGGAAAGTGACTGTGACTGCAGTTTTCTTCTATTATCATAGCATGTCCCTTTATAGCTCATCACATTTTAAAGAGCTTCAGATTTTGCCTCCCTCCGTATGGTAGCAAGTTGTACCTCAAGGGAAGGGTCCCAAAACTATATACAATGATCCAATAAAAATAAAACTCCTAACTTTGGAATGCTAATTATGGCCTTGCATTGCTAAAACCATGGTATTTAATAGACTGTGATCTTTAAAAAGAGTCGAATTAGATTTTTTAAATTTTCATAAAGATTTTATTTATTTATTTGAGAGAGAGAGAGCACAAGTGGGATGAGAGTCAGAAGGAGAAGCAGATTCCCCGCTGAGCAGGGAGCCCCCGATGTGGGACTCGATGCCGGGACTCCAGGATCATGACCTGAGTCGAAGGCAGACACTTAAGGACTGAGTCACCCAGGCGCCCTTGAATTAGATTTTTAATATGAATATCCTTTCTGATGTGCCTGTGAGTTTGGACATAACTTGTTTTTATTCTGATCTCCACCTTTAAAGTCAGAGCTTTGTTGAGTTCACTTGTCTTGTTCAGTGTTACATATGAATTTGGAACCTAAAATAAAATCTGCATCTTCGTCAAAATATCTGACTTGAATGTATATATAATTGAATAACATTTAATGACCTTTTAAAAACTACCATGGAAATTTTTAAAGGCAGCAGATCTCAGAACAAGGAATTTGTATTGAAATGATATCTGGATATACATTTGTGTATGACTTCTATTTTTCTTGATAATTTGAAAAGCAAGTCTGACCAAAATTTTACATGCTTCTGAAAATTTCATACTAGAAGACAAGCTTCTGAGGGCCTAAACATGCACTTACCTGAGAAGGCAATTTTTCAGGGCAGTAGAACAATTTCTCTTAGAAAAACTAGCCTTTTTTTCCTTGAATTCATGCATAGTGTTACTTGAATCTGAACAAAACTCAAAATAATCTGTAGAGCAAATAATGAAAATGTTATACTTACTGCATGTTCCCACTGTGGTTGATGGGGGAGTGGGGTTGGCTGGAAGAGGCCAGTGATTATTTCACAGTTGCGATTGGCATCTTGAAAACTGAATTCACATTAACTGACTTTGAAAGCTGGTTAAGTGGGGAGAGGGTGCATAGTGGCTAAAATGCTGGCTTTTTTGCAGAGATGCTCAATAGTCTGTCTTAAATCTAAGACTCTTCCTTCAAGCTCTCTAAATCAGTCTGGGCAAATGCCAGCTCGCTTGGTTGGTGGTAGCATGGTTGGCAAATGCTAATCTATTCTCTCCTAGAGATGGTCTGAAAATTTTGTATATTCTGTCAAGGTGATTTATTAAATAGAAGACAACTTAAAATGTATTGTTGTTTTCATGTGAATTCCAAGCACATGTATTCTTTCCTTTTTAAAAATTGGCATGCAAAAGCACCTAGACAGAAGAAATTTTTTAAGTGGTGCCTGTTGAAAGAAGGGAACATTTTGTCCAAGGTTTTAGTACAAGTAGGATTTGTCCCTGAGTATCTTAATGAAGTAAATAGTTGAAAGACTTCACTAGTGGGGAGGGCTGAGTGTCATTCATGGAGTTTTCTTTTTCCTCCTTGTCTAGTTCCCAGCACAGATACTCCACACCCCACGCCTTCACATTCAACTCCTCCAGCCCTTCCTCTGAAGGTTCCCTCTCCCAGAGGCAGAGGTCGACGTCCACACCTAATGTCCACATGGTCAGCACCACCCTGCCTGTGGACAGCAGAATGATTGAGGTAATAGGGCCCCTTGTGGGTGGTGAGAAGTATCAGTTTGTTATTGGGGTGGGGTTGACTGTTGTGTCAGAGAGTTTTGGGTTTCTTTTTTTTAATTTATTTTTTATTTTATTTTTCTAAAGATTTTATTTATTTGACAGGCAAAGAGAGTGAGAGAGGGAACACAAGCAGGGGAAGTGGGAGAGGGAGAAGCAGGCTTCCTGCCGAGCAGGGAGCCTGATGTGGGGCTCGATCCCAGAATGCCGGGATCATGACCTGAGCCGAAGGGAGATGCTTAACGCCACCCAGTCGCCCCGAGTTTTGGGTTTCAAACCTGATAAAGAATGTTGCTGCATTTTCTCAGGACCCTGGATTTTGTGAATTTATTTTTTAACCATTATATCTGTACACTGGCTGGATAATCCGACTGGAATATCATTCAAGTGGAGAACTGAAATTTCCTGAAGAAATGTTATTAACATTTGAACTTGTTCTTTCCATTTTAGTTTTGAATAGGACTTGAGTGAACTAGTGAATGAGCTATATAAAGAGTAGTTTGGTGTGGGAAAGAATATAATAGTGATGGAGAACTACAAGCCCTCTGAGAGACTCTTAAGTGATTTTATTTAGAAATAAAAGGGTGGAGTCATTGGATTACTAAGCAGGTTATTTAGGGAGATGTAAAAGTACCCAAAGCTAGCGTTTTCAAACTGCTTTTTCTTTTCTTGGCTTTTTGGTGTGTTCTATTTGGTTTGCTTTCTAATTCATCTTTAATAACAACTGAATACACTTAAATACTTCCTTTGTTCTTTATTCTTCTTTATTTCTCATTGCTTTGGACTAGAATAACAGCCTGAATGCTTCTCCCAGGGCGTGGTCCAGACGATTTTGTTTGAGGGGAAGAGTAGGTATTCTTCTTCATGCCTTTGCTTTCTTGTAAATTAACAGGATTGCTAAGACTGTCGGACAGTAGCCTATCAAAAATGAAACAGTCACTAAGTTAAATTTTATATTTCTTGCCAGACTTGTTTTCCCGTTTTCTTTTTTGACAATAGAGTACATAGGAGTTTAAAAAAAAAATGTGGGATTGCTGACGGGTGAAATAAATTCTCAAGTGAGATTTTGAGCCAAGGACATTAAAATGTTTTTAAAAAAATTAATTCCAACCAAAGACTAATGCTAGATTTATTTAGTTGGTGCTCAGAGCATCACTGTTGTATTTATACCTCTTTTAGAAACAGGACATGTCTATTTGGTTGATATGCCCTGAAAATCTTTTGCTAAAAGCTTATCAGTGACAACTATGTTCTCCCTGCATCATGAATTGTTCCTTGAAAAATCTCAGGGACACCTGCCACTTCAGGTACAACTGTATCTCAGACCTCAAATCACTTTCCAAATGCCTGTCCTACCAGTCAGAGGTGGCAGGGACTCAACAAAAATGTTGGCTTCTGCATGTGGGCCTGAACTGGCCATTTGAGGGGGCACTTTGAATAGCACAAGATTATTGTGAGGAGGTCATGTGTATGCAAGTTATGAATTTTGTTACTTCTATCATGATTAGCCCTGATAATAAAATGATATACTAGTGATTTCTGTTATATGATTTATTTCTGTGTAAACACCCTAATTATGAGAGGGGACATTAAAAGTGAAAATTCTTGAATTTTTATTAAAAAGTAACTGGCACTATTGTATTAATTCTAAGCCTAATTTAGAGGCAGAGCAAATTTTGATTCTTTTTTTTTTTTAATCACATGATTCAGCTTTTTAAAGTATACATTCTTTGTTTAAACCATTTGTTGTTCTCTTTAATATTTAGATTACAAGATGATTGAAAAGTTCTTTCTAGGGCGCCTGGATGGCTCAGTTGGTTAAGGGGCTGCCTTTGGCTCGGGTCATGATCCCAGGGTCCTGGGATCGAGTCCCCGCATCAGGCTCCCTGCTTGGCGGGGAGCCTCCTTCTCCATCTCCCTCTGCCTGCCTCTCTGCCTACTTGTGCTCTCTGTCTCTTTGTCAAATAAATAAATAAATAAAATCTTAAAAAAAATTCTTTCTAGGATAAATCCAACTGTAGAAATTAGCTCAGAATAAAATACGAGGTATATAATGGATACAGGGCAGAAAATTACTGTGACATTAAGAAAAAAATCCTAGTGCATAGTAATATAATTCTGGTCAGTAAAAATACATTGTGCCATGCTTTGACTAAAAACAGAGTGGATTAGTTGGATAATAAAGCTATAGCTGCTGAATATTCTTTTGAAATTCAGGTTATTTTTGGCCAGTGTTTTGTCTACCTGGCAGTCATCCTGTCTACTTAAAAACAGAGATTCCTGGGCTTCCCACCTTCCCTCCCAGAAATGCTTAATCAGTCCTAGTTGAGGGGAGGAGGAATCGGTATTCTTAAACACCTCTCCAGGTGATTCTAAAGACTGGCCAGGTTTGGGAACCCCAGGTCCAGGCTTTATTGCTTGGGTGGGGCTGCCAGGGGCAGCTTGGTTTATGATTCCTTTTATCTTGTAAAAATGTTATGGAGTGGAAACATTCCATTAATAGTTCTGTGAAAAAAGTATCTTTATTGTGGTTACACAAAGAAAACAGAGTTGGGGTTCCTAGAAAAATACCTTTTTGAGGATATGGAGGCCAAATGGTTTTATATAATAATTATTTCTATATTCCAAGTGAGGATTTATAAAATGGGAATTTAGATCTTATGGAAGGCCTTGTGATTTAAACTGTTCTACCCAAACAGTTTCTAATAAGTTCTAAAGGTAGTCTTTGACTTCTCACCTAAGTAGAATGTAACTAATTTCAGAGCTTACCCATAAGGTCTCCAGGAGCATTTTGTGGTGAATGAGCTCAGGGCTGAGATCCATGCGTGATGGTTTTGGGTTCTATTTCTGCCACCTACTGGCTGTGTGATCCAGGTCAAGTCTCTTTATCTGTTTATATATGTTTTCTTATATGTAAAATGTAGGTTTTGGACTGGGGGATTTATGGTCCTTCCAGTGTTTCATGATTTTAGGCTGGGGTACAGTAATGTAGTCATGGTGCTTTACCCTTATCCAATCCAACTTCTGGTCAATGTGCCCTGAATTCCTAGAAGAGTAAGAGTGAGTTTGCCACCTAATCCCCAAGTTCTGTTTTTGTTTCGTTTTGTTTGAGCCTCAGTGGAGCAAGATCCTCAATCATTGGAAAGATCTCAGCTGAGAGTAACTTTGCTAGTGTTCCTGCAGGAGTGTCACTTTGCTATATGCATTGCTTTCTCCTGAGAAAAGGAATGTAGTTTCCATTCCAAGTGAATGTGGTATATGAAAAAGCTAACATCAATTCTCCAAATAATTGGTGATAATCTTGGAGATAATTGGCTACTGACATTTGGTAAATTTAATCAAAGGAATGTTAGAATATATAATTAGACCTTTTGTATTTTAGAGGTTTAATCTACTTTGTTTCTGTAAATTCTCCTCCTACCCTTTCCTTCCCCCAGAGAACATCTTTTCTGGTGCAGAAATTGACCAGCTTTCCTTTTCTATTTCAGGATGCAATTCGAAGCCACAGTGAATCAGGTACTTGTCCAAAGTTACTTAGCAAATAATAATGGACTTTTTCTCTTTATGCTATGTATCTTCTGTTGGCTTATCCATGTGTGCATTCTGTTTGTCTTGTCTATTAAGCCTCACCTTCAGCCTTGTCCAGCAGCCCTAACAACCTGAGCCCAACAGGCTGGTCACAGCCCAAAACCCCTGTGCCAGCACAGAGAGAGCGGGCACCAGGATCTGGGACCCAGGAGAAAAACAAAATTGTGAGTATGGCTTACAGTACCTCCTGTGTGTGAGGATTTACTAAGAAAAACCTAGTCAGGATTGAGAGTACTTTTAATTGGGATAGGGTGGGGGCTCTAATAAAAAAACACTTAATGAAGGGTATCATAAACATCAGTGCCATTTTTGGCATGCTCGTGTTGAAGAATTTGGTGGCTTGTTGTAAGGCGGGGCAGAACTAAAATGCTATTTTTTTCAAAATATCAAAATTGGAAGTACAGGTAGTGTCCACCTTTAAAAGATAGGAGAATGGGTGGATTTGGGTTGCTCTTTTCTCTGACACCCTCATTAAACAGAGCTTTACCATTGCATGGAGTGTGTTAATGATCTCTGCTGGTTTCAGAGGCCTCGTGGACAGAGAGATTCAAGCTATTACTGGGAAATAGAAGCCAGCGAAGTGATGCTGTCCACTCGGATTGGGTCAGGCTCCTTTGGCACGGTGTATAAGGGCAAGTGGCACGGTATGTTTGGGGCACGCCTTCTACCGCAAGGCCCAGAGGGCCAAGGAGGGGGTCCTGTCGATTCACTGTGTTGTGCCGCTCGCGGTCGTGCTCTCCAGGGACAACTGATTACATCTGAAGCTTGAACTTCATATCTCAGTGACATTTCACAGCATTGGTCTTAGATTCAGTGATGCTGTAATTGGTATGGTATGGTTTCCAGGTGAACCTAGAAATTGGTGAACAAGAGTTGAGCCCTCTAGTCAAGTGTCAGGAACTGATTAAATATAGGCTGCACGGGGGATGTGCTTTCAAGTTCCTTAGATGAGTAAGAGTCCACTGCTATGAGGGGGGCATGGATTCTAAAACAGAAAGCTGGAAAAAACCTTAGAGATTGGCATGTAGAAAACTGAGATCCCAAGAGGGGAACTAACATGCCCATGGTCAAACAGCTGGGCTTAGGAAAGCCTGGAGCCTCATGAAGCAGGTTCTCTTGCGCTGCCCTGGCTCGGTTGTGGGGAACCCCCATCAAGCAGGGAACGCACAGATTTCATTCTTGAATCTATGTGGAGTGTTAGTGTTCTTACTGTAATGGAAACACTTTGTCACTTGGAAGAAAGGTACAATTTTAAAATCTGTGGACACAGCTTATGTATTTTGGCAACATACTTAACATTTTTCCCTCAGATTTTTAATGCCTCTGGCTTTAGGATGTTAGCAAATATAGGGAACATTTGTTTGAAAATGCTCCATGTTCCCCAAAAGGTGTCCTTCTGAATTCACATTTTAATGAAGAAAAAAATACCCTAAAGTGCCTAGCTATATTTCTAGTTTGGGTGGTTTCATGTTTATCTTTATACATACAGGGGCAGAGATTGAGAGAAGTTAAGAACATCAAATGAACAGAGCATTAAAATCAAGGTGTTGAAAACTGAGAAACATCTCCAGTCTTCTGAGTACCTTATGTTAATAAATATATGGGTTTGCCACTTGTAGCTAGCTAATCGTCTGATAAATGTCTTGTTCTTTAAGGAAACTGGCACAGGACTGAACGTGTGATTCCTTTTCCTTTGAAAATTGTATCTAGTGTACTACCGGCCTGCCTCCCCGGGTCACAGAGAGTTTATGCTCTTGCAGGGTATTTCCCAGATAGATGTCATAAATGTCTTGGCGATTCCCTTAGAAAGGAAAACAATTAAAATTTTTTTTTTTTTTTTTTTTTACTATTGAAGTATAGTTGACATACGGTGTTCATTTAGTTTCAAGTGTACAACATAATGATTTGACAGTCCTGTACATCATGCTCCCCACACTGAGTATAGCTGCCATCTCTGCCACCATACAGTGTTATGATATTATTGACTGTATTCCCAGTACTGTACTTTTAGTTCCTGTGACTTACTTCTTTTATAACTGGAGGTTTGTACCTCTTAATCCCCATCACCTGTTTGGCCCATCCCCCTACTCCTCTCCTCTCTGGCACCACCAGTTCTCTGTATTCGTGAGTCTGTTTCTGCCTTTTTTGTTGATTGTTCCCTTGTTTTATTTTTTAGATTCCACATGTAAGTGAAACCATATGATATTTTTCTTTCACGGATTTATTTCACTTAGCGTAACACCTTCTCAGTCCATCCATGTTGTTGCAAATGGCAAGATCTCTCTCTTTTTTTTTTATGACTGAGTAATATTCCATTGTGTATATATATCACATCTTTATTCATTTATGGATGGACACTTAAGTTGCTTCCATATCTTGGTTATTGTAAATAATGCTGCCGTGAATGTGGGGGCGCAGATATCTTTTCAAGTTAGCGTTTTCGTTTTCTTTGGGTAAACACCTAGCAGTATAGTTACTGGATCTTACGATAGTTCTATTTTTAATCTATTGAGGAACTTCTATACTGTTTTCCACAGTGTCTGCACCAATTTACGTTCCTATAAACAGTGCACAGGGTTTCCTTTTATTCCACATCCTCTCCAGATCTTGTTATTTCTTATCTTTGATACTAGCCATTCTGACAGGTGTGAGGTGATATCCCATTGTAGTTTTGAGTTTCTATCTACATTTCCCTGATAATTAGTGATATTGATCACCTTTTCATGTACCTGTTAGCCTTTTGTATTTCTTTGGAGAAATGTCTCTTTAGAACCTCTGTCCGTTTTTAAATCAGATTGTCTTTGGTGTTGTGTGAGTTCTTCATATATTTTGGACATTAATCCCTTATTATATAAATCATTTGCCAATACCTTCTCCCATTCAGTAGGTTTTCTTTTTGTTTTTGTTGATGGTTTACTTGGCTGTGCAAACGCTTTTATTTTGGTATAGTCCCATGGAAAAAGAATGTAATCTTGTGGGATGAAGTGCTTGTATCTGAGACAAGGCTGTTAGTAATTATAGGAGGTAGAGCAGTACATATTGCTTTTAATGCTTCCATTAGGAGCACTTAATCATTTTTATAAAAGATTTATTTATTTTAGAGAGAGAGCAGGGAGGGGCAGAGGGGGGGAGAGAATCCCCAACAGACTCCGTGCTCAGCATGGAGCCTGATGTGGGGCTCAATCCCAGGACCCTGAGATCATGACCTGAGTTAGATGCTTAACCAACTGAGCCACCCAGGCGCTCCTGCACTTAATAATTTTTATACCACATTTTTAAAGCATCAGCTGAAAGCCAGTAGATGTGTAGTTAAGTGGTGCTCAAATTTAAGTTTCCTCTTCTTGAGCATTTTTATTTGGGGGGATTCATAATTTTTCAAAGCATTAGTTACATTTGCCACAGTACTGCCTCTGAGCTTGTGTTTTCTCTTAATTCTGTAAGCTTTTGGACTATGGTAAGGGGATGTATTTGTTACAGTGTTACTTCCAGAAAGACTTCTGTTAGAATGTAGATAACATGTCTAATACTTTTTTTTTTTTTAAGATTTTATTTATTTATTTGACAGAGAGATAGAGCACAAGTAGGTGGAGTGGCAGGCAGAGGGAGAGGGAGAAGCAGGCTCCCCACTGAGCAGGGAGCCTGACGCGGGGCTCGATCCCAGGACCCTGGGATCATGACCTGAGCCAGAGGCATCCACTGAGCCACCCAGGTGCCCCAAAAGATTTATTTATTTATTTAAGATTATTTATTTATTTATTTGACATAAAGAGACACAGCGAGAGAGGGAACACAAGCAGGGGGAGCGGGAGAGGGAGAAGCAGGCTCCCCACTGAGCAGGGAGCCCGACGTGGGGCTCAATCCCAGGACCCTGGGATCATGACCTGAGCTGCAGGCAGATGCTTAACGACTGAGCCACCCAGGTGCCCCAACATGTCTAATACTTTTAAGATTCTAGTTTTTTTTTAAGTTTCAAAAGTCAGAGGAACAAGGAGCAGTGGGCTTTTATGTCAGCCCCTCAGAAAGCAAGCCGTGGTCTGTGAATGAAATAAAACAAGAGGGCCAGGGAAACCATAATTTCTGGATTGTTTGTGCTATACTTCCTTCTTTGTGTGTTTTGTTGTTGTTGCTGTTTTTCTGGTTCCTGTATACAATAAAATGTTTATTCAGTTTCTTAAAAATTACAGTTGTTGTGGTGATTTTAAAAATTTTTGATTCTACCTAGGAACTGTGAAAGTAGACAGAGTCTCAGAGCAGCCAAGATGGAGGCCTCAGATCCATGAACTAAAGCTCACTTATTTCGTGTAAGAAGCTGTCCTTGGGCTTACACACAGAGCATAAGTTTGGGATCTGATTTGCCAGCCTCTGCAGATGATAAACAATACAGTCAAAGGGATGCAGACAGCAGTACTGATGGTAGCTGGGGCTGTCACTGATGGCATGAGGAGAAGACAGCAAAGCCCTCAGTCTTGGGCTGCGTTAGTGTTGAGGCCACCAGCCTCGTGGAGCCCATGTCCAGGTCCCCATCCCAGCCTAGCGCTGAGCTTTATAACTTTTGAATCAGTAAGAAGAGCCGGAGTGGTGTTCATTCTATTCTGTTCTAGAAAGCAGGGGTGTACCTAATAGGTTTTAGGTAACCCTAAATGTTTAAAACAGGAAATGGGTGTTTAAAAAAGGTAAAACATACCATATTTACCAACTGATAATAGCTCTTCCTTCTTCAGTGGTAGCTGAATGAGATACCAGTATCTTACCAAAAACATGATAAAATCAATAGGAATGTGTCATAACTCGTTTGTAGTACATTTGCCTCTGATTTCACTGTTAAGGGAAAGTAAGGAGCCCTGGTGTCAGGAAAAGTAACTACTTCCCGCAGTTGTTTTGAGCTACCCTCTATAACATGTTTCCTGGTCATTTACCTTGGTCATTTATATTACTTGCTAAAGGAAGGAAGTACCATCCTTTAGATGTTGCAAGATTGCAACTATAAGGGTGTGTGGATAATTCCAGGAGGAAAAGAAATGTTAATACTATACAATTTTCTAGTCATCTTAGAAACATGTTCAAAAGAAGAGATTAGCAATAAGCAGTATTACTAAATGTCTGTTGCATGGAATGCTGGAGAGGTGGACTTGGGTGGTGTGCTTGGCCCTGAGGACTTCCACGGCAGGTTGGAGAACAGCCTTTGTTGGAGGTCCAGACCTGATTGTGTGCACCTGGGGGCCTCCAGCTGGGCACCGAGTCTCAGCTTCCCCGCCAGAAACGGACTCCTGACCTGTGCTGTGAGCGGCTGGGTCCCTAGTATTCTGTGTCAGCGGCTGTCCACAGAGACCATGCCAGAACTTCGGACAGCTTGTCCATTCATAACAGTCCTTGCGGGCAGTTGCACCTTAGAATTCATTCATTTCTTTATCCGCTGTTTCCTGAACATTCTTCTAGTATCAAGCATTCTTCTAGGGGCTACGAGTGAAGCAGCGAACAAAACAGATAAAAATTCTTTCTCTTATGGGTTTTCTGTTCTGGTGGGGACAATAACTAAGCGAACTAAAGTAGAAAGTGTGTAATAAGTGCTAAAGAGAAGAAAATGGAGGAAAGCTGGTATGGAATGTCAGGCCCCGTGCAGTTTTGGTGGGTTAATAGGGAAGGACTCTGCGGAGGAAGCAGCACTTGCATGATGCTCCGGGGGGCGGGCAGATACCTGAGGAAGCAGCAACAGGGGGTTTGAAGTGGTCCACTCGCCTGATTGTTTGAAAAGATGTTGGAAGTCAGTGGGTCTCAGATTATGCAAGACCTTCAGGAGGCTTGGGTGAGCCTTGGCCTGAAATTCAGAATACTGGGGAGCTTATTACCAGAGAACTCATTCTAGTTCGGGGCAGTCCTACCCGTACAAAACTGTTCGTTCTTTATAGGAGTTGAAATCCATTTTCCTGTAATGTTTGCCCATTGCTCCTAGCAGATTGAATTCCTGTTACGGCAATGCTTGGAGTATTTGCATGAAAATGAAGGAATGCTATAGTATACAGTCTCTGGGTTTCAGTAAAAAATTGCATATAATCTGTTAACTACAAACCGTGAGCTGGCAGGCAGGATGGGTCCTTGTAGGCGCCATAGGGGCTCTTCTGTCTTTGGTTTGACCCTGTTCAGTCTTCCCACCAGTGACTTGTGTGAAGTCACAGGTAGAGACAGCAGATGACTTACACGGAGCCATAGTGCAGATTTGGGTAATAGAGTTTAGAAAGATGAGAGAATTTGAACTGGCTCTGGTGATGGAACAAAGAGATTATGAACTCTGAGCAGGGAAAGTAAGTCCTGCTCACTCTGCCAAGAAGTAGAGGCCAGAGGTGGAGATGTTCGTCTGACTGCAAGGTCAGAGAGTCACTATAAGCGGGCTTTGGCTGCTGGTGAGTCTTCTGAGCTCTGAGGTTACATTATGATCAGGTCCAAAATGGGTGACACAGAAGGTGAGTTTGGTGACAACTGGAGGGCGCCCCTGGGAGAGCTGTAAAAAGGGAAAGGTCCCAAGGAGCAACCCCTCCTGAGGGCCCATCCAGCATCTCCCCAAGCCTTCCTCTACCCACCCTGGCCTATCCCTTTAAAACCCTGCCTAGTGCCTGGGCCACCAGCATTGTCCTTTCCTGGCCCCACCCTCAGCCATATCAGACCAGCCCACCTTCCTGGGGTTTCTTGCCTCCAGCCCTCCTTTCTGTCACTAGTGTCACTGCTGTTGCCTGTATCTTGTCTGCAGATGCAAGGCTCTTGGGGCAAGACTCCTCCCTGGCCTCTGTCCTAGTCTGCAGGGGCCCAGATCACACACTAGAGTTCCCTAAACATACTCATGTTTTTTTCATCCCCCTTACCTTCCCTTTATTCCTGGTGTATCTAGTTTGGGACAGCCTGTCCCATTTAGTTAAATCCTTCCCTTGGCTTATATCCTGTTTGTTTCAGAAAACCTTTCTACATCCTCTCTGCAAACAGATTTACTCTCCTGTCTTACTCTCCTGTCACCTGCCCCCAGCATTCTCATCTTGGCTCAGACTGCTCCAGAATGAGCAATTCTGCAGGAGACTCTTATCCTCCTACTCAGTCATAAGCAACTTTAGGTGGGGCTGCATGGTTTACCAGCTCTGTCTTCCTGGATAGAGGGCAGCTCTGGGCCCTTGGTAAATCCATGTGCTAGTGAATTGGATGAGCTCCTGCTATTAGGTGGGGACTTCAGCTTCAGATGATAAAACCAGAGACCACAGGGCAACAGTTTGGGACCTGTCCTAAGAACCATTTCTTTACCAGTTCTCAAGTGAAGTGAGGAATGTTCCCACGGAGGCTGCTGCAAGGGGGCCCTGCCGAGGGGGCGTGTTTGGTAAGTGGGGGAATTCTGTTACCTCCGAGGTGCCATGAGCCAGCTCCTACTTTGTTTGATCCTCAGAAGTCTGTGTTCTAGTAAAATTCATTTGCCAAGAAAATCTGAGGTCCTTATAGGGCTTTGTGTCATTTATTATAATTACTATGCTAAATACAGCATAGAAACACTTCAGAAAGTGTAGCACACCTAAAGTAGACTCGATCTCTGGATGTTTCTGAGGTTATGTAAAGAGGCTCGCAGTGTGGCACAGTCTGTGGTCAGTGTGGAAGTTAGAAGGTCAGCCACTGGAGTCAGACTGGGGTTCTGATCCCGGCTCCGGCACTTCTGGTTTGAGGCTGTATGACCTTGGATGGGGACTGAGCTTCTGTGTTGCTTGTGAACTGAGGGTGACGTGATGGTCCTTATGTCATAGGGCAGCTAGGAGGCCTGAAGGCGACAGTGCCGGCGAGGACACACGCCGTCCCAGGGCACAGTCAGCAGGCGGTGTGGATCACTAGGGTTACAGCTTCATGGTATTAAAGGCAAAGCAGCTTAATGAAGTTGTATAAGGCACCATCTCAGGTCTCACTAAAATGTGGCTGCTGAGGGGCGCCTGGGTGGCTCAGATGGTTAAACATCTGCCTTCGGCTCAGGTCCTGATCCCAGGGTTCTGGGATCGAGCCCCGCAGCGAGCTCCTCGCTCAGCAGAGAGCCTGCTGCTCCCTCTCCCTCTGCCTGCCGCTCTGCCTACTTGTGCTCTCTCTCTCTGTCAAATAAATAAAATCTTAAAAAAAAAAAAAAAAATCCATTGGAACCAAAAAAGAAAAAAAAACGTGGCTGCTGAGTTTGGTATCACCTGCTTGCTAAATGGCCGGTCTCCTGGCCCAAAAGACGTTGTGTCTGCTGGCCCCCTCTGTGTCTGCCCACCACTGCCTCCCTCACAGGCCTGGCTTCGACCCTTCAGACGTGTGACCTCGCCGCTGGGGAGGCCAGGCTTCATAGGAAGAGTTGAAACCAAACCTGTTCAAGGCCTGTGTGGTGTTATTTAAAGGATAGTAGTATAACATATTTAACTTTTTTCAGCCACTTGGACAATTTAGAAATTTGTGTATTTGTTCTATATGTGTAGGTACGTGATATCTGAATAAGTGATTCGCTATCTTTCTCAAAACTAGGGTATGTGAAAAACAACAAAATAAGGTCATTCAACTGATTGCACTGACTACAAACTAATTTGCAGGAGATGTTGCAGTAAAAATCCTAAAGGTTGTCGACCCCACACCAGAGCAGTTCCAGGCCTTCAGGAACGAGGTGGCTGTCCTCCGGTGAGTAGGGCGCCAGCCTGTCCAGCCTCCCCGGAGTGGCAGGGGTGGGCGCGGCTGGTGGGGCACGGGCATGCAGGGCATGTGCACGGGTCTCCGAGGGCCCACGGCTGGGACTGGTGCTTAGTGTTCACTGCGGAGTCCTGTGGCTGGAACTCTTTCCTTACAAGTGAAAGGGTGTGGAAGGTTTCCTTCCAGCTCACCTGGTTGTCACATCTCTAGAAGCTGCCTGTGATGAGCACACCCCCCTTCCACTCCTCCAGGCCTGTGGGCACACTACGCTCAACAGCCCAGGTTCTTCTCTGGGTTTTGGTTTGATATAGGGAGAAACAGGTTCTATTTTCGCATTTATTTCCAAGAGCTCTTTTTATGGCCAGTTTGCCTTATTCTGGACTTCAAAACCTTCAGCTTCTAAGTCCTTGAGTCATTATTTAGACTTGTAAGAAAAAGGTGAATAATGGTGGATCCCACAGATCTGGTGTCCCGTGACCCCTGTGGGAGGAATCACGAGTGCAAGTTGATTGGAGAGAGTGTCCTCTCTCTGAAGGCCAGCACTGAGGCGAGTAACAGTGGGGTTCCTTGTCACAACACCAACTTGATGATCAGCAATCCTGCGTGTTTGCTTTGCCAGCCACCCAGATTGTAAGCACGGTGGCGTCAAGGACACATAGGATCCGGCGTCAGTGGGAAAGCAGAGTAGATCTCTCTGTTCTGCAGCAACTGAAGAATCAGGGCCTTTTTTCTCTTCCCCCCACCCCCTCCAGCAAAACACGGCACGTGAACATCCTGCTCTTCATGGGGTACATGACGAAGGATAACCTGGCGATTGTGACCCAGTGGTGCGAAGGCAGCAGCCTCTACAAACACCTGCATGTCCAGGAGACTAAATTCCAGATGTTCCAGTTGATTGACATCGCCCGCCAGACTGCTCAGGGAATGGAGTGAGTAGATGGCTTGTTGACTGGAGAGTCTGGGGTCCAGGCATCAACTTGCCCTACATCGGGACCTGGGTTAGGAGAAAGCCAAGTCTGCTAAGTGGTGGGCTGAGGGAGGGAGAACTCCCAAGTTCCTCGCCCAGGCTGAGGCCACCTGCCGTGGGGCTTAGATTCAGGTTGGAGCCACTGCCCTCAGAATTCACCCAGATGCCGAAGAGTGTAGTGTGGCCTCCAGACCTTCTGCTTGGACAGCCGTGGCACTGGCCTCTGCAGGAATGTGTGCTCTGAGCCGTGGCCCACCAGCACGTGTGCTTGTTCCACAGGAGGGGCTGGTTTTGGATAATTCATTTTCCTTTTGGAGAATGCCTAAGTCATCCCTAGCACGTGCACGGAACACTACCCGTTTGAGTCTCTGTGCTTGAACACGTTTCTCTGTGAAAGGGGTGTGTGTGATGTGTGTGTGTGAGTCACACTTCTCTGAGGTACCTCTTACGTGGAAGAGCGGCAATTCCTCATAGCCCGAGCTGTGCTTGCAAGTGCTATGTAAAATCTCAACATTCTACTTTTAAAATTCATATGGAATTTACATTTTATACATTTTAAGAAATAAACTAGCCAGGGGCGCCTGGGTGGGTCAGTCAGTTAAGTGTCTGCCTTCAGGTCATGATCCCATCGAGGCTCCTTGCTTAGCGAGGAGCCTGCTTCTCTTCTCCCTCTGTCCCTGCTATCTCAAATAAAATCTTAAAAAAAAAAAAAAATAGAATTACTTTTTAGAAAAAATTACGGCTATAATCCACATATTATAAAATTCACCCTTTAAACGCATACAACTTAGTGGTTTTTAGTACATTCACAGAGTTGTGCAGACGTCACCACTGTCCAATTGTAGAACATTTGTCATGATAGAAGATGAGGTTGGGGCATCTGGGTGGCTTCGTTGGTTGAGCGTCTGACTCGTCGTTTCAGCTCAGGTCATGATCTCGGGGCCCTGGGATTGAGCCCCGGGTCCAGCTCTGCACTCAACACAGAGTCTGCTTGTCCTCCCTCTGTTCCTGCCCCCCTTGTTCACTCGCTCTCTCAAATAGAAGATGAGGTCTTTTGTGTCTGGCTCAGCTTAGCATAAACGGGTTTGGGAGGTTCGTTCATGCTGTAGCACGTGTCAGTACCTCATTCTTTTCTGCAGCTGAACAGTATTTCATAGTGTGGGTAGGCCACATTTTATTTATGCGGCCATTGGTGGATGGACATTTGGGTGGTCAGAATTACTTTTTGAGTAGAAGTGATGATTCGGTCACTGTGGCCTCACTTCCAGGTAAGGCACGATGTGGTCCAGCCTGCATCAGCGCCTGGCCAGGCCCCACCTGTAGCCCCTCACTGGGCGACAGGCGCTCAGGTGGCTTCCTTCCTAGCCAGTATTTGAAGCTGCTTTCTACCCATGTCCCTCAGACTGTTTTTAATGATTTATTTTTCCTTCACAGCTATTTGCATGCAAAGAACATCATCCACAGAGACATGAAATCCAACAGTATCCTTTGACGGTTGTTTCGTTTGACTGTTCAGTTCTAAATTTAGAAAAACAGAAAGGGAGACTTTTTAGTTTATCCCAGCAAAAGTGACTTTGGAAAGATTTGTGATACATGTTTGGGTTATGCTTGAAAGTTTTATTATGCTTTTCATTACTAAATTTAACTTGGAGGGATGGGGCTTTTGTCTTTCATGTGTTATGTCCAGCACGTGGGACAGTGTGTACCTGGTCAGAAAGTAGCTGCAGGCCAGATGTTTCAAGATTGTCAAAGTGATGACTAAAAATTGTCTTACTTCAATGTACAGAAGTGGTTTCTTTAGAGGTCACTCTCGGAACCAGCCCTTCCCCTTTCTGAGACTGTTCCTACAGAAGGGGACTGAAGACGAAGTTTTCGTGCTGTAGGGCAGGAAATGTAACCCTTGTCCATGTGCCTCCCGCCTGCAGCCTTTCTGCCTCTGAGAGGAGTGTGGATGGCGTTACGGCCCTACTCTGCTTCGTGGCCAGTGAGAGGAGCCACAGTTGGGCTGAGTCAGATTGTGGGACGTGGCCTATTTGGGCCACTACGTTTTAGTGATGGGTTTTTGGGAGTGACACGTCCCATCATGAGAGCAGAGCCCACAGATTTGAAGGAGGTATGTGTTACTGGGCATTGGCAGATCCCAAGTCGGCCTTAAACTGCCTGACTTCTTTATCCAGAAATGAGGTGAGTTTGGTCCTGATTTGAAGTCACCAAGCAGTCCCTATTCTAGTAAGAAGTCTCATAGGACAGTGCTCAGTGAGGGATGTGCCATTTGTTCTTCACATGTTTCAGGCATTTGAGGGCACAAAGCAGGCAGAAACAAATGTAAGCCATCACGGGCCAGGCCCGCTCCTTGCAGATGGCAAGCTGTGCTCTTAGAAATCTTGGGGGTTAAGGCACCTGTGTTATATGGGAAGGTCAGAAGGCCAGGGACCTGGCACCTAGAAGTGGAAACGGGGAGCAGCAGCATGGGGAAACTGCCTGATTTTTGGCTGGAGCCAAATAATGTGGCACCCTGAGCATAATGGCTGCGTGCCTCCTGGAGGAAGCACTTCTTAAAACTTCAGAAATCCAAGCAAACCAGTGCAGAGAAGGCTGGGGACAGACAGGAGGCCGAGAGATGCTGTGCTCTTAAGACCTGGGGGAAGTGTTTCAAAATTAACTTGACCATTCTTTTGAAACCAGAGTCCTTAACAAGCATTGAGATATATTTCTCCATGAAGGCCTGACGGTGAAAATTGGAGATTTTGGTTTGGCAACAGTGAAGTCGCGCTGGAGCGGTTCTCAGCAGGTTGAACAACCCACTGGCTCTGTCTTGTGGATGGTGAGAAAGAGGCGAGGCTCCCATTGGCAGGGTGCAGGGCAGAAGGGGTGCCCTGGAGGTGTGTGTGCAGACTTACAGCGTTTGACGTCTCCCCAACGTTCAGATACCTCAGTGAGGCCTTGAGGGACATCAGACAGCCTGAGGCAGATGTGGGCTTCCCGGGAGCTGGTGATCAGAACCAGGCGGAGGCATAGGGGCTGCGTCCCAGAGACTAGGCTTCCTGAGCCTGTGTTAGCCTGAGCCCGAGCGGGGAAGAGTGGAGAACTGAGGAAAGGCCTCTCCTGCCCAGGGGGAGGGACAGCCTGGCGCCTGGATGTCTGTGGGGCCCAGATGGTGACGAGTGAATGCATTTTGTCCCTGTAGGCCCCTGAGGTGATCCGAATGCAGGATAACAACCCGTTCAGCTTCCAGTCTGATGTCTACTCGTACGGCATTGTGCTCTATGAGCTCATGACGGGGGAGCTTCCTTACTCCCACATCAATAACCGCGATCAGGTACGTGCCCTGGTGCAGACTGGCGTGCGAGGGCCGGACGGCGCTGTGGGAGCCGCCGCCGTCTGCTTTGTTCCTCCACCCAGTCCCCTGACTGTGTGCTTGCTCTTAGATCATCTTTATGGTGGGCCGAGGGTATGCCTCCCCAGACCTCAGTAAGCTATATAAGAACTGCCCCAAAGCGATGAAGAGGCTCGTGGCCGACTGCGTCAAGAAGGTCAAGGAGGAGAGGCCTCTCTTCCCCCAGGTAAGACTTGGTGGGCTCCGGGTCTCCACCAGGTGCGGCAGGCGGGGTGGGAAGGGCCTGCGTTTGGGCTCCTCCCCAAAAGCTGCCGCTCCTGCTGTGACACCAAGGCCACCTAATGACACTGCGTCGTTGCAGATCCTGTCTTCCATCGAGCTGCTCCAACACTCTCTGCCGAAGATCAACCGGAGCGCTTCGGAGCCATCCCTGCACCGGGCGGCCCACACTGAGGACATCAACGCCTGCACACTGACCACGTCCCCTCGACTGCCTGTCTTCTAGCGGACTTTGCACCTGCACTCAGGCCGCCGGGGCGGGAAGGGAAGTCATCAGGCACCAGCAGGCACCAGCTTTCTGCTCCCCTTTGATGGAGGCGGAGAGCTCATTTTCAGAGAAGCTGCTGCTAAGGACCTTCTAGACTACTCAAGGGCCTTAACTTCATGTTGCCTTCTTTTCTACCCTTTCTGGCCCTGGGAGAAGGAAGCCATTGGAAATGCTGATTTGTCCTGCGCCCTCCCTGCAGCCCCTGTGCTCCTGAGCCGAGAGCCTTCTCCAGATGCGCCTGCGGCTGCCGGATGACAATCCGTGATCTGGGGCCCCAGCTGTTGGCTGAATGAGTATTTTTTTTTAGGGCAAAAACAAGCACTCAGAGGGGAAATGAAGGTAGCAGACAAACCAGCCCTGACGTGGACATGTGGGTATCAGCTCCTAGGAGGAATGCTTATGGGAAGGACTGTTCTTCAGAGAGTGGTGTGGCGTCAAACACGTAGTTTTGCACATAACACACCAAACAGCCCAGGACTGTCGAGAGACCACGGCCGCCTGAAGGGGCGTTGGTACTATGGACCTTGACTTCTGGGGACACTTCCTCTCCTTGGAGGCCTCCAGTGCATCGGGACGGTTTTCCAGAAGAGGCGCTCGGCCCACCCCTCCCCGTCTCCTCCTGCCCTGTCAGGGAGCAGTCTTCCATCTCACTGAATCTGTCTTCCAGGAGCTGCCCCTGTGGGGCGGGGCCGCCGGGCTAGCCTTTCTCTTCAGTCACATCATGTGGATGCAAGGAAGCCAGGAATACAGGTTTTCTTGATGATTTGGGTTTTAATTTTGTTTTTATTGCGCCTGACAAAATACAGTTATCTGATGGTTCCTCAATTATGTTATTTTAATAAAATAAATTAAATGTAGGTTTAATGGCTGTTTCTTCCTTCTACTGAGCTCACAGCTTGAACTCTCCCCCATCTGTTCATCCCTCTGGAGCAAGAACTCAGGCAGCAGGAAATGGGCCCAGATCCTCTGCTGGGAGAGAGTCTAAATCAGCCTTCGTATTGTCACCCTTCACTAAAGCGTTAACTATAAAAATTATGCAAAAAGCACTCTCAACTCAGGTAAGAGCAGACCTTTTTCTACCCACACTTCAATGCATTTTATAAAATAATAGTTGGTATCTATAACAGTTTATAAAAATAGATTAATTCAGGCTTGGGGTGAGTTTGTTCTGATTCACAATGTTAGGGTCCTTCGATTAAAGTCACAACTTAGGACAGAGGACTTGTTTTTTTTAGGACCATTGCTGGGTCAGAACTAGAAACTTTGTTGGGTGCCATTAACTTTTTACAAAATTTGAAATCAAAGCCAGGCTTTACAGATCGAATGAGTGGCTTTGAGCAGGGGCACACGGTAAGAGCATGCGTGTGCTGAACCCTCAGTAAAATGACCCTTGGGGCTTGAGCGCAAGGAGAGCCCACAGGTGACAGCCAGGAATGTGTTTCCCCAGAGCGCGTGGCCCCGACACCAACCAGAAACGAGGGGCTGTACCTCTGCTGCGCCCAGAGCCGCCGCCCGTACAGGGAGGGAGGTTCACACTCAGTTCGCCAAACACACGGGCAACAGGGCCCCTGCTCTGATGGGGCCGCGAAGAGCACTACAAGTTCTATGCTAAGGTGTGCGGTCGGTGCCCCCACTGTACGTTGATTTGATTTACACGGAGCTTTTCGAGAAACAGCTTTTGGCGACACACGAAGTACATGAGGGGAAATGCACTAGAGGGATCGTCCCACAGGGGTGAAGAAGCCTTTGTCAAGAAAACTCTGCTTTAAGGGCAGTTGCAAGGTGACTGTTTCTAGGGAGCTAAAGCTCAAGAAGGACAGGAGCCAGGCTGGTTAGCTGGTCCCCCTAAGGAGCCTGAGGTGCACCTAAAGAGAGCAACTAGGAAATTAGCGATTC